>NC_044274.1:60201375-60838452 GCF_003957555.1 Calypte anna | reverse complement strand
TCTTTGCCCACCTTAGCCCTCTCCCACTATTGTGCCTTCTCCCACCTCTGTCTTCTGGCTCTAAGTCCAGGCCAGGTTGTAAGGAAGCTGAGCTGAGAACAGGGCAGTGATTACTTGTCTGGGTAGCAGGACCCATGGTGCCCTTGGGACTGCAAGCCCACAGAATCTCACCTGATACTTCTCCACCCCTCGTTGCTTTGGACCTTCTGTCCATGTCTGTCATCACAGGCTGCATGGTCTGGGTGAGAGTCAGGGGATGAAGTTACTTCGCCACACATCCTGTATGATTCTCCATCTAAACAATCCATATCCTGCAGTGAAGCTTTTCTACTTACCAAATCAAAAGGGCTAACAAATATTATGGATCACAGAGCCTTTCTGTGGTCAGGGGGTAGGTTGCACCAAGATGAAGCCATGGCCTAGTTTACTTAACTCTCTGTAAGTGCAAGGCAAAGTTCTCTGACATGGGAGCCATCCACCAGCTCTTATATCCTGTGAGATCAGGGTTGTCACCCTTTGTCCTCTCTGGGGGTATGGCAGGCTCCATCAGGAGGTGAGATGTGAGAGCTTTTAAAACACACTCACATTATCTTTGAAACTGCCTCTCCCTGCTGTAAAGAGCCAGTGAGTGTACATGCATGATGCCATATTTACAGGTGAAGTTTCATCTGAGATGAGTGTGCAGACAGCTAGAACAAGATACACCAAACATACAAGGAGTTATTTTTTCTATTCCCCTATTGGAAGGGGTAGTCATCAAAAGCTTTAAATCCTCTTTCAATTAGCAAACTGGAGTCACTGAAAGTTTACTGAAGTTCACTGAAATTCTCTGAAGTTACCCACAGAATTTGCTGGGTGCCTCCTTTGCACCTTGGTATCTATAAGCCCTAGGTGGTAGTAGCAGCTTCTTGCAATGAAGTGATAAGAGAAATGAGAAGCTGGTCTCACAAAGTACTAGCTCTTACTATTTACCCTGTCCTGATAGTTGTGTCGAAAGTCTAAGGTTTCAAGATGTCTCTGGATGAGAGAGATGGGTCTGAACTCCTGAGGAGAAAGAGGAGTATTTTGCAAGAGTGATTTTAACTTGCAGACATCCCTCACTGCAGCCCCCTTTATGTATGACAGCTCATCATGGTGATGATACTTGGAATAATTCCCTGGCAGATCTTTTGCAAGCATAGAAGCTATAATATTTTTGTGGGGTTTTTTCTGTTTGTTTTGGTTTGGTTTTTCTGTTGGTTGGGGTTTTTTGTTTTTCAATCCCAATTAAGGGAACATATGGCTCAGGTGAAAGGGAGAGAGGGAGCCAGATCTTTGACAACATCTCTGATCATGATGCTTTGCCCTCTATCTGAGAATTTTGTCAGGGGGCAGAACTGTGTAGTTGCCTATGTATGCCGAAAGGATGAGAAATAGCAGGCTCTAATGCTGTTTCTCCTTTCCTTGCAGCTCACAGGCTGTGAAAGATTTCTGACTAGGAGTTAAATCTGTAGTCTAAGGAATATCTACTAAACATTCAGCCTGGATTGTACGATGAGCACTGAGGAATTTGAGATTTTAATGGAAAGGCTTGACATGTACAGAAGGACTGACTTCATGGAAGTGAGTGGAGTTTTCCAGTAAAGAAAAAAAAAATGCAGGGAAAACCAGACACCTCCCATTGTAATCTACTTAGAACAACAGCTATATCCCAACCCAATGAAAGCACAGTCCCCCTCTCCATCCAAATTCTGTGTCTGAGGTAAGGTTCACTTGTCACAAAGCTTTCTTTACCACTGTAGCTGTTCTTCCACCCACCACTGCCTATGTACCCTTCAGGATCCCCTGGCTATATTGTATGCAGAATCATCATCTGAGGGTGTCTTCAAACTAGCTGCCAATGACAGAATACAGAAGAAGGAGGCCCCTAACAATGGAGGGGATGATGACTTCCAAATCCAAACTATATAGCTGCTCTCAGAGACCTTGAAGATGAGTTCTAAATTCCAGCTGTGTTAGCTCCCTGCTTACCTGCAGTCTCACTTCAGGAACTGAATTTTTCTGACCCAGGACTCCATGATAGATACAGAAGACTAAATGTTTCAGATGTAAAAAAAGCTTGGCATTTTTGTTTTCTGTAATTTTTTCTGTTCCTCTTGCACTGCACCTTATTTGTCATGTGCTTATGGGAACTAAATTTCTTCCTCTGCATCCTCCTCAGGGAGAGAGGGGCAGTCACTGACAGAACAGTGAGAAGAAGACCAGAAGGCAGAGAGGAGCTCAGTCCTGCTAGGACACTAATGCTGGTTTACCTGGCATCCATCCCAGAAGGTCCCTAATCTGGCAGTTTTGATGGGTACCTGTGAGAGAAGTCAGGTGAATCCAAGCTGCCCTGTTGTTAGCCTGTCACAGGATGCAGCAGCAGTGCTCACAGCATTATCTGAAACTCTTGACATTTCAGGACTTCCTTTGAATCATTCTCTCAAAAATTCTGTTAGCTGACCTCTATGAGAAAGGGATACTGGCTTTGGAGGAACCAAGCAGGCAGGGCAAATTAGAAGGACTGAAAGAGTAAGCTTTGCAAGTAATCCCAGTGTTCCTGATTGACTGGTAGAGCACTGGGGTTTTCCTGCAAGCTGACAGCCTCATTTAATAGTCCATCATTTCTAATATCTAGCTCTTGCAGCTGCGCAGTGAATTTGGAGGGAAGGCAAGATAGGCTTTCTCCCATCAAAACACTTTAAGGCCTTTGAGGTTGCTTCACGAAATTACACATAGAGAGAAGATGCAGTGTCTTAGTGAGACTAGTCACTCTGCAGTAGATCATGCATGGAAATAAGAAACAAAACCATGCTTCATGGCTGAAAAACAGGAGACTTGAAAGATGACTTAGAATACCTTAGAAGCTACACAAAAAATGGCAAGCTTTCATGTGCCTTAGGAAATCTTCCAGTGAAAGGTTGTAAGATTTATTAATGTTGTGGATCTATGCAATAAGATGAGATACTGTAATGCTGACCTTTGCTCTTAAAATTAAAGTCATGCTAAGCTGCCTTCTGAATGGCACTTTTGCTAAGCCACTGCAAAAAGCATGCGATTTTCTTCTTTTAGCAGTAGCATAATTTCTGTGAGTTTAATGAAAATGCTCTTCTACTAAGAAGTAGCAGCATTGAATTGATGCACTGGTGTCATATTGCATTTGTATTCACCTGAGGTGGCTGACAATTGCCTAGAGTGAATCTCTTCCTCCTTAAGTATCTGCTTTCTTTGCTCAGCCACATCAACCAAAGCACTTTAACGAGCTGGATGACTTCCAGTAATCTTGCCACCTGCACTGGGCCAAATGTGCTAAATCCAGTACAGGCCAGCTCCCACTGTAAGTGCAGCTGAAGGTGAACAACAAGGTACATAGAATTTACCAACAAGCTGCACCTTTCCAGGCCAGTCAGCATTCCTGTTGAGACATACCTTTCTTTCCCATCTCTTGAACCCCTGTGGAAAGTTTTGATGCCAAAACAGACAAATGGCTGCAAGAGTCAGGAATGGGAAAGTCTGACATATTTTCATACCATTGTGTGCAGGTGAAGGTGCTGCTGGAGTGTCTGCACTTGTTGGGAAGTGAACTGAACTCGCTGGGAAGGAGATTGCTTCACCTTTTTGTTTTTCTGCTGAGGAAGCACCACCATACAGAGACAGCTCCAGAGGTGAGAAGAGGAACTGAAGTTCATGGCAAAAGCAAGA
The DNA here is from genome assembly GCF_003957555.1 of Calypte anna. Lineage (NCBI taxonomy): Eukaryota > Metazoa > Chordata > Aves > Apodiformes > Trochilidae > Calypte > Calypte anna. The sequence continues at coordinate 60,834,732 of NC_044274.1, read as the reverse complement.
CTTCTGGTCTATATTCTTCAATCTGCTACTGAGCTGAATTTTTGAAAATGGAGACAGCTTCTTAGTGCTCAAAATATTAACTCAGAGCAGAGAGAGAGACCAGGGCACTGGTCGGCTTCTCTTTGGTAGTCCCCTGTGTGGCTATGGTGGGACTGTGATATGAATGAATCCATCACACAGGCCAAAACTCACTTTGCTACAGTGTTATTTTGCTCTGTGTTGAATCAGTACTTTCTGCTGTAGCTGATAAAGGTCAGCACCTCAGCCTCACAGCACTGCCTTCATCACAAGTGCTTTTTTCACCCTTCTTTCGCCTTGCTAAGCCATTAAGAGAGACTGTGATAAAATACTTTGAATAACCTATTAGATGTGCAGTCACTAACAACTGTAGATGTGGAACTCTGGGACATGGTTTAGCGGTGAACTTTGCAATACCAGGCTTAAGGTTGAACTTGATAATCTCAAGGGTCTTTTCCAAAAATAAACGATTCTGTGATTCTCTGATTCTAAGATTCCTTTGCCTCTGCTTCCCTGACTTCCAGACCCAAATACTGGACTTTGACATGAAAGTCAAATTAATGCTTGAGCTGTTTATTGCAGAAACTCTGGAGCCCTTCTAGAAGTCACGCAAGAAGAGGACTCAACCCACCTGCAGGCAGATGAGGAACTGCCTCATACAGAGTTTGCTGAGATGCTGTACCATGAAATTCATGGGAGTCAGTCCTGATTGGAGAAGGAGGAAGAGATATGAGTTCCTAAGAGAAAAATAGGCCTATCTTATTGATTGCCTAAGAGATACAATAATTTTCAGCCCCAGAACGAAAGACTTTAAATAGCCTGATGATTAGCCTAAAAAAAGGCCTTCTGATTTTGACACCCCTATCAGGCATAGAAGGTCATTTATCATTTAAAAAGATATCAGGAAGCGGTGATTTACATATAGATTTGTGAAAATGCTACTTAAGAAAAATCAATAGCAATGTTCATGTTATTACTTACTGTCTGGAAGGGAAGTATAAGGGGTGGGTTTGGAGTGGAGTGACTTAACAGAAGGATCAGGGCAAATGATCTGTACAGAGATAAGGGAGACTGAGTCAAGATCAGGTTGGACCAATCTGTGCAGGGATCAGGGAAAAGAATGAGGAAAGCTGGCCCATTGAGACACATGGTTCAGAATGAATCCCCTTGCTTTCTAAACTCCTTAGAGAGGAGAGTTGAGGTGCATCTCGATCCACTCCTAGTCTCAGGTTTGGTCAACAGTTTACAACTAACAGTTTAAAATGTAAGGATTTCAGTGTAGCGACTTAGAACATAATAATGGGTCCAGTAGCAGTAAACTAAGGTTGATTGACGCTATTGTAGAAAATTACAAAATTACATTAGATCATTTTCTAGCCATTTGTCATCAATAATCAACAAATTTTTATAATAAATACAGAGGTTAAGTTAAAGATCTAACATTTTTAAATTAACTTGTCTGTGTGCACGCAAACACACAGATACAGAGTTTAACCTAAGTTTAGATGTTAAATTTTTGTACTTAAAAATCCTCAAACTGCACAAAGAAGTTGCCATATACCACCCAGTAACCCATCGGATCAAATTATAACAAATTAATAAAATTCTATTTTTTTGACTGTATGAGAAGTAACCAGCAACTTAATCTTTTTAACAGGATTAACCAAATATCCTATGTGACACAAATGGTAGCTGCTTGATGTGCTCCAAAATGCCTCCTCTTTAAGACCAATATTTAGAGGGTATCAAGATGATTGACATTGGTCAGCATGTTTTCATTATGGCCATGATTTGAACTAGGTCATCTCTGACAACTTCCAGAACAGGTGTGTGATCTGAGCAAGACGGGTCTCCAGTACATTTACCAAACAATAGGAATTCCAGATATGGTCAGGGACCACCTGATCACCCCAAATTACTGTGTTTGCACAAAAATGAGAAGGTACCCCATTGTTTGAATTCATTGCTACTGTAGGCAAGATCAAAAAATGTCAAGTTGTCTCAGCCTACTGCACTTGCTATTGAAACAAGAGTAGTGTAATTTCAACCGCACTTTGAATTAAAGCAAAAACAGTAGCTGGCTGCTGTTTACATCACAACATGGCTCAGTACAGGACAGGTCTGTGCTACCACACACCCCTCAGAGCATCCTGGTGCTTTACTGTTGCATTGTGCATTTGAACACCATTTTTCATCATAGGCAGCAATATTTCCCTAGGGACCCCATCTGGTTGACCACCTTATAAAGACAGAAAATGCATCATTTTCCTTTTCTACCCTGTGCCATCAAACACCTGTTAGTCAGGCAACTGAGCCATTTTTCTTGTAACACCTCTTAAATTAATCCTCATAGTGCTCTAAAGCAAGAAAGACATTCTCCTGTCTCTTAACACGGGAAGTCATGGTTATACATGTACACCACTCAAGATTTCCAAATATTAAATTAATTTTATTCATAGTACCCATTAATACTAAGAAGAACGGACAAGTCTCTATTATTCCCCTGCATCAGTTTTATACATGTGTTCTTTTAATTTTTTCTTAATGGAACTGGGTAATAAAATGAGAATGTTGAAACACTAAGACAGTTCAGGACCAATATCATTTCCCCCCAAGGCTAATCATCTGCTTTATCTACAGTTACAATAAGGAAATGTTCTACTATATCAGTACGTGCCAGGATAGAAGAGCTTGGTTTCATCAGTCACAAGATGATTGTTTTGCAGAGCTACCAAAAAGAAGGAGATTCCCTGCCATTCTCTTGCAGCTTGGTGCTGCATGCAACTCCAACATTGACTTCAGGTGAATCAGTCTCTTTGTGTCTAGTTTTGTGTAGGTGAAAGTAAGTCAATAAAAGGAAATTGAGATGTAACTGCAAATGTTTCCAGTTCTTTAGAGGAACATGTTATGTCAGTTTGAAGCATTACTCATTACTGAAAGGGTTATTTGGTCACATGATTGCAGTAGTCTTTCTGAAGAAAAAAAATAGCTGTGGATCACCAACAAAAAACTAGCTTAAGTATTTATTTATTTATCTAAGACAGGAGTTGTAGACTGCAAGATTTTTAATTTTTTCCACTCTTACCATCTAATTTATTTCCTAGATAACTTGCTTAGAAATTGTTACATTACTATATTCATGTAGGCTAGAACACAATTTCTACTCTTAATCTTTCTGTAAAATAATGAGTATACACGCTGAATTAACTCAAAAATTCTAGCTAATGAAATGTCCAGACCCCATTAAATAAACCAAAGGAGGTAAGTCACCTGATTTTCAAGTCCCATATAAGGTGCTGTACAGAAATCTGCAGAGTAGCTACCTGATATTATGTGAACTAGAGATACATATGCATATACAAAGCATATCTGTGAAAGAAAAAGCATTTTTGATAATAGTGGAAAGATGAGGTCCTGATTTCATTTCAATATCAAGTTTAAGATGGAGAGTAGGAAGATTTTTTTGTGAACCATCACTGAGCTTCATCACCACAGCTTTTCAGCAGAGAACAAGTGAGAGCAAAGAGAAAGGTAAGAAAGTGAGAATATTTTTCCTGTCTGGAGTGACAGTGAATGGGACTCCCTCTACACAGAAACTTCAAGGCTGTATCATATCCCTCCTCCCCCAGGTCACTACTTTTGCTCTTGGCCTTAGAGCCATGGGACAAAGGGTCCATTACAGACATTATTGCTAGGGAACAGTTAATTTCCCATGGAGGCCCATGGGCAGAAGAGAATGCTGTGGGAATGGAGAGCTCATGCATGGTCTGGAGTGAAGTTGAAACCCTTGCTCATGGGTTTGAGCCAAGTCATCCATCTCAGCCTGTGGGTGCACTTAACCACAATTGCATATGCATGATTGGCTTTCTATATCACTACTACAGAAACCAGAAATCCAGGTGATGAAACATCCCCCAAAATTCTCCTGTGAGCTACACAGAGAGCTGCTGACCTGGAGAATCCTCTCGGTGTCATGGGACTTTCCAAGCTTCACCAGGAGAGGCCTGATGCCAGAGAAATGCTGCTGGGGATGTTTGCGACAGAAGATGCAATTTCATCAGGGATATTAGTGAGATTTTTCTGTGTGGGGTCAATTGTGTGCAGAGTCAATTGTGTGTTTCCTTCAGTAACATGTGAGGCAGAGGAAGAGGAGAGCACAAGGATGCATAACAAATGGATCATGCAGTCATGTGAATGTGGCATCAGAATCATCCTTCAGGCCTAATCATAGGAAAGGGTCTGCCCAGGGCATCTCTGGCAGTTCCATTTTTCCCTCTGAAAGCCCTGAATCAGTGCTGTGAGTTGTCTCCGGGATCCATGCTTTTGAGGCAGAATCTTTACCCCTTCTGAGCCTCAGTGCCCAGGTTCAGGGACCTCCCTCACAAGGGCTGAGTGGGGAAGGATTGTTCAGCATCTGCAGCCAGAGTCTTTCCCTTCATCCTACAATATGTCTTCACAGTTCATTCTTCCTTCAACAGACAGCTTTTCCAGCAGTCTCAATGGCACATGGCATGAGGAATCACCTGCCCTGTACCTGCATTGCACCAGCCCTGAAATCTTGTGAGCCCCTTCAGAGCTGCTGATAGGAGCCATGCCCACAAAGCTCAAGTTCAGGCTCGGGATAAAGGTGAAGGTTTTGAGGTTCCATTTCCTACTGACTTTCAAGTTTTCTTGTTTTCAGTGGAGTTACATGGGTCTCTTTTACTTTCTTGGGCAGCCCTTCCCCCCCCCTCATTATTTTATGTGTGATTCCTTTATTTCAGGTGTCTGACAAAAAGTGCATACCCTTGACCATGCCCAGTCATCCCAGTGATGTATCTGACCCTGGGTCCCCTCACTGCACCTGATCTCATGCCTACTCACAACATAGCATCTCAGCCTGGGCTCAGTCTATCTTTGACCCCAGGGGGGTGCCAGCTGACCAGGGCTGAGGCTGCCTGAGCTTTCTCCCACTTTCTTTGCTCTCTGGTGGAGCAGTGGTCAAGATCTGGCTATCAGCTGCTGACCTGACACCTCCATTTGACTCCCTAGTGCTTTCAGGATACAGCAACCCCTCACCATTGCAATACCCTGGTAAAGGACTAGGAAAAGCATCTCTACATAGGAAAGTATTTAAATCTGTACATGAAATCTTTTCTAAGTTATATTAGGTGTCTGGGTGAGTAATTGTATTTTGTATTTTTGCACAGGCAAGTTTTCAGCAACATGAGGTGATGAAGGTGCAAGACATAAGCCTTTACTTAGAAAACAGTGCCATTTTCCAGTCTTCATAGGCTAGAGGCCATGTTATTTAGTGTTTAACAAATGTGACTATAGGTAAATTAAAAAATCTACCACAAACAAAAACAAAAACAAACAAACAAAAAACAAATAATAAAAAAAAACCAAACCAAAACAACAACAAAAAAAAATCAGTGCTGCTGCAAGTTATTAAACAAGGGAAACCAAGACAGTACTGTTCTTGACTTGAAATACTGGTCAGTTTGCTGGCATGGAAACCATAGCCTCAGTCTTAAAGTCCAATTATTTGATGTCTAAGCAATTGAAAAAAAGCATAACCAAAGAACTAGACCACACTGAAAAAACTAATACTAAAGTTTTTCAAGAAGCTGGCATTCTGAGCTGAAGCTGGTGAGCTTTGTAATTTTTCACTGGAATAAGGCTTTCCTTAAGTATCTGAAGTATGATCAGCAAAGGGGGGAAATCCTAGACACTTGCATTTTCTGTCTTCTGTTTTCCTAGTTCAGTCAAGATCTACGCAAACAAAAACCCAAACTGAAGTCAGTGTAACAGCACTTGTCATCAGTGAGCTCTTGTCAAGAGAAGGGGAACTCATCAGAGACATAGTTTGTTCATGGAGGGGATGATTCATTTACCTCAATCTACTGACACAGATGTTTTAGAACACCTGTCATCTCATAGATGATCCATTTACCTGAAGGCCTTAGACGCCCAGACCTTCAGCTCTGCGATTTGTGATTTTCTTTTAAATATGCTTGGAAGCAAAATCTCATTAAAAAGAAATACATAAAACGTATGCATTCCCACAGAAATAATTTCTCAAACATGGTGCTTTCATGGGCATTTAATAAGAATGACCATGATAAAATTATATAGATAGTGGACACTAGCATACTAATAGCAAAGCGAGGGGATGTGAAATTAAATATTTCTTTATTTTTATTAAAATAAAGTTTCCTCTCAAGTCAGCAATTATTTAAACAGGGCTAGTGCTGGCTGATTTTCTTTCCATCATAAAATATCTCAAGTGTTTTATTATAGTGTAGCTATACAAATATATAATACAAATAGTGAAGTGAAAGGTGCTCTGACTGTGAGGGGCGTAATTTATGCAAAAAGAAAATGGTAAACAAGATAGCTAGTCTAGGGTTTTTTTCTTGATGATAAGGCTAGGATACATAGTGATGCCTCATGGAGACAACAAAGCTTTCACTAGCTTTATATGACCAAGACAAATAAACTACGTAATTGCACACTTTGCCATAAGTCTCTCTAAACTTGGAAACAAGGGAGTTATTCAATAAAATCTGTACATCTGAACTTGACCAAATTTTTTTACCTGTCACCCCTTAGTTTAAAAAGGTGGTGAGGAAACTTGTGTATTTGGTGAGATGTTTTGAAACCAAATGTAAAACCCCGGTTGTTGTGGGGCTCAGTTAGAATCCAGTGTAAAGAAAGAGAAGTAGGATCCTTCCCTCCTAGCCACGGATCATTCAGAATTCCTGTGGGAAATCTCAGTAAAGGCTTCAAGACAGTTTCTTGCTCACAGAATTTCAAACTCCAGCTTTTCTGAGTTTGATCCCTTCACAGGGGAGCAAAGGCTTTTCTGTCTTAGAGGACAAGATATGTGCTTCAAACACACACATAGCAAACCTTTCATTCAAAACTATATCACCATCTGGTTTTGGAAGAAAGGTGCAAATGTGTACTTATGCACACATGTACATCTGGCTGTTAGGTGGCATCCACATGAGTGCAAGCATTATGCAGAAATTCAACTGAAGTTTTTCAGTAAAGTGCTTTAGTAATCTGTTCAGCAATTCTGACTTGTTCTTCCATTCAAAGGCATTGGAAATTGCTTCACAGATGTCATATCTATTTTAAAAAAAAATTTAGAGGTCAAGATTTTCCTTAGCAAAAATGGATTTTTAACTTTGGATACCTAGAAAGAATCTGATTTTTTAAAAAATCTAGAGTATGTCTTTCAGGATGACTAATGAGTTGCTGGATGCAGTCAGTCTTTTTTTTTTTTTTTTTTTTTTTTTTTTATCCTAAAGTATGACTGAGCTTATTGAAGATGCTAGTTCCAAGATAATAGCATTTCCAATATAGAAGGACTTGGAAAAATCAATTAAGATTAGGATCTCTTGCACCAAGGTATTCTTTGCCAGAGAAATACACAAAGATATTTTAAGAATTGAACAAAGAAATTAAATGAATTCACATGTTCATAGTTCAGCTAAAGCTGTACAAGATGCAGAAACTTACACAGAAGTACCTAAATGCCAGATTAAAGTGGCACATTTTAAGCTATGGGAAAGAGGAACTATCGATGTTTACACAGCAAAGTATTATGAAACACCAAAAGAACCAGTAATGGAAATCTGATTTCATTTACTATAAAATTTTTTGCCTGGTAGATGCAGTAGTTCATACTTTCCTCAACCTCAGGGGGTGTAAGAAGGTCATACCTAATAAAATATTCTTTCTAGAAGAAAATGGCAGGAGCTAAATATAAGCATCTATATCTGTATAAAAAAAGACCAGTCTCTCCAAGAAAGCAGCATGGTCTGTATTAGAATAAACAGACACATAATTGGACACTTTCTAGAGGGCTAACCAAAACTTTTAAGCAAATTACAACAGCTTTATCACTTTGAATACTCAATTTTGTGTATTCTATGGCTTTAGAACCTTTCACTTCAGTCAAACATAAAGATAGTCTTCATAAGGCACTGTGGCAATAAAAGCTCCATTTCCCTGCTTCTGCTCATTTCCATGACTTTTTATTTTAATTATTATTTTATTTCTAGAAAGGACTTTCTAGCTATATGTTAACAACTGGGATGATATTTATCATATGCTCATATGTCAGTTCACACTTTTAAAGCTGTATTTTGCAGTAACTAGCTGCTTATGCATATTTTTTTTCTTTTATCTGTCTCAATTAACATTCGATTGACCCAATTGGTTTACACCAGGAAAGAAAAAAAATAATTTGAAACTGTTCCGCAATGCAGGCAATAACCTTTTGTTGTTTTGAGCTTTGTAAAGTTCAAAATCAAAATAACTAAGATAAAACTTTTTTCCTGACATTCTCAGCTGTGAATTAAATATTATTTTTTCCTACATGCACACTAGGTTTTCTTCTTTCCCTTTCTAACACACACTCTTAATTTTAAACTTGTACAAAAATAGTATCAGTCTCTATTTTATATATGTGAGAGTCTTCCCAAGATGTGCCAGCTTTCAGATGGCCCACAAACAAGGAATGAATGGCTGAGTGAGATGAGTGAGCAGGCAGAAGCAGCAGAGGATGGCACAGGTGAAGAGGAAAGTAAAAATGGAAAATGTTCCCCCACAGATATGGAAAATATTCCTCCACAGTGTCCAGATATGGAAGTGAACCAAACCATGTTAGAGAATCGTTTGTTCAAAACACAAGCATACCAAAACCAGACAATCAAACATTATACCAATCTAAAGAAGGTACTTAAAAGAGAAAATCTATTCTGCAAAATTCAAAGAAAGACATTCATTGAGCTGAAGAAGCAGCTTGCTCAGTCACTGTAAATACTAACAATTAGCTTCTATTTTATTATTGCCCAGAGAAGTTGTGAATGCCCCCTTCTTGAAAGTGTTCAAAGCCAGGCGGGGTGTGGCTTTGAGCAAACTGGTCTAGTTGAGAGGCATCCTTGCCCATGGCAGAGAGGTTGGAGTAGACGATCTCTAAGGTCCCTTCCAACCTAAGCCATTCTATGATTCTATGATTAAGTCAAAGTCTTCATCTATTTCTTAATTACTAGGGCCTGTCTATTGAAGCAGAGTTTGGACATACTCATGCAAGATGTAGAAGCAGTTCTCAAGGCATTTTAAGATACCAGTTTAGGATTCAGTGCAAAGTAGCTTAATTTTCTAGAAATCTTTTACACTCACAATTCTGCAAATCTGATACAGTTTATTTTCTAACCACAAGCTGAAAGAAGAACTGTACTTGGTATTTTCTTAAAAAAAACATTGTTAATTTCATGTTAATCTTTTGTATGTTCACAACCAGGTCGTGTTTTCAAAGACACACAGGACACACACATAAACATACACACCCATGCTGTAGACACCTATAGATTTCAGCCCTGATATACATATCATATGCAGATTTACACTAAATGGAAAATCACAGTCCTGTGCCTTTGAGCAAAGTAATCTAAGATTCAAAAAGTGCTAGAAATATGCAGACATCACTTTATATTTTGCTGGTAGTTTTTTATTGCCTGTTGTTTTTTAAAAAAAACAGACAAACCAAGCCAAAACAAAACACAAACCATGACACAACAATCATTCAGTAGTGGAAGAACATTAGGAAATATTAAATAATAATAAAGAAGCCATTTACAATGAACCTGAGGGAAGTCTTTGGAAGTTTTGCACTATGTACTTTCAGACCCAGTCCTGTAAAGATCTTGAGCTATTACATAGGATATATGTAGGATACATACAGGAAAAGCAAAAGTTTAGCAAAAAAACAAGATAGGCAGCATAGTCCTGGGTACTTAGATAACACAGAAGCTGAAGAGTAATATAAGAGAAGCTACTTTAGGCCCATCTGTACAGCACTATTTAAAATTGTCCTCATTTTTCGTATGAGTCCCTGTTAAGTACAAAGAAATAACACAATAATATCACCCCAGAGGCTTCTCTTCCCCAGGCTAAACAGCCTCAGCTCTCTCATCCTGTACTTAGCAGAGATGTGCTCCATCCCTCTCATGATTTTTGTGCCCCTCCTCTGGACTCAGCTAGAGCAATTCCATGTCTTTCCTCTGCGCAGGACTCCAGTGCTGGATGCAGTACTCCAGGCTGGGTCTTGACAGAGCCAATTAGAGTGGGAGAATTACCTCCTTTGACTTTCTGGACAGGGGTGGGATTTTTTATGCAGCCCAGGATATGGTTGGCTTTTTGGTCTTCAAGCACAATTTGCTGACCCATGTCCAGTATTTTGTCCACCACTACCCACGTCCTTCTCAACGCCTTCATTCCTGAGCTTGTATTGACACAGCCCAGGTGCAGGGCCTTGCACTTGGCTTTGTTGAACTTTATGAGGTTCACATGAACTTGGTTTCTCTTCTTGAGCTTCTCCAAGTCCCTCTGGATGGGATCCTGTCCCTCAGGAAAGCCAGCTGCACCACTCAGATTGGTGTCTTCCAAAATTTGCTGAGAGTGCACTCAATCCCACTGTCAGTGTCACTAATGAAGATATTAAACGGTATTGGTCCCCATATGGACCCCTGATGGACACCACTCTCCACTGATCTCCATCTGAACACTAAGCCATTGACCATGTGCCTTAGCCTGTCTTCTAGGAGGATCTGTTCCAGAGCTTTCAAGGCACAGAGGTAACAGGTTGACAGGTCAGTAGTTCCCAGGGCCTGCCTTTCCACCTTTTTAAAAAAAGTGTGGGATGTGTCCCTTTTTCCAGTCATCAGGGACCTCCCTGACTGGTATGATTTTCACATACCATGTGGAATGGCTTGGCAACTACATCAGGTGTTCCTCAGGACTCTGGGATGCATCTCATCAGTTCCCATTGACACGTACATATATTTAGCTTCCTCAGGTAGCCGTGGACCTTATTTTCTTTTACAATGGGAAGGACTTTGCCACTTCAGTCCCTGCCTTGCAGTCCATCCATTCAAGTGGTCTGGGAAGAGAGACTGACAGTGAAGACTGAGGCAAAAAAGTTGAGTACATCAGCCTCATCTGTTGTTACCAGATGGCCAGTCATGTTCATTGGAGCCACTCATGTTCACACTTTCCTTTTCTACCTGAAATACCTGTAGATGCCCTTCACGTTATTCTTTGCACCACTTGCCAAATTCAGTTCCACCTGGGCCTTGGCCTTCCCATCACTACACATCCTGGAAGTGTCCCTATACTCTTCCCAGGATACCTGTGCCTGCTTTCACTGCCTGTGCATTTCCTTCTTGCCCTTTAGAAATGCCAGCAACATTCATCCATGCTGGCTGGTCTCTTGCCCTCCTTTCCTCATATGTAGCACCTGGGGATTGAGAGCTCCTATGGAAAGTTACCTTCAAAATCTGTCACCTCTGTCACTTCCTTTGTTCCTGAGGGCAGTTTACAAGGGAATGAACTGACTAACTCTCTGAACAGCTGGAATTTCTCTTTCCCAAAATTCAGGGCCCTGACTTTACTATGCATCTGACCCATATCCCTCAGGACTGTGAGCTCCTCCAGAGCATGATGACAGCAGCCCAGGCTGCTTCCAATCTTTACACAGCCAACTAGCTCACTTGTGTGAGCATCCTCTCTGGTTGGGTTGTCTCTCCTCAGTGCACTCCAGCAGTCTCTAAGGTTGCCTACAGCTCATCGTGCTATTTTTCCAGCAGATGTTGAGGTGGTTGAAGTTCCCTAGTTGGACAAGAGCCTGCAAGCATGAGGCCTCCTGTAGCTGAAATTAGGTTTCATCAGTAAGGTCCTGTTGATTTCTTGGCCTGTGGTAAACATTAACCACAAAGTTCACCTTGTTGCCATGGTCTAAGTCTCACTCATAAATTTTCAAACTACTCATGGCTATTCTTCAGAGACAGCTCTTCAACATATATTAATTTCTTGATGTAGACAGCAATGCCACTATCTCATCTATCCCCTCTGAACAGCCTGTAGCCATCAATAGCCACATTATAGTCATGGGACTCCTCCCACCAAGTTTCAGTAATGTCAACTATTTCATAGTTTACAAGCAGCACAGTGACTTCCAGCTACTCCTGTTTGTTACCCAAACAGGCCATGTTATCTTCTTATACCTTCATTCTTTTGTTGCATTGTCCTAATGTTTCCCTGGGGGCTGCTGTTAACTGAAAAGAATGAGTGCTCCAGCATACACAGTACAGCTCAGATCAATAGGCTGAGGGCCCTTGATGGCACCCCATCCCTCTAACCTGGATGCATCAATGCACACCTTGTCACAGGGAAGTCTGATATCCTCTCTCATCTTTGAGTCCAGCTAAGCTGTCAATAAAGTCTGCTTATGAGCTCTGCAAATGAGCCCCACTAGCTTGTGAGCAAAGTCCCTCTTCCTGCTTTGAGAAAGGTGAATCCCAACCAATGCTAGCAAGCCTGGTGTGATATAGGCCATCCCATTACAGAAAACCCCAAAATTGTAGCAGTAGCATCAGCCCCAGAGCTGTGTGTTAATAGACTGGGTCTGTCTGTTTCTTCCAATGTCACTGTCCACATTGTTAGAGAAATTAGAGGAATTCGTTACCTGTGCTCCAGACACCCACGCCAGCTGCCCAAAGGCCTTGAAATCTCTTCTGATCACCTACGGACTGTGGTTTTTAGCTTTATCACCAACCACATGGAAGAGCAGTAATGGGTAGTAATCCTACAGCTGTACCAGGCTTGGAAGTTTCCTAGTGATGTCCTTAACCCAGGCCCCCAGGAGGCAGCACACTTCCCCTTCAAGAGGGTCTGACAGGCATACTGAATCCTGTTTCCCTTGGTCTTCCACATCAAGAGCCTCAGATATGTCATACAGAGCCACCTGGGAAGGTGAGGTTGCTAAGGGAGAGGTTCCCCTGCCACTCTGAGTCTGGATTTGCCTCTATTCACTCCTTACCTTTAAGCTACTGCTTTCTGCCTGGCAGTGGGATGGTACAGTATCCCCTTATCTTGAGGTTTTTGTGGTGACTGTTCCTGTTTCTGTCTCAGGGAGTGTGGAGCACGGTTCCAATGGCCTACCTCTTTCTCAGCCTCCCTGGTATTTCTTAACCTTTCTATTCTCTGTCTGTCCAGATCTGTCCACTGGCTGAACATATAGTCCACTTTGTCACAGTTCATACAGCTATTACTATTACTGTCATCCACTAGTAGTAAAAAGGCTGTGGCACTCAGAATGACAGAATTGTTCTGGTTGGAAAAGACCTTTAAGATAATCAAATCCAACTGTTAACCTAACTCTGCTGAGTCCAGTGCTAAACCATGTTCCTAAACACCACATCTACAGATCTTATAAAAAGATCCAGGGATGATGATTCAACCACCTCCATGGGCATCCTGTTCTGGTGTTTTATAACCCTTTCAGTTAAGAAGTTTCTTTGAATATGCAATCTAAACCTCCCCTGGTGCAACTTGAGACCATTTTGTCTTATTCTATCACTAGTTGCTAGGGCGAAGAGATCAAATCCCACCTTACTACAACCTCCTTTTAGTTAATTGAAGAGAGCTATAAAGTTCCCTCAGCCTCTTTTTCTCCAGACTATATAATTCCAGTTCCCTCAGATGCTCCTCAAAATGCTTATTCTCCAGGACCTTCAACTGGAAGCTTGAGAGCTGGAATAGTAAGAAAGAAGACCTGTCATCTATTTCTACATACATTGTTATATATGCATGTAAATATGTTTATATTTATATATATATATGTTTGTGTCTGTAATTTTAGTTAGTGAACATTGATAATAGTTCTGTTGCATTTGTTTCCCTTTCTGCATTTCTGTGTCTCTCCTCCATGGTGGGAATCGTCAGCTCATTTTAGCTTCTTTGGTCTCAGATCACAAGGGAAGAAGAGAGAACATTTGCCAAGACTATGGAAAATTATTCTTTGAAGAAATAATGTGAGAGATGAGGGGCTAACATTTTGGAATAAGGCTAGTGCAAACAAACAACACACAAAAAAATCCACACACACAAAAATCAAAGAAACAAACAAACAAAAAAACCTTAAAGAACCCACAAAGCCAAAACAAAACTAAACAAAGCCACAAAAAAAAAGCCAACATGCAGTTTCCTGAAAGACGTGAAAGTGGGGTAAAAAGGAACATAATTGTCGATATTCATGCTATGATCATTTTATAGCCTGACAGAAAAGCAAGAGCTGTCCCAGAAAAAAAGTGATCTCAAAGTAACAAATTGCCTTTGCAGAAAGGGCTGCTGTCATCACCAAGTGCTCTGGAGGATTACAGCCTCACAAAGAAGAGAGGGGAACCAGTCTGCTTTCATTAGATTTTGCAGATCTTGTTAGTGCTAGGGAAAAATATTTATACTCTGACATGTTCACAAAAAGAGTCCTTAGCTTATATCTGTCAACTCTATGCGGCATTATTCAGAGAGAGTTTAAAGTTTGCTGACTTGAGCTTCATAAATGATTGCACTGTTTCAAAACACATGGACACAGACATCAAACAGAATCATCAGGAGAAGAGGATATACTACCACCTGTAGGGAAGCCTGAAAGGCAATCAGATGGAACAAGATGACTAAAAACAGATGAAGTTGGGTTGGGAATAGTGAACCAGAGGTGTCTTAAAACAAAATAGAATTAAATAAAATAGAAGCACCACTGCAACATTAAGAGAGAATTTATTTTCACAACAGGATAATATGAGAATCCCAAATACCTTATTTCACACATAGACATAAAGTCGTAACATTTCTTCCTCTTTCCTCCCTGTTCTCCAATTAGACTCACAGAAGCAGAGATTAATTTCAGTGGGAAGGGACCACTGAGGGTCAACTAGTTCAATCCACTGCTCATGGCATGGCCAGTCAGACCAGATGTTTTGTGGCCTTATTGAGTTTTTAATATCTCCAAGGCCAGAGACACCACAGCCCCTCTAAAACCTGTTTAGGTGTTCAGCCATCCTCACAATTGAAAATTATTTTCCTTTTATCTTCTTGGAAATTCCCATGTCAAGACTTGGATCCATCACTTCTTGTTCTATCATTGTGCTGCTTGGTCAGGTGTACAGAATGTCACAAGAGAAATGATGATTAGCATTTTTAGACAAGGAGACCACATATCAGAATTGATTCTTTGAGGGAGCTGGGGTTTGCTGATCCTGTGTTGCTCCAGAAAGAAGAATGGTTTCTTTATTTCTGAGCACAAGTAATTAAAAGGAGGGCATAAAATTTCTAGAATAATTGTATTTCTCCCTTGAATTCTCAGTCTTATGTGACTGCCTGAAAATACCTTCAGTATTTGCTCCTTACTTCAGCTATTTGTATTGGCTGGAATGGCAGGAAAGCTGTTTTTTCCTAATCTTGACAATGGCACTGCAAGGATTTCACTAAGATTGTGGAGCTTTTGACTGAACAACTTTTAAAAATTATTATTTGATTAAAAAACAGGGAAATAACAAATGAAAGAGGACATATGGACTTTCCTTATTTCCATTTCTCTATCACATATATGCTGGCTGGTAATTTAACACTGATAAATGTGTTTATACATGAAACAGAGCTGCTTAAATAGCTCATTTTACAGACTCAGTGTGTGGGATGATGTTGCATGTGTATAGTGGTTTTAATAAAATTACAGCAATATAAAATAAACTTCCAGCACAAATGCAGCTTCAAAAAAGCAATTTATCTCCTGGCTTTGTATTCTTCCAACATGCAAAGCAAAGGAGATAAAGTTTGCTGATACTGATCTCAATGCCCCATCATAAAAAATTAAAAGTTATCTGTCAGTAAAGGAGAAAAGAATGTTTTCTATTTTGCTTAGAGAGCTTTTGAGTGCTTGTGTGAATGCAATTTACAGCATTAATAAAATGCTCTTGCAAATATTACTCTATTTTTATTGTTTCTTTTTCTTCTCTTATACAATAAAATAGATGTACTGGAATATTTAACTAAAAATTTCGGTATGTATGTTACAGAGTCTAGGACAACAGCTGTTTTTGGATTACAGCAAAATGAACACAGTAAAAATTTCTCCTTAGCTATGGTGTCCTCTGAAGCAGGAGTAAGGGATAATAATTCTCCATAACCATGGTGAGTGGTACTGAGGCAGCTCTCTGAACAGGCTATTGAGTAGAACAGGATTGGCTTCTTTTTTTTCTTTTTTAACAGCTAAATTTAAGAAGTGTTTTTTTCAGTGAAAAGACTTCTTTGCAGATGGTAGAAACTGTAGACACTGTGTAGAAGGTGATGTCATTTCAAAGGAAAATAGAGGCAGGAATTCCATGATCTTCAGGAGGTCAGTCCCTGCATTTTATTTTGTATGTCCACTAACTAAAATCAGCTTTTTCAGGTGAGGAAACAGCCATCAAATGCCTTCTCTGAAGATCCACAAGAAGCCATCACTTCATAGAGTACGCATAAGCCAATCACTTGCACAAAATGTAGAGACAGAGCAAAAAGGGAGGTAACCACTTTATGGCAGAAATCATTGTGATATTCCATTGGGAAACTGCCATCCCTCAAAAGCTTTTTCCACTTTTTCCACAAAATCCCACCTTCCCTTTCTGTGCCACTAGGCTTTAGTACAGATACCCTCTCTGAGGGTAATATGAAGAGCAAAGCTTTCTAAATTGCTCTGCTCCTTGGCTTCCCATCCTGCCCTTACATGTACACTGCTCACTCTTCTGTTATTTTATCTCCCCTCTCTTCAATAAAATACAAACTCTAAAGTAGCCTAAAAAGTCCATATTCTCTCAGATGTTGTCACAGAAATAAAATATGGATCATCTGTGTCCCTGGCACAGTAGTGAGCTGCCTCCAGAAATCTAACAGTAATGGCAATATTCTCTGCCCTATTAATCCAGAAGCTGTTCTTAATCCTCAGTGATGGTGTTTTATTTCAGAAAGGTAATTTGAAAATTCTTTTAGTCACCAGAATATTGCCATCTAGTGCTAATCCCTAGAAATGCAAGAAAAGTTGTGCAAGTGCAGACATTCATGTTGCTGGAGGGGTGATGACTACATCATATAAAAGTAATTCAGAGGCATAGCTGTAGCTGTGAGTCAAAAAATGCTGATGAATTTGATATAGGTAGAGACTGGAAGATTTTGACAAGCAGAGAAAAGAAACTGCAGTACAGACCTGCAGGCTGGATGAGAATGAGCATCAGAGATTGGTGGAATTACATTTCTGCTCCTGGTACATGAAACCATAAAAAAATTGCAAATGCAGTACATTAACCTTGAAACCAAATACTGGGGGGCTTGTTTGTCTGTAGACTCAGTGATTTTCCTTATTAAAATTTAAATTTGCCTGAGATTCTGTACCCTGCTTTAGATGAGGTTCCATGTCACCGTGGCTGTGATGAACTCTCTGACCAGTGTGCATTTTAGCTAGCTGCAGATGCCAAGCAAGCTCATTGCTGAACACCTGGGCCTGACTTTATTCAGGTTTAGTGACTGAGTTATGCCTCTCCTAGGCAGGCTAATTTGCTCCCCCTAGTTTCACCTTTCAAGACTCTCAAGATTATCTTACTTTTGTCAAATTTGATTAAACCTAACTCTGCTAAATATTATGGATTTTCTAATTACTTCCTTTAACTGCCAATAGTAGCGGTACGGGTGTCAAAAACAAGCTGATTACACCTTTTTTTGGGAGACAATCTACTAAACACAGATTACAATGCTATTCTCAACTCCAGTACTAATTAAAATTTGAACTGTGGTGTGGTAGGGTCAGGCAGTCAGCTAAACAGTCTGGGGAGCTCTTGATTTGCAGTCTGATGAACTTCAGAGGCACACTTAAAGTGAATAAGCAAACATGATAGCATACTCTTCATATTATTTAATTTCATTTAAGCCATATGCCTAGGAACGTATTCCTTCCTTTGAATGAATATAAGCACTTATACTCCAAAATATTTTTCTCTCTTTTACAGTGTAAAAGATGGTAAACCTGCTCCTTTTTATTAAATGCTCTGTTAAGGTAAAAAGGCTAGCATATGAAAAAGTAGTTGTCTATTGCTGCTTTAAAAATTTATCACCAAAATCTTATTACAGCAGTACATGTATAAAGCACCACACAGTTCAAGATGCAGCTCCACAAAAACACAGGCTGGCATCTCTGCTGGCAATTCCAGCTAAGCTGATTTGTTTCTGACTGTTTGTGACAGCAGCATTCATACACTCCAGAAATGTTATTTGCAAGAGATCTGGTCTGATTTGTCAGACATTCACAACTTGGGGAAGTCCCAAGAAATCTGAGCAACAGTTTTTTTCCAAAAAGCCAGACACAGACCAGTGCCCATTGTCTTGAGGTAGCGCTGACAATTCATGCCTGTATATGCACTAGTATTGTAGTGGCGTGGAGAAGTCTACTATGATAAAAGACATTAATGTGCTCAGCAGTATAAGAACTTGAGAGAAAATGCATATGATATAGTTAAGGACTAGTAGAGAACCAGCTTTCTATTAAGACCACTACATCAGACATCTGTATGATATACATGAACATAAAGCCAGTTTGCTCTGGGGGAGGGAACACTATTAATTCTTTTCACAGGACTTAAATACCGCTTAGAAGTTTATTTTATATGTAAGTCTTGCTTTACTTGCTGTTTCTGACACTTACAAGCCCAGCAGTAGTAGAGGGCAGGAGACTTCTACTCCCCTGGTAGCAGCTGGAGGCCAGCAGAGTATCTCACATATCCCAGAATCACTGGGTTTAGTAAATTGAAAGCCACCATCATAATGCTTCTACAGCTTTGTGGCACTGCAGTAACTTCTGGAACACTGGCAAACTTTGAATACTATGGGTCAGCCATAAGATACTTCACTGACAGACTTAAAATAAAATTTGTATCACTAATTTCTGCTTTAATCAGAGCACTGTAGTTAGCCACCTTTCCTTGATATTGTCCCTGGCCTGTGTCTTCAGAATGCAGTAAAGGTATGAGAAAAGTCCTCTTACATCTAACATGCATCCAGCCCGACTAAATTGGAATTCACATGGATTTATTTTCACCAGAGCCACAGCAAATTAATTATCATCATCATCATCTTTGAATGTCAGGTTGGAAATGACCTCATGGATCATCTGGTCCAATCCCTCCAGGAATGCCTATAGTTTATATGAGATGTCTCAGCACCCTGTGAAGCTGAAACTTAAAACTTTCCAAATTGGGGGAATCTAGCACTTCTTCTTAATTTCACCTTTACAATATGCATCTCATCAGTCACTGTAACTGCATACCTTATCTGTTTAGGTTTTGTGAAATTTCTCTTGCATCCCATTGCTACCCTAAAAAGACTGTCAGCTTGGAACAGTCTGCAGTTCTTCTCATAATTGCAGCCAAATAAGAAAACAGTGCAATGCCAGAGTAATCCACTCTTTTACTAGCTCCATCTTCTCAAAGAGCTTGAGTGCTCAAGTGCATCCATAGTCCATCTGTCTAATGGGTTTTATTTAAGGACCAGCAAGATCATTTATCCTGCTTGGACACTTAGTCATTCCCTCAGATATTGACAAACACAATTAGTTGATGGACAAAGCTTGCTCCCAAAGTGGGAAGGGAGAATTATCTGTCCTGATTGCTTAGCTCTAGCATGCATCGCAGTATCCAAAACACCCGAGCACTTCATTACATTTAACATAATTGTTTCACAATTGTGCTGATGTGGAGAATTAGTATCTTGAATGGAGAGGGACAATTCAGTCTGAGGAGAGGATTTGAATATTCAATTCCAGTAAGTTTCCAAAGCTGTTCTTTGCAAAAATAAATATTAAAGAGCTGCATTTTCCAAGCTTCATTCACAGGTCATCATTCACATTTTCAAAGAAGAAGTATTTGAGGGAAAAAACGCTTTCATTTAAAGAGGTCTTACCAGTTCAGGTCTATTTCTAACTTTTCACTCAGAGACACTCATTTTTCTTTATTTTCTTTCATCCTTGGTCAGAAAATAAGTCATTCTATTTTATTTACAATCTTGCTCTCAGTTTCACTGTCAAAATTTTTAGCAACAAAGAATAATTAATTTTTAAAAAACAAAACCCACACTTTCCATTGGACTGTCAATATCAATAACATTTAAGAGCAAATTTGACTGCACTGTTCATGTAGCATTTGGATGAGAATCTGGATTTCCATCCCTATTGATCCGAAACTTTTTACATATCACTGCTCACTTATGAACTGTAGAGGAGAACTGTAAGTCCCAGTAGGGACTTACTGGTAGGATTTATATTTGTTGCCTTTCAGTCTCCTGTATATGACCCGAGTTAACCTGTTTCATGCTACCCAGCACTCGCTGAACGGCAAGTCACCATTTAATAACTTTTTGTAGAATTAGAAGATATAGATTGCAGTAGAGATTATAAAAATACTAACAAAATATTAGTTGCAGTGTATTCCCCTGGTTCATGAATGAATGTCTGTTACAGGAATGCACAGGGAATACTTGTGCCATTTTAACTTCAGTGCTTTCTATCTTTCATGGATATATTGGTTTTCTGGTATAGTTGTCTTCTTATAAATAAATTGTGCTTGGTGGTCCCTCTCTCCCTCTCCTCCAGGTTGTGTGTTGCAATAGTTACATACAAATTTCACAAAGAGCTGTTTTCCTCCAACAACCATCTTTACAAAAGGACTAATGAAGGAAACATGTTTGGTTTATCCTAAACTAAAGAAGGAACAACTGAAAAACTTTACTAAATCATAGAGGGCTCCAAAATTGCCTGCATCTTTTTGTAGCAAGAGATAACAATCTATTGCTTGATGGGAAAATGACAAAGAGAAAACATGAGTTAAACCAAAAGAGGAAATAAAAATATTAAAATATTGTTATATTACATTGATTTTGTTTTTGTATTAGAAGTAATAATGTCGATACAATATGAAAAAAGGCTTACATATTTTCTCTTTTCCCCAAGTTTTGAAAGCCCTCAAACTAAGTATAAATAGCATTTTTTAAAAACTATGTATTTACATTAAGTCCTGGACCAGCCAGTTAAGGAGTTAAAACTAAACATTTCAAAATGGCATAAGACTCTTTATTATACAAGGGAACATAAACATGGTTTTCCTGTGACTAAATATAAAATATATTTTCTGCCTGGATTCAGACTTTTTTATCCTGTGAATATTATTTAATTGATAGGAAGTGCAGCAATTGAGATTTCTGTTATGCAACATCATTTTAGCACACAAGCAAAATGGATCTCTTTGAAGAAATTACAGCACTTCCCAATGTAAGACAATCTGTCACAACTAAACAAGGAGTGAGGGAAGAACCGAGGACCATAATAAGCACTTGAAACCTGTGATGCTTAGTTGTATAAAATCAAGCAGTTCATCCATACTTTTAAAAGAGCTAAATACCAATTTGTCTCTTCCTAGACGAAGACACACATCAGCATGCTGTTTTGCAATTGTACTCTGTATCACAACAAAATTGCTGCAGAAAGACTGCAAGTCTTAACAACAGAACATAAAAAAAAACCTCATGAGAAATGCCTGTTCAAAACTTTGAAGATTAGCCTCATTTGACTGAATATAGTCATTTGTACTACTGCAACTTAGTGACATAGGCATAAAGCCCCAGGTCATGTCATCTCTAGGAAATCCCAGAGATAAAGAAGTAAGAGAGCAGGCTTGGGTGGAGACTATTGTGCTGCAGTGAGGAGAAAAGAAAATAAGTGGGAAAATGCCATGGGCAGGCCTGAAGCAGTTTTGCATGATTTTTTCTTAATTTTTTTTTTTTTTAAAGCATTTCCATGAAAAAGACTGTAATAATGGCTGTCTAGGCCACTGCACTCCATTTTAAATGTGCTTGAGATGAGAGGCTGCTTTATTGCAAAACAAAATGTCCCCATCAGGACCTGGGGAGTGTAGGTCAGAACCTACGAAAAAGACAGTTAGGGGATTGTTGTAACCTCTAAGTGTTGCTCACATTCTCTACCTAATTAACCACCAGCACATGAGCATCTTTTTCTCTAAGCAGCTCAGTGTAGAGTTTGGATCAGCCTACAGAGGAACAAAAACAACTTTTACTCATCAACTGTTCTGGAAAGTTTGCAAGAAATGAAAAGAAAATAAAAATGGTTTCAGTAACAATATGCAGTTTAACACTTGCTTAAAATGCTAGGAAGTTTGATTTGGAAGCTGCAATGGAGATAGCACAGGAAAGTTAATAGATTAACTGCTGAGCATATTTTGATCATTATCAAGACTTATCAAGACTTATCAAATTTGGACACAGAGCAAACTAGGGAGAGAGAAGAGGGAATATGAGTCTTTGATCATAATTGACTTTTTCAGAAGTTTCAGAGCATGTGCATTGTGTTAAAAGAAATAGGGCTTGATGCCTGAAAAAGGCAACGCTCCACGTCCCTAGCTCTGAACAGCAGCAAGGCATGGTATGCATTACAACTAGGCATATGTACAAACACATATACACAGCCAGCCACATGGATCAGCACAGGTCAACACACACAGCAGTCACACAAACCCAGAGATCCCCAGGGGCCTCATCCTCCTCCCCTTTGTAGCTGAACAGGATGGATACCTACTAATGGAGAACATGTATATGTATAGATAAGCATCTGGGATAAGACACTGTTTACCCTGTAACTACCCCTCCATTTTAGTCTTGAGGGCTTCAGGGTTGGACTATGGGGCTGAAGCTGCAAATAGCCCAGACAGGTTGTCTCTTTTTCTAAGTTCATAATTTTGTTTTCCTGGTAGCCATTGTGCACCGGTGCAGGTGCACAAAAAGCTGCTACCACATAGCCTAGCAGGTTGTGCCACATTCCATGAATAAGAAAAGAAACAGAATTCACATCTAAAATAAGCGGTTGTGTTTTTTCCCTTTTTTTTTTCTCAACAAGAAGCACTGGCAGGAATTTTGGACTGAAGCAGTAGCAACTGCAAGTTTATTTTCTGTTGTTGCTAAATTGCTCGGTTCTGATTATACCTTTACATTTCTTTGCAGAATTGGCCATGTGCTTTCCAGTGATTGAGAATGTTTTTCCAAAATTAAGAAGGTGGGATGGATTGCAAAAGATTAGTTTTCCAGAAGGCTACTATCATATTTTTTGCATCAGATGCACAAAGCTAGCTCAGAAGGATAACTACTGAGAGTAAGTCAAACAAGTCTTTCTGTGATAAACACTTGAAGTTCCAGTCTGTTTCTGGGCAGAAGTCAATGTCAGCAATTTTCCAGAACTAGCAGCCCTCGCTGGCATCTGCATGATCCACAGACTTGTGATCAGCCTCTTGTTCCTACAGAGAGAGGAGTCTCTGCAGGTGTGCACACGCATTGCAAAGAAGCAGCCTTGCAATAAATGACTGTGGAGCTCTCCTGGTTGTCATTACTGTGCAGCACATTCACAGCTGTAAAAGCTAAAATTCAGCAAAAGGAAAGCAGCAGCACCAGGATGCTATTTGCTAATCACTGAAAGTGTGTTTATGTCTTAGTAGATGAACCAGCAATGGGAGTTGGCTTCTGCTGTGTTTATGGAAGAAAACAAAGATTAAATTCTAAGAAAACAAAGCACTGAGAAAGAAGAAGCAATGTTACTGTGCTGAGGGAGGGAATAATGCAAAGAATTAATTCCATGTTTGCTCAAAGGATCCTGAACAACTGCCAGAAACTGGTTCCTGAATTTCAAGATTAGACCACAAGAGCCACTTTTCATCAAGGCGTAACACATATAGGAATCATGATGCTTTTTTTTAGCTGAAGAATGTTTAGGGGAGTCAAAGGGCTATTGGTTTCTTAGGAAATTGTTAATATCTTTCACTTTGCTCGTCTTCTCTGATCTCTCTACAAACTCAAAACAGTAAGTGTGGTATTCAGATTTTTTTGATATCTCTGTAAACCAGTGTTGCCTCTCTTCTAGACAGCTACCAAAAACAGCTTAGGAAAACCTGCCCTGTCATGTTTGCAGGAAAGATCCTTTGGGCATACCTTTTCAGTTTTTCATATTTTACAGCAACTGTAAAACAGATGTAATTTAACAGTAACTAATTCAGATAGCTGGTAGTTACTAGGGGGAATAATTATTTGAATTAGCTTTTGTAATGGCTTCAAAACAAAGAAAGATAAATTGGTATTTTCTGCATCAGCCACCTGTTCAGGTAAGCTTTTAGAAAAAAAAAATTATTATCATGACATGCCATGAAGATGGTCAGGGACATTGGTTTAAATCTGTCACCTGCTTATATCTATAATACAGATTTTAGAGTAAGTAAAAGTATATGTCTAATACACTTCTGATTTAGTGTATCAGGTAAAAGCAGCTTCAAACTTTTTACTACACCTCCTTGTGCAACTGCAGTCACATTAAAAAGTTATGTATCCTATATCAGCTGGGGAATAGAATGCAACAAAGCTAAAGACCAGGGATGAAAGGCCCACATTTGTTCTTGTAGTTGACACTGAGCCCCTACTCGCTGCCGCATGTGATACCACGGACTGGGGCACCCACATGAGGTCTGAGTTTCAGATGTACTCTGCTCTTTGAAGAATTTAATTCATTATGTAGGGAAAAAAAATTCCTTCTATAACTCTTTAAATATATCCTCAGCAGTGGAGGATAATCCCCAATTTCTCTGACAGATCCAGCCTTTACTCATAAAAAAACCCAACCACACCAAAACCCACAAATAAACAAAAAAGCCCAAATAACAACAACAAAACATGCTTTAAACCTTCTGTTCTGCTGAACAGCTATGGAGAAATTTTGTTATCACTGCTTCCAATGTCTAACTTTTGTTTGAGTATTGGGATCAGCAAGACAGTCTTCCAGTATAGCCTTTGCAATGATAGAAATAACTACTTAGCGTGTTACAAAAGCAGATAGATATTTGGTTCTAATTATTTTGCCTTTTGTCCAAACGAGCTCTTCTCCTTGTTAGCACGGAATATTATTCCAATTCCAGTGAGTTTCCCTCATTCAAAGGTACCAAGACAAACGAAGTCAAGACATTGAAGAAAAAGGAGCTTTACATCTACCAGTTCTGATGCCTTTTTAGAGTTGCCATTATGTTGCCACACACGCAGTTCTCCCAGTCCCAGAAATCCAACACCAGCCAGATTTCTATCTTTTCTGCTACATTACCTGTACTATACGTCTGCAAAAATACATTAAGTGGAAAAATCCTACTAAGAGAGAGAACACAATTAAAGTAAAAGTGCTCCCTGTGGCACAAAGCAAATATGCTTATTACATATGGAGTTAAGTATTTTCTGTGTCTTGCAAGCTTCCCCACTTGAGAGGGAGAGAGGTTGTGCAGCTTGCTTATTTCTGTATTAAAAACATCAAGGGAATAACAAAAACTGATAGCTAACACGCTGCTGTAGTTTACATCTATTTTTTACTACACCTTAATCTCTCATCAACTCACAAATTTACAATGAAAGTACCAAAAGTCAGCTTCTGCTTCCACTTGAAAAAAGAAAGGTTCCACCAGGAGCTGAGCACACTACTGACAGTTGTGAATACCACAATTTCCATTAACTTCTGCAGAAGCAGATCTGGCAGCATTCAGCCAGGTTGGTTGCTCTCTGATATGTTTTTAAGTTTAGGGGTCAGTATAAAGCAGGCAGAGATATTCAAGAATTAGAATTTAAGAGAGCTTCATAGTGGATTTACTATTCTTTATGTCACCCGAGGGAAAGAAAATTTAATTTTTAAATTCTTTTTCTTTTTTTTTTTAATGTGCATTATATAAATGCAGAAGCATTCAAGTTGCTCCAGAATTCAGAACTAATTAGCTGTAATATTAATAAGGTTATTGTAGTTGCAATTGAATGGTTCTAGATAGTTGTGAAAAAACTTGGAAGAAGAGATACCAAACCAGTTTCAGTAGCTGAAAAATAAAGACAGATCCAAAGGATGGGAACTTTTGAAAAGGAATTGACTAAATAGTTGCAAAATGCAGGAAAAAAAAAATTCTTCTGCTGGTAGATGAACCTTACTTACAGCAAGGCACTTACACCCCATAGTAGCCTCTCTGTGGAAACCATCTGTGACACTTAAAAATTCATATCCTAGCTTATTCCTCACAAACATACCTATGTAGATAAGCCCTGAGGTTACTTTAACAAAGCCAGAGTAAATTCTCTGTTTAGAAAAAGGCCTAAAGCATACAAATGAAAGACTAGATTTTCAAGCATCCTGCTGCTCCTGTCGTAAACAACAAATGCTGCTTTTTTTCCAAATCCAGACAATGAGAATTTCAAAGACTCCCAATAACTTTTTTTTCTATCAACCAGGGCTGATCTCATCTGATCTACACTAATCTTAACAAACATGTTCTTTTCACTTGCCTACACAGTATGAAGTTTTTAGATTTTTTGTTACTTATTCCCAGGCCATTTAAGTATGAAGAATAAACATTAATCATATTTCTGAAAAAATTGTGTACTTTGTCTAAAATGAAAAAAGTAGGAAAAATAAATATTCTTAAACTTTAAACAAAGATTAATTCATCTGTAGTGTACTGTATTTAGCCCAGCAGGTTACAACTATGATAATTTTAATCTGACATCACAGAAGAAAAATACTTAATGAAGATAGAAATACTGGATATGAAAATGAGGGTTAAGAAAGACTGCCTGAGGCAGGGTTTTTTTCTAAGTTTTTTCAAGCTTTTTCTATCAATGGATCTGCAGAAGAAAAGATCAGAAGGCTTGTAGGAAGTTATTACAAGTATTTGTGCTCCAATATTAAACAGAAGAATAGCGCAGAACATTGGATAAAGCTTAGTGGAAAACTTTTAGGAAAAATCTCAATAATGAAAGGAGCAAATGCTTAGTTTAAAGAACAAAGGGAAAACTTACACTGTGAAAATGGCTCTGATTTGTGTTAGGAGAAAGAAAGGAGACTGGCAAAGTCAGAGTAGATGTCAGCTGTCTTTAATTTTGTGTTCAAAACTTTCTAGAAAGTATCTGAGGGCAACAAATTATTTATTCCTCCCAACAAGAAATTTTGGCATAGCCTTTTGCTTCAGATATCCATCTGCTGATCAAGTATTAAGTAGAACATCTGTTCAAGACTATGTACATGCAGTCTAGGTCGCTCATACCCTAACTAACCACAGCTGTTACCCTATTCATAACCAGTTCTCTTATTCAGAGCATTTCCTGCCTTTGGATGATAGTAAGATTTCTGTTAT
Organism: Calypte anna; assembly: GCF_003957555.1. Taxonomy (NCBI): domain Eukaryota; kingdom Metazoa; phylum Chordata; class Aves; order Apodiformes; family Trochilidae; genus Calypte; species Calypte anna. Next base: position 60,807,601 of record NC_044274.1, on the reverse strand, counting down.
GTGCATTCCCACTGCTTTAGAGCAAGTAAACTGAAAGGTTTGTGCACTCTGAACCACCAGCCTCACTGCATAACTGGACTCATGCTATGGGACTCATGTTCAGTCCCATGCTATTTGACAGTTTTGCTATGGATATAATTGGGCATTAATTGAAATGTCACCCGGCAAATGAAAAGCAAGCACAGCACATAAATTTAAGAAGTTATCTAAATTGTGAGTCTTGGTGTCTAATTATCCACCATGAATCTGAAGTGCAGGACAAGAGAATTCAATTATATCAAAATAATGTGATTTTTAGTAGAATACTAATGAACACTTTATTTCTTGACAGCACACTCTGACAGCACCACACACTCACAACTTCATGCTAATAAATGAATGTTTATTGTCAGCATCCCATGCCAGCACTCTTATTAAGTGTTATGTCTAAATATAACAGGAAGGTTGAATCAGAAAAAAAAGTTAGTGAGTCTAGCTATATGTACCAATGTCAGTATCAAAGCAAACTAATCTAGACTAGTCTAGTCTAATCTAGAGTAAAGGATAAATAAATCTTTTTTCTAACTGATGTGGAAGCGTTCCAGTAAATCCTTTTTTTTTTTTTTTTTTGACTTTGTTTATAAAGAAGTCTAAAAATTAGAATGACGGAAAGCTTTGTGCTCTTCTCTTATTCAGAGCATTAATTTTTTGATGATCAATGTTTGGCTATTTGCACACAGATTTTCTTCTCCAAAATGGGTTGTAATGTAAGTCAGAAAAGTCCCAGAATAAAGAATCACATAACATCTGATCACCAGTGCTTCAAATCTTTCTAGTTCTGGTAGCAGGCAATCAACACAGATGATATATTAAAAGCATTAATATGATGTGGAATATTAACTCATTCCAGATGCTTCTATCATTTGCTGGTTTGTCATTACAAATCAGGACAAAATAGATGCAAAAATCCTGCCACCTTTAATTCCAAAGCAGTTATTCTATCTTTCTGAACTACACCAGTCCATGATAGGCCACTCTTTCTAAAAACTGTAATAAATTGTGTTGGTGAAAACACAGAAATAATAATTTTTAAATATAGTCACAAAATACACTGCACCTTGGGTACACTTTTCCTCATCCACATGATCCCTCCTTATGACATGTACTGTCACAGAATTATAAGATTGAAATGGAAATTTCAAGATCATCTAGCCCATCACTTTGCATAAGGCAAACTTGGCAATATTGATTTAATTCATGACTGATGTTTGTCCATGTTATTGTTTGAAAAACTCCATTTCATCCTCAGACTATTTGAGTCCTCTATTATATACTAGGAAGGCTGTCCTGAACAATTTGAGTCTATTTTTCTAAAGCTGTTAAGTCTTGTCTGATCTTTGACATGCATGGAGGATGGATCATTTCTTTTCTGCCTGAGGCAATTCTTCTGTTAGTCAGTGAAATACATAGGTCATATGTACTGTACATCTGAAAATTATTCTAATCCTCTGAATTCACTCATTTGTTTCATAGATTTCTTGGAGACCAACACTTTAAAATGTGTAGTTATTTGTTTTTTTTTTTCATATGTCACTTTATTAGTTCAGCTGCTTCTGTTTAGATGCACCACAATTGCAGCTTTCTGTTTGAAAGATGAGCCTCTTTCATTACATGTTTTTTCATACAGAAATAAGGGTATAAGGATACTAATGGCAGTCCAGCATGAATGCGATTTACTGAGAAAAATAGGAAGAGAAGATGATGATGAGCATCATTAAACTATTCTATGATAATTTGATTTTTCCTTCAGAAATGGGGACATCTTTGTGAGTACAGCAGCTCATTGAAAAAATTATTTTTTAAGGCAGGGTAAACAGTATTAGGACAATCTTTTAATATAAGCCTAAACATGCTTTCATTCATACTAAGAATCTTTGTGTGCAGGAAAATGGAATATTGGGCCCCAAAGACTGAATACTTTAGGAAAGGATTAGTGCAATCTTAGTGGAAGATTGCAGATAAAAAATCTTGTTGCAAATGAAAGTAGGCAACTGGATTCATAACAATGGCATTACACAACTATATATCACAGTAGCTCCCTGGAAAATTTTGCATGATTTCAGAGTCTTACAGTTTTCCACCTGCAATTTTACTTGGAGTATCAATGGCTGCAGGAGAACAAGGGGAATATTTGAAGGATCATACTGTCACATTTTAAAGAACAGTGGAAATGTCAAATGCTTCCTATAGTCTTCTAGTCTTTCAAATACCAAGCAGCAGGTAATATAAGTTCTGTAATTACCTTTGCATGCAGTAAAAGATACAGCTATTTAGTACATGTATTCTAATTTGGACTGTACCAATGTTAGTGCCAATTTGACAGGATACCTAAAACAAATTATAACAAATTACTTTAAATATCACTGAGATTTTGGAATGGATATTCACTGATATTTTGCTTGGGCCCTAACTATTTCATGGAAAATTAAGAGTGTGCTACAATGAATCAATACGTAATTACAATTCCTACCCAGATTTTCCCACAGAATAAAGAAGCTCAACTTAAGTCTGAATAATAAAAAAAAAATCAATGACAGACTTTAAATATTATTTTCTTGTCGGTAACAGAGAGCTCAGGTGCAATCTGAAACTTTGTTCAAATGACTACTTTGGCTGAAATGATTCACTTAGTTCTCTTTAGGTGTGGAAAGCTTATCATCAATATTTTGGCAATCATCATCAATATTTTGGCAATAAAGCAGCAAAACTTACTTTTCTTGAGCCAGTCTCCACATAGACTGTCAGCCACAACCCAAATTTTTTAGAAGGTGACTTCATATCTTATTTTCTTTCCTGTGCCTGTTGGAATATCAGCTGATATTCATATCCTATATTACTAGATAAAATATATATATTACTAGATAAAATAGTATGATATTACTAGATAAAATAATATAATATTACTAGATAAAAGACAGACTTTTGGGGGTTTTATTCCATATTTTCCATCTGTTTAAGATAAAGTTCCTGATAAAAAATAAGATCTGATCATTTTGTTCTATGGTTGAAAAGAAGCTTGGCAACACAATCCATGTCTGTGAGGTACATATAAAATGGAGGCATTCCCATAGAAATCAAGAGCAACTCCCAAAGTAAATAAATCTATTTATTTAAATTGTTTCAGTGTCCTTAGGTTCATGCAGAAGTATTAGGACCAGTAGATGCTAGGAGTTAGCATTAGTAAAGAACATATGCCCAGCTACCTCAGTTTGTATATTTATTTATTTATCTTGTATTAGTTCTTACTATATGAAGACATTAAAAATCATACTTCAGGGATTGTCTTAATGGATTCTCTATTCTTTTTTCATACAGAGCAAGCGATACCAGACAACAATGCCTCAGGAACTCATTTCTGCACTTCACCTAGCAATTAACAGTGCCAAATAATTTTTTACTTGGCTGAATGCAAACACACAGAAAAACTCAGTAAAAACATAATAATTCTTCACAAGAATTTTTTGTGTCAGTTCTCTAGTAGCAGGTTGTGAAGCCTCTGGGAGATGCCTTCTGTGTAACAGAACGCAACCAGTGACGACTGAACAGTACAATTCTGTTTCATCACTATCCAAAGAACACCAACTCCAAATTAGTCTCATCTTTCTTTTCATCACTGTAGCATTTCACACTGCCTAGATTTCTCCATGGCACTTTTAATATCTGATGTCACTGTATGTGTTCGTCTGTGGTGGACATCAGAAGTTTCTGAAAAGAAATTAGACCTTTTCAGCAGCAGTCAAGAAATGATCATCACTTGCTGACCACAGTCAGCACTTTTACATCTGATAACTGGAAAATCGCTACTAATCAGATAAGCAGTTTCTCATGGAAACATACTAGCAACCACTAAAAAATATAACATATATAAATTGCTTGCTTGTTTAAATCTAGTCATGAAAACCAGCCCAAAAATTTATGTGAAAATGTTCTGTGCTTGGATAGGATTTGGACCAGTTTAGGTCCATGCATGATTATAAGCACTTACCCGTCCAAGATGCTACTAATGGGTGTCAAGACTTAATAGCCTTCACAGTCATTAGCTGCAAGTGACAAAGCACCAAAATGGAAATAATTTTATGCTTTCTGAGTGCACTGTATACATTAACTTAACTACTTTATTGCCCAATCTGCTTGAAAGAGAGAAAAAGGTGAAAACTGCTCAAATTTTCCTGTTCTCTCTCCATGTTGTAAAAATTCCTTAGGTTCATGATTAAAATCAAATGAATTTCAAAATCATTGTACTATTCAAAATCACATTTTACTATTTTTGAACTGAATAAATATTAATTTATTCCCTCTAATTTGTGGTTTGAACAAATCTGAAGTGCAAATGTTGCAAATCTAAGAGGACCTTCTTACAAGATACAACACCATTGACATAACTACACCAAACCAAATCAAGACATTCTTGTATATTTAATAGAACAGTAGAATGTATTAGGCATCAGAATTAGAGTGAACGCTGCAAAGAAAAGAAGATGTGAAAAGAGCAGGAAACTACAAAGATCTAAAGTGATCTAAAAGCAAGAGAGATACACAAAAATCTGACATCCCTTTTGGTATACTAAGAAGAGAAAGAGTTGAGCTTTTGCAATCTAGTATCCAATCTTAAGCACACCTATGGAGGTAGAATTTACAATGTCATTAGAATTATAGCTAAGAAGATACACAAAGCTTACAGTTTTGTGCTTTTACATGGGTATTTGTTCAATAGAATACAGCCAATTAAACTTTATTGTCTTGTAAACCTCCAAGCCTATCCATCCTTTGTGAGTTCCTTGTACTGCTTTAACAGTTATGGAAAATGCACCATTTAAAGTGGTCCTTGAAAAAGAAATTTAGACAGTGTATTGCCTTGTGTAACTAAGTAATTGCACAATTATTGATTGATCAGTTAATTAACTATGAAAAATGTTTCTGTTGTTTATAAAGAATTCATCCTAACTGTGTCTGGATTAACTGCTCTGAGAAAATATACATATTATATCCACATTTTAATTATCTTCAATTCAATCCTGATGCCAACCTATGAGTAAATGCTTAAAGCTAAAAGTATTTACCCATATAAAGCCAGATTTGTATCCATTAATACACAAGAAAAATGAATCTTGTTTATTTATCTCCTTCAGAATTCTTTTTCTATCCAGTGGCGTATTGTGTTGAAAAGACCACTCAACTAATTTATATTCAGTTTTGCTCTTAATCTTAATTTTATAGTGCAATTTAGTGCCAAACTGAGTACCATCTTAAAAAGAAAATCTAGCCCATCATTGTTTATCTCCTGAAATCTCTCCTGAATCTTATGCTTAGATATTTTGGGCTTGTCTGTATTTATTCAAGGTACTTTGAGTATTCTTTCAAGAAGGTCTCTCATGTAGTTCCTCCTGTGGTATTACCCCAGGGTAGACTTAGCCTCTTATCTTTTAAACAGTGATCTCTCAGTCTCCCCATAGGAAGATGAGATCACTGCTCTCTTTTCTACTCCATCTCCCTACCACATATCCATAAGTCCACAACTGGAGCTACAGTTTAATTTAGCTGTTCCAGTCAACACAAATCTCAGTGGAAGATATGAAGTTTCACCCAGTTTGTACACAACTCTTTATGTGATCGAAACCTGTGACTGCTAGACACTTGGCTGCAATACAATTACAATTAACAAGCCAGAGGCAACAAACAAGAGGATCTGGAAGCTATTGTGCAGCAGTGTCCTGGAGATACAAGAGGAGATACTTCTAGGAGGATGGCTGCTCAAGTCTTCAGTGTGCAGTTACCCAGAGTATGTGGGTGAGTCAAGATCTCTGCACATCAGGTACGAGTAATGGGGATGCAGGCCCCAGTAACTCACTTACTGACATTGCTGCATGTGCTCAAGCTTAGTGGTTCCCTGCCTCCAGCCAGGAGGAGGAGCAGAACAACCGAACTTACTGGACTGTGTGGATTTGATGGCCTAGCACATTAGAACCATAAGAATATAAAGCCTCGGTAGACACCGGTGCACAATGCACCTTAATGCTATCGAATTAGGGAGGGACAGAATCTGTCACTATTTTCTGGAGCGATGGATGAATTTTATGAACTGAGTGTTGTGAAAGTTGCTGTGACTCTCCCTGGGATCAGATGGCATAGGTACCCTACAGTGATTGGCCCAGATGCTCCATGAGATATTGAAATAGGCTGCCTCAAGGGAGGTGGCTTCAAGGACCTTAAGGGGGTAGTAGTATATCTTTGATATAGCACCTGTAGAGACCAAGAAGCATACTTTGCCTGGCCTTTCAGACAACCCTTTACAGTGGGGTATATGAAAGCTGAAAACTAGTGAGTGCCAATTGCTATTTCAATTGTGCACCAACGACACTGTCACACCAACAGAGATGCTGTGATCCCCATTCACAAGCTGATCTGGCAACCAGAAGGCCAAGGAGTGTGACTCACTCACCCTTCAGTAGTCTTTTATAGGTCCAGTGTGAAAGCCTCATGGAGAGCGAAGATTAACAGTGGAGTATTGTGGCCTGAGTGAGGTTATGATAGCACTATGTGTCGCTGTGCCTGACATGCTAGAACTTCAGTATAAATTGGAGGCAAAGACTGTCAGATGGGATGCTACTACTGACACTTTTAAGGTGTATTTTGCTATTCCTTTAGCACCAGAATGCAGGTCACACTGCTTTCACCTGGAGAGGTGTCCACGACACCTGAAATTGACTGCCCCAGAGGTAGAAACACAACCCTCCCATCTGCCGTGGACTGATCCATAGAACCTTGAAGAAGAGTGGAGCTCTGGAACATCTTCAGTACATTGACAACATGATTGTGTGGGGGATAATACAGGAAAAGATGTCTTTTAGAAAGGTAGACCTTCTTCTCCCCGTCATGTCATTGACGCTACATGGAGTTAATTGATTGTGTTAATCTTACAGTGAGCTCAAAAAGGAAACCTCAATTGTCCAGGAATTTTAGAAGTGATCACAGTCTGACCAAAAGGCATACATTTTGAAATGCCACCAGAAAAAGTGGTGAAATGGGCTGAAGGAGCCTTACCATATGATCAACTACCAGAGAATGAGAAACAGTATGCTCTTTTCACTGATGGATCCTGGCATCTTGTAGAAAGCCATCAGAGGTGGAAAGCTGCTGTATGGAGTCCTATGTGACTAGCTGCAAAACTAGATGAAGGAGAAGGTGAATTGAGTCAATCTGCAGAGGTAAAATCCTTCCAGTTGGTTTTGGACATTGCTGAACAAGAAAGGTGGCCAACACTTTATACTGACTCATGGATGGCAGCAAATACCTTATGGGGATGGTTAAAGCAGTAGAAGCAAAACAACTAGCAGCATAAAGGTAAACCTATCTGGATTGCTGAACTGTGGCAAGACATTGCTGCTCTGCTAGAGAAACTTGATGTTAAAGTCTGTCATGTAGATGCCCATGAACCAAGTACAGCAAATCTGGAAACACATCCTGAGCTTCATACCACAGCCCAAAACACCATCCTGGCTGGCTCTAGTGAAACAAGTCTTGTGGTCACATGGTATGCCAAAAGAACTGAGTCAGAAAAATGGGACTAATTTCAAAAATAGCCTTAAAAGTAAGTGGGACAAAGAACATGGTATTAAGTGGGTATATCATATCACCTATGATACACGATCCCCAGGGAAAATTGAAAGGTACAATGGACTGTAAAAAACACCCTGAAGACAATGCATGGTGGACCTTTAAAAACTAGGACAAGCACTTGGCACAAGCTACCTGTTTAGTTAACACTGGGAGTTCTATAAATCCTGATCAGTCGGACCATCTGCATACAGTATATGGGGACCAAGTGGCTGTAGTGCATGAAATAAATCTGCTGGAGAAGAGAGTTTGGGTTTTCCTGCCTCAGGAAAAGGTAAATCCACTCATGGGCTTGCTTTCACTCAACAGCCTGGGCAAAATAGGGTACTGTCACACAGTGGTTTGTTTGTTTTTTTCATAGGGTTGTTTTTTATTCTTTTGAAAGCCTTCTTACAGAGGTGGATGTAGTTGCCCTTGAGGGGAATTGTACTTCTCCATCCTCCAACATCACTGACCAAGTTCCCAGGGCTGCCCTGCAGACCTGGTGGTGACATGACCGTTACTGGGAGAGGAACACGGTATCTCTCCTGTATGTATTTTTATATTTAATAATTTTTTGTTTTATTCTTACTGTTTCATCAAAGCTGTGTAGTTTAGTTTCCAACCCATAAGTCTCTCTCCCTTCTTCTCTCTCCTTTATCAAGGAGGGAAGGGAGTTAATAGAGAGCACTTGTCAAGTGTTCAATTGCCAGCCCAACAACAGGAAGAGGCCTCAGTTTGTTACAGGAGAGGTTTAGACTGGATACTAGGAAAAATCCTTCAACGAAATGATTGTCAAGCACTGGAACAGACTGCTCAGGGAGGCTGTTTAGTCATGATTCCTGGAGGTATTAAGATGTGTAGATGTGGTGCTTAGGGACAAGCTCTAGATATGGATCAGGCACTGTGCTGGGTTAACAGTTGGACTCAATGACCTTAAAGGTCTTTTCCAACTGAAACAATTCTACGACTCCATGATTCTATACAGTTTTAATATATAAAATGTAGTAAACCTCTTAATGAGTCTGAAATAATTTCATTTATTCCAGAAAAAAAAATTAGAAGCTTTTCATTATTTCTTTTCAAAAATCTCATTTTATAGTTCAGAAAATGTTGGGCTTTGAAAACTGTTTACTTGATAATGATTAGCAGAAATGTAATTTTCATGTGCTGTTTATTATTCATGAAGATTAACTACCAAACAGCTATGTAAAACAGCATGACACAGTGCTTATAGTTCTGACAAAGTAACCATTGCAAATCATAGATGTTGCTAGGCACTGTGACCATTTTTTACAAGATATCCTAGGTTCAGACCCTGGTGTGACATATGCCTGGCTGCTGCTCACCTTGAGAAACATCACCAAATTCTATAGAGGAACCAACTGGCCAAACATAAGTACTTCACCATTCTTGTATGAATTAGATGGAACTCAGAAAGTTTCCAACAGTTGAAATATATTTCTTTAAAAATGACATCAAATTACACAGAATGTTCAGTTTAAAAACATACCAGTCAACACAACAGCCATTACTGTTCGTATGCTGACTTTCCATACTGCTACACAGAAAATGTGAGTACTGTATCACTATTGGCAAGCAGATTGGTATTTTTACATATATAAGCAAAAACCATAGTCTGTCAAACATAATTACATTTGAAACACCCCAGCAGAGTAATACTTACTTATCTGAAACAAGAGAAAAACTCCGGAAGCCAGAACTGTTTTTGTTGGCTTATGATTGGAACCTGTTCTGGGAGGTTTGAGTGACTAACACATATCACCATTAAAGTATGTCTTGGCAAAAAATTAGAGCTCATGTTCACATTTTAAGAAAAACTATGGTTTTGCTGTTGTACTACAAGTAACCAAAATAAATAATATAAATGTGGACGCAGACAGAAATTCCAGATAATATCATTAAATCATTTCAGTGCTATTTCAGTCTCAGAACAAAAAACTACAGGTTTTATTTCAACTGAAATACAGCACATACAGAGCCAATAACAGATTCTTTCCCTAAATACCATAATTAGAATGTCAAATTTACTGCTACAGTAAACTACTGAAGTCAAACAGTTCACAGAAATCTAACAATTTTACCTGTTTCCAATACCTTCCTACAGGATTCTCTTTCTTATCTCAGGATATGCCAGTGCAGCGTTTCCAAAAGCATTGATGCCTGTTTTCCAGCCCAGATTCCCTATTGTTAAAAATGCATGCCATTAATATGATGCTATAAGGTCAAATATTCATGAGCAAGGTCCAAATCCATACCTTTAAAATGACTAATTTCAACATCTTTACAAGTTTTTCTTTCCTCAGTAGAACCGAAACTAGTTGCATGTTTTTATAGATTATTTAGTATTCTCTCTCCTTTTGATTGTCTTCCCAGGGCTAAATTTATTTGAGCACATTTGCTGGACACACTGCATTTTTGAGAGTAAGAAAAAATTCAGAAGCAAATCCATCTTTCCCCTCTCTCTCTCTTTCATAGAATCGTACAGTCACAGAATCATGACGTTTGGAAATGACTGGTAAATTCAACACCAGTATGTCTTGAAGTGCTATATCCACACATTTCTTGAACAACTCCAGGTGTTCCACTGCCTGACCACTCTTTCAATAAAGAATTTTTTCTTAATGCCCATTAAGAACCTGCCCCGGTGCAACTTGAGTCCGATTCTTCTTGTCTTATCACTTGTTGCTATGGAAAAACACCACCTCACTACAACCTCCTTTAAAGTAGTTGTAGAGAGCAGTAAGGTCTCTCCTTAGCCTCCTCTTCTTCAGACTAAACAATCCTGATTCCCCCAGGTTCTCCTCATACTTGTGTTCCAGACCCTCCAGCAGCTTCATTACTTCTATATGGACACACTCCATCACTTCTGTGTCTTTCTTGTAGAGAGGGTTTCAAATTGAACACAGTATACAAAGTGTGGTCTCTCCTGTGCTGAGTACAGGGGGTCAATCACTTCCCTTCTCCTGATGGTCACACTATTCCTGATACAAGCCAGGATGCTGTTTGCCTTCTTGGACACCTGGGCACACTGCTGGCTCATATTCAGCCAGCTGTCAACCAATACCCCCAGGTCCTTTTCCACTAAGCAGCTTTCCAGACGCTCCTCCCTAAAACTGTAGCATTGCAAGGGGTCCTTGTGACCCAAGTGCAGGACCTGATGATACTGAGCCTTGTTGGATATCATACAAATGGCCTCAGCCCACTGACCCAGCTTATCCAGTCCCACTGTAGAGCTATCCTACCCTCAGGCAGGTGTCACTTGCAGACTTAATGAGGATGTTCTCAATCCCCTCATCTAGATCATTGATGAAGATAATAAAGAAGAATGCTCCCAACATTGAGCTCTGGGGATTACCACTTGTGACTGTCCATCAGCTGGAGTTAACATACAGACAGTTTTTAACTTAGCAAAGAATACACCTCTCTAAGCTTTTAATAACATGAGCAGTCAACCCATTTAATACTTTTCAAAAAAGTCTGACATATGGACTGCCTCGAATCTGGATTTTACTGGCAGCAAGAGTATAAATACCAAAACACCTTAGACATGTGGTGTTAGAACTGATCTATTACTTTGAAACATAACAAGTCTACTGTGCATTTACAGTAAGTTCAGTAGACAAACCAGACTATTTTCATGTGACAAGCTGACAGCTATGAAAGCTGTGGCTAAATTGTCAATCCATATACGAATTGCAAGATTCATCTCTCTCAAAAGATCCTGCATTATATGAGTTTGCACTTTGGATTGCTTAAGTTCTTACAAGGTTTCTATAAAGATAAAGCTGATTCAAACAAGGAATGGAAAACTAACGGGCCCAGCATCTGTAACTGCAAACAGATTTAAATCACACAAGCTGTGGAGTCCTGCCATTTGGGCCAACGGAGTAGCTGCCACATTAGCCAAAAAAGTTAAACTGATGTGAATTCATGTTGGTATAGTAGACATAAAGTCTTCCACAGAACACTACAGATTCACATACCATTGTTTTTTCATTTGGACTTCTGATTGAGCTTAAAGGTATGAAAATTCAATTGATATTTATCCAAAGAAATCCTGAACCAACACATTGATGCAGATGCTGAGTTATTCCAGCTTACACTGACTTTAACTTACATTCAATCTTTTTCTCTTGATTGTCCATTTATCTGATGGCAGAAAATGCCAGCTCTTTTTATGTTTATTTGGCTACTTATGTCATATCAGACAGCAGTCAAGGATCCTTGAAAATAAATGCTTAACTATAAAACCAGGAACTTGGCCCAAAGTTAGATGAGTCTATGCAGATCTTTGTACTGACTCCAACCATCAGTAAATTGCATAAAATAGTTCTCTGAACTGCCAGGCAGGATAAAAATGAAGAACTAAAAAGTGGCAGCTAAACACCTGTGTAGCCAAGTATAAAATATATCAGGTGAAAGTCACAGAATCACAGAATGTTTAAATTGGAAGAGACCTCCAAGTTAATCCAGTCCAATCTTGGATTTTTTTGTTTTTTTCACTGTGCTGATATAAAATCAGATGTCAGGTATCAATCTCTACCCACAAGCATTTGACATCCCATTTATGAGTGGTTAATTGTAGAGTTTTGAGATAGGATGCAGTCTTTCTGAACAAAATCAACAGTGATTTTAACATAAATGATGCTTAACCAGTACAGTGTGTTGTGAGACACATGAATCATACATGAAAATGGCTTTGTCAGGTTCCATCCAGTGGAATTTTATTTGCCTCAAATGATGATTTGGCAAATAGAACATTGGGGCATAGAGTCAAATTGACATAAAAACTTGGGCAGGGGTTCTCATTCAGGTGGAGCCAGAAGTGAGCTGACGACCCCAGCAAATTGGCTAATGACCAGTAACAACTGAGGGACAGTCAAAAAATAGCCTTCAAAGTGGGGTGAGAGGACCCTCCGGTGAGGTGAGATTGAAGGGGCCTGAGTCAGCCACTCGAGTGGCAGCAAACTCTGGAGCATATAGGAAATGTCAATGCATTCATTTATTGCCACCTAGCACTGGCCCACATCCTTGCACTGGACCGACCATCATCTTGTCTGGAATTGTACAGACACTCCAAGAAGAAAGATTGCTGGATATCACTAGATCCATGGGTGGTGATACTCCTCTCGCTCTCGCTCTCTCTGTGTCTCTTTCTCACTATCTCTCTCTTTGCCACTCAACATACATGCCATATCTTCACAGGGTTATATCACGCTGCCTATGTCTTTTGTCAGATAAAACTTTCTGCTTGTACTTGTCTCTTTGTGGTGGAAGTTTGTTCATGTGAGATACAAATTAAAAGTCACATCTGATTATAATGGGCTCTTTCACCTTCACCGACTTACAGTGATCATTGAGTTTAGCATCCTGTTTCCAGAGATACAGCTGTAGGCTTTGATGACTAGAGATTCTTGAGATTTTGGGTATTATTCAAGTACTTAATGAAGTATTCTTTTCTGAGAATGCCTCATGTTATCCAGAGATGGAAGGGCCAGTCCACTTTCTTATGAAGTCAACAGGAATCTGTTCTGTTTGTTTAGATTCAGGGCATATCCTGAAAATTCTTTAAAGCAAAATTGACAGAAGTCCTGTAACCTAATACATGATGAGCAAGCAGTTGTAGTTCTCTCTGGCTCTCTGTACACTTAAGCATCATTAGGTATCAAAAAGAAAGAAAGAAATTAAATTATTCATCAATACATCTCTCATATTTGCCCATTTAAATCAGAAAGAAAGTGAGCCAGAACTTGAGCAGCAGAATCCAGTTTTAAGATCATATATTATCTGCCTATCTGTGTGTGGCTAAATCAGTCTATACTAATTTCATTAAAAAGCAAGAGGCGTTAAATGCCTGAGACTCAGAACTTCAAAGCAACCATTAAAATCTTTAAGAACGGCCTGTGTTTTAACAATAAACCACACCCTGACATCAGTAGGCTAAGTGAAAGAATACACACACTTGTTATTACCAATAGCATTGACAAGGCAATCTGAAGTCAATCTATAATCAGCAAGAGGACTTTTGTGCTAAGAAAGCAAAGACAGAGAGGCCCATGTAGGAGAATACAAGGGTGAACTACTTAACGAGTTGTCGGTCATAATAAGAAGCAGAATACTCCCCTAGGGGTATAATTCTACAGCAGCTGTGCCTTCTGTGTTTTAAAACAGATCTTTTTAAAATTTGCTTCAGAAGTGGAGACTAATTTTGGAGGGGTTGGGAGTTTGGCAAATTAAGACATTTCAATTTGTCTGGGAACATGGGGTATCTTCCTGAAAAACTGTGGCTTCTTTACACCAATGATCGCATTCATTAGGATTCCAACAATACAACCGTTTTTTATAACTGATAATAATGTTTGAATGAAGCTCTGGAATTTATATCATATTTCTAACAATATCGAAAACATCTTTGTGATGAAAAGGACCCTTCATACAAAAAAAGGAAGCATTTACCAATTAGGAAGATATGTTGCAAGGTCCTGCATCTGGGTCAAGGCAATCCCAAGCACTGATATAGGCTGGGCAGGGACTGGCTTGAGAGCACCATGAGGAAAAACTTGGGGGTGCTGGTGGATGAGAAGTTCAACATGAGCCATCAGTGCACACTTGCAGCCCAGAAAGCAACCAGATCCTTGGCTGCATCAAGAGAAGTGTGGCCAGCAGGTCAAGGGAAGTGATTGTCCACCTCTACTCTGCTCTCCTGAGACACCACCTGGATGGAGTACTGTGCCCAGTTCTGGAGCCCCTATTACAGGAGGGATGTAGATGTTCTGGAGTCTGTCCAGAGAAGGGCCATGAGGATGATCAGAGGGCTGGAGCACCTCTTCTGTGAAGAAAGACTGAGAGAGTTGGGGTTGTTCAGTCTGGAGAGGAGAAGACTCCTAGGAGACCTTATTGTAGCCTTCAGTATCTGAAGGGCCTACAAGAAAGCTGGGGAGGGACTTGTTAGGATGTCAGATGGTGATAGGACTAGAGATGGTGATGGTGGAAGCCCCATCCCTGGAAGTTTTTAAGGCCAGGCTGGACAGGGCTCTGAGCAACCTGATCTAGTGGGAGGTGTCCCTGCCCATGGCAGGGAGTTGGAACAAGGTAATCTTAAAGGTCCCTTCCAACCTTGAAAATTCTATGATTCTATGAATCTGAATTAGGTTTAGCTCAGCTGGTTAAAAATCCTATAACCGTGCTCATTTTCATGGACATGCAGCAAAATTGAAGGAGAGAATTTGATTCTTTTCTCACAGAAAATATGTGGAGATTTTTGACAGGAATATTTTTTGAAGCCTGGACAGAGGTAGATATCACATCTCCCAAAAAGGCTTCTGGATATGGGGCCATTACTACACTCAGCACAAAGGAAGAGAGCACCAAAACGGAAGGTGAGAGGAATGAAGGTCTGAATGTACAGATGACAGCTTTTAAGAGCTGAAACTTGGGATGGAGAGAAAGCTCTGGGATCCAGGGATCTTGGACTGAGAGAATGAATCTCTTTCTTCCTTATCCTGGAGAATGGATTTACCACATGTCTCATGGATCAGTAAGGAATTTCATTCTATCACTATAATTTACTCTGTCAAATTCCATGCTTCATTTCTATAATCCTTAAAACAAGAATGCTCCAAATATATTGTTATTATTTCCAAGATGGTTGGTAATATTATTTTCTAAGCAAAAATATTTGCACATCCTTCCAGATGTTCCAGAAGTATTGATTTCTTCAATAAATTAAAAATAATCTAATAGAACAGGAAGAGCTAGATAAACCAGATTCTTTTGTGTAATCTCTTAGCTGCTGCCTTCTAATATTTGAGCCCGTGTTTAACATGAGAAGTGTGACTAATTATCTTTATATCAACAGAAATAGATGCTGTAGAAAAATTGAGCAAAAAGTAAATAAATATGGGACTACACCCAGATATTTTTCAGAGGAAGTATTGTTTTGCAGTGAGACACCTGAACTGTCTTACACAAAGCGTGAGGAAGGAAAGGAAGCAAGAATTCAGTTAATTTCTAAATCCTGTAAAATTTCCCCTTCTTGCATGCTTTTTCTCACAAGTACTCCTGATCACTCCAGAAACACCTCTGCATGGAGAAATCTTCAGTCATTAAGCTGCTTAGTTTTAAGTTTTGAATTAGGAAAAGGGCATTGATGAAATCTGTGGATAACTGGAAATATTTCCTCTTAAAATCCATATTCAAACAGGGACCTAAAAAGCCCATTTACCTCATGAATATAAAATCCTGAATCAATTCTGAATGCCAAAACTTGTCTAGCACCATCAGGTATTTATTAGTTCACCATAGAATGTATCTAGAACTATGTTGCATGTGCACTAGTTAGGCAGGTGCTTCCTTAGCAACATCCATTTGTTTTCTGTACTGCTGGAGGGAGATGATAAGTACAGAAGGGAAAGGCACCCTGCTATCTGTAATATAGAAAAGAAAGCATCTACAAAAAATAAAAATCTCATGTTTAACTGAATTTACAGCGATGCATCACAGTCATATGACATACCTACCAACTCGTTGGTAGGGATATTGTAACCATAATCCACTTTTCTGGATGAACACAACTGTGAGCATGAACTTGTTTTATGGAACTGGTAAAATAGCTGCAGAGAAAAGATAAAGACCTGTTACCATTTTAATATGATACTGCCAACACAGTGATAAAGCTGCATGGGATTATTAGAAACAACCAGTCATCAGCAATGAGTGTGCATAACTATTCTGGCACATTAATATGCACCTGTACTAGATTAAGCAGATTTTATAAGTAGAAGGACAAGTCTTGTTTCTTATAGAAACATTATGCAGATAAGCAGATTCAAAACAGGAGCTTAACTGGCAAAATATGTGTGAGAGCTGTCTGGTTCTGCAGCTAACACTAAGAAACAGAGACTGAAGCATTCCTGATTGCTCCTTTGAATCAGTGCGCCTTCCATCAATGTCCCATCATTTGCCTTCCCAAGTCATTCCTTGTCTTATCTGAGTGCACATAAACTCAAAAAAAGTTGATCTAGTTGAACTCCACTTACTCTGAAATCAGCCCTTTCCCATAGGCAGCAGTCAGAGTTCTCACAGTTCCTCCTGCAGGCTTGCACCAGGCATTTGTTATACAGTAAAGCAAAGGAGAGGACACAGAGGGAACAAGGTAACATCTCTAGCTACCTTGAGAGAGACAGGTAAGACATTCAATTCCATCCAGACTACTATATCGACTGAAAATCAAAAATTTTTACAATCACTTCGTTTTGCTTCAATATATACAGTTTTGAGCCATCAATGTGTGCTTGAGCTGCCAATGTGCACTTGCAGCCCAGAAAGCCAACTGGGCTCAGCATAATAAGGACATGGAGATCCTGGAACATGTCCAGAGGAGAGCAACTAAAAAGATCAGAGGGTTGGAGCACCATGAACACAGGTTAAAGAATATCTGAATATCCTTCCAATATCTGTAGGGCTGCAAGAAAGCTGGGGTAGGGCTTCTTACATGGTTGTGTTGCAGGAGGACAAGTGGAAATGGTTTAAAACTTGGAAAGGTGAGATTTGGATTATTCATTAGGAAGAAATTATTTGAGTGGTGATATACTGGATCAGGCCCAAGGGAGCTGTGGCTGCACTCTCCCTGGAAGTGTAAAAGGCCAGGTTGGATGGGGCTTGGAGCCCTTTGGTCTAGTGGTAGGGGTCCCTGCCCATGCAGGGGCTTGGAACTACATGATCTTGAGGTCCCTTCCAACCCTTGCCATTATATGACTCTATGATTTTGTGATTATTACTGAAAGCCACCCACTGACTGACTTTTATCAATTTCCCACTGCATCTTATGAAGCATGGGAAACATACTTTGTTCCTCTACTCACTGCCAGCAAACTGATCTGCTGTTGAAGAGTCTCAGTGCACAAACTATGCAAACTGGTCTCACTGAGGAGAAGAAACAAATGCTATTGCTGCCTGACCAGGGACAAATGATCAATAGCCAGCAGTGGCATGGACATAGTAGAGGGGAAGTGGCAGACATAGTTAAATTCCAAGACATGTGAAAGCTACTGAATCAAAAGCTGAAAAATAGATAAAGGATTGATCGTAACAATTATAAACCTTGTAAGGAAAGCTTAAATATCAGCATGCAGAATGTAAGACTGGAAATGCATGCGTATTGAAAGAGTTAGAAAGAGAAAAGTTTTACAGAATCTTAAGTCTTCTCAAACTACAGAAAGACTGACCACATTATAGTAAAAAAAAAAAAAAAAAAAAAGCATTAATATTGCCAGAATGCTACAGAGAACAACCATTTTTTCTTCATCTATATTCTTCTCATCAGCCTCTATAATCTTTATATCCAGTGTGTTTCTGTAATAAAGCTGTTTCTTTGGGGGGAGTTGTGTTTTGTTTTGATACAGCTAATGGAAATGTTTGCAGGTGAAAGACAATTTTTAAAAATGGAGAAAGGGAAGAGAGTAGATGTACATAACATCATCTTTAATTTAGAGATAGGAAAACAGAGGCTTACAGAGGTAAAAATAGGTGTCTGTAATTCTACACTAAGTCCATGGAACAAACTGGAAAAAAAATATTACATGTTAAATATTTAAAGGTACATGGGGAAGCTGAGCCAGAAGCCTTTCAGAAGCAGAGGTTTTTTTAGAATTATCATTTCTTAGGACACATAGTGTCAAGTAGTTTCTCTGTTAAATCAGTTTCACGTCCATTTGGGGTCCCTTTCCATAGAATAGAAATCTTAGCAACCAGACCAGTCTCTTTGCTTTGCAAAAGCCTTTTCCAAGTTAAAGAACTGAGACTGTTCATCTGGGTGCTTGCTGAAAGGCTGACAATGAAAAGATAATATTAGCCTGTCCCATCTTCCTCTTTACAGACATACGTTACTTGCCATGCACCTAGTACCTTGTAAATTTGAGGCTACACTGTCCTTAACTTGCAGTTCCATTGGACCATTATTCTCTAGACAGTGTTATATAACATCAAAAATGCAGAGTTCACCTTGCCCAGGTTATCTCATAGTGCTGGCATTACAGAAAACATGAAACTTACATCTGGAGAGTAACTTACTTCCTTTTCCTAAAACAGATATCCTTAATTTATTTGTAATTTAATTTGATTGTTTGAAATAAGGGGATTTCTCCAGAAGAATGAGCAGTATTCTACATGCACAGAATCTCTCTGGAGAGACATGGATTAATTTTTTTCCTACTTCTAAAAGAAAACCTCATGTTTTGCAGCTCCATGTCCCACCAGATATTTTAAAGCAAAAAATACAATAAAGCTGAAAGCACTACCATTTATCACTGTCAGCTGATGGATTAATTTTTGAAAGTAGAGTGGATCTAACCTCTTAATCCTATTGAAAATCAATTCTGAGGGCCAAATTCTGGTCTGGGTATTTCATCCAAATTGCACACAATAACCATTTCCTAGGTTTTTCTTTCTATAGCTAGAGTATAGAATGAGCAATAATTTTTTCTGGTATATACTTCTCTGTATTTTCTGGCCTAGAATCTCATTTAATCTTCCGTTCAGACACCTTATTTCATTAGGCTGACATTTTGTTATTTCTTTCTCCTTAGTGATGTTCATAAGTTTACCCAATTAATTATCTCTGGTGAATTTCATTAGTATGCTGTTTGCCCCAAGTGAGAAATTAAGCATCTAATTGAATGGTATTACCCAACACCCTGAACTTCTCCTCAGTGTTACTCTCAATCCATTCTCCTCCCAGACTGCATCAGTGCTTAGGATTGCCCCAACGCCAATGTAGCCAGACCAAATGCAGCTTGGTTTCATCAGTGCAATTGCTGTCAGTGTCATGGACAATGAGGTTAAACAGCACCACTCCAAACACAGTACCCTGAAGAATGCCACTTGTCTCTGGTCTCTATCTGGACACTGAGCCATAACCACAGTTCTTTGGGTGTGACCATCCAGCCCATTCCTTACGCACTGAGCAGTCCAGCTGTCAAGCCCATGCCTGTCTAATTTAGAGACCAGGATGTTGCATGGGACAGGGTCAAATGTTTTGTACAATTCGAGGTATATCAGCTGGTTTTCCCTTATCAACTAACATTATAGCCCTGTCTCAGCAGGGCACCAAATTGCCAGACACAATTTGGTAAAACCATGTTGGCTGTCACCGGTTACTTCCTTGTTATGCATGTTCCTCAGGAGGAGGATCTGCTCCATGACCTTGCCAGGTACAGAGGTGAGACTAACTGGCCTGTAGTTTCCTGTGACCTTTTTTTCCCCTTCCAAAAAGGAATGTAATATTTCCTCTTTTTCAGTCAATGGGAACTCCACTGATCTGATGCCACTTCTCAAATATTGTGGAAACCAGTTTACAATCTTCATTTGCCAGTTCCCCCTGCACTTGTACAGATTCAGGTTCCTTAGATTGCCTTGAAACCTTCAGATCCCCCTGTCAATCCCCATCAAATGCTTATGGACTGTCTCCTCAGAATTACAGTAAGGTATGATTTCCTGCAAGAACTTCTAATTTTTGAA
This sequence comes from Calypte anna, assembly GCF_003957555.1. Taxonomy (NCBI): domain Eukaryota; kingdom Metazoa; phylum Chordata; class Aves; order Apodiformes; family Trochilidae; genus Calypte; species Calypte anna. Next base: position 60,787,429 of record NC_044274.1, on the reverse strand, counting down.
TCATATAGATACAATTGTTATACATTTCAGTGAAACTGTACTGGTAGACAGTTCAGCTTGATCAATATATATAACTATTATTTATTATGATATATTATAATATAAAAAATATTCTAAACTGCATGCCTCAGTGGATCATTTCAAAGACATAACTGGTTTTAAGAATGGAAATTTTTTGATACAAAGAAAATAGAACTGTAATGGTCAAAGTGAAGATTACTATAAGCATCAGATAAATGCACAATGACTCTGGATTCAAATCAGTATCTGTCTCTTAAAACACTTTCCTTCTAGTTCTCAAAGTTATTTTACATGAAAATGTTAACAAAGTTCAAAATTAGCATAAAGAAAATTATTGTAATATTTATGGTCTTAATATTTGGTAAAACTAATATTATTGTCTCAGTCTTGAATATCAGGCAAATATTTAAAGAGCTAGCACATGAACACTCTTAGATTCCATAGCTTGAAGGCTTTAGTAATCTTTTTACTCACAGTATGAAACCCATTTACTTCCTCAGCCACAGTGAACAACAGAAAAATCACAAAATAGATCCTAGCTTTCACATAAAATTTAAAAACCCAACAAAATTATGTTTTAACCCTACTTAAATTAACAAACATGATAAGTCAAGCAAGTATATTTTCTGTTTCAGTCACTGCCCTAAAAACTGCCAACACTGTTCTTAGAATTGCACCTTGTGAAGTATCCCATATGATTCTGCAATATTTGTTTGATTTAGTTTTCCCCATAAGCCAATTAGGTCCCCTCCAGGATAAAAAAAATCATAATGCAGAGTTCAAGTAGATATTTCAGATACGGATATTGCAGAATCTAACGTGAATCAGAGGGCTATCATCTGTCACAAACATTTCGAGGAGAGTTTCTGTTCTCTTTAAAGGCAAATTATGGAATACACAATGAGATCATAAGACTATTTACCAGACAGAAGAGAAATCATTGCAGTGAGTTCCAAACAGTTTAAAACCAGATACACTGAGACTGTAGTTTCCTCTCCATCAAATATAAGGAGCCAAGTGGGTGAGAAGACATATGGTGAGCACATCTTAAAGAATGAAAAAAAACAATGAGAAGTGCTTTAAAGGAGAAGATGATGACAGAGAAGTGTATTTGTCAGCAGTGGTTTTGTCTCTCATGTTTCTTAACCCATCAAAGAGCTGCCTTCAATATGTCACTCACTCTTGAAAAGAACTGAAAAGAATTAAAAAAAGGTAAACCAAAACAAAACAGTAGAAAAAAACAAAAAACAAAATACTAACCACCACAAAAAACCACTGCAAACCTCAAGATTGCTGTTTCTCAGATAGTAAATCGTGTGGATAAGTGCTGGAAAGTGAAAGACCTTAGCATAAAGAAATGGTGTTGTCATTCTGCCCCTCAGGGAACAAGAGTCAGGAGGACATTTCACTGTAGCTCACCTGTAGCCAGGAAAACACCACCAGAGGCAGGGGAAGAGATCTGGACATGATGGGAGAGGGAAGGTGGAAAAGGAATGCTACACACAGTGCTCATTAATTGTTACTGGAGCCATACAAAGCATAGTTAGGGTGAATGCTATCCAGCTCATTCCCTGAGATCTGTGATCTGAAGGGCAACAACACACTTATGGCTACATTAAGATAACACATTTACTTATGCGTAAGCTAGGGTAAGCTTTAGCTCTCCACATACGTGCAAATAACAATATCTCTGATAGTCTTAATTTCATATTTCTGCAAGTCTAATACTACAGTCACCTTTTTTGAACAAAATACCACACACATGGAGATCATTTCATTTAAGATACGCTTATTTGTGACTTGCCAAGTTTCAGGTGATGGGGGGAAAAATAACTTGGGGAAGGTTCAGGAAATCAGTTTGTCTCACATGTGGTCCTGCTTAGTACAGGCACCTCCAGATGGCACCTTCTGAGAACATGAACAAGTTGTATGTTAGCACTGAACTTAGGCTAATTTAATTTTCAGTCTTGTTTGCTAGGCAACTTTCAAGCCTTGAAAGAGCTATACAGGCTCACAAGCATCTTAGGCTTCTGCATCATTTAGTATTTTTATATTCAGTCAGGATTTGCGTCTATAAAAACTTCTCAGCCTTAAAATAGCAATAGTATTCTTCAAAGCAAACTGACTTTATATTTAAGTCTTGTAGTTGAAATGTGAGGTGAAGAAGGAAGAGGCAAGTCTTGATTTCTTTGGGTACTTTATCATGCCTTGCAGGCAGATGTCCTGCCTCACTTTGCCCACACTCAGTCAACCAAAATCCATATCCTGCTAGCTTGACACTGAATCCAAGCCAACCTTGTGAATTACTTTAGATGAGCTTATTACAATGTGATCACAAATACATCAGTGCATGAGAATAGTGAGTGTGTACCTGCCAGCAAAAGAAGAAGAAAGACATTCCTGCCAGTGTAAAAATCACTGACTTACATGAGATGAGTAAGTCCTGGAGGAAAGTTTGGTCACTGAAAGGAGGTAGGTGGAATTCCCAAAATGAAGAAGTATTTTGAAGGAAGGACCTGTGTTCAAAGGGTAAAAAGAAGAGTAAAATGAAGCAGTTATATGAGTCTGAAGATATACATTGCATATTGATGTCATGAGAAGCAGGCAGAACTTTGAATGATCATCTTTTTCAGGAAGGGAAACAAGGAGCAAAGAGAAACTATAGAATAGTGCTACTAATGGAAAGCCAGAAGTGTTCAGAGGGAGGCATGGGGAAGTGATCAGTTTTTGTTGGTTTTGCCAGGTAAGTAATAACTGTGGTTATTAAATTTGTTTTGCTGGTCAGGGAAAAAAGGTGAGGTCATGCTATCTTGTAATTCCCAGCATGAATCTTAGGTATTTCACCTTGAGCGGCCAATGTCAGGCTCTGGGCCAAGGTGTGAGAATAAGAGCGGCTGAGAAGAAAGCTGGAACAATTTCCTCCTTCACTCTACAGAAGGGGTTTCTGTCTTCCTTTGACCTCCTGCTCAGCATTTTGGGAACTCATGCTCAGCTCTGCTGCAAGCTGCAGAAAGATGCATCCATAGACAAAAGTCATCCTTTGATGACACACTCTTACACATCAGTAGCTTCTCAGAACAACAGGAAGAGGTGCTTAGGTTTAAGCTTTTTTTGTTTCTTTCCTGCTTGCTTTTTAACACAAACTTCTCCTGTGGCCTGACCGGAGGCTGCAAGTTGTTACTTCAGATGTAGATTTTCACTCCATCATCTGTGCTTAGCTGTATTTCATACTTTCTCCAAATAATGGATCTAAGGATGAATACAAATGATAAAGAATACCTTGCTGCCTATGTAGAAATTGTAGAGGTATACAGGAACAGCTTGCCTTTCTCTCTCTAAGGAAGTTTCCATATGCCTTTCCCACAAGTAAAAGAACACACAAGAGAACAGATTTTAAAAGCATTTTGATTACTGGTGCTTTACTCATGCTCAAAAAACTCCTCATAGGATTTTTTTCTTTCCCCCCATATGATTCCCTAGTGAATCAGAGTTGTTTGCATATATAGTTAGTGAAACACTGCACTGGAAAATAAGAAAAAATGTAAGGAACAGCAAGGCAATTCATTTGGTCAAACATAGTTGAAGGGTTTTACAGACTGCTTAAGATTCAGAGCCGGTGGAAGACCAACACAAGTACAGAGACTTATTTTCATCAGCTGAGACTTGCCCATGGGGGGGTGGGACTAGAAAAAATCCTTCCAATAAAACCTTTTAAATAATAATCACATTTATAAAACACTGAACTTTATTTTATGCTTTGAAATTTCCACATCACAGCCCCACTATAGCTGATCATGTAACTAAAAGAGAAATAAAACAAAGATATACATGTATTAACTACAGTTTCCCAATGGAAAAAAAAAATCACTTTATAGATGTGATAGATTTGAATGAAGAAATAGTTTTTATGAGCATTTTTGCTATAAAGATTTACCATTATGATTCATGACTGAAACGTGAAACACTTTATGTTCATCTGGGACCAAACAGCACAGAGAAAGAAGAAGAAGCCATTTTCCAGTAGTTTTTGCCACCATAAAACATGGCAAAGGACAGACTTTTATATAGCCCTCAACTATGGGCATGAATAAGTTTGTTGTTGAAAAGAAAGTAAGTTTTTCACCACATAATTGAAGTTATACTTTGAAGTGATAAACCAGTTTTCATGAAAAGAGCAAAAAAATTGCTTTCTTTAATAGTCATAGTCATAAGATGAGTATGTTCATAAACAAAATTTTGCAGTGCAACATGGACCATATGGCAAAGGACTATCGTAGACCAATGGAGGAGCTCCTCATTCCCCTTTCAACATCTGAAAGAACTTTCACCTCTTCTGTACACTTTGACATAATCCTAATGAGTTTTATATCAGCTTGTGGTGGGGGAACAGAAATTAGAACATTTCTCTCCTAGTTCTTGTTCCTGTTTGCAGGACTGCACAGCTAACATCATAAAATATTTGGGCCATTGCCTGTGAGCCACTGCTTTTGGATATAAGACAGAATGGAACAAAGTTTAAAAAAATTTTGCAGTAAACCTGCCACCAATTAATTTTTTTGTGTGTCAGTAGCAATAATAATGTCAAACCACCTCCCTCCTATGGTCAGACAGTGAGAAATTACTGCTAACAGTTACACAGCTACTACAGGGTCTGCACATTAAAAAGTAAGTGAGTGTAAGGAGATTGCATTGAGATGAAAAAAATAAAAGTAGGAGAGATGGATACATAAAATGGAAGAGAAAATACCAGTAGAGACAGATTTAAAATAAAGTTAGCTATGAAATGATGAGTTGTACTATGAAAATTATTTTCAAATTATCACGGCTTTACTGGTACGTTGTATGGAATGGAAAGACCAGGCCAAAATCCCCAATGCTCCATTTTGTCCAATATGAAGGAGGAAATTTTAGGAAAGAAGTGTTATTAAAACTAGCTAGTGGCAGACTAATCATCAGCAAATGCCAGTCTTGGAAATACATTCTTATATTGTAGATTTCCACCTCTGGAACTATAAGTTGTGGTCCTCCATTGGAAGTAGTACCAGGACTGGAGTCTTCAAACAGCCCAGCCCCAATAGTTCAACGTTGCAAGGGGGAGTTATTCACGGAAAAGGATTTTAGACATCAAGACAGAAAAGAAAACCTCAAAAACTGAGCAGAATTAATAATGTGGCAGCAGCCATGGTCTTGAAATGAAGAGCGATCATGAAATGATAAAGTTTGATGTTCTTAAAGATGTTAGGACAAGGAACAGCAGAACTGCCACCATTCATTTCCAAAGGGCAGGCTTTGATTTGTTTAGGAGGCTACCTGACAGAATCTTTTGGGAAGTAGCTCTGAAGGGCACAGGGGTCCAGAAAAGCTGTTTACTTTTTAAGAACAGTCTTAAAGGCTCAAGATCAGGCTGTCCCCATGTGCCATAAGGCAAGCCAGCGGCATAGAAGACCAGCCTGAACAAGCAGCTTTGTATACAACTAAGGGAAAAAAGGAGACTTTATGGCTGTTGAAAGAAAGGTCTGGCTGCTCAAAACAACACTGAAGATGTTGTGATGCTATGCAGGCAGCAAATTAGAAAGTCCAAAGCCCATCTAGAAGTTAAGCTGGCTTCTGAGGTAGAAGACAAGAAAAGTTTCTACAAATACATTAAAGAAAGACCAGGGAGAGCCTCCACCACCTATCAGATGCAAGAGGAAGCATGATAACAAAAGATGAGGAAAAAGCTGAGGTGATTAATGACTTCTTTGCCTCAGTCTTTAGTAATTCTACTGAGGGAGTTCAGCCTGACAAGCTAGGGGGCAGGGAACAGAATGACCCCCACAATCCAGGAGGAGATGTTTAGTAATCTACTGCATCACATAGATACATGCAAGCCTATGGGGCCAGATGGTATACAACCAAGAGTGCTAAGAGAGCTGGTGGAGATGCTCACCAAGCCACTTCCTATAATTTATCAGTAGTCCTGGCTTTTCAGGAAGGTACCAACAGACTGGAAATCAACCAGTGTGACACCCATATATAAGAAGGGATAGAAGGATGATCTAGGAAATTACAGGCCTGTCAGTTTCACTTCAGTCCTAGGGAAGCTAATGGAGCAGATCATCCTGAGTACTATTATACACCACATACAGGAAAACCAGGTGATCAGGCCCAGTCAGAATGGGTATATGAAAAGCAGGTCCTGTTTGACAAATCTGACCTCCTTCTATGACAATTTGACATGCTTAATGGATGAAAGAAAGGCTTCAAATGTTGTCTTTCTTGATTAAGTAAGGCACTGACACAGTTTCCCACAACAAAAAAATTGGTTGCTCATGGCTTGGATGGACATATGCTTTGTTGGGTTAAAAACTGGTTGGGTGGCCAGGCCAAGAGATTTGTGGTCAATGGAGTTAAATCCAGGTGGTGGCCGGTCATGAGTGGTGTCCCTCAGGGCTCCATACTGGGCCATTCCTGTTTATCATCTTTATCAATTATCTGGTCAAGGCAATAGAGTGCACCCTTAGTAAATTTTCAGACAACACCAAGCTGATGGCAGTGTCGATCTGATAAAGGGTAGGGATGAGGGATCCAGACAGGGTTGATTGATGGGCCAAGGACAGTTGCATTACAATTGTCAGGTTCTGCACTTCAGCCACAACAATTCACATCAGCATCTTGGTGAGGAGTGGCTGGAAAACTGCTCAGCAGACAGTGACCTGGGCGTGTTGACTGGCAGCCAGCTGAGTATGAGCCAACAGTATATGCAGGTAACCAAGAAAGCCACTGGCATCCTGGCCTTGATAAGGAATACTGTGGCCAGCAGGACCAGGGAGGTGATCCTGGCCCTGTACTCATCACTGGTGAGGCTGCACATTAAGTACTGTATGCAGTTTTGGGCCCCTCACTACAGAAAGGACATTGAGCTACTGGAGCATGTCTGAAGGAGGGCAATGAAGCTGATGAGGGGGTTGGAACTCAATTCTTAATGAGGAGTGGCTGAAGGATCTGGGATTGTTTCACCTGGAGAAGAGGCTGAGGGGAGACATTTCTCCCTACAGCTACCGTAAAGGAGGTTGTAAAGAGGTGAGGATCAGTCTGTTCAGTGAAGTGATAGGACAAGAGGGAATGGCCTCTAATTTCACCAGGAGAGGTTTAGATTGGATGTGAGAAAGAATTTCTTCACTGTAACGGTTCTCACGCTTTGGAACGTGCTGCCCAGGGCAGTGGTGGAGTCACCATCCCTGGAGGTATTTAGTGTTGTGTAGACATAGTGCTTAGGGCTATGGCTTAGTTAAGGAGATCATCAGTGTTAGGTTATGGTGGGACTCAGTGACCTCAAAGGTCTTTTCCAAGGTGATTCTGTTATTCTGTGATCAGTCTCCTCCTTCCATGTTACTCCCTGGTGGAAGGGAGACTGTGATTGGCAGGATAGAAAAGAGATGAGAGGTGCATTATAGGACATCACAAGGTCCACCCTTCTTGGATGGTTTTTAGTGTCCAATAATTTCAGAACAATATTCAACACAAGAGTAGGTCTGTCAGATCTGGTTAAAAGTAACATAAAAATTGGTGTAACATTTAGATCTAAACTTGACTGAAGGAAATCTTCAGGCTATAAAATGTTCTCTTCAGACAATGGCGTTGTATGAGTTTATATCTTTACCTCCTATCATATACAGAAGCTACAGTACTAGACTGTCAGGACGCAGTGTGTCTACTATGCTATCCTGAAAATGGGGAGATTAATCTTACATAAGGCATATAATTTTCTTTAAGAGAGTCAAGCAGTAGTTTTGGTTATAGGTAAACAGAAGTAAGGACAGATAAGTTAATGTCAACGATGCTTTTTGCTTGTGCTCCAGTTGACTAAGAGTAAAAAGGCTCAAAATAACCCCTGTATATCCCATCATTCTTTGCTATCACCAACACAGGTAAAAAAAATCTTCCTATTAGAGCCAAATGATGAATACAGGACAGTCAGAGGCACAATGCCTCAGGCTAGACTGCTTTTAGAGCAATTTGGATGCAGTAAATTCAAGCTACAGAAATACTGTAGCTAGCAATTTGCATGCACCTGGTATAGCAGGAGGGATAGGAAATCATTGCTGCTAGAATCCCAGAGGGATCTCCACTGTACTGGAGATGCTTCATCCAAAGGTGACAGAGAAATGTTAACTGTTCCTTATCAGCAACAGCTCTTTGCCATCTTCAGTACCAGCCAATTACCAAGCTAGGAAGTAGTTCAGTACAACACAAAAGAAAAAATTCAGGGCAGCACTTATCCGACTGCCAATCCCATGTTGTACCAGACACTGTAAATGTATCTAAAAGTAGAACTGAAATTCAAAATAAATAATTAATCTGCAACAATTCCTCTGCAATGAGTCCTTCCTATCAAAAAGCTCTTAGGTAGTCAAGTTATGAATCACCTGAATCACCAGAAACTGTGTGTCTTGTTCACTTCATTGATTTTTTTTTTCCTTTACCCAAAACTTTAAAATGCCATGAGCTAGCAGCAGCTCTCAGAACTGTAATTTTCTTACCGTAGTTTGCATCTGGATAACTTAATTAATTTAAATCCTGTAACAGTTAATTTTTCTGAAAGCTATTTTGGCAGCCAGTTTTTCAAAACAAGGAAGAAAAAAGAAAAGAAAAAAAAATCCTAGATGAGTATAAATTTAAGCAGATACGAAGTGTGCAAATTTTATTCATTAGCATAATAAAGTCAGCATAAAATGTCAACCACAAATGTTTTTCATCTAATAAAAACAGATTATCCCAGAATAATTAAACAAATCATGTTTATCATAACTTACATTTTCACAGCTAAGGTCAAATTAACAAATCAGTGGGCTTCTAGAGAAAATGACAGCTACATTTATTGCTTAAATAATATTTTGTCATACACAGTGATATTTGCATGGGTAGTATCTGATATTATTTGAGATGTTTGTGCTTGCAATTGCTAATGTTAGTAAAATATAAGATGTTCAAATCTCCTGTGTGATACTGAATCTATGAAAACAGAACATTGACATGCCAGACCATGTTATGCTGATGACCGAAAGTGGTAGTAAATAACAACAGGAACTTTAAAAAACTGCTCTAGCTGTCAGCTATGTGGGTACAAGAGGTCTTCTCTTAGTCTCCTCTAACATCTGTAGAAAGATACATGACAATAGAAAATGGACAGGAATAAATATTATGAGTTATCTGAGTATTAAATGCAAACTGCTTTCTATTCCAGTGCAAAAAGTCATTTTGCTGCCATAAACCCCAAGTGAACAGCGATTTCATATCTATTTGAAAAATCTCAGAAAAAAACCAAAGGTGAGGAAGTAGAATCTATTATTTGTCTGCAAAACCACATCATTCCAATGTTGGTTCAAATGGAAAGGTCAAATGTTGGTAATAAACATGCACAATTATTTAATGTAATGTAATAATTACAACAAATCTATGACTCAAATACACCAACACCTTGTTTACTATTCACATATAATAACGCAGTCTCACTTGCAATGGCATTTGAGGCTGCAGCAGTATTTTGAAATGCAAAGGACGCGAGTGTATTGTATACACATGCCTACCTTTGGAGAGGAAACTTGTTTCACAGGGCTTTGATATTGTCATCTGGAGAAGAGAGCTTTTGCATCTTACTTTTATTCTTGGTTGTCTACTTTAAGTCTATTCAGGAGACAGTGTGTGTACATCACACAGCATTTCCTTGGGCAGCTCTTTCTGTAAATGATCTCAGCTTGGACACCTACAGCCCAGCAAACTCAAAACAAGCCATGAGTTTTCAAAAGCACAACTTGACTCACTTTTAAAATAAGGCAGTCTAGTATTGCAAGGGTTAAAAAGTACAGTGCACAGACTTTTTATGGCATGTAGATGTCTAATTTCTGTTTCTTGCCTTCCTATTCTTGGGTCAATATAATTTATTTACTAGATTTCATGCTGCTGAGTATAATAATTTCTCATAATTGTGACATATTTTTCTCTTGATCTTCTGAAGAGAGTTGAAACATAGATACAATTGTGTGGGTATATATGTGTCCAAGAATAAAAAGGCAGAATACTTTGCAGTCTCTGTAATAATTATAAATAATATATCATTGTTTCACTTAAAGCATTATTCTCATATCTGTACTATTTATACCAATAATCCATTTTAAAAACAACCCTTTTGAAAAACACAAACATGCTCTCTTTCTGATATTCATTGATTCCAAGACTATCACCATAGTATTGGTTGATTTCAGCATGGAAAAAAATACAACAGATAAAAATTGCTTCAGCTATTCATGGCTAGAAGAAATAATTTTCTGTGATTGCTCTACTGTAATATCATTTTTATTTGAAAGCAGAGTAATTTTTTTTGAGGGGGGGAGTTCCTTTCTTTACTAGCTTCACATAACCCTTATTTTTTCTAGGTCTTCATTCTTTGCAACCTCCACAAAGAACACTATTCCATATAGAAACTGCTGACATATACTTCATTGTATTTGCCCAACTTACAGAATGTAATTAAATTTGTATTCAATTTGAATGAGATCAGGTTTATGCTTTATGTATGAGATTTTCAGTCGTTCCAAGCACTGGTTTTAAAAAAGCTTTTCCAGAGACCAAGAATAATTTGGAGAGCATTGTTACGTTCATAACTCTGTTTTGGTTTTAAGTCTACTGAACATCTCCCCACTTCAATATTATTAAAAACTATTATCTATAAATAACTAAATAAGAAAAAGCTTTGTGTTGGTGATGTGTGCTACACATTGCAACACAGTAATATTTTCTTTTCATCTGAGCTTATCCCACTTTCAGTATCGCTCAGTGGAATCGGAGGCGTAAAGTAGGTTTTACAAAAATAACATGAAAATGTTCCTAGACCAAAGTCTTAAGAGACTTTACAATATTTTTTTTCCATTTAAAATAGGGGTTAAATTCAAAGGTACACATAACTCAGAGAGTTGAATAAAACAGAGAGCTGAAATATCTTGATTTCCCTATGTTTTGAATTAGAAATTATTTAATATTTAAATGTATCTCTAGATCTTTAAAACTGAAAAGAAAATGAGATTTTTGTTTAAGCAATTTTTCCTTTCATTTTTGTTTAACTGTAAATATTAGGAGGAAGGAATAATTTTACAACTTTGAGATTTTTTTTCTTTCCTTTTCCTTTTCTTTTCCCATAAGGTTATTCCTTCCACTTGCCTTCTAACTGGAGAAGAGAAAAAAGATAGGGGAAATGATAAGGTAGTTTCTCCATTTCATTGCTACTTATTTATATATAACTAAATAAGTCCGGAGACCTTCCGTGAATTACCAGGTACTGTCCCCAGCAAGTAAAATCCCAAAACATATAATTACTTAAATCCAAGTAGTTTGAAAGGATGCAGTTCATACAGCAGAAGAAAAGCATACAATTTGCCAATCAAATTGGCATTACTTGCATTATTTTCATGTTTTTTCTCTCATATTAAAATTAATGAGAACATTGTGTTGAAAATTCTACGAAGCTCTATGAAACTGGAAAAGTTAATTATGAAACCACCAAAAAAAAGGCCGAGAAAATTCCTCAGGGCTTTGGGTTCCTGTGCATCAGACCTGAGAGAAGGACAGTTATCTTCAGAGTATAATTTCAAACTGTTTCCAACACTACTTAGGTCTGGCTGACATTCACCAGAGGAAGTCATTTGTCACAGACTTAAGCCTACAAGGGAATCTGGTGTCTGAGTGAAGACAATGGTGATGTCAGGAATTAGTAAAATACCTGACTGAATGCCATTTGTGTCTTACTGTATTCTGCAACACAGCCCTTCCAATGCACTATATGGGTTTCTTTAGGTTTCTAAATTAAATTTACCATTTTCTGCTACATTGTCTGCTATCTTAGCTAGATAATGTCATGTCTAGGTTCTCCATACTGGGAATAAAGATATGGTAACCCAGTGGATCTTGAAGTGAATAGCTTCTCAGCAAAACTTCTATCTGCACAGGTGGATTTTTCATAATATGTCAGAAAAGGATTTCAAGCTAGACAAAACAATAGCAAGATAGGTAAGACTTGCTTCACCTTCATCCGTATCCTGGATTGATGCTTCAGGGCAAATAGGTTTCATTACATAATTTGGTTCTGTAGACAGTCTCAAAAATGTTACAGACACTTCTAGAGGTGGGATTACGATTACTCCAAAATGATATCTGGTTTATTGATGATTAAGAACAAAGCCAGGTTTTATTATCAGGCCTGCAGGGAATAACAGTACTTCTCAGCAGTATATGCTGCCCAGAAAAGTATCTACCACAAAAAAAAAAAAAAAAAAAAAAAAAAAAAAGCTAATGTGTCAGCACATCTGGAAGTTTACTACCATTTTTCATTTTTATCAAAGTCTAGTCACACTCAAAACAAGAAACAAATATTTCTATATTCTTTTAATTTTAGCTGTAGTTCATCAGCTGTCATCACAAGAACAGGCTCTGTATTCCCTTTCTGTATCATCAGTAAGGCAAGCAAATGCCAAATCATTTGCTTAGAAAGGAACAACAAGCTGGGATCTGTCCAGCTGCAAAATAGCTTTGTAGAAATGGACCTAGGGGTTCTGCTGGACACCAAGTAAACCACAAGCCAGCAATATGTCCCTTGCTGCAAAGATGGCTAATGCTATCCTAAGCTGCATCAGGAAGAGTGTTGATCCGAAGGCTCGGGGGCATCTTTTCCACTTGTATAAATACCCGGCGGGAAAATATAAAGAGGATGGAACCAGGCTCTCTTCTGAGTGGTACCCAGTGATGGGGCAGAAGGCAAATATTTTATATAGAAAAAAAATACACTTCTTCTCCTCATAAAAAAATACACTTATTTTCCTGGAAAAAATACAGCTTATTGTTTGAAAGGGTAGTTGTAAGATGATTTCTGTGCTAGATTGCATTAGACTAACACATAGTGACAGAAAATACGTAAAGCCCATTGATGGGAAATACACACTGAAAACATTTTTGTCACTTAGTAATAAAGATATAGAAAAGTTGGAGAAAGTTGCACTAAGGTTGCATTTAAAAAATTCCCTGCATAAAAAAGTCCTTTTTATGAATTATTATTAGCTTCAAAACAAGATATCAGTCATCATAAAAGTCGTTATATCACCACTTGTTTCACTGTGCCTCAGCTAAAAGGAGACGTAATTTGCCATATTACTCAAAGGCTTGTGATATAGACAAATGTGTTTTGTTGTTGAGTTTTGGGGAATTTTTTCCATTTTGGAGTTGTTCTGTTTTTTTCCCCAGAGGGAAATAACACAATGAACAGCTAATAGAAATTTTAATCTATAGATTTAGAAAATTAAACAGTTATAGCTCATAGACAGCAGGTGAAAGGCTGCTTATGTTGGTCAGTTTTTAACAGAATATTTATTCCTACAAACGAAAGGTGAGAATTTTGTAACCCAGATAGTAAAAGTTAACTCCTTATCCATATTTCAGCAGTTACCATAAAAGTCCAGACTTCCAAAAAGTATCAATCAGCAGATCCTACTATTTTCTGTATGTCCAACACACTGAAAAAATAGACTATTTTTTTATGCCCTGTTTGAGTATTTAACAATCTAACTTTAGAAGTACAAAGGTCAAACTTTTATCTTTTCTTTACTTTTTTTCCCCCTCACTTTGAGAAAATAAAATTGCACATTCACAAGGAAAAACTGGTCATTCACGATAGGGGGTTTTGTGCCCTCTGTTGGTAGCTCCATTTTGGCTATGCATTTTTCATGTGAATCTCTGAAATTCCTGAAATGTTGGAATTTACAGAAGGATTTTGGTCCATTACTTTTTTATAGTCCTTTAAGAATTTCCAGTCTAGTTTCTAACTTTTGAAACTCCAAGAATTTGAAGAAGTGGATAGAATCACAGAATGGTTAAGAGGTCACCTCGTTGAAACCCCATGCTTAAATAAGACCACCTATAGCCTGTTTTCTAAGACTACATTAAATTTTCTTTTAAATATTTCCAAGACTGGGTACTTCAGAACCTCTCTGGGCAGCCTGACTCATTGAAAGCATTTTATGAAGGACTTGCAGACTAACGGTCTTTGGAAAGAGAAGAGAATCAGTATCAAGAAAGTCTTTTGATCTAAAGCAATAAATGTTGGGCTAAATTATGTTTCAGATATGTCTGCATTAATAAATGTAATCACGGTATCTTTTTCCATCAGCCTTCCTCAAATTAAATACACTTTAAACACAAATACATGGAGAAAAATTTATCAGTAATAGATGAAGTTAACTGCTAACTGCTAAAGATGCCATCCTTGTACCCTCTCTGAAGATGAAAGTTCTGTAAAGCCAGATTTGGCTATGCTTTGCAAACATGTATACCTTGGAGAAGGTAAGTGCAAAGGCATCCTCAAAATATTTTGTAGGCTGTATTTCAGACACAGTTTACTATCGTGTATGAAAGACATACCCACACAATTAAATCCTCCAGATTCTTAAGAGGGCCTAATTTTTTTTTATTTTTTTTTTTTTTTGCATCAAGACAACCACAGGTTCAAAAATATGATTTACTAGATTTAGTAATACAGATTTTTCAGTCTTAAGTTCTTTTCCACTGATTAAGAACAGGATTAATCTATAAACCAAGACCCCTCAACTAGACAAAAATCTGTTATTGTCCCTAAGGGTAACCTCTGGTTGTGTAGTTACGATAAAGCTATATGAAAACCTTTCAGTGAAGAAAATAAACAGAAAATCATGTTTTGACATTATGGTGGGGTGGAAATTAACAATTACAAAACCAAACCAAACCAAAAAACTTTGTTTCTCTCATATATTTCCCTTTCCTGAAAAAAACCACAAATATATGTAACAATGTTTTGAGTTTTTGCTTGTTTTTTCTTCCAATAGTGAGGCAAGATTTTTATTAGAAATATTCTCCTTAGTAGTGATTCTAGGATAGAAAGGCACAACTTTTATTGATTAAAAAAACAGGTTTCCTTGTTATGAATGGCTTGGCTTTTGTTTTGTAGGAGGATGCATTATGAGGTTTTAATGAGAATATTTCTGATTTTATCACAGACAAATCTCATGGAAGGGAGGTGTTTCCAAATTCATATTGTCTCTCTTGGTAACCAGCCAGTCCTTCAGCCCTGTAGTTTTCATTAAAGTAGGCAAAATTTACAAGCCCAGTTTATATGCAGAAATCTTTTTTATATATAGTAGGTAAGAACTTGTCAAGAGAATGCCTTTTGTGAGTCTCCCAAATTCAGAGGATAATCTCAGATATTTTTAGATAAGAAATTAACATCTACACTAAAATCTTGCATGTCACAAACCAAATAAACTCACATTAATGTGTGCAGAAATTGTAGGGGCATGTTTCTTAATTGATTTACATATAAGAGGAAGTAAAAAAAAAGCTGAGGAAAATCTATCAATTTCTTATGTTAGACCTTTAAAATGTGTATGTCTTCAAGTTGGAGGGCCATACCAACCTGCCTGTAAAGATGAAAATTCTATAATAGCCAAAAGATGAAGTACAGGAAGAAAATGCATTTTGTATTCTGTCTTATGACAGAATGATAAGGGAAAAAAATCTAAAATCAGTAAAGACTAAGCAGATTTTGTCAAACTTTATACTCATCACAATCTACTAGGACACTTTTTCTACCACCTCATTGGAAGCATTGGCTTATGCTGCAGGTTGAGGCATTTTGGAATTTTAACGTGTGGTGGGGAAGCAGAATAGAAAACAGAGTCTAGATTCTCACAATAAAGAAAAGGATACTTTCTCACAAGAAAGTGAGACTGTACAGTCTCTTCTTAAATTAACATGTTTCAATGCACCCAGCATCCTCAGGGAATGAAGCTTGGATTTAACAACCTGGATTTCGAGATTTCTTCTTAAATTCTGACTGATTTTAAATGCCCTCTAGGAAAGCAAACGAAATTCACACAAGTTAAATGTATAACTGCTCTCACTTTGCTCTTAAAAATTGAAAGATTCATAGATTTTTTTTCTACTTGAAAAACCTCTTTATACTGGGAGAATGATAAACCAAGAAAAGACTGAAGTTATTTGGTGCATAGCTTCTCCACATTCCATTTTCCTTTGCAAAATATGCAGGTTGTGCACTTTAGTACATACACAACATCTGAAGCTTTCACAAATGGCATGAACTCCTAGCAGTAGGCATAAAGCAAGTCTTGGATAATTACTATAAAAACAGAGCATTCGGTGACCATCTAAAGAGCCAGACTAACAGAATATTGTTTAGTCAAACACTAAGGGTAAAAAGTCAGGCTTAACTAAATTAGATAAGAGCTCAATGGGACCACAACTTCGAATTCCCTTAATACCTATTTTCTAACTGTCAAACACTCAGGATGTTTTCATATTGATTTGCCACAGATGAATAATTTGTGTTATATCAGTTATAATCCTATGGTGGATATAGATTCTTGCAAACTCTGCCTTGCTTTTCTGCCCACGTTTTTATAAAGTTGATTTTAACAGCCCATTGTGAAAGTTAGTTACTGGGCTAGCTTTATAAGCATCTTTCTGATCTCACATTGCACTTCAAAGTAGTCAGTGCTCAGAGTCCCTTTTGTATGCTGAATTGTTCTTGTATGAGAAAGGTATTGCTTGATTTCTCTATGGAAAACTAAATGAACGGCTGTCTTTCGCTGGGTCTGTTGTTTGTTTGTTTTTGTGGTTTTTTTTAATTGCCTCTGTTTTCTTAAGTAGAGCAGCTCAGAAATGCATACTCAGATTCTCC
Organism: Calypte anna; assembly: GCF_003957555.1. Lineage (NCBI taxonomy): Eukaryota > Metazoa > Chordata > Aves > Apodiformes > Trochilidae > Calypte > Calypte anna. Next base: position 60,770,655 of record NC_044274.1, on the reverse strand, counting down.
TATTCTTTATTTTTGCAGCTCACTATCTGAAGATCAAATGGAATATGTAAATAGAAGCTCTTTTAGAGATCAGAGTTCATTCACACTGATGCTACGGTATTGCATTCTTCCTGTATAAAAACTACTTATAAAAACATAAAAATACGTAAATACTACTGTTCAGCAAAAGGAAAGGTAAGTGACATTTTTGTGAAGGTTTCTTACAAACAGAGAAAAAAACATAAATTTTCAAACTCACCAAAATATTGTTTCCTAATCAACGGTAGCTACTTAGAAGAGTTCACATGGCAGAGCACTCATCTTATCTTTAAAAAATGTATTTTAGTAAGATGACACACTCAAATGAAAAAAGAATATTATAAAAGAAAGTGTGTCACTTGAAAAATGAGCAAATATCTCTGAGATTACTTTAACTTCTGCTTTGGTTTTCTTCTGAATCAACCTTCTATGGAAATTGACACAATTCTGGACCATGCTGAGAGGGCAGAACATGGTTCCCTTAAACTTTCTCTAAATAGTGGGTTCTCTTTTCTCTAAATAGGTACCACAATATTAATTATATCTTCTGACCTGCAATGCCTTAAATTGTGTATACCGGTAGGTTATGACGAATTTGCTTTCCAGCAAAACATGACAGCTTTTCTCTCCTTCAAGCACAGATCAAAGACAGAAACCAAGTAAGAGCAAAGGACACTACTCATACTGGATAGGAAACATATCAGATTTTCATAAGTCAGTCACCATAGTTAATAGTTATCTTGTACAACACTTAGAGTACAAAGTATATTACAGAGTTTGAAAATTTAGGAATAAAACAGCAAGGAAATCTTACAGGAAATTTAATTCCCTGGACATGTTCCACAGCCTAGCAAACCAGAACTTCATTTATCATTGTCATGAGGCTGTTTTCCACCTCTTTGGCAAAAAGCATCAGGAAAAAGCAGAAGAACAAAGGTAGCAAGCCTCCTAGAATGTGGGGTGCCTCTTCATTGTTGCTTTGGGCAGGGCTTGCCAAGATCATCATGTCTTGGCTCTGAGGGTTTCAGAAGGTCTCTCGCTCCCCAGGCTTGACGCAGGCACACTGGTGGCTGATGAGGCCAATGCAGGACAGGGAGTGCGGCTGCAAAAGGCCCAGCAGAGTCTCCTTATGGGTAACACCCTTCCAGCCTGTGCAGTGGCTGTTTTAGGTGAGGTGCAGCATGCACAGAACTGGCCCCACCCTTTACTCCTAAGGTTGATCTGCCAGGGCCCAGCAAGCTTGGACTGTGATAGCCAAGTCCTCAGGACGTAGGTTTAGTTAGGGTGTTCTTCTCTTAGCTGGATGGCCTTACAGGGCTAAGCAAGCACCATCTGCCTGGGTTTGGAGTTAAGAGTTGTCCTTCTCCTAGGATGGTTGTCTGAAGGCTACTGAGCCCATCCTGCCCATGGACACACGTTGTCTGACCCTTCAGTTGTGACCTGTCTGCTGTGGGAGACCCTACTGGAGGCAAATGCCCCTGCCAAGCAGAGCTCCCAATCTCACAAGGGCACACAAACTCCTCCCCCATGACAAGGGGGTGCCCATGGGGGGCACTGGAAACCAGCAACCTCTGAATTTAAAGTTTTCACCAGATGCAAGCCTTATCTTTTAAACAGAACAAACCAGCTACTCATTGTAAGACAACATGAAAATATGGAGATAAGAAAAATAAAGACCAGAAAAGGCAAAGAAAAACAACCAAAAAACCCACCAAAAACCACATCAGGCTGTGTTTGAATATGAATATCTATATGCTAAAAAAACTTATTTTATTAACATTACAAACTCTGTGACAACTGCATTCTGTTTTCAGAACAGAAGATTTATGTGCTTGTGTCTCAGGTGTGTCCATAAACACACCAATCTCCTCAGATTTTCTCATTTCTCTTATTCTTTTCTATGAAGTAAGTATATAGAGCTAGAACTGGACTTCCCAAAGAGAAAAATGTACTGCATTAGCACACTATTAATTCTACAGTTTTATGGGTCTCAGTTTTGCTTTCTTGCTGTGGGAAAAAATCAACCTGCAGTTCTGAGAGGAAAACAATTGAAAATATATTATTTATTAGAAATTCAATAAAGGAGGTTGTAGGCTCTTGAGAAGTAAAAGGACTGTTGCAGGAAGACTGTGACAGAATTTTTTACAAATGCTTGTTTTTTTGGAAATAAAAGCCTAAGGTCTCAGGAACAGGTTTATTAGATATTTATAAAGATTTTGCAATTCAGGCAAAGTCGAAGTCCATTTTAAACCATCATTACATGTAAGGGTTATTTATGCCATAATATGCCATGCTGTTATAAGGGGCCAGTCAAATTTATCCCTGACTATCTAGTCTTGAAAACCATAGTGTTTTGTGGGTTTTTTTCACTGTACACAGACAGCATACTGCAGTCTAAGCCGTAGACCTCTGTCTACTTTTAAGTTACTGGCTTTCATGTCAAACTTCCCATGGCCAACACAACAGGCTGCTCACTGATCACTGCGTGCACACAGCTGCTCTACGAAACCTTCTTGCAAGCTGTACAACACAGGGTCATGACTTGAATGGGAATAAGTGTTCTGGGTCATCCTCATGGAAACCTGGACTTACCCAGATTTATGAAAAAAGTGCAAATTAGATTTATCAGGAAGGGATTCTGAGAGCCTTTTTACATGTCACTCATCTAGTAAAACAGCAGATTTTAACATCTCCAGTCTGCCCCACCAGACATCAAAATAGCATCATAAACTGAGCCAGCAGTTAGTAGCAATTAGTAAGACATGTGAGGAAACATGGCTGACATTTGGAGCAAAGTCATTCCAAGCAATCTTCAGGAGTGCATTTAATGGGAACCTTGAATAACTGGGGACCTGGCTGTGACTCCTCTAAGCTCAGCCCATGGGCAACTTGCAGAAGGTTGCAGCCCCCAGCAGGAGGCAGGTGAGAGCACAAAAGCTGGCAGCACCTGGGTGCATGTCACAGGAATGAGGTCACGGTATAAGGTATGACAAAGTTACACTGAGTTTACAGTGAGCTACAATGATTTTCCAATATCTGAAGGAGGGCTACAAGAAAGCTGGGGTAGGGCTTTTTACACAGGTGTGTAGCGAGAGGACAAGGGGAAGTGCTTGAAAACTTGTAGAGGGGAGATTCACTTTAGACATTAGGAAGAAATTCTTTCCTGTGAAGGTGGTGAGATCCTGTTATGATCTGAGCTATTATTTTATATTTTGATTGCAAGGCAAAATCAGCCACCACTCATAGACATGAATCACATCACATGAATTTACAAAAATAATAGGCTTTATGATTTATGTAAATTACAAAGATTTATTTCAGGGAAAGGAGACAATAACACCACCTTTAAAAGAAAAAAACAAGTTTACAAGAAGAGAGATTTTACACAAATTAGTCACTTCGGGGAGAGAGTTGTTAAGAAAAGCAAAAAACCAAGAGAGCAGTTAAGTTTTATCACTGTCAGCTGGCCCTCGTCTCTGGCTGGAGGTGGGGGTGGGGGTGTAGGAGCCGCCGTTCCTGCTTAGCTGATGTTCTGCGCTTTTTTCCTGCTGGTCCCGTCCCGAAGCTGAAGCCGAAGTGGCGAGAGAACTGGGGGTGGAGAGGGATGGGGGAGAGAAAGTCAGCGTCTTCTCTTTTTGAGTTCTTATACAGCAAAAAGGGTTTTGTGTTTTCAGAAATCATTGTCACAGACTGGCAAAGACTTGCCATCCCAAGAACTTCTCTTCAAATTACCAGGAGGCCTTCTGATTAGGATTCTTACCTCTAGGCACCTGCCAGGCATGATACAAAACAGAAGCTAGTTAAATACAGGGTAAGAATCTGTTAATTGAGAATATGTTTGATATATTTTTAAAAGAATTGAAAAAAATGTTGATTTGAGAGACATATTTCATATTTTCAAAGTGTTTACATTGCACTGTAACAGGCTGCCCAAGCAAGTTGTGACTGCCTCCTCCCGGGAAGCATTCAAGGCCAGGTTGGATGGGGCTTTGAGCAACCTGGTCTAATGGAAGGTTTCCCTGCCCATGCAGGGGGTTAGAACTAGATGATCTTTAAGGTCGCTTCCAACCCAAACCATTCTATGATTCTATTAGCTTGGTTACAACCCTACCCAGCCATACTAAACATTTGTAACCCCACCTGGTTAAAGCCACACAGTTTGCATTTCACCCCAACACCAGTACTTTTCATTTTGCCATAACTGCAGGGGGAAAATCCCAGAATTTTCAGCCATCCTTAATGAAACATAATTTTTTATCTGTTTGCTTGGAAAAGACAGTGTCCACTTAATTTTGCTATTTCTAAAGTGGGAGGACTGATTCTCCTGCAAGTGAAATTTCTGAATTGTGAAGAACTTTATTTTCTGTCTCTTAGCAATGTCCATTTTAATGCAGCCTTGCTGCTGCCAATATTTATATTTAGGCTTACAAAGAAAAGCTACTGCTCAGATATTTCAAGTATGAAATAACAAAAACAATGAGGCTCAGTGCTGAAGTGCTTGGTAGATCTGTATGTTACAGCAGCACAGAAGAACATACCCATCCATTGGGAGGGATATATTAAATATATACCTCTATCTGCAATGAGGCTAACATTGCTTTCTGAAAATATACAGGTGTTAAGAAATATGAAAGTCATGCAAAGGAACAAAGCTAAAACACTCAAAGTGTTGCTCACTTTTAGCGCTCCAAAGCTGTTTAATCTTCTAGAAAATTAACTTTGGTACTCTGAATGCAGTTTTGGTACTCATATTTTTGAAACTGGGAACAGCAAGGAGAAATCCCGTTGACTGCAAATATGTAAATGTCAGATGTCCTTGACATTGACAGTTCTACATTTGTGAGGATAGCAGAAGACATAAAATTGGATACATAATGCACAATTTATGCAGCCATGAGTAGCACAAAAAGCTTACCTCAGGATGAAATAGATGCAATGGATTTGGGTTCTCGGGGATTTTGTTTTAATGGCTCTTGGTTGATTTTTTTGCTTGCCTGTCTTCTTTGCAATAAATAACATGTTCCATGTAAACAATCTGACTTCTGGAAGTGGCTGGGCTAGCATCTATACACTTAATGCAAATCTGATGCACCACGATGTAAGAGAGAAAGAAATCCATAAAAAGCAACAGGTTTGCTGTTGTTATTAAGGTCCAGAAATCAGTTATTTCAGCAGCTATTAAGAACTTCTGAAGAACTGACTCCAACTTTCAATATCTGAGAAAGAATACAACTGGGTTTGGTGTTAACCACATTTTTAATTCAAAACTCTCTGAGTCATAAAGTAGGTTACATATAAAAATAGATACCATATTTCTAATCAGGAAAATCTGTTTAAGGAGTATTTTTATATGTGTGAATCCATTTGTAGAAGTTTTATATAAAAATGTATTCTGAAACAACGTGTATTTACCATATTAAGCTAGTTAGTTCATTATAGCATCAACTAGCAGTTTGACAAAGGCCTTATCTTGCGACAGGAATCTGCCATAAAGCCCCTCATCATTCTGGAGATTCTGAGGTTCCACAAATATACAAAAAATAAAATAAAACCATTTTTTTCTCTCCTCTGTGGGGATCATCAAAAAGTAATTTAGAAAGCAGTGGGAGTGTCAGAAAGGATCTATCCCAGCCCTGAAAAGGTGGTGTTTTCTCCCTGAATTCTATCAAATCACTCTATTCTTTCCAAGATGTGATCGATTCTGTTAATTAAGTAGGCTGCAGGGTAGCAGCAATCTTGTTCTACATTATCATTTCTGCTTCGATTTCAAAAGTGTTTTTTCCTGCTCCAAATTCTACATTATTGTGTTGTACAGTGATGATGCAATTGTGTGGAAAAGCTCAGACATGGGTACTAATGTCACAGCAACAAACCAAGAAAAAGGAGCTTTGCAGCAATGGAAAGTTAGCAATAGCAGAAGTAGGTGGTGGTGATATGTTTTAAAAAGCAAATTTAGAAAAAAGAAAAATGACCATAAAACACAAACAGAAGGATGCATAAGCTTCTGCATGGGAGGTTTATTAACCAGAGTAATTTCTTTAGCTATTCTTACAGTGTTAATCAGAATTATACATCAGAATTGCTAACATATTTACTTTCTCAGCAACTTTGTAATGGGAGTGTTTCCCAGAGGAGAAGCCAAAGTTTCCTGGGCATTTAGGACTCTGCAAGAAGTAGTTTGCCTCAAAGCCTCTAGACTTTCAGAGTCATCTTTGAAAATAATTAAAGGATAACCAAATCTTTTTTTCCTAGCTTCTTCACTGAGCTCTATCTTTTAAAATTGTTTTGAACATCTCAAAGTTTGTTAGGAAGACATAACAGGTGAATTCGCTCAGGGAATCTATCTGAAGTCAGAATTCTGCTCATCTCCCTCCAGCTCTGCTTAGCAAAAAGAACCTGGAAGGACTCCATGGTTTCTATTCCACCCAGCACTTGTCATTTGAAAGACGCCAGACAGGAGATGTGACCCCTGGAGAAAAGGGTTAGCTGAGTCTGTATTCCAGCAAGATGTTTACACTCTGTGTCTCCATTTCCTGTTGTGTCAAGTACAAGTAATGACGTTTTTGTTCTCCTTCCTTTTGTCTTTCTGTTGTAAAGCTGAAGTCCATAATCTCCTCAGGCTCCTCAGGCTGTCACTATGTAGGCAGGTGCTCAGCACTAGATACCACAAACATGGTCCCTTACAGACTTAAAAAATCAAATGCACATTAGCTGTCTATTTACAAGCAGGCTGGACAATCTAAAGATTCTCATTAAATTATGTGGGCTCATACAGATCATAATCCCTGCAGCCCAGAAAAAGGAAAGTTGTTGCTACCCTTAAATGATTCCCAAATAGACAGAAGTTTGCAACTATTTTCTTTTCAGACTATTTTCTGGTCACCTGTAAAACCTATCTAGAAAGACACATCTAACAAATTATAAAAGCTTTGTTTTACAGATTATTTATTGGGTGCTTTAAAAAAAAATATTTTGTGATTTTTAATTGGCAAAATAAAATGGATCCAAATGTAAACTAACACAAGTAGTAAATCCTTTGAAAAAAATATGTGCAATAGGGTGCATAGGATATTTCACAGCAGCTTGTCTCTTAAAACTGGCAGAAAGTAATAGAGGTATGGTTCTGATTTTTTGAGTCTAGCCCTCAAAAAAAGGCCACTATATGAAGAAAGCAGATGAGTACTTACAGCACTACCCACAAAAAATTGGAGTGAATAAAGTCTCTTTCTCCTGATGGTTGCCACTGATAAGGGAGACAGCATGCACAGCCTTTGCTTTAATAAAAAAAAAAAAAAAGAAAAAAAAAAAAAAACCCACAAACAAGCAGTGCACTGACTGCACTGGCTCCTATGGTGTAATAAGACACCATTTTGACTTCACAGGAAGCCAGAGGACAGCTGCATTTCTCTCTCAGGTGCAGAGACTGACACACACTTCTCAGTGTCCATAGCAGGAGACACCATAGCACCGTTCAGAAACAGCAAGCAGACAAGCAGACCTTGCTCAGAGGCTTTGGAAGTACTGGAAATTAATTTTCATTAACTATTAAGCATAACTTAAACAAAATTTCATAAAGATGATTATAAACATCTTTGATAAAATACTCCTGGTAACAGCAGCTTTTCTCAGCAGCTTGTCTCATCTGAAAGGAAATTTGACAGTCTCCATCTACTGTGGATAGATTTTAAAATCAAATAAAACCCATGAAGGATTTAAAAGCATAGGGTATTTCATAGCAGTGTTTCTCTTAAACTGGTACGAACTAACAGAGGTATGGCTGTGATTTCTGAGTCTGGCTCTCAAAAAAAGGCAGCTATATGAAGAAAGCAGATGAGTATTTACAGCTCTGTCCACGAAAAATCACAGTGAGTAGTCTCTTTCTCCTGATGCTTGCCACTGATAAGGGAGACAGACTTCAAAATCAAATAAAGCCCATGAAGGATTTAAAAGCAGGCTTTTCAGTGACCACTGCCTAATCTGTTTTCAATAGCTGTGCTTCATTAGAGGCCCAAATGACAGTGGCAGATAATAAAGTCAATATCTTTACAGTAGCCCTCCAAATGTGTCTTTCTAAGGTTTTTCAGTTGCCACCATAACCAGTGTCTGAGCTTCTTCCCCAAGTACCAAAATGACCAACAGTCCCATGGTTCTCAGCATTTTCTGGGATCTTTTTTTGAAAATCTGTTTAATCTGTCTGTTATAGGCATGTACTTTTATCATAAGCATTCATAGTTTCTACTAATGATATCACTGTCATATCACTGTTGCCATTATTAGGTTCCTCAAATGAAATGTGCACATGCACATTTAGGTTGTATGTTTAAATCTTAGTAGTATCTCTACGATAAGCAAATTCATCAAAGATGCCTGCCCTCCTGCAAGATGGCATGATGCCCTCAAAGTAGTGAAGCAAGCCCTGAAAAACAAAGCAAATTTGTCCTTTGACAAACAGCCCACTTCACAAACCAAAACTGATGCCCAATTCCTGAATGGCAAAGCTTGGAAAAAAATTTTCAAATAATCCCAAGCCCATGTCATAGTTAATTATTGGATATCCATGTGGGCAAACATGGAGCACATTTCAGGTTCTATCCATTTCAGAATCTGTATGTAATATGATTTCTCTGAAGGAATTATTCTAGATTTTTAAAAATTAACAACAATAATAAAAAATTAGTTCTTAGATGCAAATCTCAGTTCTATTTTACCCAACAAACATAAATTCCAGTTAACAGCTTCCCTATCCTGTGTTAAGGAAAACTGTTGCTTAATGTACTGTGTTAGCTCTGACCTACCAGGCTTTAGGCAACTCCAACTATTATCTTCAATAACTTGGAACTAGACAGGTTTGATCACATTTGGTCTTGAGCCTCAGGATCTGGGCTTGGCACAATCCATTGTTTTAATGAAGTCTTTGACAGTCTCTGTGTTTTAAATCTACCCTATGGCTTACTAATGTTTTTAATCTCAGAGCAGGGCATAGTACTGTTCCAAGTGACACTGCCAGTACCCCTGGTATGCTTCTGAAAGGCCCTGAGTTAAAAACAGATCTGTAAAAACAGATCAAGCTGCAAAAAAGTGTGGTATCATTTCCTCAGTGAGACTGCATGTTGAGTGCATACTAAATAATGTAAGAAGTTACTCTGCTTGTTCTTACAAAGCACATTTTTTTCAGGTGCAGAGGACAGGAAAATAATCACAGAATGGACAACAGAGTCTTGAGGAGAAGTTAATTCAGCATGATGGATTTCCGAGCTGATTTTAGGAAACCAAACATGTATGAATCTAGAAACTCCCCATGCAGCAGTACAGGTTAGGTGTTGACCCACTGAAAGCAGCTCTATGGGAAAGGACAAGGGAATCCTGACGGAGAGTGAGGGATAGGACAAGGGACAACAGGCACATAATGAAAAACACCTGGAGGACAATGCAATCATTGGTCAAAGCTAGCATGGCTTGATGAGGGGGAAGTCCTGCTTGTGCAACTTCATTTCCCTTTATGACAAGATAACCCACATAGCTGATCAAGGAAGGCCAGTAGATGTAATATTTCTGGACTTCAGGAAGGCTTTTGATACTGTGTCTCACATCATCCTCCTGGACAAATGTCCAGCAAACAGCTGGACAACGGCTCTATACAATGGGTGAGCAACTGGCTCAGGCCAAGCACAAAGGGTGACAGTGAATGGGGTAACATCAGGCTGGTGGCTGGGCACTACGGGGTCCTGTAGGGCTCCATCCTTGGCCCAGTCCTCTTCAACATCTTTATCAATTACTTAGATGCAGGACTCAAACGAATTTTAAACAAGTTTGCACATGACACAAAATTGGGAGGAATGGTAAAATCCCTTGAGATTTTTCTTTTCAAGAAGTGTGTGGATGATGACCTCGGGTTGCCCTACACAGGGACAGGAACTGGACTTGATGACTGTGATGGGTCCCTTCCAACTCAGCAGATTCTATGATTCTATGAAACAAAAATTTTGATTGTCTGTTTCAAAAAGCATTGACAGTTTCTCTCTGCTGATGGAAAGCATGTAGTACCTTTTAGAAAATGAATTATTAAATGAACATGACCATGACAGAAAAAGATTCAGTTCCTTAAGAAAGAAAGGCCATTGCACTATGCTTACAAGTTCAGAAACCACAAAGGACACTAATGCTAATTTGCTTGCTTCAATGTCCCACACAAACTCAACTGAAACAGGCTGGCTGGACAATGCAGAAAACTCAGGCATCTGGAATACCAAGCACACCTGGCCAAAGTAAAATATTCCCTGAAAGATTTAGCAACAGAGACATAATGTTTCAGTGTGATCCTCTCCCCTGTCCCTTCTCCATAGAAAATATTTGGGTTAACATAGATATTGGGTTTTGGTAGTTTTTTTCCAATATTCTAAGGAAGGGGTACAGGGGCAGACAGGAGTTGTTAAAGCCAAAGAACTCAAAATTTGAAGAACAAATTATGTTTGGCTGTTCAGCTGAAAAACAAATAACCATTTATTATCATCAGTAAAATGACATTGCAAAAGTATCCTTGTTTATTAATACAAGATACAGTAAATGGTATTTTCCTGTAAATATTTGTACTTTGGTGTCCTTCCAGAAGCATAATAGACTTTCTATGTTATAGGCAGTCTTTGCTGTCATTTGAATGACATTACCTACTCTGTGATGACATAGGAAGCCTGCCACCTCTTACATTTCATTTACAAGGCCTTTTTTCCAATTATAGAATACAGATAATGCAAAAGCTTCATCTGTGTACACGTTCACCTCTAAAAGCCATACAATGGCAGAACAAAGTGCTCTGAGACTAATGTCAGAGTAATGGAGTTGCTGAAAACCACCAAACCCAGATGAGCACAAAGTATACCCTGCATTTCCAAAGTAATGTACTGGGAAAAGAAATAAGTTGTACCTGATGAGGTGTCTCAGTTTGTGACATCTGCTGCTATGAACCGGTTGCACATGGCAATTGTGGAATCCCTAAACTACCATCTGCACAAATTGCACACTTAATGTTGGCAGCATAATGCCCTCCTGTACAGTTCAATCCAAAGCAATTATTAACAGATTTCATTTCAGAATCTTGCAAATGTGTCCTTTATTTTCACACTCTGCTAGAGTTACACAGTCAGAACAGTAGTGCAGAGTTAAAATCACATACACTCTAAAGCACAAAAGTAAATGCAACAAAATAAACCAAAAAGAAATGCAACCAGTCTGCTTTTTGAAAACTTGTAATATTTCACTGGCTTCAAAAAGCTTGGTTGTTTTCCTGCTCCCATATTTTATTTGAAGTGGGTTTTTTGGGCAGTAAAAAGGAACTAATAAATAAATAGCTTTTTTCTCCATGATATAGTGGTAAACTATTGTATTTACACATTGTTGTCTTCTTAGGACACATAACACATAAAAAAATAATAAGAAAAAATAGAAAATACAATTGTATACTGAGGTCTTAGGTCTTCTGATCTCCTCCGGATTTATGAGACTACACTTAGGGAATGCATAAGGTCAGACAGGACCTAATTCAGCCTTTCCTTTTCCTTAGTGAAGGACGCTTAGAAGAGAGGCATCTAGACAAAAGCCTGCACTTAAAAGCCTTGAAGGAGTCTACACACTTTGTGACAAGTTCACATAAATCCCGGCTGTGCCCAATCCTACAGAAATAGTCAGGTAATACAAGCCAGACTCAGATACCTGCTCTGAGGTAGCATGGCTTTGCACACTGGTATCTTCTGCCTAGCTCATAATTTCCTAGCGGTCTTCAGCTGTATGTTCAAAATGACTGAAAAAGTGAACAATCATTCAAGCAAGCAAATAAAAACTTTCTTCACTAGAAATGTTAGCCACACTCCAGTTGCCTGTGTTGTCTCTGCTTGTCTGTTTGTAAACAACTTAACAAATTAAACAACTAAAGCAAATGTCATGGACATAGTCAGGAAGATGATTTTTTTCAACCTCCCAGACCTTAATGACCCACCAGCTGATGACAAGCAGAACGAGAAGGGGGCTGTGGGGCCAGAGCCCAGTGGTCAGGAGGGTGGCTTCCCTGCTCAGATCTGAGGGCCCTACTTCAGAAGCCACCCAAACATCATGCCCTGTTGCCCTGGCTGCAATGGGAATCTAGGTGATTTTCAAGGATCAAAGTTGGCATTACACCTGGTCTCCACTGGCGTTCAGGAATAGCAGTTGTCAGGAGCTATAGCCTTGCCACACTCCATTTGTTTTTCTGCTCCCCATATGCTGTGGGAAAGCAAGAACTTTTCCACGGTTGTTTGGTATTTTCCATGCTGGATGTGCCTGTGGCGCTGGCAGGGTGTTCAAGTGTACTTGTGCAGGATGCAGCTTCAAGTGTCCTTCAAAGCAGAGAAGAAGCCATTTGTGGAAGAGCAAGGAATAGGCTGGTTACTCAAGTGTTTTGCCTTCTTTCTGCTGCTTCTGTTTCTGACAGAAGAAGGACTTTCTTAACATTGTTCTCTGTTTCCATGTTAACCTATCCACATCCTCCTTTGGAGCCCTGAACAGGATGGGAAAAAACTTATTTCTGAATTTTCAGGAATGCAGGAATGACTGGTTTCAAACTAGGCAAGAAATGATGGTCAGAACTCCTCCACAGAGCTCGAGTCAGATTTTCTGGATAAGAAACTGATGGATGCTCCAGCTTTCACTTCTGTCTCAAGGAGCAGTTCTGCAGTCAACATCATCTCACGTGTGCATCACCACAGTTCTCATGCTGGGGGTGCTTGTTGCACTGAGAAGAAATGTTGGACAAGGAGACTTGTGTGTGCAGTTAAACCCATCTCTGTCATTTTGACAACGTGTCCAGGCACTGTTCCAAATGCAGACCAGGCTTTTGGAAAATCTCCTCATCATACACCACTCAAGTGCCCTCCTCTTTCCCTGGGACCAGCTGTTGCTTAAGCCAAGTAAGGAGAACCTGCAGCATATAGCAGGCTGGGAAGACAAGACTACTGTCTACTTCCCCAAAACACGACTGTAGGATGTATTCTCACAATCAAGTCCTGCCCTTTCCTCGTTGCATGCCACACAGAGGGTTGTCAGTTCACCACCACAGTGGGATAGGACAACCTCCTGTTCCCAACATTTGCCTGTATGTCTTCTATGCCGATCCTGTGCACAGGCATTTGAACATTACCTGGCTGGAGGCTAACTTCAAGGAGCTCTGGTCTGGATGTACTGAGCACATCAGTTCTGGTAACAGTGTTAACTGTCCTCACTCCTGGATCACACACCATGACACATGGGTAGGTAGGCTGCACGTGAGTAGCCCAACAAACGTCACCCACAGAGATGAAACAGTGGCTCCTCTCTGCAGCGGCTCAGAGCAGCAGGGAGGGGTAACAAGATGGTGAGAAAGAAGTAGATTTAACAGAGGCAACTATTAGTAAACAGCAGATATGCAAGGCATCTCCAAAACTGCAGAAGGTAATTTCCAAACACCATGCTGCTGAGGACAATTCCTTAGTTTCTTCCATCTTGGCCAAAATCAGACTCTTCAGCTTCCTAAAGCAGCAGTCACAATGGGCACAAATTCAGAAAGCACTGGAATCACCGTAACTCACCCTTACCCCAGTTTCCAGCTTTCAGGGAGTCACTGCTTTTAAACTCTTTATTCCCTCTCCAGACACCTCCAGTTCATGGTACATGCCTTTGGCCCCAGATGCCAACTCCCTCTGCCAAGAGCTGCAGGAGTTTTGTGTGTGCAACATGAGCCTAGGGTACAGCAATTGAGATAACACACCTGTTCTGGAGAGGCTCCATGGTAAAGTGGAGTTTTGGTGGTAGCAACAGCTTTGTGTTACTGCTGTGCCCAGGGTGCCTGAAGGACCTGCCTGTCCCCACCACATAGGGTGGTAGTCGTTCAGTTTGCTTTCCAATGGTCTACAGCCTAAAGAGGCAACACATTCTTTGTCAGGGTCCACCATGTTCCAGCATCGCAAGGCAGCAACTGCAGGTCTTCCATGTGTCCACAGATAACATCAAGTGTTGCTCCTGTGAAGACGTGCAATGCACCATGTACCTCCTGCTCACTGTATGTGGTGTGTGGCTGGCCATCAGTAGCTGTGCAGGGCAGCCTGTGCTTCCTCAGACTGTGCTTGAGTGGGAGGCCTGATGAAGGCAAAATCTGTTACTTCAATGTTACTTCACAGGCAAGCTAAAATGTCAGCACACATTAGTGCATGTGTCCTTAAAGCTGAATGCTATGATTAAAAAAACAGCTATAGACTTAGGCTCCATCGGAGCTTGCTGAATGAATGAATCAATCCACTAGAAGAGGTAAAATTGATCAAGTGATTCATGTTGGAGAGGACCTCTGGAGATCAATGGACTAATTCCCCTCTCAGAGCTGTGCCAACTGATGCAGGTTGCTCAGGAACTGTATTCAAACACATGCAAGGCTGAAAACTCCACAGCCTCTCTGGGCCCCCTGCCCAGGTGTTTGAGCACCTTCCTGGTGAACCAAGATCTGCTTTGCTTCAGCTGAGATGAGTTTGGCTCTGCCTTCTCTAGGCTTCCTCACTGGAATGACTACTCCTGTGCATAGGTCTGTTGCATTTGTCATCCATGTAGGTTTACAGTGTGAAATGGAAAACCTTTGCTTTGCTAACTCCAGGCTTCTATATTTGCTTATATCTAAAGGGGGAAAAATACCATTTTTATGTTGATTCCATCTTAAGTTTCTTTCTGATCTTGTAAAACTAATGGGGAATATTCTAAAGTCTTAGTCTTCAGGTCCATTTTTTAATACAGCCAGCCAAATTTTGTTGGCTTAAGTATGGCCAAAGTGTCACAGTACACATAAGAAAAGACCATTGAGTAACCTTTGCCAGCTGCTGTGTAGAACACTAACTTTCATGCAGCAAAATGGAAAATTTAAAAAAAAACATTGGAAAATTTACTGTCTAGAGGGTGAAAGAGGAATATTTGGTGGCTTAGGTGAGAGAGAGATTATGAACAATTTCTCATTTTCGTAAAAAAATTATTTTAATTCAGATTTGCTCCCTGGAGATACCATAGCCTCACTAGCAACTCTCTGGTATCATTCATAGCAACTGATAATTGAACTACTAAGAACTGGAGTGACTGTTCATCTCAGCTGTGAAACAGAACAGCTGGTGGTCTTCTGTGCAGCATGGAGCTGCTGCATATGCAATGGGGAATTCTTGAAATTGCTTCTCTTCAGTTTTCAGTAGTAAACAGGGATGTCTTTTTAAAGAGTAACATAAAAAAATACTGCTATAACAGTTGAGGTAGACAAGCCTGCAGTTCATGATTTTGCTGGCTGTGAGTGTGCACACCCAGTACACAAAAGCTGTTAATCTTGGGCTGGCCCAGGAGCTCCCCAGCAGATGAGTCTCTGGTCTGGCTGGAGACAATGGACACGGAGGGAACCATGTGACTGACTGTACTCCTGGACATTTTGACAACTAGCTACGTGCCTGGTAGGTGCAGAAGCTTCCCTGGTAATAAACTCATATGATTCTGGAGACCCCTTCAGACTGTTCAACACCCAGCCTGGAGGATGATTTCCAGGGACTACCCTCAGTTGTCCCTTCTGCAAATCTGGTATGTTTTAACAGAAATAAAATATTTTGTCAATAGTAATTTGAAACAGTAATAGTAATCTGAAATTATGAAACAGGGTAACCTTTTGTGTAGATACAGTCAAAAGACATTTTGCAAATGTTTCAGATTAACTGTAATAAGAAATATCAATAATGAAGCAAAATGCTTGTGCTGAGGTGCTCATACAGAAACCCAATCAGCTGGAGTTTAAGAAGTGTGCCAAGCAGAGTTTTGGAGAACGCCTTTTACAAGCATTACAACACCACAATCAACACAGTGGAATAATTCATATGATTATTCATACGATTCTTCCCCTCTACTCCTTTCCTGTGAGACCCCACCTGGAGTACTGTGTCCAATTCTGGAGTCCCAAACATAAGAAAAGCACGGAGCTCCTTGAGTGTGTCCAGAGAAGAGACACAAAAATAATCAGTGGGCTGGAACCCTATGAAGATAGGCTGAGGAAGTTAGGATTGTTCAGCCTAGAGGAAGAGAAGAGGAGGCTCTGAAGTGACCTTAGAGAAGCTTTCCAGTGTCTGAAGGAGGGCTACAAGAAAGCTGGCGTAGAGCTTTTTGCATGGATGCATAGCAACAGTACAAGGGGCAATGGTTTAAAATTTGAAGAGGGGAGATTTAGGGTAGACATTAAAAAGAAATTCTTTCCTGTGAGGGAAATGGTGTTGAGATGCTGAAATAGGTTGTCCAAGGATGTTCTGTATAGTCCCTTCCCTGAAAGTGTTCAAGGTCAGGCTGGATGGGGCCTTGAGCAACCTGATCCAATGGGAGGTGTCCCTGCCCATGTAGAGGGGTTGGAACCAGGTCATCCTTAAGGTCCCTTCTATCCCTAGCCATTCTGTGATTGGATCATCTTGTTTTAAAGATTTGATTTGTCATATGAGCATTACACTATGCCAAAGTACCAATAGAATAAGCTTTAAATAAAATAATAGCACAGTCCATGACAGTTTGTGCCACAAGAATGAATTCTACACTTCAGACTGAAATTCAGAGGAAGATGGGCTACATTTCTAATGCATTAGGCACTTTGGTTAGGACTGGTAACTGGAGATACTTAACACAAGGGCATTTTTAAGAAATTATTTAGGAATGATTCTTCACTCATAAAAAGAAAACCTTTTTTATACTATAAATTTCTGACAAAGAATTCAGTAACAGTTGTTGAGAATATGTAGTGTCCTCTGGCATAAATAAGTAGCAGAGGCCCTAGGAACATGCTGACATCAGGCTATCTAGTGGAAGAAACTGAAAGTGGAAACTTTACAGCATGCCCATCCAATAGCAAGAAGCACCATAATAATTCCAGTAGACTGGCATGCTGAAGCAAGGATAAAACAACAAAAATAATTAAGTTTCATCACAGATATATAAAACTTCACAATAAATGCATGATAAATTCAAGGTGACACAATTCAAGAGATAAAAAAAGAGCTGGTGGAGTTCTATTAGGTGTAAGTATACAGTATAAAGCTTGTTGTTCTACAAAACTGAAATGGCAAATGAAGGGCCCGTATTGAAGTATCTCTCTTGCATGACTGAAACACTTGCCAGTAAAGCACACTCAACAGAAAGTGGAGAGAGAAACAGGAATAAGACAAAGCAAGAAACAGTAGCCAAAATCTGTGATGAGGGTCTTAGACAAGAAAAACACTCTCCAAGAGTGTAATCAGTACTCTGCAACAATCTTGTTCCTTGAGAAAATATCATTTTTGTAATGTGAGATTTCCACCAGGCTGGATAGAAGAATAAAGGAACAGCACAGTAAACAGCACAGGGTGGAAAAGCAGGTGTCAAAAACAGATTTTGGGGTCCTGATCTGCCACTGAGCTACTGCTTAAGCTCAGGTAGTTTCGTTTCATTTCTGTTCCTTCTATTTCCTTTCTTCAGTCCCATCTATTTGATTTACATGCTAGTTGGGCTGATGGCTGCATATTCATCACCCAGCCCAGTGGCTGCCCAGAAACTTTGCAAGGTCTATGCATGTTTATTACCTCTAATGAAGATGACATTTTCATAGAGGATAAATGCTGTTTGGTGCAGCATTCTCTTTTCCATGCACAAAGGAACTGGAATCTGCACTGAAGTCTGCAACCTGTGCAGCAGAGATGCCAGAAAGTTTGCAGGAGAACAGGCTTCTCACAATCCTCTTGAAAGGCTGCCATGAGCTGAAAGACTGCCATGAGCCAGCTTGAATGCAACAGCTATCTGGTTTGTATGCATTGAAACATGGCTTGTATGATGAGGTGGATATGAAAAAAATTAAGGTACATGAAACTTGGAAACAGATGACCCCAAGAAAGGGCACAGCACCCACACTTCAACAACAGCATTTTTTCTTTTTTAACCATCTCTGACACAGGAAGATTATATTCTCGCTTCGTCAACAAGCATTAAAGCCTTATGCTTGAAATGTAAAAAAGAAGCAACCAACCAACCAAAAAAACAATAAAACAAGCCAGAACCCACCCTAAGTATACTAAAGGAACCACTCTCTGGGGGGCTGGACTCAATCATCTCCACAGGTTCTTTCAAAGCCCTACCACTCTATGATGATGACACACTTAATATATTATTTGGATTTCCAGCAGGCTTTTATGAACTTCCTTGTGCAGCAGAATACTTGCAGTGCTGCCACCAGAGTAGAAACAGGACATGAAATTTGAATGCTACTAAAGTGAGAAGATTTCTACCATTAAATTCAGTGAAGCTTTGCATTTAACCAGAAAATCCCAGTGGGAACAAATGGTCATCTTCCAACTTGGCGAAAATACCAGAATGCAGTAATCCATGCATCTCTGATAGTTTGGGACTGGATAGTTACACAATATAAATACCCTGAAAGCAAGGGTAAGACTAAGATGACAGAAATAGCAACATGAAACCAGTTAGTCAATATTTGAAATGACTTTGCAGAAGCTATCCCTGGGTAGCAGAACAAATTTTGCTAATAAATGCAGGGTTACAGCTTTTATGAGTATCAATCTGAACTACTGATCAATGCAGTCTCTATATTTACACAAAAATATTTAGCAAAAAAGAAATGGTCTGCCATATAACCAAGTATTTATGAAAATTTTTGCAAAAGAGAAACTACTCACATTTAGTTTGGACAGACTTCTGGCTTCATCTCTTCGCTAAGGTTGGTCCTCTAGTTTGGCATAAACAATACACCTGCCCCCTCTCCCCTTCCAAACCCAATAACCGGACACTGAAATTGCAAAGCCAGAAAGTAAAACCAAAGCCAAAGTAACAGAAACATATTTGTGAATAGATTTTCAGAGCAGCTTGTAATATTTGCCTACTGAGAAAACACAAACAGAACTCTTCAAGGATTTTACAACTCAGCCATTTACACAAGTGAGAGAGAGAATTAGGGAGCAGATCAACATGAGTGGACTCGTGACTATCTGCAATAGACCTCCTGACCAGGAAGATGAGGTAGAACAGCTTCAGATAACTGGAGCAGGCATGTGGCGTTATAACCACGATGGTATGTGCTGGAGGAACATGTGAAGAGATCACAAATAATCCAGGAGGTTTCTGAATCCAGGGGGTTGATAACCCCCTGAGGAGCTAATGTGGAGGAACCCTACTGAACCTCCTACTGATAGTTCAGGAAGGGGGGCAGAACTTTGGGATGACCATGAGACAGTGAACTTCAGCAATCTGAGAGTAGAACTGAGAAAAAAGTTAGACCATTGCCTAAAGCCCCTGGGGAGGAGACACAGACCAGTTCAGAGATCTGCTTGGAAGAATCCCATCAGATATGGACATGTCAAGAAGAGCTGTCCCTGAGAGCTTGTTTATATTCAGTGATTACCTCCTCCAAGCTCAAGAAAGTTCCATCCCAGCACAGAAGATGTCAAGCAACCCCTCCCTCCCTTCCTCTCATTTTTGAACAATGCATACATTGAAGTATTCCAGTCATGAGTCATCCCACTATGTTTCTGTGGAGCTATGCCATACCTGTCCTGCCAAAGAATGGCTCCCAGCTCTTCCTGTTTGTGATCAGTTTCACCCCTAGCACAGCCAAGCCGTCCCTAGGCTCATTTCTAGAGGGCCTGTTTTCATTCCTTTCTCCTTTCAAACTGGTTTTAAGTTTGAGCCCTGCTAGCTCCTGGCCAAGAATCCTTTTCCCCCTTGCGGATAGCTGCACCCCATGGCTCAGTGCCATGTAAAAATCCCCGTGAAGAACCCAAAATCCAACCTACAGCACTAGTCCCTAAACCATGTGTTGATCAGGTGCTCCTCTTCCTTTCAGCACTCCCTGCCACTGAGGGAAATGAGGAAAACACCACGTGCCCTCCTGATCCCTCCAGCATTCGGCCCAACACCCTGAAGTCCCTTTTCATTGCCTCAGGATTCCTCTTGGTAATCTCCTCACGGCCCACTTGCATGACCAGTAATGAGTACTAATCACACAGTCACACCAGTACCAAGCGCGCCGAACCAACACCTCCGACCTGGGCCCCGAGCAGACAGTGGGCCGTGTGGGGTAGGCCAGGGCAGCCGTTGCTGGACAACGGCCAGATCTCGCCTGCTGCTCTCGCGAGAGCTACTGCCTCCTAGCGCATTCTCCCCTCCCGCGGCAGTGGAGTGGTACCGGGAGAGACCGGAGAGAAAGGGGCGGCCTGGGAGAGGGGGGGGGGGTCTGCGGGCCCGGTACGGGTCAGCGCTGCCTCGGGGCAAAATAACAAACGGAGAAAGAAACAATCAGAAGCAAAAAACCTACAAAAAACCCACAAAAAACTACAAAAACATTTTAAAAATTAAAAACTAAAAGAAACAAACACTCCCCCCCCAAAAAAAACCACGAACAAAATGAGAAAAACAAACAAAAAACCCAACAAGCAAACAGGCTTTTGCATCGATTCACCCCTTTTGTTGCATCTGAGGCAGTGTCCGTACTGGGAAAGACTGTGGTAGCTGCACAACTTTTTATGCGTCCTTTTTTTTTACAGAATGAGAGGTAGCAGGGAACAAACTGCCACGATGTGTCTGAAATTGACGCTCTCGGTGGTGCTGTTTCTCTCCTGATACCTGCACTCGTTCCACAGTTAGGCTACATACTATTGCCTGTTGCAAGATGCGTGGGTTTACCCTTAAAAACAGGTCCCAGGTCCAGTAACCCTGTGTGTTTCGGAGCCATGAACTCAAACAGGCTGTGTTCTCCTGGAACAATCCATGTACAGCTGAGCAGAGTGGTGAGGGGCCACTAAGAGTTACTGTCCCCAACATGACTTAAAAGTTGTAGATGGGATAAGGTCTCTGTGGCCCACATAGAGTCAACAAAGGAAGAAGGAGTAAAATCCTTGCAGACAGTAAGTGGGTTACCTGAATCTTCTCCTGAAAGCTATCTCCAGTAGGTAAAACATATGTATTGGTGCACACCATCCTCTATTAAAAAGGATGTAGTAAGAGATTTTATTATTAACCAGGGAGCTAAAGGAATACCTGGACATACGGGTATTATTTTTTTGGAAAATTTCAGTGGCATGGTTGCATGGCAGATACAATTAATGTCTAACAAGGCACTACATTTTTTATTTTTCCAGTCTCACTGGGGAACAAATGTTTTAGAGGATTTTCAGGAGATGTAATGTGTTGAAGTCTGGCCTGCCAGTTGAAGAACTGAAAGATGCCACAAAATGAGGATATTCAGGCACTTTATCTCTCAGCTGAAGGCTGGTGACATGGCAAACAGGCAAGAGAGAAAATCAAAGTCTTGCAGAAGTTGTTTTTTCTAATGGGTAATTTGGGAATATCTCAGGCAATTACCAGGCAGTCTGCTGATTCAAGAACATATGAAACATTGTTATACACAATATGCTTATTTGGGATGCTGACAAAAATGTACCCTAGTTATCCAAACTGAACACTTCTATGAAGAAACAATAAACACAGTGCTGACAACTAATCTCCTGGGTAGGAAGTTTCATTGAGTAAAATTTCTGCATTAATTTTAATGCTTTCAGGTAACAGCACTGAGACATGGTGAAATAATTCACTCCTAGATACTTAGCTGTACCAGCAGAGGAGTCCAGTCCAGACAGATGTTTCATAATTTGACCTACCTTTTTTACTGAGACTTATGATGACTTAAAAAAGAAAAAGACACCCTACACAGATCTGTCTTTTAAAAAACTATCCATAACATACAGGTTCTTTGAGTGTGTTCATTTGGATAAGGGGTGTTTCTGTACACTTAAAAATGACAGACCTTTGTATTGTTTTTCATCACAGTGTTTATTATGGAACAGGAAATATCTAAGCATGACAGACACAAAATCTGAAACATTCCAATGCTAATTGATTTTGCTGCTTGGTGATTACTCACAGTGTCCCATTTGTAGGGAAGCAAAAAATTTGTAGGAGTTTTGTGTTCTGAAATCTGCATCACCAATTACAGGCTCATTATTAATAAGAATAATTATTTCCCTTTTTTTTTTTCTTTTTTTATTTCCCCATAATGCTAAGGGAAAATGCTATCACAGTTCGTAATGTTCGTAGCTCTGATTTCAGGGATCTTAAATGCCTGACTTTCAAATTAGCTTCATTCTTCTGCTGTACATTCAACTTGTACTGGAAGTTTACTCTATATATTAGTCAGTATATTAGACTTAAGGTTGGTTGAATAAAAGATCCATATTGCAATATCTTTTAAAGATCTAAGGTATATTCTTGTAAAACAAATCCTGCTTCTTTAATCACTTTCATACCTTGTAGTGCCCTATTATTCAAACAACCCAATGTGTAATTTTAATTGTGCAGAATCATTCTGAAAGGTCTCAAACCCTGGCAAAAAGAATGAAGACAAAGTTAGGACTGCATATTCTATTTTCTGATGCTCATATGCCAATTAAACATTGGCAAATATTAGTCATTTTGCTCACACAGTAGTAAGACTTACTAGGGAGCCTAAGTTGAAAAGGAAAGAATTTCCCCTTCCCCTTAGGTAATAATACAAATGTAATAAACAAAAAATGATGGAAGAACAAAAGAATAAAGAAAGAACAATTTATTTTTTCTCTTGTGATCCATGAATTTGTTGTAATTAACAGATTTGTTTATTTTTTAAATTGTCTCCATTTGTGCTGAACCTGATCTTATCTGTCAGTGGGATCCAAAATAATAAAAAAAAACTACTAAAGGGCCAATGTTGTAAATATTTTATCCTGATCAATCTGCATGTGGAGAATCTTCTGGCTACAGAAATGAAGTTGAACTGCAGTAATAAAAATCCTGTGGTGTACTGAACTGCATTGCTGTGTAAGGCAGTAAAGCCATATTAATGCCTTGCATTATAGTTGTGCTTTTTATTTCAGTTTAGAAAAGACTGAGCTGCAGTTGCCAGCAAATTTTCTCACTTCACAAGAACTTCCTGAGCTGCAAGAAACTCATTCAAATTCAAACCTGCGTTGTACAACATATTGCTTATCCACAAAGTAAAAAAGACATTTGCTGTTCTTCAGAGCTCACAAAACCAAGCGGATAAAGGATATAAGAAGGAAATATTTCATCTCCATTTCACAGATGAGAAACCAAGAGATTAATCTTGCTCTGAGCACACCAACTCCAAGAACTGAAGAACAGGCCTTAGGGATCAAGCCGTGTGATTGAACTATGAGACATCCATCTTCAAGTCTACCATTTCATAGTTATAGCTATTTACAAAGAAAAAAAGAAGAACACATTCCCAATGAAGTTCAAGAAATGTGTCCCAGTAAAGCTATCAATATCTCTTTCTATATCCTGAATACATAAGTAGTGTTATAATTATATTTTCCATTTCTGTTACTTTAATCTGTAAAATTTCTAAAGCCCATTGACCTGTGAAATGCAAATGGATTTCCTTGCTGTGGGAGTCTGCCCTCACTGATTTGCAGTTGTCTCAAAAAAGCAACTTTAAAGTGAATAGCCCTGGCTAGGATGGAGGACCTGGATGGCCAGAGCTGAGCAGGGGGTGACACCTCAGGAAGAGAGAATAACTACTGGGTGGAGACTACTTCCCTTTTCTGAGGGGCCAGCCTGCAATGCTGGGACCTCCCTCCAGGCACGATTACCATGGCCAGGGTGGAGGAAGCCACCTTGGTTGTATTGATGCTGCTGTACCTGGCTGAGGTGGCTGGAATGGAGTGGGGAGTGGAAAGAGACAAGACCTGTGTGGTGGAAGCCCTCTCTCCAGGCAGTCTGTCTGCAATGGCTCTGATGCCAATGCCCCTGGCTTCTGTGGCAGCTGACTGACAGCTGCCCCTCTGGAACAAAAGGAACTCAGGGGTATATCTGGCTGTCCATCCTGTGGCTGTTTCATTGTGTCTTGACCCACCACCGTTTGGCATTGGACCCTGTTCAGGATCAGCCCCATCTTGAAGAAGCTCACTGGACAGCTGGACCCCTGGTGGTGGATCTCTTTCCCTCTCTCTCTCATTCTTTCTTCCCTCTTTCTTACTCTTCTCTCCACTTTTCTCTCTCTCTCTCTCCCTCTTATATCTTCATTTCCTCTCTCCCTCTTTTCCCTGACTCTATAACTTTGCCTGTGTCAATTGTCAAATAAAATCTGCTTGCACCCAACTCTTCTACCATTGGACTTTTTTTCGCGGATCCAAAACAAAAATAAATTTTAATGTTACCTTGAGGCATAACACCTGCAAACTGTCCTTGGGAAATGATTGCTCTACAAATACAAATAGTTAATTTCTGGATGGCCCAAAAGTTCTTACAACAGTCTGAAATATGAGGTATTGCTTTATCTGTAAGAAGTATAATGCTCCATTCATGTTCTATCACTTAATATTTAAGGGTAAGTAGCATTTCTTACTGTAATTTTCTGTTTACAGCATGCTAGTGAAGGATGTCGAGAGTGCAGCTGGAAATGTTGTGCTTCTTACTCAGACAACAGAAGTTTTTCCAACTGTAATGAGAAGTTACTTATGATGGAACAATAAGTTCACTAGGTAGGATAGACAGGATATACTGCTAGACTCCCCTCTCACCTTCACCAGTACTACCTCTCAGTGTGTCCTTAAGGGACTTTGAAGGGCTGTTCAGTAGGCCCATTTTGAACATGTCTAATAAGCTAATAAGTCAGAGAGCTGAGGCATATTTGCTGTTCTGTGCTCCTGAAAATTGTACCTGAAGAAACATCCTCTTGCGTCCAAGTCTGACTAAGCATATAATTAAATAAAGAGCAGCTACACAGCAGAATGATGGCTCTCTGCTCATTTCAGCCATGCTTTCTGCCAGACATTTCCACAGCACATACTATTATTTGGATACCAGAGATAGGAGGCTAATGCTAATAATGAGACTGAATTTTGCACAAGGCCTTACAGTATAGGTAGTATGCTTAAAACACAATAAGCCACCTGATTAAAATATGTGATTAAAAACAAAGTTACCGCAAGAATCTGCCTGAGAGAGTAATTGAAAAATGACTGCTACTCACAGGGCTATGTTTAAAGCCTACTGGCATGCAAAAACACCTCTTACCTGAAGCTCAGACATTTGTTTTCCTATCCCATCGCCCTGACAGCCACCCATTGCAAAGCACCAAAGCCATGTGGAAAACACCTCTACACTGCAAGAGAAATACAACAGAATGAATACTATGGCCCAGAAAGTAAGACCTTTCGTCAAATATGGGGTTTTGATTCTCTAGATTATAATTTATTGACATTGATACAATTGCTTGCCTAAACAGGCTTCTCTTAATGAAAGGCTTTGACCTTGTCCTTCATAGGAGCTCATTTCTGAGTAACAGAGTACACACCATCCAGAAGAAAACACACCATAAACATCCCAGTATTACTGTGGAGAAATACACTGTTTTGGCTTGGTTAGATTTGCCCTGTGCTAGTCTAACCAGTATGTCAGCACCTTTAGATTCAGAAAATGGACCTTCAGGGGCTGAACTCATACCAAATCTATGAGATTTCTCAACCCATCCCTTGTGCTATCCTGCTACTGGTAAAGATGTTAATCTCTGGTACACGAATGCCCCAAATCTCTCAATCTGTAGTAGTCAGAGCTCCTTGGAAAAGACACCATACTGCTGCAAAATGCATATCTGCTTTCCAGCAACCAAGGAACTTTGCAGTTAATGAGGTCCTTCTGGAAAGTGAGGAGAATTTCATCAGCAACTACTAAGTAGTTCCTATTTGGAAGGTGGTGACATCTCACTTGTCTGACTATTTGACATCAGCAGCTTTACAGTCCAAACCTAAAATACATGCAGAGATTTTAAGTTTTTTAAAGTCAAGAGAGTAATTTCTTCTCCCTAGCAGCACAACATATTTCTGAAAATTGAACATCTTCCACAATTTTGCAGTTATTTGTTCTACTTATTTAAGATTAAACATGCATCATGTTAAATATAACAACAAAACCTCAACAAAATTATGAGGCTTTTTGTTTACTTGGAGGATTAATGTATTTGTAAAGGTTTATTTGTGGCACAGTATAATTTTTTTGTAAATTTTGTAATATTTGGCAATGTTTCAAATAAATAAATGTTCATTTAGTTAATTCAGAGCCCTACACACTATTTTCTTTTGAGTTTAGTTATATGAGCAGTAGCTTATTACGCTGGAGGTTATGTCAGTATGTCCAGTATAAAACTCCAGTTTCCCAGTGTTTAGCATTCAACTAGAAAAAAAAAATTACATTGGGTGAAATGTAGTGTACCCAGTATTTACTCTGGTGTGCTTCTGTTAATGTTTCCGGTTTAGCTGTAGGATTCTAATGTGTAAAATATTAAATTTTTAAAAATAATAATAATAAATGGTAATTGACATTTTCTATCATTTAGAACTATCTTGTAGTCTGAAATTCAGCTGTGGTAGACACTATACAAATACAAACATGAAGGAAACAGTTGGCTTTCAATCAGCTTCTCAGATACTTTCTCTTTAATAATGCACTTTTTTTTTTATAATGAGCTTTTATTCACTGGCAGATTACTAGGACATCTATTCTCTTCCTTCTTTATGGTAGTCATAGTTAGTGGCACCGAGGTTGGTGAGAAATACTGTATCTCATTAATTCTCATTTGCAACTAAGGGTAGCAACTGCTGAATAGAAAGCCCATAAACATCCAATATCACATAATCTAGTGGTAAAGATGCTATGGAATGGGATGAGAGCAAAGGGTATCACTAATTTTGTTTGGACTTTTAAAAATACCTGATAAACTTATTTGCCCAATGTATTTCAGCCAGCATGTCTTTTAAAACCAGCTATAACAATTTGAGGCCACAATGACTTTTTCTGTTTTCCATAAGAGGAAAATAGGTTTATTATGTCATCCAAGCTAAGTATGTGGAGGAAATGAACCCACTGTTCATCAGGAAGTTGTGGTTTTATGGTAGTGAATCATTCCTTTAAGCCCTGAGTAGGTGAGGATCCCACAAGGTCTTGAAGGATCAGTATTTAGAAAGGAATTAGGCATGACTGCTTTAGTCATGTTACTCAGTCAAGGGTTTGTAAAGCAGGCTTTGACATATGATTGTAAAGGTCAATTTATGTTCCTTCCTACATTTTTTGAAACTACGTAAAGTCTCCATGGGTAGACAATGTGCACACAGAAATGTTTCGTGGTATGGGAGTGAAATTTCCTGCTGTATAAAATCCTTTCTTCCTAACATAATCTTGGAGATTTTAACTTCAAATTTCTTGGCCTTTCAATAATAATCAAGAATTCCTGTATTAATTTTTATTATAGTGAATCTTTTCTGTATTTAGAAATAGACTTGAGATAGTCATGGCAGTTTAAATCAGTTTAAATTATTACCAGACATTTTATATATGCACATTAAACCTTCATAAAATGTGTTTTAGTAGCTGAGCATTAATTTTGTATACATTTGCTGTTAAATTTCACTAAGACCTTTGCAAATTTCCATTGTAACTCACATTTTAGTTACTAGAAATCTCATAATTTGATTTTGTCTTTGGCTCAGTATTCCTCAAATAATGAGTAAATCTTACCCTTTCAGCACTATATAGCATTCTTTTTTCCTCTCAGTGTGTATCTTCACTTAATAAGGAAATTAATTCCTCTGCATTTTTTAAGAAAAATATCTTTTAATTGCTTGGAAAAGTGACATGTTTAAAGAGACTCTACAAGCATTTGTTACAATCATAAGTACTTTAAAGAGGAAATGTGACACATTTGGGAATATTAAAGGTTCTGCAAATAAATGTAAATATTAAAAAGTGCAGCTTAATTATTAATACTTTATTTGCTTAAATAAGATCAAGGTAATTTGTGTGTAGTCTTATATGCAACCATGCAAAAAAAAGGCAGATTAGATACTTCCTTCCCATCCATTGTCCAATAGTACGAATTTCAAATGTCTGTTTGGCAACCACTACTTCAAGTTTTTTGAAGCTTACTGGGAAACTCCAGATCTGAGACTCGTCAGTTTTAGACTGGTAAAATGAACTCCTATTTTTCTAAATAACCTATTTCAGTGACAGATTTTACTTTTCTTTCAGAGCTTGCCTCTCTTCAAACAAGATCTGTTTCCAGCTACTCCATTAGCTTTCCCCAGTATTAGGCCATGTCCAGGAGAAAAAAACAGCTTCTCAGCATTGATGTGACTCAGCATAGCTTTTCAGCCAGGACGTCACATCAGAAATTGGAGGTGAGACCTCTGAAAGAACAGACCCACACAGCCTACTGACTTTAAATTTACAATTTATTGATTTAGTGGGAGATTTGTAGAGATTTCAGCCTAGAGCTTTTTGCCTCTGTTCAATGAAACTAGCTTTGCGTTCACTCCGGTCTGGCCAAATGCCTCATTTTCCCAGCTGCCACTGATGCCATGGCCGTGGATGGCCAGGCATTTGTTCTCACCACCAGACATCTTGGAGCAACATGATGTGGTTTCTCTGTGAACTCAAAATTCTGCATGCTTCAGTGTACAGATGCTTCCCAAGAGATAGGCAGATATCGCCAAGGTCTCAGTATAGTGTCAGTTTTGGGTTGTCTTCACCCCATGAGAAAGGCCATAAACTCTTTTCAGTTTGAATAACCCACATCGGCCATTCTGAGGTATGATTCTTCAGATGATGCATGTTAGTAAAATAGACAAGATTCACTACAAGCAGGCTGCTTGCTTCCCAACCCTTCTGTGCATCATTGCCTTCCAAGACTGAGAAGTTACCCTTTTTCCATTGCTAAAAACTTGGCTTCACAAGGGCAGATTTCTAATCTTCATACTGAGACAGACACCCATCCTTTAGGAATATTATCACAACAGTGGCAACCAGACAGCAGCCTGCCACATTAGGCAAGTACATTTCTTGCTTTTAACCTGAACTTCTCAGACTCTGCAATAAGCTGCATTCATGCATGAATTGACATATGGGAAACCCTCAGCTTGCACTTTCCTCAGAACCAATTGATCTTAAGTAACAGTCTTCTGAGAGGACTAGCAGTTCCATAAGGGTCTAAAATGATGCATATTTAAAATCTTCCCATTCTTCATGGAAAGTTAGATAATCTCTAACTCAATACAAAGGAAACTAGTAGAGTGAAATTTTACATGTTTCATTTACTGACATTGCTGGTGGGATCATTTCAGTGTTTTGTTGAGACAGTGTTCATGGCTTTTTCCTGACCCTGACAACACCATAAACCACAGGCTGTTGTTCAGTTCTCATGCAGACACAGTGATCTCCTGCAGCCAGTTCGTTTTGTGGAGGGGCTGCCAGAAAGATGCAAGCTTAATGGCTACATTCACATATGTACTACCATTGATAATAGTGAGAGGCAACAGTCTGGATGCAAGTGTTCGAGCTGTATTTGGATGTACGTGGCTTCAGCTCTCTGCAGCAGTACTGTCCTTCCTCTGGAAACTACTGTGCTTTGTGTTTTCTTTTTGTCTGGAAATTATATGATAACATTAAACATCTGATTTATTACCATTTCAGTACTAACTTAAAACTCCAGACATGATGAATTCTAGTTTGCACTAACTCAGCGGCAGCTGTAAATCCTTCCTTGAGTTCGGTTTCATCAAACGTGTAACAGCACTGGTACTTCTGTCCTTTCACACTGCTGTGAAAGGTCTCCTCTGCATCACTGAGATGTCAGTGTCTTCAAAGCACATAAAGCTTCCCTCAGCACAGACTATCAGAAAGAGAATTGGGTGCAAATGTTATTTCATATTCAGTTCATGTAACAAAACCAAACTGAAACCTAGGTCCTATTTGCCATGAAAGTGTGTGCACACATGCACAAGTACGAAAACATGGGACAGTTCCTAAACGCTCAAGTGTGGTAAAAGGTGGAAAATGTCGGAACACATAAGTAAATATGACTTTTATGTGGTCAATGATAAATATCAGCTTCCCACCCTTCATGTCAAGTAAATGAAGGATGATTTATAATGCTGCTTGCAGTGACTTGCATCTGCATACAAAGTGTCTCTGAAAATAAGGCATCTAAATGCTTCTGCACAAGTGATGATTCACGATACTGTTTTCCCTTGCTTTAGAAATGCAGGTCCACATTCACACCTTGGTATTTCCTACCATTTCCAGTGTAGAATGTGAGAAAAGAAAAATCTTTGTGCAACCATTGGAGACACTGTCCATTTGTACAACAGCTACACCCTGAATCCTAGTAATTCTATCATAATTAATATCCACTGACACCACTGTAGTTCATGCTAGAGTCTCATATGTCCTTTATCAGTCCTTTGATAACTCAGCCTTAAACTTTGTGACTTTGACTCAACAATTTTCTTCTACTTACATTTTTCTTCTCCTTACATCCCACTCCTTGTTATCACCAAACTGGTTCACTTTAAATGCTGTGTCTTGCTGATACTTACAAATTTGCCTATGTAAGCAGTATTGAAGCTACCCCTCCACCCCCCCTTCTTATTTCTCATTTAAAATTATTATTTTAAAATTCTTTAAATCTTATTTTAAATTCTTTCTTCAGCCTAGAAGGATATGGCCAGGAGTTCAAGAATGAAGAAGCAATAATACTGTCTTCACTGTCTCTTGATTCCTGATCCAGCCATCTTCAACTTCTTCATTATTTGAATTATTATAAGGCTGTACAGCAGCATCACATTAAGATTAATTAGTCTCCAAAAAGAATTTAAACTTATGCCACAGAAGAAATCTAGTGTTTCTGTCTTTTTCTTACCATCTTTGACGTTTTCTTGAGTTCTCTGACTTCTGGTCAAATAGAGAAAGTTAGATATAAATACTTTCTTTAGATTATATAATATCACTTCTCTTAAATTACCAAAGCAATGAAGCAATCCCAGCCCTAAAGGATGCATTAGAGTGGATTATTGCAATACCTGGAGGGTCGAGCTAAACTTTAAATATATTATCTCTTCCATCTCAGAAGCAAGCCTGAAATCTTATGTCTTACTAAGAAAATTTAACTTAAATTAGTGAGCAAAGAGAAAGTCAGAGAAGTACAATAATCCTAAGTAACTAGTAGAATAATTCTTCAGCCTTTTGACTGAAAAAATCTTTCTCATTATGTGAGTGTTAAGCATTTAGCTCTACCTTCACAAACACCTCAGCTACTCCTGGCAACTTCTCAGTTAATTAAAGGGCACAAACTACATTCTCCAAGGAATTTTTTTTTTTTAACTAAATCGCAATGTCCTCCAGGAATATGCAAGCACTTGCACCTGGGATTCAGGCTGTTGTGGTATAGGCCCTAGCCAGCAGCAAAGAGCTATGGGCTCCCTTGCTCACCCCTCCCCTTCCCAGCTGGGGAATCTTTCTCATAATACTAACAGGTTCATCACTAGTGCATGCACACGTGTGTGTGCTGGAACACTGCCTGGAAGACACTGCTGTGTGCTGGAGAGATAGCCTTTGAAATCGAAACTCAGCATTTTCAGTGTATAATATTACTATTTGAAACCCTTGCAAAGGGCTTTTGCAGCAGATTTAGAGACATGAGATAAAGATCACTACAGATTCAAATCCTGTTCACTAGCCTTTCTAGGAGTTTATGATGTCAGTACCTGGATTAAATATAGAGGTTGTACACACAAGATTTTAATACATATTTATACATTTAAAGGTGAAGTAGTTGAAGTTTATATGAATATTTTAGGTGACATTGTCATCACCCTTATAATGAATACTTTTTTCCCATGGGTTTTTTTAGGATTAATTATATATATATATGAATCTTTTCAAAATTAATTTATTTTTTTAACTAAACTAAGGAAATTCAATAGCAAAAGAGAATTCAGTAATTCAGAATTCAGCGCAGTACGGTTTGAATTCGGTTTGAGTCATCTCCTTTGCAGTATCTTTTTACTGCTCAATTGTTGATGCCATACGACACAAAAATGCTCATTAATACTCTGTTAATTCCTTCTCAACAATTGCAATATAGTTCTCAATAGTGATGTATATTGTGGTGCATGGTACACTGGTTTTTCATACAGAGATAAAAAACTTGGTTGGTAATTATACTTGCAGTTTTGGTTTAGGAAATTGTACCATTTCATTTTGTTTCAGGGTGACTTTACCAGATTTTAGTAGCAATATCATTTCATTTTTGAATCTTCTAGTGGTGGTTGTTAGTTTTTCTTATATATTGGTGAGAAGTAAGACAAGAAACACAGTTATGAGAATGAGTATGCCTTTTTGGAAAGTTGCTGTGGAGAGCAAGAGTTGCTCCTGGTACGGAGAGCACCCCCACTCCTGCCTCCACAGCCGCTTCTCGCCTCCCCCGCACACACTGCTGATGCTCAGAGAATGAGCCCTGCTGCAGACACCACAGCAGAGAGAAAAAGAAAAAAAAAAAAAAAAAGTGTGTGTATGTGCCTTTGCTGTTTATAGGCTTGGAGTTTTGTCTCTTAACAATTTTATTTGGCTTTTTAGGTTTTAATTTGGCAACCATGGGGGAAACTAGGACTCCACCGTGCTGTGATCCGGGAGGGGCCTGGGGACGCTTTTGGGGCCCCCCGACCAATTTTTGTCGGATAAGCCTCCTCTACCCCCTTGGTTCTATGTGCCAGTGGACATCTGAACTTCCTCATACTAAAAAGTTGTTTAAGTCCTTCCACTGCAGTGTGAAATGTGCTTTTCGTATTGTATTGATAACAGGCTTTTGTTAATGTTGTAATTCATGTGATCGTTTATATGTTGACTATGGGATCCCTCGTCTATATGTTGATTGTTGATTGTACTATTCTGTTGTACTGCTCTTTTTATTGTTAGCTTTTAGGTCATGTTTGTGAAGATTTTAATGGAATGTGTTGTATGAATCTTTCTGATCACTCTCAATCTATACATGCTGCAATACAATCACTTAAAGAAGGGGTTGCACATTTGCAATCACAAGATAATTAAGGACTGGTTTGATAAACTTTTTCCAGGATGGGGTCTAACGAGATGGTTGCAAAGTTTGGTTAAGACTGTTTGTTATGCTTTATCTGCTTTTTTACTTTTTCTAATCTTGCTACCCTGTATTTTTCAATACTTCCAACAGATGCTCGATCGTGCCATGAAACGAGTTTATCTTGTCCAATTGGAAGGGGGAATTGAGGCAGTACAGCCTCAGACTGTCAGCACTGAACAGTTGCTGATAATTTCAACATAAGCTTTGGGCTATGTGCAAGGACAGTGCTGCTTAAAGCATATTTTATAACCACAAGGAACAGTACGTTAGAACACTCAAAGGTTAAGGAGTAAGCAAGACGATTAGATTAAGGGACTCGGCACGATTGCAACATCTACAAAGAAGCTCGAATGTGTGAAAGATAAGCTTTGTTAGTTAATTGTTGCTAAAGGTTTTGTAGCCAATCAAGTTAAAACGTGTGTAACGAGATGTAGAAATCACCAATCAGCAATATGTATACGTGGCATTAGCTCTTAGATTAGTGTATAAATATCGCCTTCTGATTCAATAAAGTCGGACATTTGTTTGCATCAAACTGGGTCCCCGTCTCGCACTGCAACAAATGGTGACCCGGACGTGATGTCGGTTTGAAGATTTTCCGGTCGCAGGTCTCCAAGAACTTTGGTTTTGAAGAAGAAAGGCTGTGAAGAAGCCGGTTATTTGGTGCACACCTCATCACCTCCTCGCGATTGGTAGGTGAAGCTTGGAGAAACTTACTTCTTTTTATTATGGGTTCAAAAGAAGAACGAGACGTTTATTATACTTTAAAGACTTTACTTAATAAGGATAAAAAAGTTATATCGGGCCATGATCTAAAACTGGTTTTAAAATGGACCTGTGAGCATTTTTCTGACATCAATTCGGTCTCTATTTATGACCCTACATTTTGGGACGAGGTCGGAGTTAAATTATGGGATGCCACTACACGGGGCAATAATGAAACCGCCAAACTCTTAGCACCTTGGCGAACACTTTTTGAAACTTTAAAAGGAAAAGAGTCTACTACTTCATCTGCCCCACTTTCTGCCCCCCCGTTGCCAACCACTGCTGCTATGGTGAATGTGGATTTGGACCCAGAACCCTTTGACCCTGGGGGCTGGATGAAAAGTAAAAATGGGACCGAGAAGCAAAACCAAAAGCGACCGAAAACACCACCAGAATCATCGGAGTTCCCAGAGGGAGAGAAGCCGGAGAACACAGGCGAGGAATCTTGGAATGCAGACTCCCGACCTTGCGCCCGCCTGCCACGGCTCCTGACTGCTCTGCCACCTTTCCACTTCGAAAGCTTGATTTATCTTCTTAACCACAGTTGCCATCAATTAATCCTCTGCTTCACCTGTCAACACCATCAGTGCCTGCTATAGAGCAACAATCAAGGAAGGAACTGGGACTTGGAGACAAGCAACTAAGAAAACTGCTGAAGAAACTGAAAGAACTGGAGACCAAGGATGAGTATACCCCTGAAAAAACTCTAGTTTTTGCTCCAGGGAACATCCCAAACAATGGGGCACTAATCCATTTTTACCCCCTGATCCATTCCCTATTCCTGCTCCTATTTCCCTTAACCCTTTAACACCCACTGCTCTACCTCTTCCAGATCCAGCATGGGGAGGGGAGGGTAGTGGGGAGGTGGTAATGTGTATCCAGTAGCTAGATGGAAGGGAATTATTTAAAATGCTATAGCTGAAGGAGAAATGGTTCCCAATATGAGTCCGATGGTTTTCCAGTGATTGTGGGACCAGGAGGAGGAGGTCAATGGGTTGCATTAGATTGGAAAATGGTAAAAGAAGCCAAAGTTGTCATTGCGCAGTACAGTTTGAAATCAGTTTGAGTCATCTCCTTTGCAGTATCTTTTTACTGCTCAATTGTTGATGCCATACGACACAAAAATGCTCATTAATACTCTGTTAATTCCTTCTCAACAATTGCAATATAGTTCTCAATATTGATGTATATTGTGGTGCATGGTACACTGGTTTTTCATACAGAGATAAAAGTCCCTGTCTCGCACTGCGACACAGTAAAACAGTATTAAGACACTGCTTTGTAAAAATAATGGTAGCTGGTTACTTTTTAAACAAAGACATTATTTTGGTACATGCAATTCAGAGTCTCTGTAAAAGCAACAACATGCCTAGGCATGAAAGGTATTTACTGTTTTTCTTAAAGGAATTTCTATATAACATCTGCTAGTTGATTTAAGGTGGCAATATGGTGCTTACTGAGACCAGTTAGATTAAATTAATTAAAAAAATGGAAGTGAAATATTTCATATGGTGGAGCTTCTTCTGCTGTCAGTGATTGCTTTCTCAGGTAATGGAAGCTCCATTGCCCAAATAATTTCTAAACTGTCTCGCATCAAACAACATTTTTAGGAGTGAAGAAAGATAGTACAAGTGATCTCTCCTGAAGATTCTAGTGCCATTGAAATTAATGGCGAAAGCCTCACTGGTATCACAGAAACCATGCCTTGCCTGCTGGCTCTTCAGAAATAGGTTTTTTTCCTCTGGTGAATTTTCTGTTGTGTGTGCTAAATTATTAGAGAAAACAGACCATATCAATACATTAGAAGGATACTCTGCAAAGCAGAAAACAGTCTTTTAACTTCTGCCATTTCATACATAGGGAAAATGCAAGTGTCCTGATCTTGCAGTGCTTTGCTGATGAGGTGAATGCACTTACTCAGTTCACAGTTCCACTGAGGGGACCCAGTTTCCTCTGCTAATTTCAGAAAAATCTAATTTCTCATTTGGGACAGGTCACTAGGAGACTTAGCCCACTACAGATTCAATTATCTTTTTATTTTCCAGTAACCCTTCCAGAAAGCCACAAGGAACTATGCATTCTATGAAGTAAATCTGGAGAGGATTTTAGCCTGAGAGAATTCCTTCTTGCTTCTTACACAGGAGATGGGACTGCTGAATTATTGTGCAACTCTGTGTGAAGACAAAATACCTTCACCTTTCACAAACAATTTCCTCTTTAATGTTTTCCTGTCTGCCTGCTCCCTCCCCAAAAATATAGAGAATCAAGTTAAGAGGGTGATATTACCTGTCCTTATGGAATGAGTGACATCCGTTCTGGAACAGCACCTTCATTCTTAAGCATTCTTATTAAGAAGAGGTCTGCTTAAAAATCCAAATATTAGACTGAAGACTGGAAGAAAGAAAATTCTGATAAGGTCAAGAAACTCAGTCTGTTAACCTGTTTAGATGACCAAATTATTATATGATTACAGTAACTGTAATTATCTTCAATGGGACAAAATGCTAATTACCAGGAAAAGAGCTGAAATCTGCTGAAAAATGCACAATAGCAATTATTGGTCAAGTATTAAAGATGAATAATTTTGATTTTAAAAAAATCACTAAGTTACATCATTGAAGATGTGTGAACCAGGAAAGTATTTGTCTTTACTGTACTTTTAATCTTTTATTTTAGTTTAGAAGATTAAACAAGTTGTAAATTGAAGGAAGAAATAAGTAGATGACAAGTAGTATTTGGTTATATTAAGAGCATATGCTAGATGATCCAGTGATCCCTGGCTTAAAAGGCAAAATAATACATACATAGTGCCAGTATTCATCAGCACTAAGAAAATCTTGCATGAAAAGGAGCATTTGAGCAGTTAGGTACCTATATTTTCATTACATATTAATAGAGTCATGATAACCTGAACATAGATATAAGGTCCTTTCAGACAGTCAACAGAAATTGCATTACTATTAAAAAGGAAAAAAAAAAATTTAAAAAAATTTAAAAACACAACACAAAACCAAAACCAAAACCTAGCAGGGTAAATGCTGCATTGTTAGGCTTGGATTTCCATATGTAGTTCTTCCTTAGTTTGTGAAAAGCTAACTTGAAGTTTAGGGTAAGTTTCTTTTTAGTAACATAACTTAATTGTCAGTTTCTGAAAACAAGGGTTCACAAAATTCATTTGCTCAACCTTGGTGGCTTCCTGATTTATTGAAATGATCAAATATCTACATATAATCTGATTACTGAATACAATTTTTATTCCATTTTTTCCTTTAAATATTTCAAAGTTAGGTTACTTATAATCATAGCATTAGGAAAAAAGTTTTTTCTTGTCATGATTTTTCATTTTCTTGCTTTGGCTAGACCACTGCTGTTTGCTTAATATTGCCTTTAAAATTCAGTTCTGTTGTTACAAGGTCATTCCAAATTAACATCACCTAACTTATAGGGCAAACTAAAAGTCATAGGCATAAAATCTGGATTTATGTAAATATAGTTTAAAAAAATTTGGGAAACTTTACCTAGTAGGCTGACAAAGCTTCTCTGCCATGGGTGGGTTTCTGGCACAGGTGAATGCATCACACTCCCACAGACCAAGCAAAACCTGCCAGCAGGGAATCTCTGTCAGTCTTTGCATTTTCTTCCTTATCTTCAGACCTTGTGCAGAGAACTGCTAAATCACAGTACCAGGCTGAGAATGAAACAGTAGCATTTATTTTATTCTCTCTACTTTCTCCCGATTGTCATTGTTTCTGTATCTTCCCTTTAAGAGAGAGCTTTCTCATGTGCAAATAAGTAAACGTATCAATTGGAGATCTCTTGCATCTTGGCTGAATGGAAGCTGCCTTGTGTCAGGTGAAATTGAATCATTTGAACTGTGCTGAGATACCTTAGTCCCTTTCATTCACAGTCCATGAAGCTGACTGTGGTATCAGAGCTACAAGTGAACTGAAACCAGATGAATACTTTAGGATGCTATTTTTAAGACAATGAGGTGAAATATGTGACGGGAAAGCAGGTAAGGCCTGATAAATGAAAGAGGTACAGGATGAAGAAGCAGATAACCTTCTGAAATGGCTGAGGATTATAAGCAGCCAGATATTTGCTTTCGAGGAGCTCAGCTGCCAAAAGAGCAGCCTTAGACATGTTTGCAGCATGGGCTCGACTACCAAGCACATTCATACAGTGCTTGGTACCTCCCTGTCCTCCAGGGGCACAACAGCAGAGAAGAGTAAGGGAAGGCTGGGGAGGAATTTGCAGAAACTCTCAGGACCATGATTGTAATGTCAAAAGGTACCACAACTAAGGGAAGAGTCATTCCACTGATATACAGAAGCCTCTTCTGTGGCTTTGAAGTCTGCTTTATTAATGCACAGGCAAGGCCCCAGGTTAAGGTCCTTGAAACATCTTTGCAAATTGGACCAATGCAATGTAACATTTATGGCAACTAGCAGTGTGTCACAATGAAGTATTGAGTATAAAGCCAGAGCTACAGGTTGCAAAGTTGCTGCTAAAAGGTCCAGCACATTCTGTGTCTTACCACAGCTCTTTCTTTAGAGTGGTTTGCTCACTTGTAACCAACTCATAACAAGAATTTCAGACTTCTCCTTCTCAGATCTGAGTCCTCTCTAAACTGATTTAGCTTCACTTTCTGAGACACAGTGCTGGATTTCATCTTTGCATTTTCAGCTCAGTTACATCTTCTCAGGATCTGAAGGGTTTCACTATTGGCACCCTTAATCATATTAGTATGTGGCAGTCAGTATGTTTGTAATTCATGCAAACTGACAAAGCTCTTTGGACAGTTCCTCTGGCTGGGATTTGTCCTTGCAAGTTTCTGAACCTCATTCTGAGTACTGAGGGCTTTTTAGCACAGAGCCCAGGGAAGCACAAACTTTGAAGTTTTCTGAGTACCTCAGTCACACTTCAGCTCTAAATAATTGCTTTCCCATCAGGATTTATTCTTGTCTGAAGTTTTAGTCACAGAGGTCATTTTTTGCAGTTAGCAAGAAAACATTGGTTGTCTTCCACTAACGCCCTTATCTCCCTGGTAGGCAAAATCCTCCACAGGGCTTCTAGCAGTCAGGTGGGGAATGGGGATGAAGCAATAAAGGTATAAATAGTTCCTATTGGATAACAGGATCTTTGGTAGAAAGCCATACATTAAAAAAGGTTCTTTGATCTCAAACAATGCTTTTGTAGGTCATTTCATCATATTTAAATTCTAAAGTCCTTCTGTAAGGACAGTGCTCGGGTACCAAGGTTGAATTCCTCGTGTGCCTATGCAAAACCACCTTGTTGCTTTCCTGAAGACACCTTCAGTTTATTTACCTTAATGATGGCAGACCTGTTAATTACCGGAATGCATTGCTCACCATTTCACTATGTTACCACTCCGTTCTTTTGGTGTTCCTATTTTATTTTTTTGGCAAACTGTCATCTGTTGCCTCATTCTAGGTCTTGTACAGTTTGGGGGCTCAGGGACTATTAATTCTTTTGCAGCTTCTGGGCTCCTCAAGTCCCTAGTAAATTACAAACAGTTATCTTATTGAGGAGCTTTTTGGCATGATGACTGAATTAGATTTATAAACTGAAGAAATAACTCAAAGTTACTTCTTGTAATTATTGCTGCTCTTTTTATATTTTTTTTCTGGATGCCCTCTCCCAATTTCTTACTTGTCTTTACATAAAAGATGCAAGCATTCAGACAACACTGACACTTCTAATACTTAATACCAGGACCTAATATTTCAGTGCATATTCAATTTTAATGTCTTCATGACTTCTTTCAAAGTCAGAACCTGATCATGAGCATATTGTTATTTCTGTGAAGTTCACTTTTCAGCTAGAGATTGTCCTCTCCCTTGAAAATGTTAGAAGAGCC
Source organism: Calypte anna (assembly GCF_003957555.1). NCBI lineage: Eukaryota > Metazoa > Chordata > Aves > Apodiformes > Trochilidae > Calypte > Calypte anna. The sequence continues at coordinate 60,730,978 of NC_044274.1, read as the reverse complement.
ACCTCCCATTTCCTGATACCTCCTACACAACCAAGAGGTTACAATTTTTCTGATTCCCTCTATAGGGAATATGATACTGGTATTCTTTGGTAGAGCTGTAGTCAAAATATGGAATTAAATAGTGACAATCAGTAAACTAAAAGCACATAAGAAGTTGGAGTTGTTGATTGTTTTTCTCTTTAAATGAGGCATTTTATGACACAGAGGATTTTACTGAAAGTCTACACTGTCTAGTTAAAATAACAGTGGAATTCTTGTGGGAATCAAAACACAGTACTAAATGTAATTTCTTGTTTTCCATCCAGATTGTAAATGTTGGTTAATCTGAAGGAGTGTTCCATTTTTGGTTGTTATTAATATGATATGAATTACAGAAACTGATGGGATCTCTCCAGGGAAATTTCTACAGGATTTTAGATGCTGTAGATGCTGCAGGAGCTTCCAGGCCCCACAACACAGGATTTTGTGCCCTCCTCCTTCCAGGTGCCCTCTGAGCCAGGGCTCCCTCCATCCCAGCCCAAAGGATGCAGCTGTGGCTGCTCATGTTCACAGATCCAGACAGTAGCAAGGCTGCATGCTGTCTCTCATGGAGGCACTCGCTCTCTCCCATATAGAGGATGGTAACACTTGTGTGACTGATTATCTCTTTGCATGTAATTTTTTTTTCCTTTACACTTTTACCCAATTTTGGTTCTTAAACTAATAAATTAATGAACTAAGTGCTCTCAGACTGCACATAGCTTTATATAAACAACTGAAAAAGACAGAGGTTATTAAAAAGGAAGGCTTAGGGTTATTCAGCTCTCTTATATTTTTACTAATATTTCATCATTGTTATGATCCTGAAATGTGGTGATAAAACTGAATGCTCATTTCAAACCCATTTAAGGAAACAAGTGAGCAGAAACAGACTCCAAAAAGGCAGAACAATTTGATTTTTAAACTGATACTAAATCTTTTGTGTCATGTGAGCTCAATACCAAGATGCCTGTGGCTATTGTGTCACAGTGTCTGATGAGAACTCTATTTTTGTTTATGTTATTTGCTATGAGTCAAAATCTTCTGCTTCCTATCTACCATAATGTGGCTTGGCCAGGGAAGAGTTTGCAGCCCTGAGAGGACACACAGTTCAGACAGGAGATTTAGGACCTGTAAATCATTTGCACATCACACTAACTGCTCACAGCTTCGATGAAGGCAGTACAGCATGACAATAAAACACAGCTTAGTGCTGAACTGATTCAGAGTAGAGTGTTTTGGGTAAGAAGGATCTGCAATCGTTTTCTAACAGCTCACAATTAAGTAGTTAAATGGCTCCTTAAGGCTTTCCTGTTGTAAAACTATTTTCTTCCTGATTAAAAACAAAACTTTCTGGATAGCACAGTAGGAAATTCAGTTGTGATGTAAAGAAATCGTAGGCCAGGACAGAAAAAGAAGGAAAACACGATGCTTATGGTTACAGAAGGGGAAAGCTGTCTGATCAACATGGCCCTCCAGATTCCTTACTTGCAAGTCAGGATTGCATCGAGTTAGCAAAATGTTCTGGGATTCCCTGAAAGTTCAAGCCTCTTGGGAGTCCAGCCTGATGGTGTCATGAAAGATACTAATCAGCACTTCAAACCCTTCAGCAGTCTTCTGCATGTCCACTAAATTAGGAGCAGAGGGGAGAAAAAGTGCCCATACAAGACACTGTCAGACTTATTCAGCAACTTCCCTGATTAACTGATGCTGCTCCTGTTGGCAGCAACACTGACTTGTCTTCTGGAAGGGGTGTTTTCTCTGTAAACAGCTAAGCAGAGCATGATTTTGTATCTTTAATATTATTTATTTTGTGCTCTGCATCTTGGTGTCATGGCTCAATTTGCATGCCTCAGACAAAAAAAGAGTTTGGTTGAAGAAACAAGGACCACTATCCCACCAAGCCAGAGAACTGCAGAGGCAGCTGTGGAAAGGGAAGCAATGAGTAGGTGTGCACAAACAAGGAAACCCATGCTGTTCTTCAGTTACTGTCCCAAGCATCTGCCTTTTAAATTAATTAGTAAGCCACTTTAAAATAAGTGGCTGAGTGGTGGATCTAGGGAAATCAAAGTGTCATCTGTTTAATTCATGTGCCAGGGCAGTTTGGAGATGATGAAATCTGAAAACACATAAAAAAAGAAAAATCATAATTCTTTCCTGTAGTATTGGACAACAAATTGAAATATACAGTTCAGATCTCCATCTGATGCAAATCAGTGGCTATGCAGATTGCAGGGGGACTAAGAATGCCATACTTTAATTATAGTTCACTGTGATGTACAACCTCCTAAATCATATGTTTGTAGTAGATGAACTTTGTTTCATTATCTTATTTTAATTTTTGTCATACCACCTTCTTTCTTGTTTTAAAGACAATGTTTTCATTTGAACAACATTTCTATATATTCAGAGTCCTTAGACAAATACATGAAGATGACATAATCAAGTAGAGTATGAAGATTCATCATGACTCAGTTCCCTGCTCTCTGAAATGGTTCCAGCAGGTCTCTCAGATATTCCCAGTATCCTTGCACCTTTTTTGTTAACCCTGCATTCAAGCAACAGCAAACATAAATTGCAACACATCTGCAATGCACTAGGAGAGGAAAGGGGAAAATTAAGTGTTTATAAAAGTACTGAAAAAGCAATCATGATTTTTTGAGTTTCAAAACACAGACTCATAGCTACCTTTCTTCATGTGAGTCTTGGATATTGAACATCTAATTATCTTAAAGCATACACATGGAATTGTGGTATGCAATATTCAGTTCTCTGATTATCCCAAAATGGCACTGTAAATTAAAAAAATTAAACTGAGTGGTTCACTTAATAAGACTGGTACACAGATGAGTTCTTTAATTAAAAACATTATTTTTCTGTTCCAAGTTCATTTTCACATAGCGTTCTTAAAAATAAGTCTCACAGTGAGACTGATTTGGATTGTGTACACGTGTACAGTGTGTAAAAGAGATCCAAAAACCTTAAAGATGGCAGAACAGAATTTCCATGCTTATTATTTTTAACAATCTTTGTTGCTCATTCATCCTTCACCCTCCTCCCCTTTTTTTCGAAATCTGACCAAACACATAAAAAGTGATTTTTTGTACTCTATTTGGAGTGAGGGTTCATCAGTTTTTAAACATTTTGCTGTTTTTTTCAGTGTTTTAACTTTTGTGAAACATTCACAGATTTGTTACTGTGCTAAAGTAGTAGCAGCCAGTCAAAGCTGATTTTCAGGATTTGTTAAAACATATATGATGCATCCACACCTTGGAATTTACTCCTTCTATACCCAGATTCAGTGCTTTTGGAGTATAGTTTATTTCTTCTTCTTTTAGGTTGGTTGGGGTTCTGGGGGTTGCAGGGTTTTTTGTCTGTTTGATTGTTGTTTTTTTCTTATAGCCTAGAAATCAGTTGTACATGATCTGACAGAAACCCCAATAAAAAAAATAAAAAATATAAATTCATTAAAAAAAAATAAATAATGGATTCCTCCTCTGAGACTTTTCGTGGTTTATATTGGTCTTTTGTTTAGATCCAAGAAAATAATCAAAATTCCTTGATTTTATTTTTAATCAAGGAAAAAAAAAAAAGAAAAACTGACTTTCCATCGAGCTAATGTGGAAAGCTTGCCTCCCCTGATGAAATTAGATCCATCATATAAACATAACTACCCAGATTTGAAATCAAAGTATGACCACAAATACAGATATTTAAAATAATAACATGGCTACTCTCTTCTTAAAATAAGTAGGGCTGATGGGCAGGGAAGGGGAGTTTGCTCATTTGGGCTCTTTTGAAATATTATTTCTGTTTTCTTATCTTGTTAAAAAAGATTTATCACATTCTGTATAATTCTGGCCACCATCACATTATATTTTCTGAGTTAAATACATTGTTCCTTAAAACTTTTCTGTTCCTCTGCTTGTGCTTCCTGGGGAAGTCATGCAGGTTTTATCTTTGGTTTTAATGAGTTCTGGATCAGGGTCTCAGACTACAGATTCATTATAGCAGAGAATATCCCATGCCTTCTTTTTTCTCCTTTAATGGTTTATGATAGTAATTTCTTTATTTAAAAAATATCTTACAGGAATAGATCACCCACAGGGTGCTCTTTGGACAAAAAAATTCTTCACCGATAATCCTTAAATTTAGGTTTTTTCTGTCAGCATCCTTGCAGGTTTAAGTTTGACTAGCGTAGTATCATCACTAACGCACATGCAGCTGTCAGATTAGTGGATGTTCTCAGATTAAGTTGTTTATGTCGAAAAATATACAGAAGACTTCTGCTGATTGCTGTTTTGCATGAGATTACCTGGTTTGGTGTTAAACAAAACAAAACAAAACAACAACAACAAAAAAATTAAACCAGTAAAATAAAGGTATTGCAAATAAACTGGACCACTTGATCTACACCATAGGTGAATGGATACACTTGTGAATTCAAGTGTTCCTGGGACCGGTTCCCATGTTCCCAGCAATATTCTGTAAAAAGCTATCCCAGCTTCTGACACAGTGAATGAAGCAGCCCATTTAAATGCTGTTTGTTGGTTCTCCCTAAAGATTATCATGTAAAACATTGTTAGTGTAGTAATATCTTGCTGCTTTCTGCCTCCACCAATATGTTCACAGCTGGTTTTAGTGCCTGCCTGCCAGTCACTTGGCAAAGTTGTTCTGACTAGACAGATTACCTGGTGATGGACAGTTGTGCACAGGGTAGGCTACACCTGTGGGGAAAGTGGAACCTACTTACATCCCTGTTTGAGAGCTCAGCAGTATGCTCAAAGGAAAAAAGAAGACCTGGGGGAGAGTGGATTAAGCCAGCACAATTACGAAGAGGAGCTTTTGTTTCTACCTCTGTATTCTTACTGGAAAAAACAAAACAAAACAAAACAAAAAAAACGCACACAAAAAACCTGAGGTGTTTTAGATAGGAACTGTATGCATAAAAGAAAAGATTGATTTCATTAAAGGTCTGTTGAGAGTTGTACTGAACAGCAGCCTCACAGATGAAGAGGAGAGAAATCTTTACAATGCAGCCTCAGAGCTCACACTGCCAGGAGCTTACTGGCTCTGATGAGGAAGGGAACATTTGTAATGGATATATCCTGACCTTCTGCAGTAGGATCTTGCATGACTTTTTGCTAGCATTTTTGTCAAAGAGAAAAAGTCACTTAATGTGACTGTTTACTGCTTAATGTTACATAAAGGACAGACTGTTCCTAAAGGAAAACCTTTTCTCTATACAATATAGCTTTAGAGGGAATAGCTTCTTATTAAGAAATGCTCAAACAACTTCAGTTTTTGAGACCTGAACAAAATTTTCAAGACTGGAAACCCTTTGTAATTTTATCCTCTTTTTATTTATGTTGTAATTTCAGATGCCAGGGATAGACATGGAGGAACCTATTTTATCCACACCAGTTCTCAGAATCGTATAATTCACAGTGTGCACATCCTGAGAAGTAGGCTGTGAAATGAGAGAAGGCTGCTCATGCCATGATGAAATGAGATAAAGACATGCTCATATAATTTCCCTTCTGCACAGTTAAGTTCGTTTCAGAGCAAAGAAGTGACAAAGCTCCAGCTTCACTGACTTTCCCCTTGGAGAGTCATAGAAATGAAAGCAGAGCAGTCAGTTCCTGCCATTTGGATAGATTAACTAGGGCACCAAAGGCAAGTTAACTGGCATCGTTAGCAGGGCTACAATATTTTATAGCAGTGCCCTGAAATGCTGTATAGCTGTAGATGTGCATCCATGTTCAAGTATCTTACTAAAAATTACCATATCAATTAGGGAAAGCATCTTAAAACCTGCTTTCCAAAGTAAATTAAACCTATTTGATTGAGTAGTTGGCTCCAGTTTCCGCCCCTTCTCCCATCTTCCTCCAGAATTTTGAAATTAGCTGGTGAATTTCAGTCACATTTCACAAAAAGGGGGAGCTCTCAGAGAAACTGTGGTCCTGCAAGTTTCTGACCAATGAAGAAAAGTATCTTCTACAGAAGGCTGATTGCTGTATAGCATATTGGGCTTTATCACCTAGTTAGAATCCAAAAGGGATGGTGTGAGAGGCAATGAGCCTTCGTAAAACCTCCTCTTACTGTAGAAATGGGTTTCTTTGATCTTAATGGTAAAACTGATGAAATAAATTTTTTTAATGTCTTTGTTTTCCTGGATGTCATGAACCAGATGATAATAATTACTATCACTGATTCCTGTTGCTGCTTGCTAAAGATTGCCTCCCAAACTCACTCCTGCCCCTTCAAAAGCTGAGAGCTGCTATTATACCCAGTTATTCTTCTCCTGGGCCTCTCTCTGTATGCAATTAACAATGAATTAGGCTCTCATGTGAGGACAGATTGAAATGTAAACACAATGCTCTAATTAACAGAAGGGAGGACTTCCAGAAATAGTGCCAGGGAATTCACTCATTTTATCCATTTGGCTGTATTCAGAGCACAGTATGTTTTTTCCAGTTCAAAGGACCTTTGTTTTATAAGATAGACTAGTATGAAAATGACCTATCATTCTCTGATGCTATAAAGCCAGGTTCTTAAAAACTTAGGAAAGAAAAATGAATAAGCTATATCTGAATGTTCCAAATGTAAATATATAAGGGACATGGGATCATGTATAGAGTAGGGAGTTTCATTAATGGTTAGATATATGCTACTGGAAAATAAGAAGAAATGACATGAAACAAGTAAACAGTTTATAAAAACAAAACAAAACAAAAAAATAATGTTGCTTTTACCTATTTTGCCAGCCCTTACTTTGTAAAAAAATTAAAAATTCCAATATTTTCACTCAAACAAAAAAAAGGTATTATTATATCTATTACTGAACTAAAGGTCAACTAACATTTAAAAATACTTGCAGGACTGTATGATGTTTATGACTTTTTAGCTAATTCCATCACACTTTATCCCTGCAACACTTGCTAACAGCTATGAATGCTCTGTAGCAATAAGTACTAAATGGAGGCTCCAACAATGTCAGCCAGGGAATCAGATTCTGCAGCTGATGCCAGTTATTAATTGAATTAAGTAAAACTTTAGGAAAAAAAAATCTATATGAGGGAAAATCCCATAAAAGAGAAAAAAACAGAGACACAGAATAAAAATAGGACACATACAACAGTGACAGAATAAGAATTAGACAAAACCAAACCCCAAACTGGAAAAAAAAATACATCCCAAACATTTCCACCTTGAGATGGGCCTGCAAGATATCTCCAGAGCAAATGAAAGGGATGGGAAGGAGCACTCACCACAACTCCCCACAACTTCTCTTAGCTACAGACTTGAGCACTGGGTACCAAAACATTGACTAACTGCATGCAATGTATTAACAACATGCTATAAGTATATTAATGGGCTTTTAGCATACTAAAATACACACCCATATTCTAGAGGGACCCCTGCTTCACCAAATCCCCTCACTCTCTGAGCATGTGTAGTGACCTTTTTAAGCATTGCCACTATTTATGGAAGCAAGAAACCAGCTAACCAATAATGTGTGAGAATGGTAGAGTAATGTTAGAGATAAAGTTATTTCTCACATTTTTGAGTATAAAACTAGCACTTGCATTTTGGGAAACTGAGCTTGCTTCTGGAATACCACCCTGCTTCCTTTTTTGTGCAGAATTTTAAAAGCAATTATATCAACTCTGTCTGTGGATTGGCTTTTTCCACACTGGGTGATGGGCCCCACTTTGGGACAAACACAGCCACTGAAAAAAATGCTTATAGAGATGCAGCTTTCATAAGGCAGTAGAAATCCCTTCTCTGAGACTTGATCACTGGCCAACTGATTTTTAAACTGTGTGTATACATGTATTTGCAGGGTCACTGAAATATTTTTAAATGTTTAATTCTTAGCCACTTAAATATCCTCACCTCTTTCATTCCAGTCATTAATGTCTCTTCCCTACTTCTCTCCACAAACTCTTGCTTTGTCTTTGCAATGCCATTTCATTATTCTCTGACTTGCAAGGGAGGATACCTCAGAGATGGAGGGGGTAGCTGCCAGTGCAGTCAGGGCTGTAGGCAGCTCCTGCATAGGCACACAGGGATGCTTCATTAGGTACCCCAGCACTTCTCCAGGTCAACAGCCACCCCTGTCCTCACAGCTCTGGAAAACTGTGAGGTAGGACCTCTGCACTGGGGTCAACAGAATGGCTTTGTCTTGATGTTCTCATTTAGTCTATAGTGATGACTACTTGCAATTTCTCCAAATAACACCAACTACAGCATTTCTAAATAATGTTATTCCTTTTCCTGTTTCTTGTGGGTTTTATACCTACTTCCAAATTCACTTGCAAATAAATGGCCTGTTTTTAATTATTTTTCCATTTTGTTCACAGTTGCTATCTCCATACCTAAATTTTGTATTTCTCATATGATTACCTCACTCATCTCAGCTTTACAGTGTTTTCATACACTGAGACACTTCTATTCTTCATAAATCTTTGACCTTGTCCACATTCACTGCTAATAGCCCTAAAGAACAACTTCAGATCACCACAACAAGCATTCAAGGTGGTTAGGAGGTACAAGATGCCTTCTTGTGTAGGCAAGAGTAGAAAATGTCAGGAGAAAAGCTGAGAGTACATGTTTATAATTGCTGCTTCTAGGCATCCTGCCAGTTTCTTAACAGCAAGTTATGGTACATAGTCTATATACAGCAACAAGGAGGAGAAATGAAAGAAGCTTAAGTGTGTCTTATGTCAGGTCTTCAGCTGCTATGAATCAATGTAATGCCACAAACACATACGGATCAAGCCTTCAGCTCTGCTAAAGGAAAATTGTTTTCTATGATCTTCAATGCTCCCAAATAGCATGGCTCACAGGGAGAAGGTTGTCTGACTTGCATTAAGTGATTGAAGAAAATACATATTTGTTCTGAGAGAGAAAGGCAGGCTTCACTACTATGGTAAGGCTTGAGATCGGCTCAAAAGTTTTCTTTGGTGAGAACAAGGAGATTAGTTACTGGGAGTCTTTGATCCTGTAAGTGTTAAAGTCAGCAAGACTTTGCCCTGCCATCGTTTCAGCAGGAATACCTGGATCCTGAACAGGTTACAGAGAAAAAACCTAAGATATAGTTAAGACAAAGCCTTAGACACCTGTTATCTCCAGCTTGTGGATGAAAAGCCACTGAGGACAAGTCATAAAATGTTCTGAGATATCTGATATCAGTGATTTGGAGGACTGTCTTAACTAAATATGTGTTTTATACTTAAGTAGAACAATATAATTTGTGACCCCTAAAGGTAAGGAATGTATCAGGAAAATTGTTACATGCACTCCAACATTAGAGAATAAAAGCAAGTATGAGAAAGAAATAACACCACATAGAAAATTGGTTTGCTTGTATTGTAGATCCTGTAAGATTACTTACCAAAAATTAAAAAAAAAAGAATCCTCTCCCACTAGCCCAGCCCAGCTGGTTTGTTATACCCTGGATATACCAAAGAAGTTAAAGCTATGGGGTAAATGACCTCATAACTGTTAAATGATACCAAAGAAGCAACTTCTTTTAGTCTAACTCACTTCTACTGTTTTTTTTTATCTTAACCAAAACTCCTTTTGCCACTAGATCAGGATCTATGCTACTACTTCTGAGAAATACACAAATAACTTATAAATGGTCCAGAACAACAGAGCTTGAAAAAGAGCTGCAACCAATGGGTCAGACTGTAAAGGAAGATTTTAAGCAACTGTAACAAACTACTGCTGTTTTGAAAAGATGCCTGCAAGGAGGAGAGATGTTAACTTGGTTTTATAGCTGCCATTGGGCAATTTAGTGAGAACCCTTTTCCCCTCTGTTGAGTGGTAATCCTTCCAGGGCTGTGCATCTGGAATGTTTGCCATGTGGTGTGGTAGAACATGCCCATTTTTTAGGCTGACAGTTTCTCACCTTCTTCAAGCAGTAAATTAATCATGAGGATTTAATTGGACATGGCCATATGACTATGACTGCAGTTCCAGCCCTGGCAATAAAGAAATGACAGAACAATTCATTAGATGCACTGCTGGTATTTAAGTCACAATGTTTAACTCAGTATCTTCCTTTTCTTATTATCCAAAAAGCCGTTCGTGTCAGCAGTATCCAAGGATACCTATATTTGCATAGAATTATGAGCTTCATTACTTTTCTTCATTTGCCATCACACAGTAGGAAACTTATATTAAGCATAATCTACAGTAAATGCTGCCACTCAGAAGCAGAACAGTTGTATGCATATTAATATGATTATGCGTATATGTGTCAATACACTCAGCCACAATCCACGGTCTCCTAGAGTGCTGTACAGAGGAAGAGCCTTGGCATAGCTGGTGCTTATATGGCTTATATGAGCTTTTGTGCATTTAGTGAATTTAGGAAAATAATCTTTTGAGCAGAAAGGCTGAGAGAGTGAAGCAGGTCAATCCCTATGAGTGTCAGAAAAGCATATAATCTATTAACATTAAGCAATTACTGCACTCAAGACCCAGATATAATTTAAACCTGAGGGAAGGACTACAAACTTCACAGAGTAGGAACAGAGGAGAGAATTATGATATATTGGCTAGCATCAAACTAGGCTAGCATCAAACTATTTCCCCTTTCCACAGCTTCATCTCTCCTTGGTGGGACTGAGGCCCAGTCTGGAATGTGAGATCTCACCTATTTGTTGCTTCCTTGAACTGGAGGCAAAAGAATATCTGTCTTGGCTGCATCATAAATCAGTTTGATGGAAAAAGCAAGTAGATTGAGGAATAAACTTACTATAGGCTATGCAAGACAAAATTTGCTATTGCAAACTTTTAACCTCATAGCACATTTTCTCCCTACCATTTTATACATGTGCTCACCTGCTGCAATGCTCAATGCATTTCTGGTTTTCAGAAATGCATCCAGACATGCTTTTCTTTAGACTCCTGGTTTTTTGCTCTTTATATCACACCAAGTCTAGGCAATAGTGAACAGCTCTTCCAGAGGTGATACCAGGTGCTCAGGATGTCTGACAGGAGCTGCTCCAAGCACCAAATCCTCTCCTCTTTCTCTTTGGTAAATCCTTCCTCTCCTAGCAGCTGTACAGTACTGACCTTCTGGATATTCTGCATTTCTGTCTTAGTCTGCTTTTGCAAGCTGTTCAGTGCAGCCTGTGCCATAGTTAATGAACACCACACAGGCATGAGTCAAGACACCTACAGTCCCTAATTTCTTATACAGCCCATGTGTCTTTCTTTATGCCCTCATTGCCTAGCCTCTGAAGGACACTGTCATGTAAGTTCTGCAAGCTGAAGCAGAGCACTTCCTTGACCCTCCTGCACTGGAAGCTGTTGTACACCAAGTGGTGCATATCATGTTCTCAAGCAGCTTTCTTCAGCGTCCTCCAAATGTGTAGCTATGTCCTTCTAATTAGTAGCTCTGTACTTTCCTGAGTTTCATATACCCCTGGACAGATCTCCCAAGGACAGCATATGCTGCATAGTCTCACCCTTCAGGAGGGCAAGTCCAAGAGGAGTTTCAGACAAAAAAAGACTGCAGAGATACAAAGAATAAGGTACTGTGGATCATAAATGTGTGTTTTCCACTATAGTTTTATCATAGAATCATAGAATCATAGAATTGGCTGGGTTGGAAGGGACCTCAGAGATCATCGAGTCCAACCCTTTTACCACCGTTGCGGTATCTTTTAACGTTCTAACAAACTTGGGAGTTTTTGTTTGGATTTTGGTTTGGTTTGGTTTTTTGATCTGTTATCCTGATTCCCTTTTAATCAGGCTTTTTCCTAAAGAGTACTTTAGAGTCACATATGTGTCTTCCAAGTTTACCGTGTGCAACAGCTTCACTATAAAAGCAGAGACATCAAGGCTAATTCTTTAGTAAAACATAATGGGGTGGTATTCACCAGAGCACTGAATTAAGATACAGAAAATCTGAAGACTCTTCATCAATGTGACTTAAACTGTTGCAAGGTCTTTCACACACCTTATTAAGACTAAGGTGCTGGTATTAGCATAAAGCATTTGTAAACTGAAGAGAAAATTTTGGAAGAGCAAAGTGGCATCATTCACTGTTTTTTCTCACATTGTACAGCAGAGAATTCTGTAGCAAAATTTGATTTTAAATGTCTTTATTAAATTTGATGGGAAAGAGGAAAAAACCAAAAGAGAAAGCATTACTGTTTTAACTGCCTGCTATAGAACTGTAGTGAGTCAGGTGATCAGGTATTAGATAATTCAACCACTGCATAATAAAAGTGAGATGTCTGATTCTTACAGGCTTGTCAAAGTTGGAACAACCCAGATATTGTAAGATGACCAAAGACCAGTATGTTAACTGCTTAAATAAGAAATATAAGATTAATATGATCTAACCCCTACCACTAAGTTATGTGAAAATCTCAGCTGAGGAACTCATTAGGCTGTTGTGTAGGGACTGCAAAGTTAATACCCTCTTCCTCTTTTACTTCTATTGCAGAATAACCCAAATGTTCTCCAGACTGAAAATGCTGTAGGAATATTCCCAGTAGTTGTACAATCCCACTTTCAGCTGTGGAGCTTTTATATTGGATTCTCTTGTTTCTGTTTTTTATATAGACTCTGTTTGCATTAGAAACACAAAGTTAGCCACAAGGTATCTGAGAAGTATAAAACTGCTGAATGATCATAATCTGCCTTTAATTACACATATGTTTTGTTGATAATGATTTATTTTCGCCTGGCTGAAAGAGGTAGGATGTAAAAATATTTTCTGGCAGAAAAATATACCTTAAAATTAGGACAGAAAGTAAAAGGAACTCAAAAAAATATAAATCATAAAAATATGGTTGAAAAATATGATGATGACTCTGTACATTAAACTAGAATTAATAGCAATGAAATGGTAATTTGGGGATTCTAGTCAAACTAGGAAATATCTATTAGACCTTTGAAAATTTTTATGAATGTGATGATATTCATTTCCTATGACTGTTTTTAGTAAAATCATGTAATATATTGCAGCCATTTCTAAGGGCCTAATTTTTTTTTATTCTTGGTGATGGTGCACTTTTCTCTTTCTTTCATTATGTCCATGAATATACAAGCTTGACCTACAAGACAAATGTGAAACGTGAGTTGAAGAGCTCACATAATACTACATAAAAAAAAAATTAAACCCAACAAATAAAAACAAACAACCATGAACACATCATTTCAATCTACATACAGAGTCCATTTCTCCAGTTTGCTCATTAGTTCCATTTTAAAATAGCCTGAAAAGGAACATTTTCTCTTTTTTCTTGCAGCAATTACTGGGTACATGCTGCATATGCAGATATCTTTTTTCAGCATTTGGACTCTTTCAATTGCTGTGTAATTTGTTGTGATTCAATGGTTAGTTGTTGTATTCAGCCTTTTCCTGTTATACAAACACTACATTTCCTCTTTTAAGGTAGGTATTCATTATGGGTACACTGTGGATTTAGAAATCAAGAGAATAGTGCCTATATAACTTCAGTGTGACTTAACTATTCTCTGACTTTCACAGACTACATGAGAAGTGATTGGAAAAGGCACACAGCACTTTCAGGAGATTCAGGAATCTTAAGATAAAGGTTTTAGATATTTTTGCAAGAGTGGTCCTAAGTGTTTTTTTTCAAAATGAGATCCTCCTGCAAGTGCGATAGTGGTGGCATCACTATCCATTTTGGAAACAGAAAATTAAGAATATTGAAGTCCTGGTGTTGAAGAAGATAGTGGTAGCCACGCTATTGGCTTCACATGCAACCAGTATTTTGTTCAGACAGTGGCTGCCTGCATGATAGATATGCTACAGCAAGAAACTCTGCTAAAATGGTACCTTTGCTTTGATGATATGCTATCTTTCAGAAGTCAGAAGAACCGTATGGAAATTGTCAGCACACTAAGTGAATGCCAGTGCCTCAAGCTTTTATTATTCTTTAAGCTATCACTGTGAATGAGAGACCACAGGGACTCGCCGTCTTGCACTAGAAACACTCATTTGTTTTTTCATTTGGTCTCGGTTTGTTTGGGTTTTGGGTTTTGTTTTTTGGTTTTGTTTGGTTTTGGTTTTTTTGGTGTTGCTGTTGTTGGTGTCACATTGCAGCCTGAACTGTACTGCATCACTGTTACAGATGATTCAGTCACCTGGACTTTCAGCATATTATGGTCAGCAGTATGTACATGTGTTTTGAACGTTATGTTCTCAGAAATATTTGATTTATTAGCATCTGATATATATACCAATTTCAGCAATTAGTTAAGTTTTAATTCCTTCACTTAATCTACTTTGAAGCAACTGAAACCTTTATCTGCATGGGTTATCAATTTAGGCTGTCAAACTCTCCTATCTGAATAAAATCACACTTGCTTAGCTGCTGTAGCTGTACATCAAACTAAGCAGACACTGGAGATGCTTACAGAAAAACAACTTAGGGGCTAATACTTAATTAGTCTCTTAATGATACAACCATGAACACCAAGTTAGGAGCTCTGCTGGTGCATAAATCTACCATCAATCAAAAAAGCATTGATGTTTAAATTAGCAGAGAGGCAGCTTCCTGAACTCTGCTTTGGCTGCTAAGCTCTAAAATTTTCAACAGAGGGCAAATCCATTTGTTGAAAGACATTACCCAGGGAAGGAAAAAATAAAGAAACATACATCAAGATTCCTATTCTTCCTGGAGTTCATGACATCAGGACAATCATGGTGGAGTTCTAAAGCAAGAAATGCCTGACAACATTCAGAAAACAAGCAGTTAAAATAATTCACATATTCCCTTGGGTAGTCTTCACTGATGCAGCTCTGATACGTAGTTTAAGTGTTCTTGCTATTGAAATCCTCACCACAGAAAAGGACAGAAAATTACTGCTTCCATCATTGCTAAGTGCTCATCATTTTACTGATGATAAAAATTGCAATTATAATCTCTTATAAAAGGTAAATCACAACTAAAATATACTTCCACAGTAAGCTGACAGGGGTACAACTCTATGAACTTGATTTGTGAGTTTTAGTTAGAGAAACAGGAAAATTTATTGTTCTAAAATCACTCGCAGAATTTCTTTTTTTTGTAGCCAACAAGAGTAACCGTTGCTTTGAAAACTAGAAGCAAGAAGCGGAAAATGACTGTCCAATATTTTAATGACATCTGTTCCTATATACACCAGCTTAAGCAGGAGGGCTTTAAACTGAAGTTGCCAGGGGGTGGTTTCCAACACAATAATACACACACAATTGCAGCTAATGGGCAAATAGAGAAAACCAACCTTAACACAAAAGAGCACAACCACAGTGGTTCCTCTTCTTCACAGTCACCTTCTCACTCCATTAAACCCTTGAAGTGTCTGTATACAAATGTGACAAACATGGGGAATAAACAGGATGAACTAGAAATCTGGGTGAGGACACAGGGCTATGATCTCATTGCAATTACAGAGACATGGTGTATGACTCACATGACTAGAATGTCATCACAGGGGGACATGTGCTTTATAGGAAATACAGGCCAAGAAGATGAGTTACTCTTTATGTGAGTAAGGAATTAGAATGCATTGATCTTAACCGAGGGGTGGGTGAAGAAAGAGTTGAGAACCTGTGAGTAAGAGTTATGGGACATGTCCACATGAATGATACTGTTGTAGGTGTCTATTACAGATCAGCAAACTAAGAAGAAGTTGTTGATGAGACCTTTTCCTGGCCACTGGAAATAGCTTCAAGGTCACATGCTCTGGTGCTCAAGGGTGACTTCAATCATCCTGATATTAGTTGGAAAGATCACACAGCCAGGCATACCCAGTCCAAAAAGTTCTTGCAGTGTCTTGGCAACAACTTTCTGTTGAAGAACCAACAAGGAGAGGTGTGTTGCTTGGCCTTGTATTAATAAATGAAGAACGTCTTGTCAAAGATGTTAAGGCTGGGGGCAGCCTTGGCTGTAGTAACCATGATATGATAGAGTTTAGTATTCTGAGGGAAAGAAGCCTGGCAAAGAACAAGATTACTACACTGGACTTTAGGAGGGCTAACTTTGCCCTCTTCAAAGATCTACTTGGAAGTGTCCACAGTTTAGGGCTCTGGAAGGTAGGGGGCCCCAAGAAAGTACTGGAAAGTACTGTGAAAATTGATAGACCTGAAACAGTCTCCTCAGAGGTAAGAAAACATAAGGAAGACAACTGTTTTTATTTTTCTTATAATGTTACTTGGATATTAGGATTAGAAGCTCTACACACTAGAGAAATCAGAATCAAAGTGACAGAATGTCAGGGGTTGGAAGGGACCTCTGAAGATCATTGAGTCTAACCCCCCCCGCCAAAGTAGGACCAAAACTAGGGCAGGTCACTCAAAAATGCATCCAGACAGGTCTTGAAAGTCTCCAGACGAGGAAACTCCATAACCACTCCTATACTCCCTAAAGGGCTCACAGAACCAAAGGCTCACCAACTGGCTTTTGATAAATGAAGGAAATAAAAATTGCATGGAAAAGGAAAATATTAAAGAGCTAGGGAGAGGACCTAACTTTACTAAAAAAGAAATGCAATGCCATACTTTCAGCAGACTAAGCTGTATGATAACTTATTATTTTAGGACACTACCTCAGGTCTTTTGCTTATGATCAAAACACAGAAGTGTGAAATAAAGATATGCTTAACTAGAGTCACTATGGCTCCACCGTTCAGGTAAAATAGTATTAAAATAGCCAACAGGGGAAAGAATGTCAGGGAAGATACCATTGCAGGGTAGACACCAACACAGGGAAGATACCCAAGGAAATCTCCATAGAGTACTCATAGCCCAGGTATTTTGCACATGCTTCTTTTGCAGACAGTAGATTTATCACTGGCAGCCCAAAAGAACTTGTACTCTGTTGCTTTAATAAATCATCCTTTTCATTAATCGGGTGGCAAAAATGTCATTTAGTGCAGTTGAATTCCAGCATGTGTCCGTGGTAATTTCTTTATTAGTGTGGGGTTAGTAGTGCATCAGGACCCTTGCTTTCCAGCCAAGTAAAGTTCTATTGGCTATCACCCAGAATCTAAGCCCAGCAGCCCCCAGCTCTTCTAATATCTGAGACTCTGTTGGACTGCAAAGGGGTTTATTATCTGCCAAATTTCTTTATTCCTCCTTAATGCAACAAGAAGATAGCATGAGTTTAGCAGATATTTACAGTTTATAACCCATAGCAGGTCCAGGATGCACAGAAGGCACTGGGATTAAGAATATGAAATTAACATCATAGCTCACACTGAAAAAAAAAGAAAAGTACTGGTTCATCTGAATCAGTTTGAAGGCCATATCTTCAAGGAATAGGTCATTTTCATCTTTCCCTGTGGCACTCTAGTGCTTGATAAATTAGGAAGAATAATCTGAGAACATATTCCATCAGCTGGATTTGAAAGCCATTGTGTTCCTGCGTATTATTTGTTTGCCTATGCAGATACTCTTTTTCCTGCCTACCTCTTCTGACAGTTTCTTCCTGTTTTTCTTTCTCCTAAGTCAGCTAAAGGGACCATTTGCTAAGTCTGAAGTTAACAATATGTCTACTTACGTAGCTTTATCAAAACACCAGCACCTTCCTTGCATATCAACTAAATGCCATCTTGGTAAGTAATCATGTTGCTGTAAGCAGAAATGTAGATTCTCTTATCTTTGCTTTAAAATCACCATTTCACAGAAAAAAACTGCTTTTCTTTCTCTTTTTGTCTCTACTTTTTCCCCTGCACCTGAAGCACAAAAGTTATTGTGAACATTGCAATGTTTCTTTTCCTGACTGCTAATTTCTTCTTTTCACAGACCAAGAACAGGCTTTTGAAATGAAATAGTGAACTGTAAAAACATTTTTTACTAAAGCTGAGAGCTTTTTCTGCATTGGGTAGGTTTAAGCTGTAGAAAGCTCAAATACTAAATGATTGATTCCGGAAGCTACTAAAGGAAGAGAGCATCTTCTTAAATGTATCATCTTCAAAAGAAATTACATTCATAGAGGACCTCTCAACTTCTGCTGTCACTACTTCAAACTTACTGCTATACCGATGAGATAGTGGCACAGGCTGCTCAGGGGAGCTGTGACTTCCTTCTCTGGAAGTGTTCAAGGCCAGGCTGGACAGGGCTTGGAGCAACCTGGTCTAGTGAGAGGTGTCCCTGCCCATGCATGAGAGGTGTCCCTCCCCACCCAAACCATGATATGGTTTGATTCTGTGTTATTACTGGTATAGTTGTCTCTAACATATTAAAACAGAAGACAAAAGAGATCATATTCAGCAGCTCCAAAACAGGTCAGAGAAAAGTTTGGGTTCCAAAACACCTTCACTAAAAAAAAAATAAATTCCTTTTGCCTAAGTTTTGAATTAGACAACAAGAAAAACCTGTTTCATTTTTAATCTTTTATTTCATCACTTTATGAGAATGAGAAATATTTAGCCTGTTAAGATATTTGTGTTTAAAAGTCTGTGAATTATATGAGTTATATCAAGCGTTTTCAAAACTCTATTCCAGAATTTTAAACAAATGTTATTTTGCTTACAGTTATTGCATAAATATTCCCATGGGGGTTTTCTGTTGTCTTTAAGAGATGTCTTAAGTCTAAACATCAAAACAGATTCATTTCCAATAGTCATGCAATTTCAGTAAAACCTTGTTTTGTTTCTTAAACACTTCTATTTTCACCTCTTGAATTACAAGATTAACTTATTTTTTAAATCTACTCCTTAGATAATGGAGAATTGCACATGTTTAAAGTGTACAGTTATTATTATCAGTAGTAGTTCAGGACTGGTATGTACTTACAGAGGGAAGCTGAGGATGATCATATTAAATCAATATATTTTTCACTTGATTATTTTTCTGTGTTTGTCATATAAATTGGAAGGAGGAAAATAATTTTCTCTGTTGGAGCATAAAACAAATTAGACATAATGGCACATAAAAAGCAAACCATAATCACCCTCTTGAAAACTAATGCATTTTACAGGATATGTAACCATTAAGGTAGTCACAACATTTTAAACCTACTCCAGTTCAACATGCCTGGAATCTATTCACTTTTTGATGACAGCATTTTGTGAAGCTGGCACTCATGATTGAAAAAACTATATGGTGGAAATCCTAAACTCATCTTGCATGGCAATGTGTCAACTTTTTTTTCTTTGTCTTCAGTATTTCACCGAACAGTTTTTATTCATTCTGTAGTCTATGCATGGCATTTTCTGTAGAGAATGGAAGCATTTTCAGGTCTTATTCTGTACACAGTATTAACAGATGAGCTCAAAAATAGTCATCAGGAGGTAGGTATTATACTGTAGTTTACCATGACCAAAGGGACTGAGTGGCAAAGCTGAGAGTGACCAATACAAGCTGCTGTGGTTGAATGCCAAGGAAACCATTCCTTCATATTAAATTACCAGAAATACTCATTCTGTTTGATCAATACTCAGGAAAATATTGGAAATCCTTCCCCTGACAAAATCATACATCATTCCAGCTACATTTAAGCAGTTTAAGGGCAAAGTCGTCTTTTTCTTTCCCCCATTTTCCTACCAGTACCAGTACCAGTACCAGTACCAAAGAGCACACTTTCATATCACCTCTAGATATATCAGGTTAGTTCAGAAACACTGCAAACGAGTTCTCATTCAGCTGATGGCACACTGAGAGACCTAAGAGATTCTACAAAGAGCAAAGATAAAGGTCTGCTTCTGGAAAGACCATGGAGGCCCTGGAGCTCCCAAATTCATTTCAGCTTCCTAGGTCCAGGTCCTAGTGATTCGCAAAGTGATTTTAGTAAACATGCCTTCAAGACTGGAAATTTGGGACCACTGGGATTGTTCCATTTGGAGTCAGAAGAGTCAGACTACACTGCAAGTGACCAGTTGTGAAATGTTAGAATAAAACCCTTGCACCTTCGAAACTCTGAAGAGAGTGACTATGCTTGTGGATTTGGTTTGTGAAAATAAAAAAACCAGCATTAAGTTTTAAAAGCATTAAGTACTTTACATTGACTTCAGTGGAATCTATATTTAACTCTAAGGACATTAGTCTCTACACACAACATTCCGAGTGACTGAGTGGAATATTCTTCCCAGAGAAACACCACCTAAAGTCGGGAATGAGGAGGGAGAAATAGCTGGACAAAAAAGTGGCTAAACCAGAATAGAGTGCATGTGTTTCCATTAAGAAGTTACACTTGCACACCAAAAAATGACATTAAATGAAGCTTAAAAAAATAAAATAAAATCAATTTTAAAAATTTAAAAAATGGTCACCCTGGGAGACCAGGGAGAACACCTGTTCTATGCACAGTAAAAGACAAAGAAATGTAAGTTCAGGTGGAAATCCTTAGTGAAATACACTAGTCTTATAGACTGGGAGTAGGATATCAGCAAAGAACTCCAAATTCCCTCTGATTTTATGATTAACAAGTATTTGTCTCATTTTCAATTTAAAAGTGATCACCTGCATATAAAGACGTGTCAGAATGCTGGTGGTGCAGGTGGATCAGACTTGCTGTATGGGATTCTGGTAATCTCCTTATCTGAAAAGAGATACAGAGAAAATCCTTCAAGCCCAAATAAAAATGAAATTAAAAACTATTAAGGTAAAGTGTTTTCTATCTTTCTCAATCTCTGCTAAGGAAAACTTCATTGGATACAGAAGATTTTTTTTTTTCTCTGATAAAGGAGCTGGAACTGCGCTTTTTTATTACCTGATAAATTTACAGTGAAATGTCAAGGCAAAATTCTTCCCCAGGATGTTAAATCCACAGCTCATCTTAAGAATAAGATTAAAGATGACAATGTAAAACTCACTGGCAACTTTAACTCAACCTTTGATAATGATTAGCTGTGAAATTTTTCCTCTTCTGATGTGATTGAATCACCAGCATGTAAGCTGAATGTTTTTAAATAACATAACTTTTTTTCTGCTTCTAGGATGAACATTAAAGGTATAGAAACATTTAAATGCATTAGGTGATGGGTGCTGAGCTAAGACAGTTTCAGACATCTAACCATTACCACAGGCTACACATTTCCAACAGTTTTATAGTGTTTTTTCAGTCTGCTAGATATTTGGAATAATTTACTGTGAATGTTTTCATCCTGATCTCTCTTGCACACACACAGAGAGGTGACACACTCACAGCAGGACTTCAATGTCAGGGCTGCAGCCAAGTGCTCTGTAACTGGGTTATTTCCAGTTGTACATGACAGGCACCCACAGTGGTGTGTGCCTGAGTCCTCATGAAGCCTGAAGGTTACCTCAGCCAGCAGGACCCTGGTGTGGTTGGTCATCTCTCACAGACTGTCCCTGATGAACTCCATGGGTGTCAGTACTTAGACCTGTGTAAGGCACTGGAAATTTGATCACAAGGATCAATGCAGCCACAGTTTCAGATCTCCAAATTTGTGGTAGAGAAATGGCTTGCAAGCACAGCTGTTGCTGGAAGACTGTTTTTTCAAGATGTTCTCTGAGCAATTTCTCAGAAGGGACAAGACTGATAAACCTTGTAGTGAATGTTACCGTAAAACACAAAGAATATTTCCTCTGATATATTTTCTCATAGAGCAATTTTTGCCCCCTCTTGATAATTCCACTTTTAATTTTCTGCAGTCACAGGTGAAAAAATTTTATATTATTCCACTTCTCTGGTTTTTACTGTTATCAGACAAAGCCATGTTGTTCAAGTACAAACTTTGTTCAACTATTTTAATCAACCATTGCAGGCAGCATCCAAAACACCTCCTACTCTTTTGCAAAGACAGCTCATCTCAGTTCAGTACCTATACTGCTCTTAAATATCAACAGGGGCAATGGAGTATTTTAGAATGAGTTTTCCACTTTATTCTTTGCTATATTTTCTACTCTTTTCTGCTTTTTCAGTCGAACAGAGGAGACATTGAGGCAGTGAGTCCTGCCCCTGAACTTGAGTATCCTAGCCTTCACCCTGGAACCACAGACATCAGCCTTGGTTTCCTTGTATGGCAGTAACACACTGTGATTTCTGCTATGCTTTCAGAAGTGACGTGTTTGAAGTGGTTATTTAACTGCAGATGTACTAATTTGAAACCATCATACAGCTGGAAATACAGTTTTATTTATAGCTGCATGCTTTCTTTGCAGTCATTTTAGTTCCTTTATGATTAGTGCTACAATACCATAATCAACTTGCATTTCCTGAAGAAAAATATTCAATACACTAGGAGAGAAATATCCATAGAATCTGTGTGGTCTGCAGAGGGACAGTCACCCCTAATCCTACTATCAATACCAGTATCAATCCTGAAATCTGGAAGACCTTGACTTGAAAAGCACTGTGAAACTGCTCTCCCAAATCAGGTAGTGAAAATCCAGGATAGGCAATGTTGGGCAGAAGTGGAACATGATTTCAAACATTATTCCTGCAGTCTATGAAGAAAGGTTAAAAAAATCTTCCCAGCTGACAACTGATAATACCAGATACAGGAAAGAAAATTTATTTTTCAGAAAAGACTTGCCTCTAGACAAAGGAAGATAAACAAAGTACAATTTCTTCATCATAAAAATACAAAATATCTATAATAAAAGGTATTTTGACTCAGATCTAGGCAGTATAGGAAATTCAATTTTGTACTTTTTTACTACTAGCCTGAGCTCCAGCTAAATGCCCAGCATTTAAAAAATTAAGTTGAATAGGAGTGACCATATGACCACATTTGTACTGGCTTGTACACTATTTAGTTTTCACACACTTTATGTGAGCTGCAGAAATGTAGGCAGCACTTGATCCGTTGAAAATATTACCAGGACAAACCTATATTTTAATAAAAATCCAAAGGCAGCATTTGATAGTATTAACAGTTCGCATAATCTGCACAGAAGTGTTTTTTAAACTGTACCCAGAGTACTAAAACTTGTGCAACCAAATCACAGTTTAAAAATAGTAATGTATGCTAGTTTATCAGTTGGCACACGTCAGCAGAGTCCCACTGACTTCACTGTACTGATATAATTTCCATTCTCAGAGAAACATTAGAAAAATAACCAATGCATTGTCTCTAAGCCTGAGATACATCTGAAAACAGCGTATAGTGTATATTACCCTAGTTATCCTCTAGGCCATATGGGTAAGAAAACTATGCAGATTTGCAAAAGAGGGATAACATTGTCTGGTCAGAAGTGCTGATGCTGAGGTGCTCACTGTTGGTTCAGCACCAAGACTCTTCCTTGGAGGAGAAGAGACATGTTTGGGAGTCCACATTCAGAGCAGCTGTGCATTCTACACATGCCCCTTACTTAAAAATATCTGGGGCAAGAATTCCTAGAACATCTGTACTATGTACAAAAGACAGCTCAAAGATTCCCCTAAAACTGAACTAATTTTAGAAGTATCTCATCCCTTCAACAACCAGATTAAAAGGATATAGTAGTAAAACAAAGCATCAGCTTCAGCAGTTCAAATGAAGTTTTTTGTTGTCTCCCTCTAGATACGTAGTTGGCCACACCTGCATGCACTCTAGTTCTGTAGAGATTAACCTTCAGACAAATTGCTTTTGTATTTCTGATATGACTCAGCTGTTAGAAAAGCACCAGCAATCACACTGGTGCTGTTGGATAGTGTTCACATAACTCAGAAAACAGCCAGACTCCTATTCTGAGCACGTATTGCTATATTAGATGGAAAGACACACTGGGTGTATGATATACTGAAATCTGACTTCTCCATTTTTTGTTGCAGCTGGAGAAAGAACACATATAATACTTTACGTTGTAATAGAAAAAATAAATAGGGTCACTGTCATTTAAAGTTATAGAGGTTTATTTTATTTGGTTTTTTAAATCACCCTTAGGGTAACCTGATAAACTAAATTCTTCTACAGAGTTATTTGCTCAGACATAAGCACCTGGAAATGACAGGATTTTCTTTAGCTGAAGAGCTACACAAGATGATAAAAACCAAGTGTGATGTTCAGAAAACACATTTGTTGCAGGTTTGCTTTTTTTTTTAGTTTTCACAAAAAAATTAACTTTGGGTTTGTACATTGCTAGATACCTATTAGCAATTTAGCCCAAAGAATAAGAATTGTTTTATTTTAGATTTCAAATTCTTCCCTATTAGTGGCATCCATATTTTTTTGCACCTGCTGTATTATTTTTGACATAAATGTTTAACAAAATCTTTTCACAGGAGTCAGTTTACATGTTTACTATTTCACTGCTTTGATTTCAGGAGTTGAGACAAACATAAAGACAAAAATTTGTGGGCCTAGGCTTTTTTTAATGAATAGTACATGTTACTTTGAGGAGTCCAAATTCACATAAACAGACATGAAGAACATTTTACTCTTCTGAAATATTTCACTTTCAGATTCTTTGTCTGAATTTAGATTTTTTTTCCTTTGGAGCACATGCTGCCAAAGCTTTGAGGCAGTGCGGAAAAAAAATAGGGATCTAGAGTATGAATCCAACATTTGCCACACATAATTTCCTGGTAGAAACCTGCCCATCAGCCTGGCTCTGGGCCTGTCCACTACAGCTTCTATCTTCCTAAGTAGTTTGACTTTACACAAACTGACCACTTCAGGAAGCATTGCTGGATTTTCTCCCCTGCTTGCATTCAGCCTCTAATGCCTGGATCATAGGAATATGAGGATTAAGACACTATGAGTGCTGTCCTTTAATTCCTCAGTTCCTTCAAAAGCAGGAGTATGTCTACATTTTAATTCTTTTGCCACAATTTTTTAGGATATATCTCATAGCTGTTTTCTGAATCACACAACTTTAAAGTGGGATAATTTAGGAGATTTTAGGGTTGGGTTTTTTGTGGTGCTTTTTCCTGTGCTGCTGCAAATTACATGAATTGAAGTAAAAATCAAACCCTCCTCTACAGAGGTCTAATTAAGCTAATTTTAAAATCTACATAATGTGGCAGCTACTGTTCCTGTATGGAGAAATGATCCTCCCCTGCTGTGTCACCTTACTACACTTACCCTGTAATAATAGCTTCCTTACATGCAATAAGCATAAAAGATTTTTTGCATCAGCTAAATTGTTTTATGTCAATGACATAATGTGGATATAGTATTGCTCCATCTGTTCAACACAAAACCATACATGTGTTGAGCATATTCACACTTGTTTGTGTCAGTGCAGAAACCTCTGTCGATCAAGTGCAATATTCAGATGAACAAAGAATGCAAAGGTAGCTGATAGAATTAAATGCAAAGATAAGAATTGCTTTGCATGATATTTACATTGAGGATTACGAAGGAGATTTTCATGTCTGAAATTTTCTTCTAAGGTGCAAGGAATACCACAACTTTTGGCTTGGGTGCTGATGTCAGAATTCAGCCAAGAATAACTATCCTGAGATTTGGCAAGTCCTTATGAACTTTTTCCAGATGTCACTAATATACCCTTAAATATGTTTTTCTTCCTTTCTTCTTTCCTCCCCTCTCTCCTTCCTTCCTTGACCTTTTTCCTCACCAACCTTGGTATCTCTGCTCTGGCATTGCTCTCACCTCCTCTTCTCCTCTGCTATGCAGGTCTTTTCATTGCAGTTTTGTTTTCCCTTTCTTGAACTATTTACTCACAGAGGCACATCCAGCTTTCCATATCTCTTTGGATTTGTACAGAGTTGGAGCCAGAACTGGAGCCAGAGGAGCTTCCAGCAGCTTCTCACAGGAGCCACCCCAGCAGCCACCCATTACCAAAACCCCTCCACTCTAACCAAAATATGAACACAGATCTCTAAATTATCAGAATGAACAGAACAAACCAAAAATTAGCCGTGTGTGTGTAGAACAATTTTTAAATAAGCCTTGATAGCATGTTGGAGCAAAAATGTTAGGCCATGTGGCTTCACAGGGCCAATTCCCAAAGGAAGTCTGCCCCTTCTCCATTCTTGACCCAATCCCTGGTGAAGAGCTGAGAGCCCTGGAGGAGGAAATACTTGTATTCTGCCTGCACCAGTGCAAGCACACAAACATAGACAACTATTATAAGCAATGCCCAAATGTTATGTAACTGTTGTCTCTTTCATGATTAAAAACAATCTCTTTTTCCTTTCCATGGCAACTAGCAGGAACATAGCTTTCCTTTGTGCTACTATAACCAATTGTACTTGATTTTCTATATCTTAAAACAGAAAAAAAGTTAAAAATCAAGGCTTATACAATGCTTTTAGGTAACACCTTGATTAACCTGAGAGTAATAGCAACAGTAATGTAGAATAATGTGTGTGACGAATAGGAATCTTCCCTGTAGCTTTTGATTATGGGAACATGGTGGGAATAGGTCCAATGGGGTGGTTGGGGACTGGAGCCTAGAACATAGGGGGAGAACTTGAGGCAAATGGCTTGGTTCAGCTTGGGGAAAAGAAGATGAACAGGAGATTTTTTTATTATTTCCACCTATATGATGGCAGATTACAAAGAACTTGCATGAGGGCATTGCAAAGAGGTGCATGAGGGCAGAACAAAATACAATAGACACAAGTTGAGACACAGGAATTCCAGTATATTAAAAAAATAATAATCTTTAATTAGAGTAAGAGATGTCAAAAACTGGATCAACTTTTGCGAAGAGATTGGAGATCTTGACCCTGGACGTATTCAGAACTCACATGGACACAGCCCTGATCATTCTGCTGTACCTGGACCTGCTTTAGACAGCCTCCAGGGGTCCTGGCTCCCACTGCTGATCCTTTTTTACATATATCAATGCATTCTATGATTAACTTATTTCAACTAGAATCTGTCTTGCTTCATTCCTGGAGACCATACAACATCTGAACTATTGATGACCCCTTGCTTTCAAGGCATTGTGCAGTAAGACCAAAGATGTCTCCAAAGTCTGAAAATCCTTCATAAGTTACAATCTAGTCATTCATGTTCTCTTTCAGTGCTCTAAAACACTGCCTTGTCTGACCTTATAAACCTAAATCTGAAGGATGTTTTAATAAAATAAAAACCATCATCACAGTGACACTGACACACTTAGATCTTTATAGCAAAGGTCATGAAGAGAATTTTCTGTTTAATTACTTGTGGGAAAAAACAATTTTTTTTTTAAGAAATTTTTAAGTACTGGGAAATACAACTTAGATAAATCAAGATTTGTCTCAGGAGGTGTTTCCCCAAGAGATTACCTTCCAAAAAGAAAGATATTTTTGGAAAAGTGTTTTCCATGATGTGGTTAGCAACACAACCACATAAATTTATAGCCTGTGTCACCTAAGGATGGATCAGGAAGGCAGAACATGAGGACAAGAAATTATTAAAGGTTTTTCTCTACCAAGACTGCTCTCTTGATGGGGCATCAAGCTGCACTACTGTTTTCAGTAGTGTTTCTGATTCACTGGTGGTGCTTGCTGTGACTTCTGGTTGAGTTTTACTTTTTTGGGGATTTCTCTTACTATATTTTCCTGACATTATTTGGTAAGTTAAATGAATCAATTACATTCTCCTGATGTGATCTTAAGCTTCTTCCAGATTTCCTTAATCTATGCAGCTCCTGCACTTTGTGTCTTTTTGGGCAGTTTCACCCATTACCACTACTAGCAGGGAGATTTCACTTCCCCTCCCTAACTGCTCTTAGCTGAACAGTCTGACTGCTCCTTTCCACCATTCTCAGTGTTTATCAGACCTTTCACTGAGGCATTTCAGGTCACTGACATGACAGGGAATGATGATCCACCAAATTCTGTAGGTGATTTATACATGTTGGTGTGTATTCTGGCAGGAACCTGTAGGCTTCAGCAGAAGACCATTTAGGTCCACTCCAGCCATCCTGTGTAGGTCCAACGTTAATATAGACAAGCCAGGTGAATGCGAGCCATTATTACACATGGTTTCATGCTTTCTGACACCACTTACGTGTTTCCTGTTTGTGTTCACTGCTTGTTTAATATAGACATTTTGGTTTACTTATTTTTACTGTCCTGCAGAGTCTGTTACAAGGCTTTAAGCGACCACTGCTGTTCATCATCAACGGGTCTGTCAGGAAACATGAACTGATTGGAGTGAGATGGAGGATGACAGCAGCAGAGGTTTTCACTGCTCTTTGAGCCCTGGTAAACATTTCTCACCTCCTGGCTATTGTTTCCTGGCTCAGAAAAACCACCACTGCAGTATCATTATGTCAATCTTTTTGGACTCAGTTGTGATATGTTCAGATAAGCTGCTGGTAATAAAAGGAAAAGAGGAAGATAACCAGTGGCAGAAAATTTAAAGTAGACAGGAAATTCTTGATTTGACATTGATAATGTAAGATTGCCAGACTACAGTCTGGGAGATAAGGCACCCCTTATCATGAAAACCAGCTTTATTAAGCTTTAAACAAGTCTATTCCATTCATTGTCTTGTTTGGTGGAGAACTGTGTGTAAAATGCTTTACTTTCTTAGGTTGACTTAAATTATAATTCATAATGCCATCCTAGAAATTCCTATTTCTGGTACCAACTTTATCTTAACAGACGTAGGTTCTGTGCATGAAAGGGAATTTCCCAAGGGTAAGAAAAAAACTAGTAGGATTTTCATCTGCCTTTTTAAAGTACTGTTTCAGGTTTCACAAACTATAACCATTTTATTCTATGCTTGTTTCTATTGAAGCATGTCTATTTCAAACTTAAACTGAGCTGAGAACAACACCATACAGTCATCCTGAGGTTGGCTTCCTATCAAGCAATTCCACCATTGAAAGTTTTCCATAGTTGTAAGGAAGTTTCATGGTTGCAATTGAAAGGTAAAGAAGAAAGAAAGAACACATGGGAGGAACTACTCAAAGCTGTGGTTTTGCAGTCATTAAATAGGATCAGCACAGCTGTGTTTTTTCAGGAAGACAGACTTAATCTAGGTCAGGAATGAATACAAAGCTCTTTTTCTTACCAAATTAGCTAAAGGATGCAGTGTAGAGTTTAGGTGGAGGAAGTCTGATGAAAGGTAGTCTGTCATGAAGCCTGTGGGAATACAACAAAATACATTTTTGTTGCTCTTGTTGGTTTTCTTTGGCTGCTGGGACTTTGTTCTTTGCTTCAGAGGGAGTAAGGAGGTTGAAGAAAAGAGAAAGAGAGGAAATAAATCTCTATCAGTTTGTGCTGTATCAGCCTTTTGTATTGTGAATTTCATGTGGATTTGGCATCCTAAAGACAGAGCTGCTTAAAGATCAACCCAGGACTTCAGAGCATGAATAACACCTGGTGGAAAAGTGACCATGCCTTTTGGATATCAAATAATGCCCCCAGGGCCACTTCACAGACTTTCATGCAGGGGGAAGGACAGCATGAGCATCCATAAAACTGCCTGGCTCTGTGTCACCAGAGAAGGCATTGGCTGTATAATGGCTTAATTTTCAAAATATCTTGTGCTGTTTCTTCATCTCATGGCCTGATTCTGCACCCTGTGAGCAAGGGGAAAAGTTCCATCTACTCCAGATATAAACTGCTTCAATTTCCCATTTCTTTATAAGAAAGTGAAGTAATTTCTCTTAGAATTTTTTTCATAATTACTCACCAAAAATCCTAGCACTTTGTTTCTAAATCATACTCTAAATGTTGTAAACATGAAGACAAAAACGTAACAGAGGCAACAAAGTTTGCAGTGCCAAAATAATTTTCCATAAATGTCATATCACAAAGACAAAGTTGCTCACCAGAGAATCCCAATCAAATTCCAGATAGCTTGAAACTAAGAATAGATTTTCATTGTGTAAGAAGTTATGGTTGAAAAAAATATTCTTAAATGCAATCTAATTCAGACAAGTAAAAGTACTTAGAAAAATGTTTTAAATGCATGACTCCAAGAGGGGCTTTTATAGTCTAAACCACAAGCTGTGTCTATTTGCAAAGGGGCGAAGGCAGAAAAGGGGGAGGCAGAAAAAGCAGTACTAGATAACAGAGAAAAACTCAGATGTGAGTGCAAAAAGAGATAAAGATTAAAAGAAAATTGTGTGAAGTTTAACAGATAATACATGCGTTAGAAAATTGTGTTGGGGATAAGCAGCAACTTCCAGGGTCACCACAAAAAAAGGATTGCTGTTTGTTTGGATTTTTGCTTTGTACCTTAATTAAGGCCTTGATTGGTAAAAATTTCCATTTCCTTCTACAATAGCTTTATATACTCTCAATAGACTGCCATAGCTATGTTGAAGCACAGCAAATGCAGGAAAGTGTCTCTTCCCCTTGTTACACAATTTTGGTCTGACTTTATCTGCCAACCCTGCAGCAACTGTGAAATTGTGTGGCAAACCTGAGCAATCAGGTGAAAAAAAATTTTTCTCTCCTCCAGATAGACTTCCCTCCCAGCCATGGCCATGAAGATATAGGCTGTGATACCCTCAGGTTTAAATAAAATTTTGAAGATAGGGTGGGGGGTTAGCTTCATGAAATTTCTGGCACCCTTGCTAGAATTGTCCATAAGGAAGTTCATAAGAAACACATATTGTTACAGGGGTCTGCCATGAAATGAAGACAGTAGCAAGGATTTTTTAAAATGGACAGAGAATCCCAAACTGCCTACACATTATGTTTTTATAAACTTCCAATAAAATATTTTAATTCCAGTGATTAGCAGAGACAGACTATCAAAATAGAACAACTCTGTAATGGATATAAGAATAAATGGCTTTATCCCAGTATGTAAGAATCAAAAAATCTTTGGAAACCAATTTTTTCCTCTTCTTATACTTTGTTTCATTACATCTACCATCACATTTCCAAGGTTTTACCGAAACTCGAAGCACAGACGTTTGAATGCTATCAGAATTAAAAAAGAAGAGAACTGTACCTTTACAAAAGAAACAGCTTAGTTTTTAACCTGAGGGGTTTTGTCATGCTTTAGTAAGCAGCTAAAACCATTGTTTTAAATGAGCTTCTACTATCTGCACAAGAGGTTAAAAAACACAAACAATAAAGACTGCAACATATTTGTATTTTATCATCCATAAAATGCAGAAAGTTTGACTGGAGAGAGTATGAAGGAATGTCTTTAATAAATGGCTGCCTAAATTTAGTTCTCTAAGCATGTGCAGATGTAGCTAATTAACCACTGTATTTTCAAAGCTGCTGAGCAAAAGCTAGGTGTTCTTAACTTCTGTGTAAAACATTTAGGCAGGCAATGAAAATTTAATAACCCAGCCCTTGACTGTTTCTCTGAAGGTCTCATTGTTTTTCTTGTATGTATATTTTGAGATAGGTTTTCTATAAACTAAAAAAACCCCTCTGTAATAAATTCCAATAGTTGGTGTAACTTGTACCTAAAATGTACACAGACCACAGAAATTCCCTTTGTTTAGCTTTCATTAATCCTGATCATCTCAGTTAACAAAACCTTGAGTTGCTGTTGTCATTGTGCTGTCACTGCAAGGGGGGTTGTGATTAAAATACTCCCTTAGAATATTTTATTTTTTTATTGCTTCTTGCCCAGATACTGAGATTTGGTGGGAAAATCTTCTGTCTGAATAGTGCCTTTTTAATATCAATAGGAGTATAATACCTGCACAGTAAGTGCTTTCCCTGATCTATATCTGTTCAGATAAAATTGTTGGGCCATAAATTTAGGAGTCAGCAATCCCCACTACACATTAGCAAGATGTACAAAGCAGAAAGTGTAAATATAAATTTGCAGCTAAATCTGCTGGCAACACGAACAGCTCAAGGAAGGGCACTATTGTGATTTAATACAGAATCTCATAATTTCTGACTGGTTTTCTAATTATTATGGGGCATTGTTTAACTAGGATATATTTAAGTTCTAATATTCACAACATTTATGCCTCACTAAGCAAAAGACAGTCTTCTTCAGATGCATCATATATGACTACTGAAAAATACTAAATGCAACATGGAATGGAGCACACATCATGGGAGAAGAATAGCATAACAGCCTCTGAAGCATTAGACCTGGTAACATTGGACAGGAAAACTTTATCAGCAACTGCTACTGTGACCCCTTTGTGAATGGTTCAGTTGTATTTGTCCTTTCATTGTGAATTCCCAGCTATCTATTCAAAGTAAGCACGAGTAACCTAAAGGAAAAAAGAAAAAAGAAAAGAAATAAAAAAAAAGAAAAAAAGGAAAAAAAAAAGTCAAATTTAAATGCTTGATAGTGGAGAGGAAATTCATTGGATTTTTTTTCCTTTCTTTCTTTCTTGACTTTAAAAGAATCTATTTCCTACAGAAGAAAAAAAGATGATAAGATGTCTGTGGGGTCTAGATGGCATACATTTCTGAGAAGATGGAGGAACTAGAAATGTAGATGTAAATGAGGGAAAATAAAGAGAAAACAGAATAGTGAGAAGGGGAGACAAGCAGCAAATGAGTGACACTAGAAAACTGAGAGCAAACTTGATACTTCATTGTTTTGTCATGAGTGGAAGGAGAGCACTTAAATTCACTTTTGGCATCTGAATAAAATGAAAAGCATCTGACTCCTTTAACACTCATTCAGCTGGTCTCCCTTACCCATAGCTTTATGAATTTCTAAGTAGCTGCTCTTGTCCCAGATCTTGATTCTTTCTCAGCTTTTTTTAGTTCACTAGTGTCTACAGCAAGGGAGGAATTCAATACTGTTATGGAGCTGTTGCCTACCCACTTCCAGGAAGGCTTAATGCAAATTAAAATAGGTGTCAATTACTGTCTGTGCATTAAAGAACAGTCCATAGAGAAAACTAGAATATAAGTATCATTTCCTTAAGGTCTAGGCTTCAGCCTGCATCATAACTCATTGCAAAATAAGTTGTGCTTGTAAATCAGTCTCCCAAAGTACTCTCCACTCTTACCTAATTTTGTCAATTAATTTTTCAGAAGGCATTTACAGAAAGACATTGACAGTATCACATTTGCCATGATAATACCCACAGAAGATTGACATTTCTCTAGAACAGAAGGTTTCAGTTAGATGGATTTGCAGGAAGAGTTGGTTTAAATACATGTTTTACAATTCCTTGTCCTCATATACACCATTAATTGAAACAGACGTGCAAATAGCAGTTAGTTAGCAATTAAAAATTACAGAATTTCAATGTATTGTTCAATTATTTGGTGAGTTTCCAAATCTCATATATTGTAAAACAGACAACCATTCAAAACAGCTGTGTATTCTGACGTTGGTAATTAGCATCCAAATGGCTACAACAGATCCATTTTTCTTCTGAAATTGTTTCACCTTCACTGCTCCAATGAGTAGATATTTTATTGATTTATTTATTTATAACTACATAAATACTTTATTTAATAATTTTGTCTCCATTTTCCTTCCTAAACCTCAAATAAAATAAGTGCCATGGCTAGAGCATAATTCTTAGCTAATTCATCAATCCAAGAAAATATAATTACTATTATTATTATTATTTGTATTATTTAATCAGATTCCAAGCATTTCCAGAAAGAGTGAATAAAAATGCAAATTGAC
Organism: Calypte anna; assembly: GCF_003957555.1. Classification (NCBI taxonomy): domain Eukaryota; kingdom Metazoa; phylum Chordata; class Aves; order Apodiformes; family Trochilidae; genus Calypte; species Calypte anna. The sequence continues at coordinate 60,697,588 of NC_044274.1, read as the reverse complement.
ACAATGGCATAGTTTATGGCACAACTATATTGATACAGAGGGAAATATTTTTGTACATCACTGACTACATTTGGTTTGACTAGAATTTTTTTACATAAATGGTAAGGATTATATGACAGGAAAAATAAGGATATTCAACATTCACTGATTTGTTTGTTTGTTTGTTTTTTTCTGTATGGCAGGAATCAGACCACAGAAGGTATTACCAAAAAGTCAAAACACAAAAGAACAAAAAACGTAATATGCTATTCTAAATGTTTCTAGAATTGTAGAATAGGTTCCTACATAACCTATTCATAAAATTATTATGCTTGCAGCAAGGTTTTTGAGTTACTGTCACAAAATAATTTTCATTTCAAATTTTGTTTCGTGTGCTCAGAGCTCTGAAAGAAAACCAACTTCACTTCATAAATTTTCCCAAGTTGGCCTTTCCCTGGAAAAATTTCCTTTAAAATTACATGTGTGCTTAATTCTGAGTAAAGTTTTTGACTTCTTTGCAGTTGTAAATGGCAAGTACATGCATGCCATTATTATTAGTGGAGAAATGCAGCCACTCATTAATGTGCTAAGCAAGGAGAAATCAAAATGTTAAACTCAGTGCTCAGTCTGAGCCCAGTCTATGCAAGCCAAAGAGGAAGGGCTGTCAGAAGATGATACTGCCCTGGCCACAGTGCTGCAGCTGCAGTGCCAAGGTTGCAGAAGGTGAGCAGATTGTCCCCAGGCTCACCTTCTCTGCTAGACTCACACCCTGTGTCATTGATGTTTCTTGGAAAGACCAGTGGTCCTCAACCACTCCTTGCAGAGGCCAGTTGCAGAAATCAGAACCCAGAAAACATTTGTGCCATCTGGGAAAGAAACATGTACCCTGATAATTGCTGATGGTGAGAAGGAAGTTTCCAAAGTGAGAAATTAGAATCATCATGAGGGAGATGAACAACTCGTGACCTGAAATCTGAGCTGGTGAGCTGGGGTCAGAAAAAAGAGATTAAATTCTCTATTAAGCTTTTTCCATAGAGAGAAGCAGCATACACTGGGGAGCTCTCATTTTACCAGCCTGTGAAAAAACTCACTTGTCAAATGCATCCTATGCATTTGTCCCATAAGATAAACACAACTTTCCAAACAACACTCTGAAGCATTACACATACCAAGCTTTTTTATGTCCAAATTGTGGAAAGAAAAGTTTTTAAATCACCTCTGGCATGCAGTGGCAGGCTCCCAAAATAAAACCTATTGAGATAAGTTAATTTTCTACTGACACACAGCATGACAACTAGAGACATAACAAGTGACAATGCCTAGGAATAATTAATTGCAGAAATTAAAGAACAGTTAACTTGTCCTTTACACCCAATCTGTTGAGCTGAAAGAGCTCTTCACTCACAGTAAAAATGTGAACATCACGAATTTTAACAGATAGCAAGTTTGTGGCCATATGAACCACAGATGTACTATTTCCCAACCTGGATATGAATGGAGGTAGAGCAAGAATTCAATAAATGAAGAAACTTTACTAGGAAGAAAGTGGTGAAAGGAGGAATCCCTATGCTGAGACCAGGCAAGTGTCAAACAAAACAAAAGACAAACATAAGCAAGCCACAGTTTGAAGAGTCGATAGAAGAAGAGATTGGTGTTATACTGGAAATAGAAACAAAGACTACTATGATAGCAAAGCACAGTATTCTGGGAAGAGTAAAACTCCATGTGGAAGCTATAAAATAAAAAAGATGGGTCAGTCAAAAACAGTGAAAGTAAAAATCAAATGGATACAACTGAAAAAGCTCCAAATTCACCCTGTCAGGAAAAGCTGATAAGGCAGAGCATTTTGGAGAAACCATTGTCAAATGCTTCTCAGCATCCGATTCTGAGAAAATGAGGGACAGCCACACTAATTAACTTAGTAGTAATGTGAGTCCACGAAAGAAATCAGAAGTATAGACTGAAAACTGCTGAAAACAAAAAACAGAAAGCAACACATCAACAGCAGACATAGCAAAAAGCAGCTTCTGTAGTCATCCTGAATGAGCTGTTCAGAGAAGTAACGAAGCAGAATTCCCCCCCCAGTGTGTACCAGCTACAAATCATTATGAGAATATTTGAATAACGGCTTTGGAATTACTACAGCAACTGCAAGAGTGGCTCTATATTGTAAGGAAAAAGTTTTTGGTAAAGCAAAACTGTATAGAAAAGAGGAAACGGGAGACAAAAAAGTTAGAGTATGTAGACATCAGAGGTAGGCCAATTATTCAGCCTAAAGAGTATGGCAGAACTGTGGAAGACAGCTGTCTCTTTACATCCTCAAGGGTAATGACCTCCAAACAGCATTTGTCAGTTTTCCCCTAACCTCCTTTTTCAAATATTAAAAATCACAAAGAGAAAATTCCTGAAGTCAAACATTTAAGTTAATATGTGAATCATATTCCTTATATGTAACAAATACAAAATAAGCACAGGAAATATAAAATTGTAATTTGTACAATGTAGCAAAGGCATGTGAGGAGAACAAACTTTCTGACTTCTTCCCAAAAGTCTTTCACCAGGCTTATGTCTTTTCTTTCATCCTTGATAGCAAAAATGCTAAAACAGCTGAAAGAACTTTTCTTAGGCACCTGGGAAGAGTATAAGTGAGTCGTTTCTTCCAGGTTTGCCAAGTTATTTGATTTTGATAGTCCAGTTTACATCCAGGTTCTCACGACAGTCATTCTCAGCCCCCCAACTAAGTTGGGTTCTGTTGATGTGGTCTCCTTTATCACCTGGAGGAAAAAAAATTATTAAAAAAAAAATCACATAAAGCCTCTACCCAAAGGTTGTATATTTCGCAAATGAAAGTTAATGACAAAACTTCAAAGATTCAGCTGTTTAATCACTCTGATATCTGACTTCTTGCAGGGGCTGTTGGGCCTTCAAGATGAGTACAGATTGCAACATACAGAAAAGCACTCTGTGTATCCCATTAATATTCAGCTACAACAATGCAGTGCATTTTAACATTTTTGTAAAGCAGGGAATGATACAAAAATACAAGCAAATTATTTGATGTTGATGGCTTCTAGGATAGAAATAAATAACTGAAAATTTCCCTTCAGTTTCCAAACATTTTATATTACCCTCTAATAGAATTCATTACTACGAGAAAGTGGTAACAAAAAATAATGTAAACTAACCTGATTATATGGGCACCTCCTTTGAGTTTGCTAGACTGCTTCTGTAGAAAGGCCTTGGAAATCCAGTTCTTCTTTTCCCTTTTTAAATATAATAACCACATGTGTAATTTCCTCCTGCCCAGGAAACTCACCTCTAGACACAGCGAGGTACTCACTATGGGTATTACAATGGGTTGGGCCAGAAAAACAAGCATTGAATCCTTTTTAAGCAAAGAAACATAATATGGGCAAGCTGTAAGTCAGGAATTGAAGCAAAGAAATATAAAATCACTTTTCCCCATTCAGCTGAAGAAGACATGACACACGAAAGAACAACCAGATCATTCCAGTGTAAGACTATCAGCCTAGTGTCTAACTCTGCAAATCTACTCCTTTCTCTGAGGCTTCTGCCAGGAAATTGCTGGCCTCTGCCACTTGTTTTCCTGTTGTATACAGCACTGACATCTGCATCAAAAACTTAATTAAAGACAACTCAGTTCACAGACACCACATAAATGGTCAGCAGCTGCCAATACTTCTTAGCCAGTACCAAAGAGGGATAGATTTGAAATAATGTTGGACAATGGCAAGTCCCTGTAATACATTAGTAGTTTCCTTAATCAGATATTATTTTGACCAAAATACCACCTCTGCAATACATCTGCACATCTTTTCCTAGCTGCATTACTCCTTCTCGCAAGCGCACCTGGGAAGTTCTTTTCCCACTACTCTAAACACTAAAGCACTTTGAGAGACCATGGGTAGGAACACTTGTAATTAACATCATAGTTTCTACATACTCCTAACTTTAAATAAGGTGCAGCAAACTGTAGATAGATTGAATTGCATTGAAGCTTGGGATAATTTTTCCCTCACTCTGTATTCACATAGTGCAGTAGCTATTCTGGCTAAATTATCCTTTCTGGTGTTTTTAATTTGAATCTGACAGGGCTCTGAGCTATTGCTTCTGTATGTGCATGAATTATGTCTATGGTAAGTCTTTGTTTTCCTCAAAAAACTGGGAGGATGAATTAATATTTTTTTAGAAAGTAATAAAAGCAAATTGTACAAAATATTTTAGGATGATGATTTCATACACAGTTCCATATCTGTCACAGGTTGGAGCCAGTAGTCCTCTGTTTTCAATTTCCAGAGCCCTTGAAAGAGAAAATTGAAGTTCCACAGCAGTAATAATACTCACTTTTGCTACTGGAAAGTCTTAATTAGAGTGTGCAACTTTGTCATCAGGGAGCTTGTTGAAAAAAATATAACACAGTAGGCCTTGGTGGAAGCTCAGAGGTACTTCGTCAGTGTCGGTCAGGATAAGCAAAGTAAATGTACCATAATCTCTAAATTTGACCATTATTATTATTGTTTTAACCTTACTATTATTTTCTGTGATTAATATCCTGTCTTTTTAGACACAATTAATTTTCCTGGGACACTGTGTATTATGTAATGTAAGATTTAGCAGGAGTTCCCCAGCTTGGAGAAAGATGAAAAAAAAGGGAAAATTACATTTATTTTGTAATAGCACACGTGCACACATACATGTGGGTTATACAAACAATATTTATTTTCCTGAAAATCCATTTGGGAGGCAGTGAATTAGAAAATAAAAGTGATAGCAGCCCAAGGCCTTTATTTTAAGACAAAAAGCTCAAAATTTTCTGGACATATGCCTTTATAGTTTGTTGGTTTTTTTTTTTTTTTTTGCCTTTGTTATTTTATAAGAAACTGATGCTTGGATTGCCATTTTTGGTATAGCCGAAACAGGCAAATGAAGAGAGCTTTGACTGGGCCCATGCAGCCTGAGTAGGATTTGGTAAGTACTGGGGAGAAATGAGCTAGGAATGCCATCTGCTGGAGGAAGGGTTTGCCAGGCCGAGAAGCAATTCCTCCAAACAGTTTTGGGCTGGGTAACAATATCCCAGTCAGTGAGACCTTGCAAATCACAGCAGCTTTTCCCTGAGTGGCCAGTCAGCTTTGTTAGCAGAAGCAACTGTCAGTGTTCATTTTGAGGGCAGAGGTCTGTTCATTTTCTTGCTCTTGTCATTGAAACCAGTATTTTTCAATGAATGTTCAACATCTGCTGTATGGTGGGAACAGAATGGAGTTAATAAGAAGGAAACAGTAGAAAAAGGGAAACAAATTATTGCCATTGTTGTTAGGACACAAAGATAGAAACAGCTCCTTCTGTCATGCTGGTACCTTTCTGGTGACATCACACTCCAGAGATAAATCTGAAGAGAATTAATCTCTCTGGATTTACTGAATTACAGCTAGTCCTGGGTGTGATGGATTGTTAAAGTGGCCCCTGAAGCTTCATCCTGAAAAAGGCCAATTTAAGACTTTCTCTAGGAGGTGGGCCAAAGTGCATCATGCTGGAAATTTCCAGGAGTTATGAATTAGTTTGATCTCATCAGCCACTGTCCTTTTTAAATCCATGGAGAAATGACACTTTTATGGAGGAAGATAAATTAAAACAACTGTCATAGGGTAGGACAAACAGCCCTGTAGGGTGCAGACTAAAGACAGCAGGTGTAAGCTATGCAAGTTCTTAACTTATTTCAGCTATATAATTAGCACTCTGAAATCAGCACAATTTAGGGCTAGCTGAATGTAAGTCATAGTATTATTTGTAAAAGATATTGTTAGCCTATTATAACTGGATAAATTGATAATTTCAGCTTTATAAAAAAGATTTGCTGTCTCAGAGGATGAGGACAAGGGCCTCGGCAGTCAGTGCTTTGAGGGGTAGATGCAATCATTCAGCTAATGTGGAAAATCAAGGTCCCTGCTTACCTTCACTGCCTTAGTTACAGAAAAGTAGATTTGGAGAATGATCCATTCTGTAGCAGCAACCCTTTTTTCATCTGGTGAGAGGAAAGAGCTGAAATCCAGGCATTCTGCTGTGTTAAGAGAGACTCAAGTTTAAAGCTCATTTCTGAACTCTGCAGATGTGGGACTTAATACTTCTGATCTTTACAACCCAGGGGAGCTCCCACTTACTCCCTCTTTTCTGCACTTTGTGTCTCACTTGCCAAGACCCTCTAGCTTCCACTGCTCCAAATTCAATCTGAATCACACAGCTCTTCCAGCTAATTAATATTATTAGCCAAAAATAATCACTCAAAGATTCCTCTTTACATGCATGTAACTATGGGCAAAATGCTAACTAGCCCAATGTAGCAAAATTTCACTGATTTCAGCATTGGTCCAGTGGCTCCTATGCAGAAATTTCAAAATATGAATAAAAAGGACTGTCTAGAACAGTAAGAGAAGAGAGAAAGAGTTATCAGTACATTTCAGCCCTTTTCTTAAGAGCAGCAGAGGGCTGAATCTCCTCCTGAGCTCAAGAGCTCTATCAGATACTATGAAGCCCCAAGACAGAGGTGAATGTTGGTCTCTCTCAAATTAAAGGTGGGGAAAGAGGGAGTTTCAACAGCTCTACCAATAATGAATAAAAGCAGATGTTACTAAAGTGCAGTTTAGTTTTTGCATTATATTGCAAAAGTCATGTCAGTCTGGGGAAGTCCACACTGACTGGAAAAGGGGAAACATAACCCCCATTTTCAAAAACAGAAAGAAGGAAGATCCAGGGAACAGGTCAGTCTCACCTCTGTGCCTGGTAAAATCATGGAGCAGATCCTCCTGGAGGCACTGCTGGAGAAAAAGAAAGGTGACTGTGTATGATCAGCATGGTTTCACCAAGGGCAAATCATGCCTGAAAAACCTTGTGGCCTTCTATGAAAAGGTCACAACATCCATCATCCATAGACAACCTAGACCTGAACAAAGCCTTTGACACAGTCCCACACAATATCCCGGTCTCCAGGCTGGTAAAACATGGGTTTGATGGATGGGCCACTCTGTGGATTAAGAACTGGCTTGATGGCCACACCAAAGAGTGGCTGTCAATGAGTTCATGTCCAAGTGAAGGCCAGTGACAAGTGGACTCCCTCAAGGATCAATGTTGGGACCAGGCCTGTTTAACATCTCTGTGGGTGACATGGATGGTGGCATTGAGTGCATCCACAGCAAGTTCTCTGATGACACCAAGCTGTGTGGTGTGGCTGACCCACTGGAGGGAAGGGATGCCATCCAGAGGGACCTTGACCAGCGGGAGAGGTGGGCTCATGCTAACCTCATGAAGTTCAACAAGACCAAGTGTAAAATCCTGCATCTGGATCAAGGCAATCCCAAGCACTGATATAGGCTGGGCAGGGACTGGCTTAAAAGCAGCCCTAAGGAAAAGGACTTGGGGGTGCTGGTGGATGAGAAGTTCAACATGAGCCATCAGTGCACACTTGCAGCCCAGAAAGCCAACCAGAGAAGAGAAGTGTGGCCAGCAGGTCAAGGGAAGTGATTGTCCCCCTCTACTCTGCCCTCCTGAGACACCACCTGGAGTCCTGTGTCCAGTTCTGGAGCCCCTATTATAAGAAAGACATGGATGTGCTGGAGTGTGTCCAGACAAGGGCCATGAGGATGGTCAGAGGGCCGGAGCACCTCTGCTGTGAAGACAGACTGGGAGAGTTGGGGTTGTTCAGTCTGGAGAGGAGAAGACTCCAAGGAGACCTTATTGTAGCCTTCAGTATCTGAAGGGGCTACAAGAAAGCTGGGGAGGGACTTGTTAGGATGTCAGGTAGTGATAGGACTACAGAGGTGGTGGGAACCCCATCCCTGGAAGTTTTTAAGGGCAGGCTGGATAGAGCTCTTAGCATACTGATCTAGTGGGAGGTGTCCCTGCCCATGGCAGGGAGTTGGAACAAGGTCATCTTAAAAGTGTCTTCCAGCTCTGAAAATTCTTGATTTCATTATTCTATGGAAATGAATAATAAAATAAAATTTAAAAACAATTCAAACCAAAACAAATAAAAAACCCCAGATATGGTGAAAAACGCAGATCTGCTGCTATCCCAATCAGTCATCCAACATCTGTATTCAAGATTTTTGCCCCAAATACTGTTATGCAGCTGTCCTAAAATTAATCCATCCAAAGATAAAAGGAGCTTACTGAGTTTTTTCAGGCATTCAGATTCACTGAAAGAAACCAGTTATGCTATTTTACTTATTTAAGAGAGCTACAAAAAGAGAAGCTGCCTAAGGCTGATAGCGGATCAGAGCTAGGTCATCCAGAGGTTGAAGTATTTCATTGATTGTAAGACAGGCCAAGCTCTGAATTTTATGGCGTGTGTATTTTAGCTAAGAAAAAGTATGAAGCAAGAATCACAAATTCAGTTTCTGAAAGCAGAATTTACTGCCTTCTGGACAGCCATTTGGATTAAAGGGCAAGGATGTTATTTGCTTTTACTGTGTCAAAGAGATTTTTATATTATTTAGTAATTACACAGAAGCATAAAGAAAATGCTTAAACAATTTATAAATAATCCTCATTCTAGCAGAAGCAAATAACACTGTGAGGTCTCATATAACAACTATCTCCTTTTGTTACCAAAAATTGCATTAAGAATTTTAAAAATTATAGAAGAGGCCAAATGCATGCTATACAAATAATGTCAGTCATTAAAAGCATTTCTTGTCATGCGGAGTCCAGACTTTTATTATCATTACAGCTGAATGAAAAGCAGACACATCATGAAAGGATAATAAGCCAGTACATAGAAATACTTAAAATGTACTCTTTTTTGTACCACTTTACAAAAAATGTTCTTTTTGATACAGAAAAAAAAGGAAAAGATTTTTGAAATCTACAGAGCTTTTTGATAATATTTCTGATGGGATTCTTGATGTCTTTACACTGTGCATATAGTTCAGCTGTGAACATTCTTCTCCAAATAGACTGTTTGTTAGCTGATCTATAGTTAGTAAATTAAGTCATTAAGTCTCTAATTAACCACTGCAGCACTTTGAATCAATACATATGTTTATGCACACATAGTCACCCCTCACTTTATGTTTCACCCACTTTTTTATTTACTCTGTAATGGCTAACTCTCTCAGTTCAGTTCTTACCACTCTCTCTCCCATAAAATATGTGTTTAAACACAATCTTTGAATTCTTCTTTCTCTATCACTACCTTAATTTAGTCATGTCCAAGTGAGATACTTCCACTAATGTGCCATGAACTTAATCAGAGGACTCTCAGAAAGTTTGGCTGTAAAACTTTGCAATGAGATGCAGCTGAGTAACATGAAGGGTTTTATACCCCGTTATGAGAATCCAAGATGTCTAAAAATTTCTTTTCCTTTGTTCTGTGATGAGCTGGCCCGTAAGACCAAATTCAATTACTTAACCATAAAGCTGAACTGACTCTTCTTCTGTATTTAAAACAAATTTAAAATGAAGCTGCTTAGTAAGGATCATGTCTGCATTCTGGGAGGTTCCAATACCAAGTGGTACCAAGCAGATGGCAGCACGTAAACCCAAGCAAAAGCATGTGTTGAGATCAGAAGTTAAAGATGTCAGTCTAAAAAACCAAAAAAAAACAAACAAAAAAACTTAATTAAAAAGAGTTGAGATGAAACCTCATGTTGACACACAACAACCTCATATTGTTGTTATCAAAAGATAACAATTCAGAGCCATATTTACTTTTTCTGCCTCTTATATTTGGTCCCTGCATAAACATCCTGGTAGCTGTGGTTATCAGTTTTCTATCTCATCTGAAAATGCTCTACATTATAAGTCAACAGAGCACATCTCACAGCTCCTCTCTTTTCTTGGCATTTATGGATTTAAAAGGGATGTGCAAAATCCAAACAGCAGAGACTAAAGCAGTACAAATTCACATGTGCTTACCTGAGACTGATGCTGCCAAAAACAAACTTTTTTTGGCCAGAGTTTTTTTTCTTGATGTACACAAAACATTAAAAAGAATCCACATGTAAGGAAAACACATGCATTGAAACCAGCATTGTATATAAATTTCCTAATTAATGTCACTGTAAGTAATATTAAACAAAAACTGTCCATGCAGCAAGTTGTGTCCTATCATTCTAATCCCAAGAATATCTAGTAGAAAAGATATTATGGACAACCACCTTACAGCAAAAATGCATTTCTTTTTCTCTTTCAGGTAATTCTCCAAAACCTGTCTTTAATTTTCCCATCCTTTGTTCTCAGTGCAAATCCCAAATTGTGTCTTTAAAACATAAAAAAACCCAAACAAAAAACAAAGAAACAAAAAAAATCTGACCGAAGCATTTCACACAGGAAACACATTTTTACTCAGAAAGAGCAGAACTGAGTCTGTAAGGAGTTTAAGGAAGCAGGTAAAGACAGAGCAGGTCAGCTCCTGGATAACACAGAGGAGCAAAAGGTGAAGTCAGCAGCCACCTTATGTCCCACCAACTGAGTTTCCCTCTGCGAGGTTCCATTCAGCAGAATGATTTTTTGTCTCAAATGACAATTGTCAGGTGGAATGTTGGACACTGGCTCCTGATTAGCACAGTGACAGCAAAAGTCAGGTGAGGGGTCTCTCCCAGATAAAGCCCACAGACGCCTCCAATCAGCTGGCTGCCAAGGGGCTAAGGATCGTCAGGTAGATAAGGGCCAGTCCAGATAATAGCTCTGGGGTGTGCTTACAATGGGGCAAGATAAGCAACATTCTCGAGGTTTGAATCACAAGAAACTCCAGTGTTGCCACCTAGGACCGGACCACTGCCCTGTCTAGGATCAGACCACCACCCTAGGAAGAAAGATCATCAGAATACTGCAGTAACCATGGGTCGTGATATCTTTCTCTTTCCCCTCTCTATTAGCATAATTGCCCTATCTTTACTTTGTCATTTCACTTTGCTTGTGTTATTTGTTGTCCATCAAATAAAACTTTCTGTTTGCAACCACTTCGTGGCTGGACTTTTTTTTTTGAAGGATCTGAATACTGTTACATTGGGTGGATTTTAACACCCTCTCCAGCCACTGCTAGTAAATTCCATAGGGCAATCGTCATTACAGCAGTGGTACAAGAAGTCTCAGAATAATGTAGCATCTGATCTCGAATGAAATGTACTGCAAAATGCTTCCTGAGGAACAAGAACTGACTCGGGCTTCATTTGTGCTGCCTTGCATGAGAGCTAGTGTTCATTCCCAAATCAATCATTAGCTGTAGCTCATTCATGGCAAAAAGGTATCTTGATCTTAAGAGCACCACAAATCTTTTAAGCAGAAGGCTTAGCTTTAATTTGCCTTATATTAGATCATGCTTGTCCCTGACTGTGGCAGCCAAGTAGGAGGTACCATAGAAAAGGTGAACTTCATGGAATCATGGAATCATAGAATTATAGCATGGCTTGAGTTGGAAAGGACTTTAAAGATCATCTAGTTCCAATCCCCCTGCATGGGCAGGGACACCTCCCACTAGCCCAAATTGCTCTAAATCCTGTCCAACCTGTCCTTGAAGTCACTGGTGCATTCACAACCTCCCTGGGCATCCTGTGTCTCACACAGGAAAGAATTTCTACCTTAATATGTCATGTAAATATACTCTCTTTCAGCCTAAAACTTATCTCTCACCTATCACAACATGCCCTCACAAAAGGTCCCTCTCAAGCTTTCCTTTAGGTCCCCTTCACACACCGGGAGGTGAATCCAAGGTGTCCCTGGTGCCTTCTTCTCTCCATGTTGAACACCAACTTTTTCATCCTGTTTTCATAGGAGTGATGCTTCAGACCTCTATCTTCATGTCCGTCCTCTGGATTCACTGCAAGAGCTCCAGACCTTGATTCTGCTACCTAGCTCCTGTTAAGCACAAGCAGATTCTCACCACATGTTCTAGTGGTACACATCAGGGCAGCAAAGTAACTTGCTTTTCCCACTTATACTGTGGGCTACTGTGGCCCCTCAGCAGGACCTTGGCTGCTGGGTATGTCCATGCCTCATGACATCTCTGTTCTGCACACAGACATAAAACCGTTTGGGCTTGGTCAGTTGCAGCACCAATAGCAACCTAGCATTTCATAGAAGCAACAGTGTTTTCAGCATATTCCCATCACTTTTATTAAAAATACATTTGGTTTTCAGTTCAAATGTGACTGCAAATTGGCATGGGCATAGCCATGCTTAAGTCAGACCTTCATTTTCATCTTCTCCAAGCAAATCTCAGAGGCTCTCCAGGCCATGAAGATAATCTTCAAAGACTGAAGACATTTCTCACTGTGAACCATATTATATGTGACAGAATTTTTCTCCTTTTCCTCAAAAGAGATCACAAAATTAGTCTTTCTTCCAGCAGGTATCTGAGGTTTGCTTTGGACCAGTAGCTCACCAGTGTATTATTATTCTGCTTAGGCTTTCTCTACTCTAAAAATAGGATGGTCAAGCTCTGTTTTGTTTGGTTATTGGGTTTTTCCATTCTGTATTTATCTTTTTTAAGCATGCAGCCTTCATTTTTAGAATAAGATTTTAAATTGTTCATTTTCCTCAGGCATCAGTAAATAATACAGTATTATTTCATAGTCTGGTTTACCTACATCATCCTTGAATTACATTTAAAAATGCTAATAAATTTGGCAGTAACCATATGGGCGAAAAAAATATTTCTTTTTTCTTAACACAATTCCCCTCTGTCACAGTTTTTCTTTAAATTCAAGGCAACTTCTTGGTGTCTCAAGAAGTGGAAGTGGCACAACTGTAAAACTTTTCTGGCTAGCTAGCACTAGCAGCTTTTGTTTTCTACAGGGCATGGTTTCCAGAAAGAAAAAATTATGAGAAATTAAGAGAAATTATGACTAGCAATTGCTTCTGTAAAAAGCAACAAATTTAATTTTTTGTTTAAAAACAGCAGAGATAATCTGTTTTGCAAGAATTACCAAAAGGATTTTCATATTTTATCTCAGTAGGAGGAAGTGCAAATATGTCATTTCGCACAGTAAGAACTTAAGACCACTAACCAGGCTAATGGTAATCTTTAGTAGTTTTACACAGTTGGAGATGATAGACTGGGGTTTTTTCTAGTACACTCATATGCAAAACATAAGAGCATTTGGTAGGACAGGGGTGAGTTGCAGTAGAGTTCATCTTAGGTCTTCCTTCAATTGCATAAATGAAGTGCAGCAAAGAAGCAGGTTTGCCATGCCACTGTTTGGACAGGAATCTGTTTCAGGAATTCTACTGAAAGCAGGTATTACAGTCTGTCATTTCCAAAATGACTCTCTAAAAAAAAGATATGCTCCCAAAGTATGAATTGTGTTAAGTTCAAAGTGGACGAAAGCATAAGTAACTTAATTGAGGTAATTAATGTAGACCTTTACATTATCCCAGTAATCAGACCCGTACAATCATTTATCTACCCTAAAAAGATTTCTTTCATTATCAAGAGATTTCACAGACCTTGTAATCCAGTCTAACCTTCCCTAGTTTTTTTTCCCCAGCTGAGTCAGATTCACAGTGTAACAGAAAGTTTATTCTGTGGAAGAACAGTTCCATGGAGGAGGTACAAGAGATTGCACAGAGATTTAACTTCTTTTATGTACTGGGGAGGCATAATCCACTTGTACACATCTGGAAACTTAAGCTTACTCAAAGACAGAGATTAGAAAAAATAAAGTTGTAACTCATAGCCTACTGCAGTCAAGATATGAAGGGTAAAAGATATACAAAATCAATGGATGAAAAACATAAACTTCAATGACTTATTACAGAGTTTAGTAGATATTTCAAGAGCTTTCACAGAAGGAGCAGGAAGAGCCTGATTCAAGTCTATAATGTAAGTAGGAGTAAGACTAACTCTTTTGCCAAAAATGTATCTTACTCCCTTTCTCTTGAAATAGAATTTGCTAAGATTTTTTCAAAGTTGCCACAAAAAAAGAAAAAAAAATATCTGAAATGCAATATATTTAGAATTTTGAATCTTGGAATTTTGTTACCAGAAAACACGGCAGACTGAGAAGAACAGAGAAGATGTAGTTCATGCGTGAAGTATTTGGTTCACAGGAATAGCTGTTCTTCCTTTGACTTTGGAGAAGCTACCTCAGACCATAACACGTGTGAATCTACAGCATAGTTTTCAGCTTTCTTATGTTCTTACGTATGGCCTGAGTTTGATTCATTTACTCATCGCCACTGTGGGAGCAAGGAACAGAAGTGAAGGGACAGGATAACCTCCGTGTACCATGGTGGACTTCAGGCAGATGGGTGTTAACTTCTCAAGTCATATCATAACACCTGCTCTACTTTCAAGTAGAGGTTTAATAATTGGCCAGTAAGGAATTCAAGACAACTGACATTATAATGAACAAAACGTCAGCACTTTTCCTCCATCCCTAAGCTGACTATAAAATGTTATTCTTATTAAAATATTTTCTATTCCCATTTTAATACATTGTACCTGCATGAGAAGAAAGTGATCTCAGATAACACGAAGACAAAATACCACAATCACCAGGTGTAATAGCACCTGTAATAGCACCATTTGGAAGAAAAACTATTGTATAGGGTGACATTATATTTTCCTCTAATGTTGGCTTTCATCTTCAGATAATGTATACTTTCTGCATGTTAAGTATGAGTAGAGGAGCTATTGAGAAAAATAAAGGCAGGTGCCATAAATTTTTAATACCTGCTTCTGTTCACCTGTGAGGAAGAAATCTAATCTCAAAAAGTTTGAGAAAAGGGCCCAGGAGTTATGAAAGGCTACTCAAGCACATACTTTTGAGGAAAGAAAAAAAAATATTCCTTTTTTTCTGTATGAAGCCTGTGAAATAATAATAGTATTCAGTGCATATGTATTAGTTTTCTTCAATAATAGGAATCTAAGATGATTAAAGAGAAATCTGTTTGGTTACTGTAAGCCCAAGCAAAACAAACATGACATCATGAACTTGACCAATGAAGGTCTCACTTTTATGACTGCACAAAAATAATTATTTCACACTCAATGTTCTCCAGTATCAGAGAAAACATTCAAACTGCAGTATTTTAATATTTCTGAAATCCGAATTTTAGAATTGCTTCTCAGGAAAAATTCCCAGTATCATCTGTGAGATTTAGGACATACAGTGTAAAAAAGAATTTTAAAATAATAAAAAAAGATTCAAAAGCCACTGATAGTATATAAGTTTGAAGACAAGCTTTTGTGCTTCTCTCAGTCTGTGATCAAAATATGACTGATTTCAGAGGTACAGCATAAAAATCAGAACTCAGTCCCTGAAAGACAATATTGTGTACTAGACATGTTGATATGGCGGGATACAAAAAAAAAATTTAGAAAAATAAAAAAAAAATCCATCGTGTTGACCCATAATTAATTTTAGGCTTTCCCTTCCTCTTTTTCTGGGTAAAAATTGTAGTTATGGACTGGATGATATTCAAGTACTTAAACTTTCAGAGTCTCTTAAGTGGAAATGGTGGGCAAACTTCTTAAAAAATGCATATACAAAATGTTGTTTGTTCAAGGAATTTTTTCCATTAAAATATGAAATTTCTGTTAAATGTCTGTAGGGGTGAAATCTGTGAAAGCAAGTGAGCCATTTGCTTGCTACATGAGACAGATCATCACAGTCCAAGAGAAGAGAACAGCACTTGCTTGTCCTTTGCTGGGGGAGAATATTCCGGTCTCCTAGTCTTTGAATCTTCTCAGTTAATCATCAGCAGAGATTCAGAAAGGAAAAATAAAAGAACAATCCTCCAAGATTTTATATTCTTCCAGGGTAAAGCTAGGAAAATATCTTTGTGATGGGGATGTTATGATCTGTTTGTGAGAAGTTCTGTCCTCCCAGCCTCCCATTATACTCATGGGAAATCACTAAAGTTTAAAACCACCAAATATAAAACAGAAAATTAAGCTTGGTCCTTTTTCAGCTGAATATGTTCCCATCCCTCTGATCTGTTGAAAAACTTCACATGTGCCTCAGTTTCCTGTCCACCCTTCTGCTCTGCTCACTAGTTTCTCTTGCCACTTATGAGAAGAATATGGGCAATATAACTCAGCTTTGTGTCTCTTATGCTTTCTCCAGAAATAATGAGTCACAGCTTTACCATCTGATCTCCCAGTCCCCTGTGAGGCTAGACTGTAATTATGGGAGATAGTGGAGAGAGGAGATTTCAGCATTTGCTTTCAGCCTCCACAATTCTAAGCACAATCCATAAATAATGGATAAATTAATTAATACTGGTGAAGAATTCAGATAGTGTGGTGATAAATGCTTGCAGAAAAGCTCATTCATTAGGATGTGTTCAGAGCCATTAATCCAACTTTGGAGAGCAAAGTCTGCCTTGAAAGACAAACAGGAAACCACACACATTTCCACTGGAGTAGGGTAAGGAGGTGAAACTTCATATTTGCCTGCCAAAATTAAGTCTGTTTTTTTATTAATATTTAAACTCATCTCAAAAGAAATTAGATCAAGTATTGAAAGAATTTATATTTTATTATTCATATATTTGGTAGAAAAATGGTAATCTTATCACCACCAGAATTATGAGGGTTAAAAAAATGTGGAGTGAAGTGTCTTTCCAGTAGACTATTTTTAGTAGTTTCTAGTTAGCTTATAATATAAAACATTTTAGTTATTAGATAGAATGCTGGTCAGATTCATTGCACTTAAGGTCTCAGGACAACATAATTCTTTGGGGGGAAGCAGAAAATATGTAAAATACAACTGAAAGATTTATAGTGACATTTTCTCCACACTCTCAACTGCTGACTTTACAGTAAAATTCTTGAAATGTCTTTGGAATCTGGGCATAAGGCAGTTACTTATGAAATAATATAGTCAAGATGCAATTAGGAGGCAAAAATTAACCACCTATAGAAGCTATAAATCAGCACATGGACTTATATTTCTAAAGAATGAATGGTCTGGACATAAGTAATGACAAAGCAAATAATATGGCAAAAATTATTACAGGTCTAGATATAGAACTCAGTGAGTTTTGTATTCTCTGTTATTCTGTGCTTCTTCTAGCTCTATTTTTCAAGTGTAAAAAATTCAATTACACCTGGTATAAGAGAAATTGTTATACAAGAATATAAATATATCTATACATACTAATATAGTATGGCTGCTCAGAGACGTGAAGATTGTGGCACAAAGTTGTGTTTCTATCCTGAAGACCTGACTTGAGACATCAATGGACAAGAAAATTTCTGAATAAAACCAGCCTAATTTTGTGGAACCATAGCGTATCTTCAGCTTTACCTAAGGTGGCAAGTTATAAGTACTCAAAATCAGAGAAGGGTTGAGTCCTTTAATCAGAAATACTTGTCTCATTAACACAGAAAAGAGACCTGCTTAAATGAGCAGACAACAGAATACTTCATGGAGTACCTTGTACTAATACATGAAAAGTTAAAGAAATAAGAAACTAATAAATCTACTTGGTTTTTTATGATTTAGCAAATCAAGAATCCATCTTGATATAAGGACTTCAGCATTTATCTTGTATAGCTTTTTCTCACAGCTGATAATTTACTGTTAAGTAATGCTATACTTTCTAGCTATCTCCACAGAGTGCAGTCAGACAGCTGTAAAATGCTGCTCTAAACTGTAGTGATTTGGGAGTGTGAGTGGAAATGGTGATCCCAGTCTCATATTTTACTTATTTTTTCAGGCTAAACCACACAGAATAAAGCATTCTTGAAGAAAAACTGCTTGCTAAATCTATGTAATATTATTGATCTCTTTCAAAATAAACCATGAGCTAGTTTGCTCACAAAAAATTGTCTCTTTTCCTAAAACATAAATTCCTAACCACTGAAAGACAGAAACCCAAAAACCAGGAAAAATGCCAGCTGAGTACAGGCTTAGCATTTTAGGAAATACAGAGACAGCTCCCAACAATTATCTGTCTGGACCTCTTCCAAGGAAAATGAGGTTTTAAGATGCCTTTCTTCCTATTTCATAGAGATGCAAGCATGTTGGGAGCTTGTATCTTGCCAGCAGATTGTTGAGAGGCATTTTCTCCTCCTCCCATGTTTCCAGTTTCTTCTTCAAAAATGTGTTATTTTGAGCATAATCCAATTTCGGCCACTCATTTAGGCTTGGAAGAAGTGATGGGAGAACATAAAGGAGCAGCCTGACAAAGTCCGGTTGTTGAGAGAAAGGCACTGCACACTTGAAACCCCAGTTCTCTTCATCAATATGGAGAATGAGGAAAGGTAGCTGTTTTTCATGAGTAAGACATATTTTCTAAGGGATGATGATAAAACATAACCTGCTTGAACACAATTCATCAAATTAGGAAGTTGGAAACGAACACTGGCAAGTGTTTGTCAGGGTTTTTCATTTCATTTTTATGGGAATCAGACTGAGCTGCCTGACTTTCAGAGTCTGCTTTTTTCTTTTCTCTATTCCTGGTGAAAAATTGCAGTAGTATAGAGAGCTGAAAGCTTCTTCTTTTTTTTTTTTCTTTTTTTTCTTTTTTTTTTTTTTTTTTTTTTTTTTTTTTTAACTCACAGTTATTCAGACCTGACAAAGTGCATGGGGTGGGGATAGCAGGGGCAGGAGGGAAAGATGCTTGTGAGGGATGAAGTCATGTGGAGAGATCCTACTGTACAGTCTGACAGGGATGAACACTGCACATCTCCCACCATGCCTGGCATTTCACTGCTTTGTTCACATCTGCTCTATACAACAAAAAAAATATTAGGTGACAAAAAGTAAAATTTTCCCGCAAAACCAGCCATTTGTCTTCATGAAACAGAACACAGTGAGAGACTGCGACTAAAACCCCTTTTCAAGCATTGTGCCTTGTCTTTTCTTGTTGCTTATATGGGAATTTCTTTGTGTCATGCCTCTGGCAAGCCCTCCCTGGCTGTGAAGTTACACCTTGTCTACATCTGCAGACATACTAGAGAAATGTGTGAATTTAAATAATCATTACTCTATCTGTCTTCCAAAATGAGTGTTACCCTTGCCCCAGACCACTTCATCCCACCTCTTATGTCCAGTGCAACTGCTGTGCAACATTTTTCCTCTGCTTGAGCTGTTTCTATGTTATTACAAGTCTAAGTTTCAGCTTTTTGGTTGAAGGAATTGGTTCTGTTTGCTTTTATTAGCTTTACTACTTTTTTGTTTCACTGTAGGCATGAGAACACCCCTTTTGGCAGCTCCCATTCTTGCAGAGTGAAATAGGGGCAAACCCCCAGGGCTCAAAGGGAGATTTCTTGCACTGTTTAGCCCCTCATGGTGCTGCAAAGTGCAAGGGAGAAGGGAAATGAAAATGTGTATTGCAGGAGATGCTGCTTTCCTCCTCTCTCCTTGATAGCAGATAACCTTTTCTGTGCTAACATGCAGTTCTGCTTCCACTGACTCATGCAAGCTCCCAAAGCACTCTAATTCCCGATGGATACAAAGTCATGCTCCCTCCCTCTGCCTTCCTATGCACAGTGTGACAACAGAAAGAATTTTTATCCATGGATGTGACTCTCCTTTGTCCCTCAGTGCTCAATTCCATGGGTTCACCCAAGCAGCCAGAGAAGGGGGCAGCAATTTGCATCATTCTGCTCTTCACCCCAAAGTGCTTTAGCTTGTATTTCAGCCTGTGCCTGTTCTTAAGTGACATGCCAGGTTCCCACATTCCAGAAATTCCTCCTGGACGTTGCTGCAGAGTCAGTGCCTTCAGATAAACGAACAAGATCTGACTTCTCACACCTCCACCTGGGACCCTCTTACTGAGGGGGACACAGATTTTAGTCCACCTGGAGACCACTGACCAGTTTCACAGTTTCTACAAAATTGCACCTGAAGCCAGTGCAGAAGTTACACAGATAGAGTTTATTAAATGTGAATTCATTAGACGTCTGCAATTGTCCACAAAAATCAGTACACTGGGTTACTGGGGGGAAAAGAAACTTTACATGGAGACATTCCTGATCAGTTCTACTGTAACCATGGAAATAATTTTAATTATTAAGTTTATATAAATAAAAATGTTCCAAATTTAAAGTAATTTCTAGTACAAAGAGAACTAAAAAAGATAATGATTCTCTACATAAAATATAGAAAGATTAAAGACTAGAAAGAGTTAACTGACAGTACAAAATTTCAGAAAGGCTTTGAAGAAGATGCTTCATGAGGTAGAAAATTAATAGCTTATGTGTGATCCATTGCTTTTAATAGTGTCCAGGGTCAAAAAGCAGCCAAATACCTGCAGTCAAGCAGACATCACTGGCCCCAATTTATCTCTGACTTGAGATAAGGCTTAAAAATTTTTCTGAAGCTTTTAGAACTCTATACCCCACTCTTGCAAAACCAGCTCACACCAACAGCAGTTTGTATTTCAATGGCTGCATTACACAAAGAAGGAAAGCACTGCCTGAAGCAGTGCCATTCTTGACCTCCAGCCAAACTCAGAGCACAACCCTTTTCCATACCAGAATGTGACCTGGCCAAGGACCATCACCTCCTTCCTTGAAAAAGGAAATTCCAGTGCACAAAATCAGAGGAAGACATTAATAGGAAGATTTTAATATTCTCCAGCTGGCTTCCAGGTCTGGGTATCTGGCAACAAGCATTAATGACACATTATAAAATACATTTTCTTCATTGTATAAATTCAAAAGCAACGGTGGACTAAAGTCTACCCAGTGGCAAGAGACTTGACTGTAAAACCTATTAAAATATTTAAATATATTTGATAATTATATTTGAATCTTATTTTTAAAACAGCACTTTGCTATCCAGTAGCATGCAAATACCAAAAACAAATTCATAATCAAAATCCTTTTCTTTTTGCACACTTTTCGTGCATATGTTTATAAAAGTGAGA
Organism: Calypte anna; assembly: GCF_003957555.1. NCBI lineage: Eukaryota > Metazoa > Chordata > Aves > Apodiformes > Trochilidae > Calypte > Calypte anna. The sequence continues at coordinate 60,676,771 of NC_044274.1, read as the reverse complement.
ATCTACTTTGTCATCTCCTCTTCATTTTAATTAGGCCCCGCCTGTATTCCAATCTTTTATTCTGATAGTATATTTTAGGGAATTAATAATACTGTTTCCTCAGCACTTCTTTTTAATTTCTTTAGTACTGACCAATAATTTTGAGACATTATCAGCCATAGGTGCATACATATGTATAAGCATTGTAATAATTTTTTTTATTTTTTTTTTATAAGCTGTAATAGCTCCAGGAACACAATTGCCTGTACACTATGTGGTTTATATCATATCTGATCACATGAATTTTATTTAATTTAGATGAAACTCTGGCAACCTGAGGATTGTAGGCTGTCAATTTAAAAGGAGGCAGATGGTCAGTTTTAATAGTCTGCAAAGGTGGGCAGACCCCATTCTTTATTTTAGTTTTTCTTTTTACATTCTAACAGAGGACTCAAAATCAGCATATTTGGATGAACAGCTGCAAGACGCTGCTGTGTGAAATGGCTGCTTATCTGTAGCTGCAAGCAGATTCCATTATTTGATTAAAAAGAAATTGGTTATTCTTCATCCCCATGACAGACTGTGCTTTACAGACATCTTTTAGTCTAGACTTGGCAAAACAGGGAGGGAGCAGAATCCACTCTCTTTGTGGAAAAAAACCTGGGAAATACTGAAACATTTAGAAATGCTGCTAGTTTGGGGTTTTTGTGGGTTTTTTCCCCTAGAGTACCTGAGTATCTTTGCATTTCTTATTCCATAGTTTGGCTGCTGAGTCGACTTAAATCCTATATTCATACACACATCCACAAGGCTGTGAGGGATGGAGAAGAAGTGGGGTGAAAGGGCACTTTAATCTGGGTACTTCAAAGACATTGCATCTGAGCAAGTAGAGGGATGATACCTTGATTTAGTAGTGATCAATCGCACTCCAGGCAGCCAGCACACAAATCAGAACTGATAATGTCCTTTCATGGCATATTGTTCTCCGAGGCAAAATAGATCTCATTTTTAAATTCTGTTCTTCTTTTCATCCATCAGAGAACAAAATCAGGAGCTCAGGAGAGAGCATAGCCCAAGTGATTCGTACAGCTGAGCAGACATCAATACTTACAGACTTACTCAGGGTTTACAAACACTGCACGGTGGGGCATCTCAAAACAGGACTGACTAAGGATCGAAGCAGATTATGAGACTTAATTGGCCAGGAACACCAGTGTTTCTGGCAATATGGAATTACTGACAACATTGATCACTGTCTGAACTGAAGGGCAGCTTTGGACGTAGAGAGGAAAAAAAATAAAGTGTTAGGAAACAGCATGGATAACAGCTTCCTTTTAACTTATCACTCATGCTGACTGGATAGTTTTACTGAGCAGAGACATGTGTCTGTGCACATGAGGTTTTGTTCTGTTGACTTTGCACACCATCCTGCATCAGATTTCTCTCCTTCTGGTGAGACCCAGGCAGCTTCTGACAAAGTCAGTCCAGACTGTAGTACCTAACCTAAACATCCAGGCAGGAAAGACTCTGGAGCAGCTTTCAAAAATGAAAGGCCTGTCTCACTGAAGTCTCTATTTTCAGAAAAAGCAAGCCTCATACTCTCAATCTTTGGTAAATAAGAACATTCTGGTCTAGTCTATCCTTTCATATCTGGCCAGGTTTTTTTTTTCCAACTAAGTTCTTTTCACAAGACAATGAAGAAATAATGAAAGGAAAATGTCCTAAAATGTCCTGAAAATTTTTCCTTGCAGTGAGAGGAGTCATTATGAGGAGCAAATACCAAAAAAAAAAAAAATTATAAAACCTTAGCTGCAAGAAAGGATATGGACTCCATATCCATAGCCAGCTACAGTATTATATGAAAAATACAGATAAGAATTCATGTTTGAAATTCACTACTTCTAGAAAACCTCCCTTGGTAGTTCTGTTCATGCAATAGTTTATGATACTCTATATTCCAACCCACTCTGATAGTGGTGTATTGCTAAACTCAGACAAGTGAGCAGCAATGTCTTCAGCTCATGTCCTAAAGACATACAGTTTACTGGGGATGGATGCAGTAGTAAAACACCGCATTGTCCATACATACCCACATCTGTCCTATAGTTTGAGGTTTTTGATCTCCTCTTTTTTTTTTTTTTTTTTTTTTGAATGTCAGCATTAAATAAACTCAAACCCACTTTAAAGTAAGAGTTCTAGGATTTAGTGCCTTCTTTGGACCCTGTATCACATATTAAATGAAGAGGCAAGAAGGAAGTAAGGAACACAAGCTCATTTGCAGCCTTTCCATGCTTGGATGCATCTTCAGGTAATGAGAACTGAAAATTGAGGGCAAAAGTTCATAGTCAGATTAGGCTTATTTAAAATGTGAGTAATCATTGTATGGATTGTGTTTTTATTGTAGAAGCTCTTTTCTTTTAGGGTCATAATGCCATTTGACTAATAGAAGATCGTCTATAATGTTAGAAGTAGCTACTGTAAATGAAATGACAACCTCTTTTATTGGAACAGATGTTCTGTGAATGATCAGGGAATAAGGAGAGCAGTCATTGTTTTGATGTCATTTAAAGGGCAAGAGTGATGCCAATCATAATTACAATCTGCTATAGCACATGAAGTATCCATATGCTCTTTAGATGGTGTATTGGATTTGCATGGCAAGCTTTTGGTAGTGGTGATGGGGGTGGCCGGCGGGGGAGGGAGGGCAGTGCATGGCTTCTGTGAGGAGATGCTAGAAGTTTCCTCCATGTGTGACAGAACCAACACCAGCTGATTCCAAGACTCATGTACTGCTGGCCAAAGCCAAACCTATCTATCAGCAAAGGTGGCAGTACTTCTGGAGCAATGAAGGGGGTAAAAAACACTTGTGCTCAACAGCAGCCAGAGAGAGAAGTGGGAATATGTGAGAGAAACAACTCTGCAAACATCAAGGTCAGTAAAGAAGAAGGAACAGGAGGTGTTTCAGGTGCTGGAGCAGAGATTCCCCTGCAGTCCCTGAAGACCATGGTGAGGCAGCCTGTTCCCACCTAGCTCATGGAGGTCCATGGTGGAGCAGATATCCACATGCAGATTGTGGAGTAACCAACACTGGGCAGGTGGGTGTAGCTCAAGGTTGTTGTGTACCCTTGGGAAGCCCATGCTGGAGCAGGCCCTTGGCAGAACCTGTGGCCCCATGGAGTAAGAATCCCATGCTAGAGCAGGTTTTCTGGCAGGACTTGTGAGTTCGTAGGCAACCCAGCCTATTCCTGAACAAGTCCAGCCCCTGGGAAGGATCCATGCTGGAGCAGTTTATGAAGAACTGCGGCCCATGGAAAGGACTCGCATCAGAAAAGTTCGTGGATGACTGGGTCCTTTGGTGAGGACACTATGCTGGAAGAGGGAAAGAGCCTGTGTTGCCCATCATAGAAACTGGTGAGTGGTCTGCTTGACCTTATCTCAGCCCACTTTATATCAACCCATTCTCCAAAGGAGTTTAGTTTATATTTCCCTTCTCTTTTTTACTTTCTCGTGCTTGCATTCATTGTCTAGTTTTAGAATCCACCTGTGATTCAGTTGGCAGAAAAACCTACAAGAATGTGTTCCAGAGGTTAAGACATGTCATATATCTTAGATTTAAACACACTGTCACAGCTTAGCTTTGGGCATCTTCTTTTTCCTGTGTTTATGAGAATGCATGGAGAGGAAAATTGCTGGTGTATTATCTCCTTTTGCCATTTTTTTGACAAAGCTGTAAGTCAGCTATGGGGTTTTCCCATTCTGAACTGTTTCAGTTTGGACTGAACTCTAAGTTACCATAATTTAATGACCAGCATACAAGAATTGGCTACTGTCTTCCTGCAATTTTTTATCTTCATCATGTCCAAAGTTGGAGAGGTTCCTTTGACATTCCCTGGCACAGCCACACTTCTGTCTTTTTCAGGGATTATCACTAAATAGTTTGCCTTCTGGGCTTCCCTTGGGAAAGAAACATCCTTTATAGGGGACTATTACTGTCCCCCTTCTGTATTTTTTACATTAGTTATTGCCCTTTTGAGCATAAGCATGACTACAGTATGTTGCTGGGGAACACATCACCAGGAAAGAGACTCAAGTCAGGGATGAAAGACCATGCCAGCAACTAAACTATTTGTAGTGAAATGAGGCAATCAGGTGTGGCTAATTACGAGGTGGGAGGCGTGAGCTTGTGCCAAGCCCACCTTGTAATTAGCCACACCTGATTGCCTCATTTCACTACAACTATTTCTCTCAATTTCTTCTACATATAGCAGCAAAGCTACAACACAAGTTTCCACATACTGCTCCAGTAGCAAAATGCACATTAATGACACAAGTCTTATAAAGTGAACATACAGGAAAATGTATGTGCTAATACAGAATGTGAGGGAGGAAACCTTACAACTATAACAGTATTCTGAATACAATTACTCTCTTTCAGGAAAGGAGACAAATTAATCTCACACGACAGATTGTTAGCCATGTTGCATAATGCTGGAAGGCATTCAGCTAAAGTAGTGATCCAGTGATGGCACTGGAAAAGAACTGTTGCTGGTAGTGAGGTGTTGTATGTGTGCTTTCAATTAAAAAAATAAAATAAAAATAAAAATCCTAAACAGAAGGGGAAGAAGATCAGCTCCTACTGCAAATCTTGCAGGGTGCAGCTCTGCTGTATAGCCATTATACTGTGAGCACACTCCATCTTTTTTTATTTTATTATTTTATTTTATTTTCCTGTGGGTAATAAGCTATAAGTTTGTGAATGAATGTTTTACAGAAGCCTATTTCATTTTATGTTAACATAGATAACCATTATTAGGAAAATGAGAATTGCTAAGTTTTATCTGAAATATGGTTCATCAAATGCTTAATTAACATTCTTTGTGCTGCTGAAGTATTACATGATATTATTCTTAACACAGAATGCACAGAATTATATTTAGAGCAAAACTGTGAAGTAGAAAGTTGGCTGTAGAGAGTAAAAGGTTGTAAGAATATATTGATGATTTATATGAATACTCATCATCATTCTAAAAACCAGAATAAAGGCCATAGGGAATTGTAGGGTTCATATAATTTCACTCTAATTATTCTAATTTACTGTAATTAAGACACTACAAAAAATCCAGTGAGAGGGAGCAATAACATCATTTCAATACCAGTAAGAGAGCAACAGTCTTGCATTTACATGGTATTATTAACCAGAACCCTGTGAGAGCCAGAAAAACACACAGAAGAAATCCTGATATTGAAAATGTTATTTATATATTTGTGTAGATGTTTATAGAGGAAGAATTTTTGAAACAGATGTGTTTCCATAGATTTTGTCTTTTAATTTCTTTGAAGGTCATCACCTGCATTAAAATCAAGAGGACAAAAGACTGGATGGTGTCCCAAGGGCCCTATCTGCATATGCAGTCTGTCACCAGCGAGGGACAAAGCTGGTTTGCCATTTTTCTGACCTCTGCAACAGGGAGACTGTCCTGACCTCTGTTTCAGACTAAGTTGCACGAATATAGCTAGAAATCCATCACCTAGCCATCCATGGTCTATGTGCATTTCCTCTTGCAGGCTCTGGTTTTCCATGGGAATTTTTTCTATGTATGGCATTAAGCCAATTTTTGCACACAGGATGCATAGTAGCTCAATGCCAGCATAGCTCAAGTGTTTACTTCGTAACTAAGCACTAAAAACAGTGCTGGCATGCTCTGGAAGCTATTGTTGGTGCACAGCTAAAGCCTTAGCTGTTAGATGGGAACAAAAACAGAGAAAAAATATTATTATTTTTAGTTCACAAAAGGCAGTGAACTACCTGACTCTACTAAAACCACTTTACATTGTCTGCCACTACTGTCAGAACTGCAGGGAAAGTGCTTGACCTTCTTGCCTCATATTAACAACCTGGGAATTACAGGGGATCTGGGAAAGGTCAGAAAGCATCCATTTCTTTTCTTCGTCAGTGAAGATGCACAAAGTGACTTGAAGGAGAGTGCAGGAAGAGAAGGTGGCAGGATCACACTTTCATCACTCAGATCTGGATGCTTCAAACCATCTGCCTGAATTCTTCTGTCATAAATAGCTCATGCATTTCTGAATCCCCTTCTATCAAGTCCCTCCTGCTATTAAGTGAAATCCTTTGCAACCCCCTCCCAGCCCACCTTTGGCTTAAATTATTTCCCTCCCATAAGGGGGGAGTCTCATAAGTTACTTTACAGGAAATATTATTTCCTATATGGTTCCAAACTGCTTTTTGATCTTTGGTTTTGCATAAAGTACAAAATATTACTGAACATACTAAAGAAATTAATACGTGAAACAGGGCTGAAAAAACCTTTCATATATAGAATGTGACCAGGAAAAGAGAATGTCATTTTCTTGACAGGCCATGATTGCCTTTTTATGTATAATCGCTGGCTTAGACATAGAATTTCACTTTTATGAATGTCAGAGAATGACAAGACAAAAGAAAAAGATCTTAAGGAACAGGTCAAAAAGATCCAGCAGTCCAAGGTCTTGACAGTAGACTGGAAGAAAAATATTCACTGTATTTAGAAAGTTTCTGAGCACTTATAAATGCTTCTGAAAATATCGAGACTGGTATGATCCAAGGCTGAAATGATGAGAAATTTTCCATCTGTGACCAGGATAGTTTTGGTTCTTTAAATGTTATCTGTAAGCACTGACCATGTCCGTATCTATAGCTGCATATACAGATACACAAAGATTTATGCTATATTTTATCACAGGGAAATTGCTGATGTGTTGGTAGGAGAGAAATCCAGCTTTCACTGTCTGGGAACTGAAATCAACTGCTTCTGTAGGATTCAGGATATATCCACCACAAGTAAAAGAAGATCTCAAGCTTTATATACTATTAAAGGTTGCTCTGTGCCTTGGACAGGCAGATAATCTTTTCAAATCAAAACTTCCCTTCTATAATGAGTTTTCCTCCCACTGACTTGTCTGTCCCGTTTACAACATAACAGACTGCAGTAAACATAAATGGGAATTCTTATTTCAAGGGAGATCTCAAAGCACTGTAACAATGCAAATGAAGATAAATAACATCACAGGCTAACTATGTTTTACAAGATTTTCTGGTTTGTAATGAAAGCGTATATACATACTGAGCTAACAAGCTTCATGATGGCAGCATGAAACACAGTGCAACCATACATGGTGTGAAAAGACATTTGGAATTGTTGGATAGCTTGGGAACTGCCACCGAAGTCATCCAGCTCAGCCCTCTGAGGATGACCATCAGAGATCTTCACCACAGAGCAAAGCTTCCTACTCCTGAAAACAGCTATCTCATGCAGCACTTTTCCTCAGTCAGACCTCTAGTAATTATCAGGTCCTATGTGACCCTGGAAACTTACTCATTTACAACAGTGGAGCTCATAATTCAGGTCCCAGATGTTTAGTAAATCTATTTTTCAGTCATCTTCAATTTAAATAAAACAATTAATAAGAAACTAAAGTAGAGGCCACTACGAGAAATAAGCATGGTAAGAGGTGCTTCAAAGGATTCATACATTATAGTAGTGCATATGCATGCCTGGCTACATGCACCTTTCTTGAGGAGTAAGTCACTTAAGTCTAGACAACATCTCAGAAAACATCCCTACATGGTCTTGCTGCAGATCACTGTAAGCTTGTGTGAAATTGCAGAGAACCAGATTGACAAAAAATGGCAAAATCACAATTTGCCCTTCAAGAATTGTTTTTCCCATAAAATTGGAACTGTAAAGTAAAGCCTGGTATACTCAACTTCTTATTCAAGTGGAATACTCTTCTCCCTCTTCTTACCTTGCTGTTCCTCCATTCCTTCAGTCTTTCTACCCACAACATTTTGTCAGCAACTACTTCAAGAGTACTGAATGTGCACATTCCCACCCAAATTAGAGGGGAAAAAAAGCCACTGAGTTTCAAAAGTCCTACAAATTCCTCATGCAAGAAAAATCTTGGAGGCTGAGGAAGATGAGCTTCAGTAAAAGGGTGTTCAAACTACCATGCAAGGATGTGCTTGATACTAGTACAGCCCACATGTAGGATCAAAGCCACCTAAAACATACACCTCATTCCCAACTGACAGCTCACAGCAGGTTTGACATCAAATGTTGTGTAGGCGACCATCTGTCCAGAAAGACTAATACTTTGTCTTTGTTGCACATACATTTACTACATTATCCCAGTCCTCAAATCTTGTGTTTTCCTTGAACTTGCTCGAGATGTTTTACCTGTTTGAACTCACTTTAACATGACATGCTTCTTGAATAATCTAACCCTGTCTTCTGGGAGCCAGATTTTGCTTGAAAGTTATGCAGGTAGAAAAATGTGTCCATGAAGTTAAGTAGCTATCATCAAGACATAAAAACAGTCCAAAAAGATAGTGAAGCAGGAAAGAAAAAGTGATATGATGAGAGGTCTGTATCTTTTCTCCGACAGTCTTTATGCCCAGGACACTCATATTTCACATGTGAAATAAATGTAAAAGATTTAATTAAATAGCAACATATCATAGGAGAAAATAGACCCTGACACACTGATGTCTTATCTTTAGTCAAGTCAAATGGACTTCTGGAGGGGAAATTGTTTACAAACTGTAATCTACCAAGCAATTCTTACAGAGTTTAGCAGCACAGGCCTGCATATCACAGCTCATCAAAAAATAGCAAACACCATAAAGCATGCTTTGAAGAGTGAATGAGACAGAAAAATAAGATGCAGCTAGCCAAGACTGTAGCAGTGTCTTTTAAGAAGATCAAGTCAATCTATCTGAGATTGTTCAAGTGTTTAGAAAAGAACTGCATCTTTTATTTTTAACCCATTCTAAAATTCTTTTTCTTCCTAGTACTTGCATTTGCTGCACCTAAGGCCTGAGATTTTGGGAACACAGGAGGAGGTTCCTGCCTGTTTTTCTTCATTTCAGCTTAAAATTTAAATGCTGGGTAATGCTTTCTTAAGAAAACCAGAATGGATTCACTGTTCATGCTAGGATTTAAAGTCCCAAATACAGATTGTTTTTGTTCTCTGAGGCAGTAACATCCCTGCCATCTAAAAGTAATATCTCATAAGGCATTATCACAATGCCATCAGTCTTTTCTGGCAAGTGCTCCAGTCCGATTGCCAAGACCACAGCTGGTGAAATCAGAGACTGGGCATATAAATTATCCCCCACTGTAGGAGAAGAATTGGTTCATGATCATCTAAAGAACCAGAAGGTGCACAAGACCATGGGACCTGATTGGGTCCATCCACAGGTCCTGGTGGATGCAGTGGACTGGTGGACTTTCCCAGGGCTGCCCTGCAGCCTCGGTGGTGACGTGACAATTACTGGGGGGCAGAGGGAGGGGAGGAGGAACATGGCATCATTTTCCTGTATATTTGGATATATTTAGTAATTTTTCCTTTTTCTCATTACTATTTCATTAAAGCTGTATAGTTTAGTTTCCAACCTCTAGGTCTCTCTCCCTTATTCTCTCTGCTTTATTTATCAGGGAGGGGAGGGGGACTAATAGAGAGCATCTGATGGAGAATGCGGACATCAATCCCACTATGTCTCTCAATCTGTCACAGTTTAATGCTAGCCCAGCAATTAAACTGACTGACATTCACTATGGGCAAAACATGGCTGATCAATTTGGTGGCCATCTACAGCAAGGCTACAGACACAGTGGCAGAGCAGTCTATGTCATCTGCCTGGATCTGTGCAAGGCATTTGACACTGTCCCATACAACATCCTGGTCTCCAAACTGACAAGACATGGATTTGATAGGTGGATGGCTCAGTGGATAATTGGTTGAATGGCAGCACCTAGAAAACTGCAGTCAACAATTCAGTGTCCAAGTGACCAGTGGTTTTCCCCAGGGGTCAGCAGTGGGACTAATGCTGTTTAACATCTTTGTTGGAGACATGGACAGTGGGATAAAGTGTATCTTCAGCAGTTCCGATGACAATACCAATCCGTGTGGAGTGGTTGATATCCTAGAGGGAAGGCAGGTCATCCAGGGGGACTTTGATAGTCTGAACAGGTGGATCCATGCCAACCTAATGAAGTTCAACATGGCCAAGTGCAAGGTCCTGCACCTGCGTTGGCATAAACCCAGGCACGATTACAAGCTGGTGGAAGAATGGATAGACAGCAGCCCTGAGGAAAAGGATGTGGGAGTAGTAGTAGGTAAAAAGCTCAAAATGAATGTCCAGTGTGTTGCCCAGAAGGCAGCTGCATCCTAGACTGCATGAAAAGAAGTATGGCCAGCAGGACAAGGGAGGTGATTCTGCTCCTCTACTCTCCTCTTTTGAGACCCCACACGGAATATTGCTTACAGCTTTGGAGCCTCCAACACAGAAAAGACCTGTTGGAGACAGTCCAGAGAAGGGCCACAAAGATGATCAAAGGGCTGAAGCACCCCTGCTTTAAGGACAGGCCAAGAGAGTTGGAGCTACTCAGCCTGGAGATAAGAAGGCTCTGGGGGAGACCTTGTAGCTGTTTTTCTGTAGATGAAGGTGCGCTACAGGAAAGATAGGGAAGGGCTTTTCACCAGAAAGGGTAGTGACAAAATAAGGGGTAATGGCTTTAAACTGAAAGAGGGTAGTTTTAGGTTAGACATAAGAAAGAACTTCTTCACCAGGAGGATAATAAGATGCTGGAATAGGTTGCCTAGAGACACTGTTGATTCCCCCTCACTGCAGGTGATTAAGGTCTGGTTGGAGGAGGCTTTGTACAACTTGATCTTGTAGGAGGTGTCCCTGACTCTGCAGGGGGATTGATCTTGATGATCTTTAAGTTGCCTTCCAACCCTAACCATTCTATGACTGAATCTATGATTCTAACTACTCCAAATTTTTAATAGCTTCTTACAAAGACAGTGTGATGAGTGGAGGTGTTGACAAACATAGAATCATAGAATCATAGAATTGGCTGGGTTGGAAGGGACCTCAGAGATCATCGAGTCCAACCCTTTTACCACCGTTACGGTTGCTAGACCATGGCACTGAGTGCCACATCCAGTCTCTTTTTAAATATCTCCAGGGATGGAGCATCCACTACTTCCCTGGGCAGCCCATTCCAATGCTTGATCACTCTCTCCATAAAGAAATTCTTTCTAATATCTAACCTAAATTTCCCCTGGCACAACTTAAGTCCGTGCCCTCTTGTCTTGCTGAGAGTTGCCTAGGAAAAGAGACCAACTCCCCCCTGGCTACACCCTCCTTTCAGGTAGTTGTAGAGAGTGATGAGGTCTCCCCTGAGCCTCCTCTTCTCCAGGCTGAACAGCCCCAGCTCTCTCAGCCTCTCCTCATAGGGTCTGTGCTCAAGTCCCTTCACCAGCCTGGTTGCCCTCCTTTGGACCTGCTCCAGGACCTCGATATCCTTTCTGAACTGGGGGGCCCAGAACTGGACACAGTACTTGAGGTGTGGCCTCACCAGGGCTGAGTACAGGGGCAGAATCACTTCCTTGGACCTGCTGGCGACGCTGTTCCGGATACAGGCCAGGATGCCATTGGCTTTCTTGGCCACCTGGGCACAATGCTGGCTCATGTTCAGCTTCCTGTCAATCCAGACTCCCAGGTCCCTTTCTGCCTGGCTGCTCTCCAGCCACTCTGTCCCCAGCCTGTAGGGCTGCATGGGGTTGTTGTGGCCAAAGTGCAGGACACGGCACTTGGCCGTGGTAAACCTCATCCCATTGGAATCAGCCCAACTCTCCAGTCTCTCCAGGTCCCTCTGCAGAGCCCTCCTGCCTTCCAGTTGATTGACACTTCCCCCCAGCTTAGTGTCGTCTGCGAATTTGCTGATGATGGACTCAATCCCCTCATCTAGATCATCAATGAAGATATTGAACAGAACCGGGCCCAACACTGATCCCTGGGGGACACCACTAGTGACTGGCTGCCAACTGGATGCAGCCCCATTCAGCACCACTCTCTGGGCCTGGCCCTCCAGCCAGTTCTTAACCCAGCACAGGGTGCTCCTGTCCAAGCCATGGGCTGATAGTTTTTTCAGGAGGATGCTGTGGGAGACGGTGTCAAAGGTCTTGCTGAAGTCCAGGGAGACCACATCCACAGCCTTCCCCTCATCTGCCAGTCGGGTCACCTGATCATAAAAGGAGATCAGGTTGGTCAGGCATGACCTGCCCTTCCTAAACCCATGCTGGCTGAGTCTGATCCCCTGCCTATCCTGCAGGTGCTGTGTGATTGCACTGATGATGATCTGTTCCATAACCCTGCCAGGCACTGAGGTCAGGCTGATGGGCCTGTAGTTTCCTGGGTCCTCTTTCCGGCCCTTTTTGTGGATTGGCGTGACATTTGCCAACTTCCAATCATCTGGGATGTCCCCAGTGAGCCAGGACTGTTGGTAGATGATAGAGAGAGGCTCTTGGCGAGCTTGGGAGCTCTGCCAGCTCCTTCATTACCCTTGGGTGGATCCCATCTGGTCCCATAAACTTGTGGGGATCCAAGCATCTCAGTAGGTCACTGACTGTGTCCTTCAGGATTACAGGGGGGCTGTTTGGATTCATGTCACTTTCCATGAGCTCCAGAAGACATCCATCTCCAGGGTAACCTGTCTTTCTGCTGAAAACTGAGGTAAAGAAGGTGTTAAATACCTCAGCCTTTTCTTCATCTTTGACAAGTGTATTCCCACCCGTGTCCAGTAAAGAATGGATGTTTTCCTTGCCCCTTCTTTTGCTGCTGATGTATCTGTAGAAGGACTTTTTGTTATCCTTCACAGAGGTGGCGAGATTCCGTTCACAATTTGCCTTTGTCTCTATGATTTTCTTTTGACATGACTTAACAATATTCCTTAATTCCTCCTCAGTAGTTAGCCCTTTTTTCCATAATTGGTAGGCCCTCCTCTTAACCCTAATTTCTTTCAGAGTCTCCCAATTCAGCCAGACCGGTCGTCTTCTCCGCCGGCTCGCCTTTCAGCACACTGGGACAGCCTGCTCCTGTGCTTTCAGAATTTGTTCCTTGAAGTACGACCATCCCTCCTGTACCCCTCTGTTTTCAAGGTCTGTTTCCCAGGGTATATTCTCAACAAGTCTTCTGAATAGGCCAAAATCTGCCCTTCGGAAGTCCAGCGTAGAGGTCTTATTGACGACCCTTCTTGTATCCCTGAGTATTGAAAACTTGATTATTTCATGGTCGCTAAGTCCCAGGCATCCACCGACCACCACATCTCCCACCAGCTCCTCTCTGTTTGTGAAAAGAAGGTCAAGCGAGGCTCCATCCCTGGTGGGCTCATTTACTAGCTGGAGCAGGAAATTATCCTCTAGACACTCTAGGAATCTCCTAGACTGCTTCCTCTCTGTGGTGTGGAGTTCCCAGCAGATGTCTGGTAGATTAAAGTCGCCCACAAGAACAAGGGATGACAATTTGGAGACATCCGCCAGCTGCCTGTAGAATAATTCATCGTCCTCATCATCTTGATTGGGTGGTCTGTAACAGACTCCTATCACGATATCAGCCTTGTTGATCTTCCCCTTGATTCTGATCCAGAGGCACTCCACCTTATTATTACAGACTTCAATTTCTACACTGTCAAGAGACTCCCTAACATATAGGGCTACCCCTCCGCCTCTCCTACCCTGCCTGTCCCTTCTGAAGAGCCTATAGCCATCCATGGTAGCACTCCAGTCATGGGAGTCGTCCCACCACGTTTCCGTGATAGCGACTACATCATAGCTTTCCTGATGCACAATGGCTTCCAGCTCCTCTTGTTTGTTTCCCATGCTGCATGCATTGGTGTACATGCACTTTAGCTGGGCTGCTGGTTTGTCTCGTACCTTGGGTAGACCACCCTTAGGCTCCTTTCTGGAGAGCCCAGTTTCAGCCCCATCCCCCTTCAAACCTAGTTTAAAGCCCTCATGTATGCACTCAGAGAGAAAAAGGAAGCTGATTACAAGCCACCCTCACAGAAAGCCATCTATGGTCAAGACCAGTAACCTGTAAAACATTTCTGACCCTGATAAGATCAAGATCAGAATTCCACCTGCCTGATGTACCTTGATGATGCTGCTCAAATCTGTACCAAAGTGTGTGAGTTGCTTTGCTTCAGATTGGAGCATTCAGTGGTAGTGCTGACACCTGATTGCTGTCAGAACTTAGTTTTGGACACTGATTTTTGTGAAGATATCTAGTTAAAATGCGTCTGTCTGAAAATTAGGGATGAAAATTAGTTGAAATATATGATAAACTCAAATGAAATTTATAATATTGCTCTGTAAAATTTCTAATTGACACCTTTTTTTTTTTATTCGTGGGTTTCTTTGGGATGAGAGCTTTTTTTAACATTGAAATAATATTTTGTTGTGGATTTTTTTAAAAGAATAGAAAAATGTTCTGCTTTAAATTTCATAAACTTCAATAAAAAGTTAATTAAAAGATATTTGTTGAAAAAATATTTTTTTAAAAAATATGTTTTTATTAAGAATGGAGCATGTAAATACCTACACAGCTCTAAATGCTAATAAAAAATTACTGGTACAGTACATACTGCTTATATATGCACTTTTCAATATATGTGTGAAATACTTTCTAATTCATACTAATTTGTTGCTATAACTTGAAGCAAAGTAAGTTAAGATTGATTATGGTAGGAGCTGTACAAATGCATAAGAGAGAATTCTTGAGACAAATTACCCAAGTTCTAACAACCTTAGACAATGAAAATAATAATCTAGTTTTACAGGAGGGAAATTAGCACACCAGTTTAAGTTATTTGACTGGAATGATAATCATTCAGTTCTTCAGTGACAAGTACAGATCAGCGTTATCCACAGAAGTCTTTCTAGTACTCCGCAATAGCTTTGTGAAACTCAGCATTTCATTTCAATGTCTTCAACAGAAATATGCAGCTCAATAGAAGAAAATAACTAGCTTAACTGTATACAGAGGAAATATGCTTTATGTACCCTGCAGTTATTGGGTAAAGGGGGAAAACAGCACAAAAATGTTTTAGCAAACTGAGAAACATCTCAGAAAGACAGGTAACCTTTGAATGCCTTTTTTCACAAAGAAAATTGCCAGGACTCTGCAAAGGCGGTTTAATACAAAGGACCACAATTAAAGATCGAAATCTGTAGAAAAGCACATACATTATTGTTTCAAACCTTACTGTAGAACATAAATACTCTTGCAGGATCAAGTGACTCAACCGGATAGAGAAAAACACAGAGTTTGAGACTCTGCCATACTGTTCAGCAGCTTCACAACATTAACAGACTTCAAAGCCCCTGACCGAGAGGCTTTAGACTCTAGGCAGATGTTTGGCATATTCGTAGTTCTCAGACATTACAGTGAAGTGGAAAAGCATTTGAAATACATAGTTCTCTTTGTTGCTGCCCAACATGGGCAAAGGTGAACCCATCACTGAAGGAGTTGGGTAAGGAGAACTGGGACAATCACAAACCACTTCTTACCTTATTGTTTAGTTTCTCTACAGTTACAAATCATTCAGCATATGAGGTGCTTTGAGAAGTGTGCTTTTTAGAAGAGTGTTTTATGTACACAATTTGTTTTTACAAGAGAAAGAAACTGTTCAACTTAATGGTGACAATGGTCTCTGCACAGTATCAAGTCATAGTTCAGGAAGGTCAAGAATAATAAGGGAAGATGTAAATAAGCACATTTTTGGTAGTCCCAAAACCAAGAAGCTCTTGTGTTAGTTTTTGCATGTAAATGAAAATGCATGTAATTTTGCATGTAAATGAAAGGAAAGCTAGGTTATTTTTGATCAGAACAGTCAATGCCAGCACTTTTAATTTTGACTGTTTGGATAGTCACGAACACTTGCAGACTAAAAATGTAGACTGGTTTGCTTTTGTCACCAATTAAAGCACAATTCCACAGATTAAATTAGCAATTATACACCAATGGCTATATTCTCCAATTATACAGATACAATTTTTAAAAGCTCATGTAGATTATAAGGCTTTAAATTGAACATAAATTGCATTTGTATTCCCTTCAAGGCTCTTTTAACCTGCTGGAACGATGAAAGTTGATTTAGCACAAATGAAAACTCAGCCCCCCAAAACTCATTATAGTACTTGGATAGAAGCCTTCTCAACAAATCCAGTTTGCTGTAGAATATACGAGTTCACTGTCTGTCACTCCTTTCCTCTGCAGCTTTGCAAGCTATAAGCCTAGTCTCTGAGAACTTGTCCCTCCACAAACCAGCCCTGTACCACAAAAAGTCAGATGCAAGGGGCTGGGGAACACGAAGTTACAGAGCACCAAAACATACAACAGAAATTACATAGAAAATCTTTTTGACTTAGAAGAAATTCCTCCCCACTGAGTAAATTTCAAGGTAAGGAAAGGTACCCCACTATTATGTTCTTTCCATCTTTCATGACCAGAAATCGAAAGTTAATAAGCTGCAAACTTACACTGACTATTTTTGTGTTTTTTTTCTTGCCAGGCACCTCTCCTTTCAACTACCCTGTTGTCTTCTTCCAATGCACCTTGCACTACAGTGGCCTTAGTGGTGTCCCATTTCCACATCCATATATATATATGTATATATGTATACTACATATATACCCTACATTTATTTGGCTGTATACTTCCAGATGTAATTCTTTATAGGCATATTTTCTGTTTGATTCAGTAACCATAGACTAGTATCTTCTGGATTTCAGAATAATTTAATGCATGCTTCTTGCAAACCAATGTCTGTGTTAATTTCCTGAATAATATTTAACATGCAAAATTCACTCTTTTCTCCTCTTTTACCTTATGTATTGAGTTAACTGAGGAAACTCAATACAGTATGCATATTCTATATTTCACCTAAATCTATATTCTTCCTACATTTTGCTGCATGAATATTAGTCAACACAATGTTCTGCATTCATTAATAATGACAAATACTTTTGAGGGTAGTTATTTTGTCAGCAATTACATAATCCAGACCATTTATTTTGTCAAAAGCCTCAGATCTACATTCATACAGCAACATTCTTTTTTTGTCCCTATACCTTACATTCTAAGGCAGCTGTTTTGGACTACAATTTATTCTAGAAAAAACAAAGAACTTAAGGTATTCTATTTAAATTAAATTAGATTGACAGATGATATTACAACTTTTACAAAAAAAAAATGCACGTTACTATTTCTTTCAAGAAGATGCCATTCTAATTTCATTCTCAGATCCTTACCTTCCTAACTTCAAAAAGGTAGAATTTGCATAAGAGGTCTGAAGTAATGCTAAATGGAGTGTCCATGGGAAGGTGGATGTGTTTAGCTAATACCTCAGCTTAACCAGAACGGATGAGCAGGAATATATAAGTAGAAAAATTGCTTTAAATGGGAGTTTCCTACTTTCAGCAAAATTGACTTCTTTAGGTCATTTTAGATGGATTTTTAACAAAACTGGTTTCAAAATGGTTGGAAGTTTCCACTGGCTAAAACACAGGCTTTAGAAAAATTCAGCATTAAAAGATATCTTTCACTAAAATACTTAATAACTGATAGTTTGAGTTGCTGTGATAATAGACTAGATTTCTCTTAAAAAAAAAAAAAAAAAAGAAAAAGAAAAAATCAAAAAAACAATTAAAAACTCACACTTTTTTGTTGTTGTTGATTAATCAAGTGTACCATTTGAAACAGTGAAACAGCCAAAAACCTTCCAAATAATTCCACCTTTTATTTCTACTTTGAACTTCTAGGCTCTAGACTTCATTTTGCTTTTGTCTGAGAGATTAAGGAGTTCTTTAGTACTATTAATCTTTTCCCTGCTGAGGTACTTCTCTATTGATGTTACTTATCCAGCCCACACTATCCAAGATACAGAAGAACATGTTGAAGGTCACAATTATAAATGTGATAAATCAGAGAATGATACCGACTCCTGTAGTAACACCCTGACATCTGGATCATTCTTCCTCTGTGGAAGTTACCACCTATTCAAATTATCTCAAATGTGAAAATAGAAAGAAATTCATCCGTGATTTACTGGATCGAGTTTTATACTGACTTAAGACAGGATATAGTGCTAGGCTGGGGCTTTTTGTACCTCTCTGTCTTATACAGACACAAACATACAAAGTGTTTGTCAAAACATTCATTTATTCAGGTCTTTTCTGTAGGTTGTATTTACATAGTAAACTGAAGCTCTCAAATACATAGGCTGTTTGCTGTCCAGATATTGACATGAGACTCCATCACACATTTCCTTGTGGCAGTATCTTTAGAATTAGATGAGACATGACAAACTGTAGCTCTGGTCAATTATTATGATTCAGCTCACCTACAGTCCTGTGCAGTTCCTCTAACACGCACGTGATCTTTTCCTGTTGATTAACTCCAGCTGCATACAAAAAACTGTATTATGGGACCCCTTCTTTATAAGCAGGGATACCATTTCTGCTGTGCATTTAAAATCTGCTTGTGACCAGTATATAACCTTCTTAACACAGCAGGAGCAAGTTAGGAACATCCCTGTTATAGACTGCCCAGCACTCTGACCAAGAATGCTAATTAATGCATCTCAGCATATGAAAAGTGCCTAACAGGGGGGGCCTGAGCACAATGGAGCTCCCTGGAGAGAGGGCTGAACCAGGACTGTGGGGGTGTTCCCTATACACTCCTTTACCAATTGCTCAGTTGCAACTATCAGTCAATCCTGAATTTCATTTTCATATGACAGTTATAACTTAAATGCTCCAGAACTTGCCCCACCTGCCAAAATCCTTGAGATTTATTCCAAAAGCTACTTTACTTCGTTTGTTGCTGCAACACCCACTAAAAATTAGAAAATACGTTCTATTCTTGCCTTAAGGAAGTTTCAGCAGATGGCAGAACTGGCAGTGCAATTGCAACAATATGGGTGTTATGAATGGAAAATTAAATACCAGCCTCCTTGTTTACCTTTCTCTGATATCCATCTGCCTACGCTATAAAGTTCTCCTCTTTTCCTCTCATCAGACTCAGAAACTGTATTTCAAAGGATTCCAGCACCCAGAAACTGGGTGAGGTTACCATGATAAACAACATGAACTAAAATGGGAATTATGTAATAAGGAACAAAGCCAGTATTTACTTTATCACTGTAGAAATGGATATGACAAAGAGAAGTACTCTGAAGACTGCTGGAGTAGAAGGGTTATGGAAAAGCAACCACTGAGTCTTAGATCTGCTTCCTTGGGAAGTAACAATTTGGATAATCCATCTTAGTGACTGCATAAAATGCAGAAGGGAGTTGTGTGGCTGATATGAGTCTATCACAAAGAGTTCAATCGTCACATATCTTCCCTGGCTTTATAATACTGACATGTATCTCACAGTGTGGCTTCCAAAGGGCTCTCTCTCCCCAGGCTTGCTGCAGGCACACTGGTGGCTGATGAGGCCAATGCAGGACAGGCAGTGCGGCTGCAAAAGGCCCAGCAGAGTCTCCTGTGAGGGGACAGCCAAGGCAGAGCTCCTTCTGGGCTGGCTTTTCTCCTCAGGAGATTCTCCTCAGGGAGAATCAGACTGATTCTCCCTGTGTTCTCAAAGGAGGCAGCAGCGTTATGGATGGTGTCTCCATGTCTCTGATGGCAGTCAGTATGGCCAAAGCTGAGGGATTGTTTCAGGGAGTCCTTGTATCTCCTCTCTGGGGCTCCTCTCTAGCGGCAGCCACTGGCAAGTTCACCCCAGAGCACAATCTTAGGGAGGGGGTGATCCTCCATCCTGGAGACGTGCCCTGCCCAGCACAGCTGTGTCCTCAGTAGCATGGCCTCAGTCCTAGTGACCCCTGCCTGTTCAAGGACAGGAACATTGGTCACACAGTCAGTCCAGTGGATGTTTAGGATTGCATGGAGGCAGCACTGATGGAAGCGCTCGAGGAGTTGCAGGTGGTGGCAGTAGATGACCCATGATTCAGCACCTATGGTGATGGGGGGATGATGGAAGTCTCCCTGTGGTGCAGGATGGTAGAGATCTTCTGTCTTCTTCAGGCTGACTTCCAGCCCCAAAAGATCTGCAGCCTCTGCAAAGCAGGATTTTATGCACTGCAGAGCTGCTTCTGTGTGAGCTACGAGGGTGGCATTGTCAGCAAAAAGCAACTCTGGGCCATGGTGATTTAGGGTCTTGGTGTGGGCCTTCAGTCACCTCAGGCTAAATAGGCTCCCATCAGTACCATATGGGATGTAAATGCCATTTTCTTCATCAAGGTCTGCTGTGGCCCATTGGAGCATCGTGCTGAAGAAGATTGTGAATAGAGTGGGTGTGAGAACACATACTTGTTTCACACCATTGATTATTGGGAAGGATTCAGTTAGTGCATTGCCATATCTGACTTGGTCTTGCTGATCCTCATGTAGTAGGATGATCATTTTGACCAACTTGTGGAGGCATCCTAAATGTTCTAATATTTGCCACAGGCCCTTTCTCCTCATAGTGTTACAAGCTTTAGTGAGGCCAATGAATCTCACATACAGACCTTTGTTCTGTTCCCTGCACTTCTCTTGCAGTTGTCTGAGAATACCATGTCTGTGGTAGTCCTATTGGCTCTGAAACTACATTGGCTTTCAGGTAAAACTTCCTCTGTTATAGCAGGTACTAATCTGTTCAAAAGTATTCTTGCAAGGATTTTTCCAGCAATGGAGAGCAGAGTTATACCTCAGTAGCTGGAGCAGTTTGACTTTTCACCTTACTTCTTGTACAGGGTGATGATAACTACATCACCTGATGTAGTGATAACTACATCATCTGATGGTAATTCGCCTTCTTCCCAACAACTCACAAGGCACTTGTGAAATTTAGCACGGAGTGCTTGACCATTGGTTCAGGATGATCATTTTATCTGTGAGAAACATTTGGCCATCTACACTGAGTCAGGGACTCTGAACCTCGTGTATGGGTCCATACACTGCTTTTAGCACTTCATAGAAAACTCTGTGGTCTCCCTTAACTGCACACAGTTCAGTCTTTTCTGCAAGGTTGATCTGCCACTTGTTCTGGGTGTCTCAAAGGTTCTGTAGGAGTTTACTGCATGCAAGACTAAAGACTGCTTGTCTTATGTGGCAAGATGACTGAGCAAGGTGTGCTTGGTGAGTGGTTCTCTTCTTTGTCAACAATACTTGGATCTCTTGGTTGTTTTCATCAAAACAGTCTTTGTTTTTCTTTGAGGAGAACCCTAGGGATTCTTCAGAGGACTGTAGGATGCTATATTTAATGTGTTGCCAAAACACTTCAGGAGAGAGTTCTATGGGATGATCTAAAAGTCTAGCTTGAAGGTTTACCTGAAAAGTGTCTCTACCTGTATCTATTTGAAGATCATTAGCTTTGAGCCTCCTCCTTGGGATGCCACCCCTCTTATCTTTGAGCTTGAAGTAGAGGGTAAGTTTGCATGGCACAAGGCATTGTTTTGTGTGACATTCTGCACTGGGCATCACTCAAGTATGACGGGCATCACCATTCCCCTGGCACACTAAGACACAGTCACGTGGATTGAGGATGCATCCAAGTTGTCTTCAGGATGTCTTTCTGTTGGAAGATAGTGTTGGTGATGGTGAGCTGCTGCTCTGCACAAAACTCTAGCAGGCGACACCCGTTATCATTACAGTTACCAACACTGTGCTTGTCCAGTACTCCTTTCCAGGCTTCATAGTTCTTTCCTACGCTGGCGCTGAAGTCACCGAGGATTATGATCTTATCACCAGCAGCAATATTTTGGGTGAGGCGGTGCAGGTCAGTATAGAATTTGACTTTTTCTGCATGGTTAGCTTGGAGGGTTGGGGCATATAAACTGAAGAGAACAACATGTTGCTTGCAGTGTAGTGAGTGGCTTAAGGAAATAATATGATCAGAGTGAGCTGTTGGCAAATTCTCAATTTGGAGGCGATGGAGTTTTTAATCATGAAGCCAGCTCCTGAGATGTGTCTTTGAGATATGGGTTTGCCAATAGAGTGTGTAGCCGGCACCATGTTCTTTAAGACTGCCCTCCTCACGAAGACAAACGTCACTGAGAGCAGCAATGTTGATGTTAAGTCATGACAGTTCTTGGGCAATTAGAGCAGAATAATGCTCAGGATGCCCACTGTCCACTGTGTCAAGCATGGTTCTGATGTTCCAACATGCAAGTGTCAATCTGAACACAACTTTAGAGGCAGGTGTATGCCTTTGTCTCTTTTTCTTTGCTTGACCACATCAGAAGATGCCTGTTGACCATGATTAGCCATTCAGGTTAGGGACGGAGAAGAGCTTTGGTTAGGTCACCTTTTCTAGGCCCCTCTCCATGCGGAGCAAACAGTGCTCTCCTTGAAAAAGGCTGCTTGGTCACTCAGGATGCTGGCTTCCACTCAGGCTTCCATTTCATCTTTCCCTGACATTTCAACCCTCGCCTGCGCCTGCAGGGGCACAAATGTGTGTCCACCCTTCAAGCCTGTGCAGTGGCTGTTTTAGGTGAGGTGCAGCATGCACAGAACTGGCCCCACCCTTTACTCCTAAGGTTGATCTGCCAGGGCCCAACAAGCTTGGACAGTGATAGCCAAGTCCTCAGGACATAGGTTTAGTCAGGGTGTTCTTCTCTTAGCTGGATGGCATTACAGGGCTAAGCAAGCACCATCTGCCTGGGTTTGGAGTTAGAGGTGTCCTTCTCCTAGGGTGGTTGTCTGAAGGCTACTGAGCCCATCCTGCCCATGGACACACGTTGTCTGACCCTTCAGTTGTGACCTGTCTGCCGAGGGAGACCCTACTGGAGGCAAATGCCCCTGCCAGCAGAGCTCCCAACCTCACAAGGGCACACAAACTCCTCCCCCACGACAAGGGAGTGCCCATGGAGGGACTGACATGTATACACTTATCTGATTTGTCTTTCCTTATGTGCATCTTGTCTATATGAGATTTTTTTTAGCATGTGATAAAATCTCATTTTTAGCATGTGAACATCACTGCATGTGTCATTTCCCATCAGCAAGACACGTAGTACAGCTGTCACCTGTGCTTTACAAGGCTACATCCAGTTATCCCATACTTGGTAAGATAAATCAGTTTTTGGAAGCCAAGAAGGGTGAGATTTGCCTCTTGAGGGAGACACAATGGGAAAAAGACACACCCCAAGCTCTTCCCATAAAACATGGATTCTTTGGGAGATTGTCTTAATTACTACAGACTCAACTAATTTCTAAAATGGAGAGGGGCATATTCAGGCCTAAGGGCTTAACTGTTCACTGATCATAGTACTCATATAAATTGAAACTGATTAAACAGGTTCAGCTCTAACCTACCTGTTGGTGATTAACACTACAGCTTCTCTTCTGATACATTTCCTTGATACAAAGAAAATTGGCTGGTTTACTGGGCTGAGGCTTTTAGCCAATGTAATTTGCAAGATGTTATTTTAACTGGATACTATTTCCAGTGTAACACTTTCACACTAGAGGAAAGTAGCCCTTGAAGGAAAACTCTTTTCCTAATTCTAGTGACTGATCATCTTCACTTTAAACTTACATTGTTGGTTTTCACATTTTTTGTATCACAAAGGCTTCAGTCTCAATTATTTTTAAAAAGGTCAACTGTAATTCTCATATGCTCATTGAATTGTACTTCATAATTAATTCCTTCCAAGAATTACTTCTTTTCTTATGAACTTCTTACAAACTAAACAAATTCATGAAACTTTACCTTACACAAGGTACTACATTTTAAGACCCACAAACAATGAGAAAATATAGAAATCTGAGGAGATGCAACTGTAGACATTGGTTTGGAGTAATTCTGATGGCCAGATTGCTATGTATAAAAATTTATAGTAAAACATTTTAAGCCCTTGGAAGCCTAGCACAGGAGGTAATATCCTATTAAAGATGCTCTCTGAAACTTTTTCATATCAAGGCTTGTGCTATCCAGTTTCCTTTGAGTATATGGAGTTTTTCTGCTTATTTGGTAGAGTTAAGCTTCTCTCGCTGGCATCTAAGTCCAGCATATTGTAGTACAATATGCTCTACATACAGTTGTGTTTAGGAAACATACCATGAAAAGGCTGTGCCATAAAACAACCTAGCAGTTGCCTGTTTGCCCTCTTTTTTTCAGACCCCAGCACAGCCCAATTTTAGTCTAGGAAAGGTCTTTCTAGGCATGGCAACCAACTGAAGAAGATAGACCTCTCCATTATTGACAATGCTTCATCCTTTCAGCTGAGAAGCCATAGCATTACTCATAAACATCTCAGGATTGCAGTCAAGGGGATTAGCAATTTTCTCCACATTGGAACACCAGGAGTCTGCTAGCAGATTCACTGCCTTTTGGAAGGAAGGGAGTTGCTATGAGGGAAAGGGGTAAGTGTACACTGACCTGCTGACAGCTGCCACACTTTCAACTAACACCCATCAGGGAGCAATGGTACTACTCTTCTTCTGCATCTTTCGTTTTTTTCATCTCACCTGTGAAATCTTCAAATGCTTGGTTGTTACTTGTTAGGCAAGAAGGTCATGAGAGGAAAGGTGAGAAATATTTTATGCAATTTACTTCAGACCATCCTATTGTGCTGCATTGTATCTTGCTGAACTTTAGATGCTTTTCTTAAGAAGCATTATGTAAAAGAAAAGTAGAAAATGCTGATAGTAAGGTATCTGAAATAGAGGGTAGACAGAAAATTATAACCTGGTAGTTGAGAGCAACTATACTTCAGGCTGTGAACATTAAGTCTCTGAGTCTATTAGTAAAATCAAATCCCTCCTCTCCTTCTCTCAACTAAAATATTCTGATGGCAAAGCAGGGAAGAGTGATTAATAAATAAATAAATAAATAAAAATACTCAGAATCAGCAGTAGTTCTTCAGCGTCCCTGGTGGAAACTGCGTTACTCTGGTTAATTTCAAACTGGTCTGGCACAAAGAATCTGAGAACTATCTTTCACCATACACATTCTGACCCTATCTGCACTGTATTTTCTATTTTTTAAGTGCTCATAAAGCAACCAACTTATATGTGGACTGAGAAATTGATCTAGTCTCAGTGGTGCTGAGACATCAATTTACTAATCAGTGTCTGCTATGCTTTATATTACCTTTCATTTCTCCCTCTATGCAGCAAAAATAGCTCAAGGATTTCAGAAGCAGTGCAGCAGGTGATGTTATGTACGGTGGCAGAATGAATTGCTCCCTCAGAGGTGTTTAACAGCAATCATTTTCCCAAGCATTTTATTACAAGCCTTTCCTCTATTACAAGTTTTTCCTTTTCAGCAAGATTTTCAAAGTGGGAATGTGTTGTGCGCACAGAGGAAGGAGAGCCCAGTAAGAACTGCTTGTCAGATCTTCAGGGACAAAAAAAGACTGAGAAATGAAGCTTGGGAAATTCAGCCCCTTCTCTAGACTAGCAGAGCATTTTTGGATGGCTGCCCCTGTCTGGTTACTTGGCCTACAACTGGCACTCCTCCAAGGGTACTGCAGCCCTCCCCTGCAGATCTGCTGTGGAGGGGTGACTGGTTTGGATTTCTACAGTAGGACTGTAGTAGGAACAAAGAGGGAAAGATCAGAGCTAGGCAGCAAGAAGGAAGAGATGTAAAGGTCTTGCAATGGCACTTCTCTGTGATTTTGCAGGTCTGAGCTGAGGCAAAGTTCTCTCAATATAACCTGACATAATTTTAAGGAAGTCACCAAGTCCCCAGACCACTCTCTTCCCTATGTAGACCAAGCTGCGAGAGCAACTCATGTTGAAATTTACTGAGTCTCCCCCTTATCCCAAAATTAAACTTGAGCTGGCTATAAAACCCTCCTCTTCTTTTCCCTTTTCTCCCTTTTCTCTTTCATAACTTGCACATACTTGCACATTCTCTTCATAGCCAGCACATACTGGCTGAAACAAAGTACAGATAAAAAAAGATATAGATTTTAAGTTCATTCTGTCTCAATGTCTTGTGAAAGAAGAATTAATATATTAATATCAAAAAATGTAAAAATTAAACAATAGCTCTACCCCTTTTTTTCTTTTTCTGACTATCATTGAAACCATGCAAAGTTCAAAAACTATCTCAGAAACTCAAGAAAAGTGCACTCCTAGGCATTAGTCAAACACCCCAGATTGTCATCTGGCTTGAACTAGCTCATTTCTTCTGAAGGATGAGAAACCAAAAAAGTAACAAAGGTAAAGTGTGGATAAGGCACTATAACGCACTCTGTATTCCAGAGATAGAAGTCCCTTGGTTGAACAGAAAGGAAATGATGCTGGTTCTCTCGTTATGTCACAACTGAAGGAATGAGTAAAAGCTGAACTCTCCACCAGGACATTGGTAAAAGTTCAGTAGGTGTAGGGTGAATTTTTTTCCCACTCTAATAATTCTAGTTGCACCATGTGCTGAAGAAGCATGTCAAAAGCTAATGTGCATCAGTTAACAGTTGCCTGCATCTTACTCACTTCAAATTGGTATAGATTTCCTATATGGATACAGTACTCAAAATAATTGCCTTCACCAGCTGTAACTTGGAGCATCAGTGCAGTGATGCCCTAGAAAATATAGTCATATATAGGCTATGGTCAGTCATTTGAGACAGGAACAGAAAGAAGGGAATCTAAAAATGAAGGATATGTTGATGTCATATTACTATCCTTTGAATATGAGGAATAACAAAAAATTATCTTCAGTGCACTCAAAGAGCAGACAAGAAAGGACATTTGCAGCCAACTCTATTCAGAGTTTTACCAGCTCCATAAAAACAGCTCAGCTTGATAAGTAACTTTTTTATTAGGTTAATATTCTAATTCAGTAAATGAATGTCAAAAAGTCATACCCTGGAAAAGCACAGCCTGGATCTAAATATTCATTGACTTCACAATCAAGGGACTCTGGTACCTGGAAGAGGGGTAAATCACACCTTAACTAGTCTAACAGACTAATATGACAAACCCTTAACAATATAAACTATACGTATCTCTAAAAAAATGCAAAAAATATATTAAATACAGTGTATAATTTTTCAAACTTACATAAAAGTCAAAACTCTGCTACAACTTAATGCCAATACAACTTACTGAGTTGGCTGATAGCCTCCAGCTAACACCTGCTCATCTGCCTCTTGTATTCAGTGCGATCCATTAAGTTCCATGTTACATGTGACTTGTGTGTTATTTACCATATTGAATTTTCCACAATTCCACATTTTAATTTACAAATTACAGATTTAGGACGACTGTACTATCAGGCTGGCTTTTAATTGAGGGGGAAGACAGCAGTTCAGAGAGCTGAGGACACTGAAAAAAAATGTTCTGATTTGTTTTTAGCTTTGTTAAGACTCCACAGATTTGTTTCCCATCTTTGGTGACTGGTATTAAGTAAACAAAAAAAACGAATTAGGACAGGTTAAACAGCAGCAATGACTTGCACACCACAGGACAAGATTGCTCTGTCCACTATTAGTTTATCAGCTAGCCCCTATTTAACTGAATGCAGAAGACCCTTAGAGGTCAGAGGAGAATAATAGAAATACAGCAAAAGACAAAAAGAATCCACAATTAAGATTTCTAACAAAACCAGTCACAGCAGATGCTTTCACAGCCTTTTTATTGATCTAATCTACACACACAAAAAAAAAGGAGTCTCAATTGTCACTGTTGAATCCAAGAGCAATGAGATTCAGGAGAGGCTCCCTGTACTTAGCATGCTGTTCTGCCTCCATGAAACACTCAGAAAAAATAGGAGTTTCTACTGGCTTTTTGTAGAGAAGCCTTGAAGGGAGAGCTGTATATTTCTATAAAGCATCACCTGACCATCTACAATATTAAAATACGCGATGAACTGTTTAAACATAAATATTTTTGAAGTGACACATATACTATACACCTTCATGCATATGTGAAGTTTTATGTGACAATGAGAAAATGAGATATCATTTGGGAGTTCCCATAGGTAAATGGTAAAAAGAAAGAACTAGGTATCAAATAACCAATAAACAATAATAATTTTCACTTATATGTGAGAACATATTATGATATCTAATTATCATATATAAGGATATTTTAGTTACAGATATACTTTCTGTATTATCTACTCTGTTGCACTGAATATGCATTTTATCCCTTCTGTTACATTACCTGCTATTATTATA
This sequence comes from Calypte anna, assembly GCF_003957555.1. Taxonomy (NCBI): domain Eukaryota; kingdom Metazoa; phylum Chordata; class Aves; order Apodiformes; family Trochilidae; genus Calypte; species Calypte anna. The sequence goes on along the minus strand of NC_044274.1, from coordinate 60,648,770 downwards.
TATACAATGATAGAAAAAAAAAACATCCAACACCCTGACTGATTTCCCTTGTACTTTATGTGTATGTAATGATTCCCGTAAGCAGGAACCTGCACACTTCTTAATGCATATTGGAAAAGTTAACTAATTCACCTGCAGTAACAGATGGCTTTGCTACAGAGAACCACTCTTTCCTCTGAAAAGAAACCGTCTTGGTTTTACAAATCTACTTACTTATGATTTTTATATGTCTACTCTGCTTTCATTCTGTCTCTATACAACAAACATTTGCATATGTTTCCTGCATATACTTCATTGCAGCACAGGAATTTGCCACATCACATCAAAATTGCTTCACCTGTTATATGCTCACTGTATTGCATGATTAAGCTGATGGTTAAATTATTCAGTTTCTTTCTGATGGGTTTTTTTAAACTCCTGTGATTTCCCAACTCGCTTCTGTGGTGCAATACTTACCTCAAATGCATTCACTCTCCTACCAGTTGAGGTGAAAACTGACAGGGAGCTTTATGTGTAAAAAATGTATGCTGAGTTCGTATCTGGTTACTTATTGTTGCATATGTGTGGACCCACACACAAGAATAAGTTCATATAAATTTGTTGGCTATGAATTTGGCAACAAATAATTGGGCTTCTCCTCAAAAGCCAAGTGCTAAATTCACCTCAGATTAGACTTGTGTGAGGGTGATGTACTTTCTAATGAGGCAGAAAGTACTGGTCTTCTCCACAAAATCAGAATCAAATGTTTGCAAAGTACTGATAAAATAATCAAAGGTACAAGATATCTCACCTATAGAGCAAGACACTAAATTTGAACCTAGCTTATTATAGATTTCACTATACAAACACTGAACTGCTTCATTTAGCTTAAAACTAGAATATATAATTTCAACTGAATATTAAACATGGAAATAAAGGTGTAAAGTAGAAGCTCTATGAAGAGGACACAGGAAAAAATGTTGTTTCTTCCAGCACAGATGTGATTGAACTCAAACTTTCATCTGTTCTGACAGTCTGTACCCACACAAATATAAAAGGCTCCTCGATTACACACAGAGGCATGCATCTTAAAAATCCTACAACCTGACAAAAATACCCTGTTCAGTGTCAGACTACTGCTCAGAATACAGGAGGCATTATAGTTCAATTCAGAAAACATTGAAATAGCATAAAGAGAGGAAGATCACAGGAGGAAGATTTTACATCTCTTTTGTTTCTATCCTACTGCATATTTTTTCTCTTCGGTTGTTGCTGCCTTATGCCAGCACCCAGAGTTACATACAGGTATTGGTGACAAAAGACATGCCTACTTCTTTCAAGCCCTGGAAAGCCATTAAAACCGGTTGGCTGCAAATAACACGAGCATATACCCTCAAATGCTTCCTGCACCCCCTAGACAGAATCATTTATTTCTGTAATTAAGGCCAAAAGAAAAAGCTGGAACCCTGCTCAGAGTTGTCTTAGACTGTAGGACTGGCTCAAATTTCACTTAATGAACTACAAGGTAGACAGTGACTGTAGGGAATGTTTTTTTAACAACCTGCATTTCTTTTCTCACCTTTGGTGATACTTCCAAATTCAGAGCTTTGACTGTAGCTGCTGGAGTTCAGTCCTGACAGCTGCCTTTGTTACTGTAGCCCTCCCATGCTGACCTGCATCAATTTAGGAGGTGGAAATAATGTAGAAAGCTGTCTCCCCACACAAGCAACTGCCTGCATGGTGGCAAAATATTTCCTATATCAAAACAACCAGAGTGTTCAATACACTGTTAAGCAACATTTTTTAAGATGAGCACCATCATATTCAGAGCCTCTGCAATTAGTGCAACCATTCTGTATCTAGGAAAAAAGCTGTTATCTTTTTTTTTTTTTTTTTTTAATCAGGAAATATTTACTATTTTGAGGAACTCCACAAAATATCTGAATAAATTATTTTCAGGAAAAAAGGTCATTTGTTTTGTCTAATTTTTGAAAAATGAAGCCTGTCTGGCCACAGTGGATATCTCAGGTGTCTGTTTCTAAATCCCCACAAACAGATTAGTTTAGCATGAAAATATTTACTAAAGCAGAGACTTCCCAAAAAGAAGCTGCTGCTTCTCCTTATTTCTGGTCCATAAAACAAGAATTGCATATTTATCATGTTTGGACAGCAGCAAAACTTTAAATCAACACACTTTGCCAAAGAGCTCTACCATGGGGCTTGATCTTGCCTGGAAACTAATTCAAGTACTAGTGACTATTTTTCACTCTACCTCCTTAGACACAAATCAGATTTACATGCATATGCCATCTCTCTTTGAGGCAGGTCATCAGCCAATTTCATTAGCCAGAAAGTTTTATAATATCCAGACAGAACAATTCATAAAGCAAGCCATTGCACCAGGGACTCCTTCATTAACAGTAATTATGCAAACCAGCATGCCACGTAAGAGACTGAGATTATCAGGTGGGTAACCTGCAGTGCAGGAAAGACTGTTAATTTCTGAATACTGATTAGCATTCTGTTTCTCGTTTAGAAAGCATAGAAGATTTAGAGAGTCATCCTTGCTTTAATTATTATTTAGACAGTTTTTATAACTCAAATAATTGAGTTATAAATTTATTTTTAAATAAATAAATTTATATTTATTTATTATAAATAAATTAATTTATATTTAATACAGAAGATTTTTCTATACATGGATTTCCCTACATTTCTGTAAATAATTCAAGCACACATTATTACTCCATTTCTTTTTTTTAATTACTTGTGTCCAATTGGATTTTATAATATTATTCATTGTATTAAAGAACTAACCAGGCTAGATTTCTGAGACAGACAGGCATGATGTTCCTTTCTTTGTCACAGGCATCCACTTCTTAAATACCTTTACGTGGGAACACAGTCTTCATTATAATCTGATGTACTTTTAAAAATATTTTCAGTACCCCTGCAGCTACCACCAGTATTCTATTGCCAGTGGCTGGGCTTTTGTAGGTTCCAGAACCACATCCCTTGTGCTGTGGCACAGCATCCCAGGTCAGCTCCCAAACCTACTGGCCAACAGCACGGCTACACATCTGTACTGCTTTTGGACCAGATGGTCAGCAGCCAGCACTGAACGTCCTGTGGTAAGACGATGAGCTCTCATGAAAAAAAGTTCAGAAAAAAGCTCACTCCTAAAACTCAGATGTTTGGTATATCTCTGGAAAGGTCTGCAGTTTTCCAGTCATGCTGTCACAAACCTTTTTGTCAAAGGAAGGGATTACAGGCAGAATATGAGTAAATGGCCATATGCTCCCTTCTAGATTATCAGAAACCAATTAATTCTCTTGTATTTTTGCATGTAATGTATAGCTTTTTCTATTAGTATTGTCCAAACAAACCCCATAATTCTGAACAGTGTCTAAAAAAACATTTATTTTTTTTTTGCTTCTATGTAGAAATTTCTGCTTCTCAGTGGGATAAAAGTGAAATATTAATATAAGTGTTTCAGAAAAGAAATGCATACAGCTAGTGAAAACTAGCTCTCAATTTAAGACTGGAGTAGAGATATGTAGAGTAGTCTCCTCAATGTCCTTCTAAGTTGATATTGGTGATACCTCTGTTGAAAACTGACTTTAATTTTATTAAATATTACCTTATACATTCCAAAATACTATTAATTTCCCACTTCTCTATGGAAAAAAAATGTAGAGAAAAGATATCTCAGCTTGATATAAATTAACAGTGTTGGAAAAGCAAAAACTGACATCTTTTGCCTCTCTTTCAAGAGACAGCAGTGGAGAAATGATGCTTGTAGAAAAGATAACAGGTATTTTTCCAACTGTGTTTTTGTTCTTTGCTTCTACCGAGGAAAACAGGATTAAGAGTGACAAAAAGGATGCAAATATTGCTATCAATAATTAAAAAAAAAAAAAAACAGCAACCAAAAAAAAACAAAAAAAAACCTCTCTAGGCAGAAGTTTAATATAATGGTAAGTGCAGTTTTTTCTCACCCTATGGCAACCATATTATTTCACTGAAGTAATGAATCTACTGACTCTCTGAAAACTGAGTCTTATTTTCTAGATTAGATTGTTTTACAAACTGGATGCTGGTTTCAGATCTCAAGCTGTACAATCTGCTCAAGCATCTGACACTGCAAAAGTTGCGATGAAGTTATGGTTTCTGAAGTCAGCGGGAAATGTAGATAAGCCATGAAGCATCAGCTTGACAAGGTGTTGTGATAATGTATCAAAAATGTGTTCCTTCCTAGAAAGGTTGGACCTGATGATCCTTGAGGGCCCCTCCAACCTGGCATTCTTTGATTACGTGATATAGCATCTATTATATAGATTCTCTAGATTACCAATAGAATGTATCTATTCATAGATATGATCACAGAATGTCAAAGAGGTAGCAAAGCAAATGCAGCTATGAGAGTTTGCAGAAGATGGTTTCAGGAGCTTTTTTTGCAGTAGTTGGTGCCATAGATCTGTCTCTTCCACCAAGAATGGTTCTTCCCTGAAGCACACCTTTTGTCTTTTTACAGTGTGAAATCTATAGAGAATTCTCTTTTTTTTCCTCTCCAGGACAATAAAGACTTGTTTTTTCTAATTAAAAAAAAAAAAAAAAGAAAAAAAAAAAAAAGATTCATTTTAATTTAATATTCCAATCAAGGCCATGGATGTAATGCCATATTCTTGACAAACCTTTTTTAAAACTCCCTGTTTCATCCCACTCAGTTTTATTGAATGCCATCTCATTGTTTGGAAGCAGTGTTAACATAAACAGAAGAAAAGCCTTTTTCCCATCTGGTATAACAACATGGCAAAATTGTTTGTGTAAATGTTTACAGATTAAGTGTTTACAAGTTATTAACACATTGCTTCTAATTTGATTTCTTGTAGACAAATTAGTTTCACAATCCTAGCAAATGGGAAAAATAAATTATTTGGCTGAATATACATTCAGAAATAACCAAGACAAAAGTGTATTTCAACACATGCTGCCTCATTCTTTTGTCTGTTTTATCTGCCTCCATATTCAGAGTAGGTTGTTGGAGGTAATACAGCAGTGGATTACAGCTGGGAATCTTTCAGCTCAGCAATTTTGCTTTCATAAGGCCTTTTAGACAGATAGATAGATAGACAGACAGACAGACAGATAGACAGAGATAGAGAGATAGAGAGACAGAGATTCAGACAGAGAGACAGACAGAGATTGACTTTAAAGGTTGTAAACTACTTAGGAGCCTAAATTCGATTTGATTCTTTGGGAAGTCAGACTCCTCAAGGATGTTTTCAAACTGTTCTTAGATACCGAAGTCATGTGAAAAGTTTGCCAGGGTTTCTATTAAAAGCACATTTTTAGATAAGACTACATGATATAGCAGAAATTATTACTAATATTTTAGGCTCTTGTGCTTATATTTTAAAATTTAAAAAATATATCTAGCTAAAAAATTAAATATGAAGACCTTTCTTTCCACTGTGACAAGATGATTAGTTGTTTGACAAATTTATCACCACTGAAACCATCTGCACTGAATGTGTATCTATCATTAAGTTTATGTAGCCTTTTTTTTTTTTTTTTTTTTGTGGCTTTATTAAAGAAGCTCCCAGAAACAAAACAAATCAACCAGTGATGGATGATGGCCTCTTACCCCCTCAAGCAGCTTAATTCAGTAAATTTCTCCTATAGAAGTAGTCTCACACACCCATACTGATTCCCACCACAGTCCAGGGCCATACCCTCAAAATTTTGTTCCCTCCTGTTTCAATATCATGTTATCACCTCCAGACAGCCTGTCTGGTTGTGTTAGCAGAACTCAAGTGCTGTAAAACCACATCTGGAGACACTCAGCACCATAAAAAGACAGTTCTAAACTTATTGCCGTGCAGATGTCAAGCCTTCACCCTTAGCTAATCTTTAACGATGACAGACAGCACACATCTAGATGAAAATACAAATCCAAAGAAACAGCAGTAAAAATGAGTGTTGAAAAATAATAAAAAAAAAAAATAAAAAAAAATAAAAATATAAAAAAAAAAAAAAAAAAAAAAAAAAAGAAAAGAAAAAGAAGAAAAAAAAAGGAATACATATGGGAAAAATTATTTGGCAGCACTGAAGCACAGCACTTCATTGTGCAGATCTAGCAGTACATCTCTGCCAGGGCACAGAGTTGCATTAGAGGATAACATGATTTGGGGCCTCCAAGGGTCTGAGTTTCTTTACCAACAGCAGTCCTGCACTGCCCTCCAATATGTTGAACTCCCCTTGTTCAATGTAAGCAATGAACGTAGAAGAGACATGCTTAAATTTATTTTTTTTTCTGTGTCTTTAAGTTATTTTCCACTTCAGCTACATGAAAATGCCACAGTGTTTGTGGTGGCATGGCTAATTTTCCCATTTGCTTTAACACAGAACTAGATACTGCTTCATTGTCTCTGTTCCTTCTGTCTAATTGAATAGTTTCATTGTCTTGTCTTTTTTCTTTTTAACTCATCTGCGTCAAATATGTGGTAAAAAAATTTTACAGTTTAACAGTTGGGGTTTTTTTATGTGGATAAAGTTTAGATAATATTCATAATGCATTACCTATTGCTCATGTGTAACCCAGCACTGTAATTAAATTATTTTCCCAAATCACTTTGGTTATGTAGTAGCTGGAATTCAAGATCTAATTTAATGTTAGATTAGTAAACATCTCCTCCAGGGATAGACGTTAGAGAGCGAACAAAACTCCTTCATTGTATCAATAAATGCTGTGAGGATTGGCACTCTCTGCAGGCTGTGGTAGGCTGCAGAAAAGCTACTTGGTTCCTTGTTCATAGTCCCAGAAAGTGAAAAGAGAAAAGGAGAAAAATATCCACTGGAAAATGAAGCATGAAAATGTTTCTTTACTGTAACAAACAAAGCAGTACAGAAAGCCACAGACCATGCCTTTTTTGCACAACTCTAAATCCTAGGTGTGTGGTAAGCGTCCAAATATTTTTCCCAGCAAGTGCATTTGAAGAGTTTTCTTCCCCTTTTCCTTCATATCCCTCATATTTGAGTCACATCACACAATCCTGTGCCTAACTAGAAAACAACCAAGACAGGGTAGCCTGGCCACTTCCCCCATCAAAAGAGAACACCATGCAAATGTGGCTGCTGGAGTGGATGAAAACCAGCCATTGAGCACAGCTGGGGATCAGAAGAGGAACAGAAATTTTTATGAACCAGTGCATGTCTTCTGCTGGGTTTGTCACTAATGCTTCACCTCCACAGATACAACTCCATGGTAATACAAGTTACCACTTAATGCTCTGCAGGCATATTTCTACCCAGCTAAAAGAAAAGAAAAAAAAATAATATTAAATTCTTCAAACTGTACAACTGACAAAATCCAGTCAGGTGATAATGTCTTATTTTATTGAGAATTGATTCTACTGTGCTTAAAGCATGAATTACAGATCCAGTTGGCAGTGAAATGTACACAAAATGATGGTCGAGGACTAGAGGGGAGAGTCACACTGCTTTAGTTTTAAACATTCATCTGTGATCCCAGAAACATATCCTGCCAAAGTTTCATTCATTGTGAAATACTTCTGTGTTATTATGTGTGTGAAGCTGGCTCTCTCTATACTTCTCTCCTATGTCATATAATCTCTTTGCTCCAGCATCACCACATTATATCTCAATAAAATGCTCACAATATACAATGTCATTAGGACAATTTCTGTGCTTTTCTCTCAGGGTGATAAATTTCAAGGTGCCAGGTGTTCTTACTTTCTTTTACTATATGATGAGGTGGATATTTTATCAACATTCATGCAGTACTGAAAGGCTCCCCAGGGTATGAGAATTAATTTGGCTGCAGTGCTAAGGGCATAAATTACACAGGAGGTAGCGTCCTTTATAGAATAGCTACTGAATGCCCAGAATCTGTGTTGGTAATACTTTTCCAGCACAGCCCAGTTCATTCTCAACAACAGTAAATAACAATTTTGAAATGAATTTTTTAATTGTGTGACCTGAGTCTTCATTTAGTGCCAGAGGATGGTTTCAGGAGTCCAAGTGCATTGTCTCCATAGTGCTATTAGGTTGTCTAGGAAAGTGATGCACATCCCTTTAGTGACTCACTAATGTACATTCATATGAATAAATATTTGCACATGGATCTATTATTTCAATCTGCAGAAATGCTCCCTTTCAGCTGCATAAAAGCAGAAAAATCACAAAGGGATGTAAACTGCCTTTCTGTTAAAAGAAGCAGTGTTTTGTGTTCCTTGGTGAATGGAAAATTTCTTCTGTCATCTAATAGTTAAGCAGTTTGGTAAAAGTCCTCACAAACTTTATGCAGTTACAGCTCCATTCTGAGGGCAGTGGAACAGGTCAGCGGGACCTCAGAGGATTCTTAAGATTACCTCTGGGTATGAGGATATAAGAGAGAAATGCAGGTTTCTAAAGTTTATGTCCAGAAGGCACGCATTCTACCTACTGTCAGATCTTTTTCCTAATACAGTTGCACTCCCACACTTTGACATGCATTTTGGTGTGTTTAGAGCAACCCCTAGAAAAGTGTAGAAATTCTTCCAAAATCTGCATGCATGTTGATGTCATAGTCACCCCACTATGAGCTCTATATCTAATGTTCAGATTAGAAATGGAAGTAAAAATGCTGCCATTACTAGCAGCTAATGATGCAAAGGTTCATCCATTATGTCTGCCATCAGCTGTGGGAATAGATTTTCACAGAACATCCCATGCTAGTAAGTTAAATATTATACCTTGGAAGCCTAGTCTCAGCATTTTCTTTTTAATATGTGGCTTTCCATTTTTCTGTTTTGTCATCTAAACAAAATGGTGATACCACAAACATAGTGAATTAAAAGTAATAAGCAAAGTTTTTCTGAAAGGCCCAACTGCATTAACAGCTGTTCAGACTGTCTTTTGAACAGCAGCAGAAATATAGCTCAGGCTGCTCAGAAACTGTGCAAAGGGATGTTGTATGATAAAACTCATTCTTTTTCATCCCCTAGTCAGGCTTCTGATCCTATTACTGAGAAAGATCACATGGCCTCCTATGGCTGTTGCAAAGTGATGAAATGCCTAAAGCTAAAAGCAGAAGTCATTACTAGTAGCAGAAGTTTTTACCATCAAAGCCAAAGCATTATTGTGCAATTTATTGTTGCATGTAAACTTTGCTAGCCACAAAGAACTATCCTCTTTATAAAGCTACCATTTCTTGTAGTCTGTCCTCAGATAGAGTGAATAGTCAACCATGAGAAACATGCACTTGTTTCTTTTCCCTGGTATCTATTATTTAATTTTGCACCACTTCTGACACAAACAAAGTGCTGAAATAGTGGCCAGCTGGGACACTTTATTACCTAGACCATCATAACAACACACTTAAAATGGCAAGACACAATTCCAATTCCTCATATGTGTTTCATTTCATTCCCTGATGCAGCTTGTACAAGGGGAATTAATTTTGAATTTAAAATGGGCACTTCATTGCTTAAGCTGCTTCAAATTCTTTGAAATCTCTGAGCTCATTGTAAGTAAGAAAGATGCATCTCTGTTTTTCCATGTTTGTAGTTGCTGTGTGGAAGTCTGAATTTAAATCCGTTTCTTGTATTTTCCACTATATGTATCAAGCTCTTTATTTCTAAACCATAATTATAACTATTATATGTATTGTTGTTGTTGTTGTTATTTATTGTTGTTGTTATTGTTTTTCTGTGGTCATACTACCCCAGCATTTATAGAGTTGATGCTACAAAACTCTTTTCATCTCGGAGACCTAAGGATATTCACAAGATCCAGATGTGCATCTGCAAACAGTTAATACTATTTTGTTCCAGTCTGTGTTGTTCTACACTTCTTGTTTAGGCTTTTTCATTACCATGTCCCTTCTCAGTGCCTGATACAGACAGGTAGAAACAGGCACTTCAAGAGATGCCAGTTCTCATGGAATAAATTATAATATATCGTCTGGTGTAATTTACTTAATGCAGTGCTGCCCATGATTTACTTTGTGAAACCTCGTACAGCCAGAATATTGTGCTAAAATTTAAGGTCATGCTCATGTATATTGCACCTCTGAAAAAGTACCCACTGTCTACAAGGATAAATATATCTACAAACACTGATAAACTTGTTCTTGTGCCTACTAACCAAGATCAATCTTAAGACTCAGACTCTCTGCAAAGATAGACAAAAAGAAAATACACTGTGCCATTTTTTTCTGTTTTGTTTTGTATGTTAGGGAAACACATTTGAATTTTTGAAGGGACAATGAAGTAGTGTGGTAACCATGTAATACAGGGAAATGAGGAAACATATAAGCTGAAAATACCTCAGTGCCAAATTTGTGGTTCTTACCTTTTTTGTTAGCAGCACTCATAAGATAACACAGCTCTCTCGTCTAACCTGATAAATAGATGCTCATTAGCAACCCCTGCCCATCATCAGCACACTCTACCTTTTCTCAGATCACATTCCTACTTAAATTCCTAATTATGGAAGGAACTCAAAGTCTGTATGCTCAGACTAACACATGAAAACAAAGATATACAAATTGCTTGAAACTACCCAACAATTCAGTTGCAAAATCAGAAAATTTCCGAAGAACACGCATCACTCAAGAATATGCTGTTTTGCTAAGGACCCTTGAGTGCATCAGACTTACAGAAAACACAGTTAATAGAAGAAATTACAAATACAAGAACTGACAAATTGCTGTTCAGAGTGCCTCCAATCTCCTGGATCATATCTTCACAGTGGCCCTCAGTGACTTTCAAACACAAGGAAAACTTTCCCTGTGCTTTGGAATATTCAAAAAAAAATCTTTGGTTCAGGTTTGTTTATACAGAGGAGTTCTCTTACTTGAAGTCTCCCTCTCAAGACATAAGAGCCTAGGAGATCCTGGGTTGATGAGGTGCAATTTTTGGTAGCTGGAAAGAGATCAACCAGGGATAACTCACTGTAAGTAGCTTCTGCATAGAAATCTCTGATCCAAAGTTCCTGGCCCCACCTCAGGCATCAGTGAACAAAACATGTTCATCTCTGCTATTAACATCATCAAGAAGGGGAAACACCCAGTAATTAAAAGCTGGGCAAATGAGAGGGGGGGGTGAGAGAGACCAACACTTGGAGGAAGTGAACAGCACTAGAGGAGAGCAGTGCCACAGCAGAGAGATCAAGGTTGGTGAGGAACAAGAGAGAGTGTTGTCCCAAAAGTGGGGTCCTTTACTCGGTGTGCAAAAAGCCAGTCCACACACAAAGTTGAGATATTTGCTTTAATATCCATTTCTGCGCAGAAAGGGGAGGAGGGTGAAATTCCAAAAGTAAGCTGTGTGTCCTGAAACACCAGTGCTACTTTTATGCCCAAAATCATGAGAAAGAACTTTAACATTAAATTATCATTTTCACACGATTGGTTAAACACTTTTTCGCTTCGATTAAAAGTGACAATGCTCAAAAATTTAATTGTGCATGCTCAAAGAGTAAGGGGCTCATTGTTAGTAGGGATTCCTATAGCCTCTGGGTGTGTATTTTAGTATGCTAATAGCTCATTAATATATTAATAGTGCAGTAATACAGTGAATCCAATTATTCATTGGTTTTCTAGCCAATGCTCCGGACTATAACCAAGATAACTTGAGAGTTTTTTCTGATTTTACTGTTTCACAGTCATTTTTATTCTGCATGTCTCTCTTGTTCTCTTTTATGTGATTTTTCCCAAAATACAAATTTTCCTTAAAATTTTCCTTATTTCAATTAATAACTGACATCAAGAGAAGGTGCCTGAACAGAGATTTTTCATTACATCCCATGGTGACACAGCAGCTTGTCCCCTAAAACCCATGGAGAATCACAGTGGAGCAGACTCTGAAGAACCACAGTGGAGCAGATGCAGTGGACTTGCTGTCCATGAGGAATCCTGCTTGAGCAACTGTGGACCTGCAGTGTGGGGAAGTTCATGGAGCAGATGTTGTGAACCTGCAGTCATGGAGGTTACTGTTCCCAAAGCAGTCCGTGGCTGAAGCAGTTTGCTCCTGTGCTGGCGCAATTTGCTCCTGAGGGATTGTGCCTTGCAGGAGGGACCCACATGGGAGTGTTCATGAAGGACTTGCTCCTGTGGGAGGGACCCCATGATGGAGTAGGGAAAGACTGAGGAATACTTCCCCCTGAAGAGAAAGGAGCAGAAAACCACGTGTGATGTCCAGAATGTAAACCCCACTCCCTGTCCCCTGTGTCACTGGGGTGGAAGAGGCAGAGATATAGAGAACAAAGTGATTTGTGCTCAAGAAGAGAGAGGTGGGAAGAAAGTATTTAAGCTCCAGTTTGTGTTTTCTCTTTGCATTGTTTTGGTTTGATTAATGATAAATTAAATATTTTTTTTTCCCCAAGTTAACTCTGTTTTGCCTGCGGATGTAATTGGTGAGTGAAAACCTCAAAGCCCTTGTCTTGACCCACAAGGTTCTAGGTGGATTTCCTCCTTGACATCCTGTAATGGGGAGGGAGAGAGGGAGTGAGCTGCCACGTGGTCCTTTGTTATAGGCCAGGCTCAAACCATGACACCATCGCAAGACATTGACAGTTATGCCGCTTCTTTCTTGAAAATCCACTTGTTTTTCCTTGTTATGTGCCTGGCTCCTAATGAGTTCATCTTATGTCAGCCCACGAGTGAAAGTGATGGGCCGAGATTAAATGGAAATAAACATGCCAGTGAGAAGTTTCTGTATCACCACGTGGTTTATATTCTGTGTGTTTCCTGTATAATTTTTATACGTTATTATCTCTGATCCAAACACAGTGGAAAATGCTTTTGAAAAAGTGATTTGACTTAACACTGGGAGACAAGGAAGTATCCAGATAGGTTGTTAAGTACATCATCTGCTTCCAAAAGTAATATCAAAAGTGAGTTAATCTCAAAATTTACAAAGGTGATTTTGCTATTCATTACCCACAAAATAACACATTTATGGCTCAAGTGCATCCCACTAAAGCAAACCACCACAAAGCTTGTCAATCAGTCAAGCTCAAGTCTCAGGCTAAACTGGCACTTGGGGCATGGGCCTTGAGTCTCCTTCCAAATAGCTATTAATAGATATTACACTGCCCAAAGAAAAGTAAACACATTCAGTATATAAATACTATATTTATCAGATTTCTTAAATAAATATATCAGGTTCCATACTGAATAGTGGGAGTGTATAGCATGGCTCCTTTTGCATTCCCAGTGCTTTGAGGCTGATTTTCTTTCACCCTAGAAGGCATAGACATAACTCACTTAACCAGTTAATCATTTTGCTACAGAATAATTTTGTGGCTTACAATTAATTCAATTAATATGCATAACAGGAAAGATAATGAAACTTTGAGACCATCCTGAAACCCCAAAGCACAAGGAAATGAAAGAAAGATGCTTATTAGTATTCTATCTAAGGCAATACCAGCTTTTAACTTTTGCCTGTCTACCCAACTTCTCTATTTGATGCTTCCACAACTGAAGACTTTTTACAATAGTTTTTATATCATATCTGTTATGTAGCACTTCAACAGCTTTGTTCTTTTATTCAGCCACATTAGAAATGTGAGTTTCCTCCTTCAGATGCCAAAGACAGTGAACATTCAAGACCCGGAGAAAGTTGTTAGGATTATTACGAAGTTGAGAGGAGAATGTCTTAGAAGGGCAACGTAAAATTACAGCTGTACTTTACAGAAGAGGTTTTGCTGCTTCATAGATGCATGGGGTAGCAATTGCTGCTGCAAACTGACCTTTATGGCCCCATTCTTTCTAGGTACAGAAAGGCAATGGTATCCTAATGAGACTTGCCAACTTCCCAAAAAGGAAAAATAATCTCCCTAATATAGTCTTCCCAACACATTCTGGAAACATATTTCATTAAATAGCGTAGTGACTTTTTTATACTTAACCAAAGTTAATATGAGTTGATCTAAAAAAAAAACCAGAAGGCAGTATTTTTTTTCAAGTAAGAAATATATGAAATACAAACAATGATATATTAGTGCAGCCTGATATGGATTAGAAGCCTTTCAGAAGAAACTCTAATTTTAGTAGGAAAGTAAGTAATATCCTTTTTTAAAAGCCTAATTTTATTTTAAAAGAAACTGAAACCAATCCTTTCCAATGCCTCCCTCTCCATTGCTATGAGAGAGTCTGAAACATGGTTAGAATAAAAAACCAACACAGGAGATGTCCCCTCAGAGACAATATTTCAGACTCATTGTCCAGATTCCACCAATCCAATTAGATTATTTGAAGTGATAGCTCATAAATTGTTAATATATTGCTCTGTAAGTGAAGAAAAATACTTATCTCATTTTTCCAGCCCGCTGGCTCAATTTCTGCACTATACAATCATTTGTTACAAAATTTTCATTTTTCCATTACTTTTTATTGTTAGCTCAGAAATAAAATCCTATGAACAGAGGATTTACGATGACAAGATAACTACAGTGCAGGAGCGGAGAGGGTGTGAGTATAATGACACACAAATAAAGTTTAATGAAATATTATGAAATGGAAATAACATGAGGCTGAATAAACCTCACTGGTAACTATGCATTATAACTGTAAGAAAAGAAAATTCATAGGAGAAAAAGACTGTAAATTATAGAGAAAAACAATGTACTGAACAGACAGCAAAACTGTCCAACTTAGAAGCACCATTCCGACTTACATTTTTAAAGATTTCCTCAAAAACTTCCTACACTCTGTATTTCTATCCTGACCTTTGTTTTTTCTCTTATGCCTAAAGAAAAAAAAAGGAATAAATAAAAAATCAATACATCTAAATGATACAGATTACATACCCAGATCTATTCAGAATGGGTAGTAGCAAAGAAATGGGACAGGGAGCATGCCATAAAAAATATATATATTGAGTGTCCCATTCAAGGAGGTGATTTTTTATAACCCATTCCTTATATTTTTCTGGTGGAAAAAATTAAAAATTTAAAAATAAGTTTTTAAAGTAACATCATGAACATAAAACTGCTTTAGAAGGAGGAATTTCTCAGGCATGTCTAACACATGGAATAGTGTGAATGAATAGGATCTTTTACATCCTTAGCACCAAGAGACATAAAACCCAAATTTTGAGAATGTCAATGAGCAGCACACAATGGCATTAATGAAGGGTTTCTTAGTTCCATTTTGAGGTTAATTAATAATCTTAATTTTAATAGTTTTTTTTTATATAGATATAGTTTTACAAAGTAATACTTCTAGAAAAATTGTGATGTTCTGTAACCTGTGTATCCTTTTTATCTTTGTATGCACACCTCTGCAAGGTCAGGTGTTCCAGGTCAATCAAAGACAGGAAAGTAAGAAGTACAATTCCATTGCCAATGTTGACCAGGAATACTGTATCTTGACTTTTGCATTTGTGGGCTGTGCATTCACTTTTCTTTCCTTCTGTGATAATCTCATTTCACAGAATCATAGAATGTCAGGTTGGAAGGGACCTCAAGGATTACCTGGTCCAGCCCATCTAGTGTTGTTTATATGAGATGTCTCAGCAACCTGTCGAGTTGAGACTTAAAACTTTGAAAAGTGGAGGAATCCACCACTTCCCCTGGGAGATCATTCCAATGTCTGACTGTCCTCGCAGTGAAAAATTTTCCTCTTGTATTCAATTGGAATTTCCCCAGGAGCAACTTGTGCCCATTGCCCCTTGTTTTGTCCATGTGTCCTTGTGAATAGGGAATCTCCATCTATCTTGTATCTGCCCTTTAAGAACTGGAACATTGTAATAAGGTCTCCCCTAAGCCTTCTCTTCTCAAGGCTGAACAGACCCAGTTTCCTCCGCCTCTCCTTGTAGGGCAGGTGTTCCAGTCCTCTGACCATCCTCATAGCTCTTCTCTGGACCCTCTCTTCCCTCTCCTCATTCTTTTGACACATCAGGGACCAAAATTAGATGAAATACTCAAGGTGTGGTCTGACAAGCACCGAGTAGAGTAGGAAGATGACTTCTTTGTCTCTGCTGCTGATGCCCTTGTTGATATAGTCCAGCATCCTGTTGGCTTTCCTTGCTGCTGCAGCACACACACTGTTCACACATGTTGAGATTGTTGGCCACTGAGACCGCCAGGTCCCTTTTCACAAGGCTGCTCTCTACCCAAGTGAATCCCAGTCTGCACTGCACTCCTGGATTATGTATTCCCAGTGCAAGACCTTGCACTTCTCCACACTGAACTTCATAAAATTACCAGCAGCCTACTTAACCAGTCTGTGTAAATTATTCTGGAAGGTGGCTCTCCCTTCTGGCGTGTCAGCCTCTCCACTCATCTTAGTGTCACCAGTGACCTTCATCAGGATGCTATTGATCCCATCATCCAGGTTTCTTATGAAGATCTTAAACAGCTTCAGGCCTGATATCCGTCCCTGAGGAACTCCACTTGTGACCTGTTATCAGTTTGAGGATGAATTATTATCCTCTGGGAAAGGTCTGTCAGCCAGTTCCCCAACCACTGCACAGACCTCTTGTCCAGGCCATGCTGACTCATGCTGAATTGTTTTCTGCTTTGCAGAAAAATTACTTCTAAAATGTCTCTCCTTTCTATATGAAAACTTATATTGCAAATGGACTGAATTGGATACAGTGTTTAGATAGATAACTGAATGCAAACTCTGCTAACTATGAATATGGTAGGTGACTGACTGAGAGTATTTGCAAATACTTCAGCAAAATAATTCATAGAGAATAGGTTATTCACTTTATAATCAGTTCAACTACTCACTATGAATTTCTTATTATGTACTATGTTATCACATTATTCTTACATACACATACATCACTTTAGAGGCAATAATTAAGTTTACTGTGGCTTTGGTAAAACAGTAATTTCTAAAGATAAAAATCATGTAATAGTGTTTTAATTCTTTGAGAAGATTTGACACAAAAGACACTGCTACAGGCAGAAAATGTAATTATAGATCATTGTGCCAATTTTATTGTAGAAATGGTTTGGTTTACTGTATTTCCCATTCCTTAGGGAAGCTGTATGTCAATTTATTACATATACATATTTATACATAATGTAATATTTGTATGAACAAATACAACAACAACACTTCGACACAGTTCTGCCTTGTTGAAAAAGGAGTATCACCCCTGCTTAAGAAAGTACTGTGAATTATTACTGTAGATCAATACTGGTTAATAAGGTGCACCAAAGTATGTGTTTTGGCATGCTGTTTTAGTAGTATTCTTGTAATCTCTTTTAATAGAATAGAAATGAAAGTATTTATACCATTTAAAAAAATCTTTTGAACATAAGAAGTCTCAGAAATCTGGGAACAATTGTATTTGGTTCTTTTCTTGGTCTTTTGCAAGTATCCTTAGAGTTTTTGAAGCCCAGGGAAAGATCTGTGTCTTACATCAGAAAAACTGTGGCTTCATGTTCCTCTCCAAAGTATTCTAAAGCTTTTTAATTTTTTTCTTCTGACAATGCTTAAAACCCCACTAAAGTCTTTTTTATTTTGAAAAAGTTTTTTTATTTGTTTAATTTTTGCTTTGCAGTCAAAAAAGAGTCCTACAGCAGAAACATAGCATAAAACCAGGACCATTTTTTCCATTTTTCCTTAAGTATACCCAAAAAAGAATCAAGAAAAAGAAAAAAAAAAAAAAGAAGAGAGAGAAAACCAATATACTGGAAATGTGTGAGCACATTGACATTGTAAGTTCTTGGAAACACTCTAGTCAAGTTCACAAGGGTGATACTGTTGATAATATATATCATATATCCTGGAAGCTTTGGACAAGATTATGAATCAAAAGGTGTTCTGGAAGAAGGAGCAATAGTATCTTAAAAAAATACACGGAAAAAAATGTGAGAATCACCAAGGAGATTTAACAAAAAGCTTTGTGCAAATAAAGAAATACTTCTCTTTCTATCACAAAGAATTAAACTATGAAACTCTACATCACCAGATGGCATGGGTGCCAAAACTAGATATGTTCAAATCAAGTAGAAGAGTCTGCAGAAGAAAACATCTTCCACGGTTATATGGTACAAAGTTTTCTCCAAGTTTTGTAAGCAGTTTGCTAAAAACTGTTAGATGTTAAAGGTAAGATATAGTAGGGAAAATAATTTCATTACGTCCTAATAAAGAAAACCTTTCAAATTCTTCCCTTTATCTGGCACTCATATTGTAAAATATCTTCCCTGGTATATTTTTTTATTACTAGCATGTTTATACCTCTTTATTCTTCTTCTTTAGATTACATGGGAGCTGTTGGAAATGTTTTGTGACCAACAGTTTTGTTTGGTAGAATGTAATTTTAATTACCAATTAAGTCATTTTTTTCTGCCATTATGCCTCAGTTTTTCTCCTTTAAATCAGTGGAAAATGTGCACCTCCATGCTCCATTTCACTGGAGAAAGCACACTGTTCCACAAGAGATACTTTTTGGAATTTTCTTCCTCACCAGTGTTCATTTGTGTATCAGCCTATTTATGAAATCTTTGAATTTCTGAAATCTTTATGCATTTCTGATGTTCCTGTGCCCATTCAAAGGTCCAACCCAGGAGTGTGCAATTTCAGTAACATAAGGGTTCACAGAGCAGACTCATTTCAAATGCCTTTTGACTTACCCAAATCTCTGAGCACCAGCCAAAATGCACAGTGAGTTAATCCTCTTTGGCAGGCAGTCTTTTTTTGCCACCAAAGGCTGCTTGTTCTCCAGGATGTGGAGAGTTTCCCCTCAAGCTGAAGGACCTGACATCACACCAAAAAAAGCAAAAAACCCAAAAAAACAGAACAAACAATCAAATAAACAAAACAAAACAAAAAACAAAACAAGCCCACAAGAAAACAAAAGAAAAACACAAGCAAAAAAAAAAAATTGCAAGTTATTTCACCATTACGAAATCTGATCAGTTTTGTTTCTGTGTTCTATCTTTAGTGCTAAAATGTATAAAATGTGTCACAGAAATTGCAGTCTATGTGAAAGACCATTCCTACTCCTTTTACCCATTAAATAGCTGCTGTATGAGAAATACAGATCTAGAAAATCTGAGTCCTGTTTGAATCAGCAGATTCTTAATCATCTGAGATCCTTATTTATAGTGCATCTATGGACATTGTTCGGGATAAGAAGATGGAGAGGGAAACGGGGTCTTATTCTGACGTCTGAATATACTGGAGGAAAAAAAAAGGACTTCACATCTTGAAGGAGAACATTATTTTTAGATACATATTTGAATACTGTTTTTTAGTCAACTAAGGGTGCCCTTTCATAGCAAGTATAAAAAAGAAAAAAGGGGAATTATGAAAGAGTGTCATAGTTCATTACAAATCTGCACATGTAGGTTCTAAAATTCTACAAAAAAATTACCTATGGTTTATTTAGCTTTGTTTACATTATGCAGTAAAAGGGCAACCTATCACCCTCAAAAGTTCTATTGTGGTACTAAAAAACACCTTGAATTGAAATAATCTTTGCTCAAGTTTTAATTGACCTGTTTATAACGTTTCAATACCTGTTTTAAAAAGAATAATATAGAGGGTAGGTTCTAGAGCTTTTTCTAGCTTGCAGAGTTTTCCATCACACTTCCCAGGAATATTTTCTTCTCCTAATAGTTGGGATGAAAAATGTCAATCGACTGCTGCTCATAGGTGTTGAACTGTTTACCCATATGAAGTTCATATTAGTTTGTCTACATCCTGTTACTGTGTTCAACTGTTATCAGCCTCCTCTGGGCTTCGACATTTTTACTTGCTTTTTTCTGCAGCTATGCAAGTTCAAAACACTTAAAATAATAGTTAGTTCTTTTACATGCAATATAGTTATACTATTACATTATAATCAATTTGATTCATATAATCAATTTATATAAGATATAAATTATATTAAATTATTTTATGTGCAGAATAGGCAATGAAGGTAGGCACTACTTATGCTGCACAGTAAAAAAGAAAATATTTCCTTACCATTTCACAATACTTAAATGACAGAAGATCCTTCCAGTACCCCAAGACCAAATGTCTAGCCATTTTTACTGAAAGAGTACAATCAAATGCTAATACACTGTTCCAGGGCTGACAAATGTGGTGGCTTTCACAAATACTTTGGAAATTAAAAAAATAATTTTCCTTCTTGCCTGAGGAATTCTTGAACTAACTCATCTGTACCAGTACTAGGTAATCCAGGAAAATGAAAACCCACTGTCAACAAGGTACAGACATCCTGACTGCTCAGTTTCCTACGTGCTGAGTGAAATCAGAATCAGCCTCACAGATCTTTGAACTTTAGAAACAAGATAGTTAACAAACACACAATATGACACTATGAGAGACTCAGTTACCACCTGAGACATCACAACACCTCCACAGTTAGGGAAAAGCTCTTGGAAAAATGGAAGGTTTGGAACAGTTCTCGAGTTTGTAAGAACAAGTAGCATGTTCTCTGCCTTCAGTGGTTTTGTGGCTGGTCAGATATTTCTTTTGGACTCATACACTGAAGGTCCTATCACGAACAAAGAGGCATGAGACATTTCTTGTGTCATAAAGCAGATATTCATTTATCACAATGCCAGAAGCTCTAATAGTTAAGGGCGAATTTCAGCTGTTACTGTTAAAGTTGTCCTGTTTGAGATGATGTCATCACCCACATTTACAGAAACAAACTAGGCTAAATATATTCTTTCTGCATGCTATAGAGTTGTCATTTGCAGCTTTCTATCATATAATTTGATCTCTGTGACAATATTTTCTATTATTTGTTCAGCTTGCTAATTCTCTGTTTCAAGTTTTAGTTGTGTCTTACTACTCTCCCTGCAAGAGCTCAAATCAGAACAGCTAAAGAAAAATGATCCTTTTTGTAGCAGAGGCTTTCATTTAGTATGGAGGTTTTTGTGTTTTGTTTTGTTTTGTTTTTTAATGTAGAGGCCACTTAAGGGTCTGGCCACAGCGGTCTCTAGGAGTTCTGTGCATTGGAAGAGGAAAGAATCCAGTGTGTCACCAAGTACAAAGTATCTATATGAGAAAAGTATTGCACATTTATTAAATTTTCCTTTCACAGGATTCTCTGTTATTTTTGCATTTCTTAGACCCATTTTTTTAAGGCTTGCATTTTCTCCTGTAAGTGTGTATCTGCTGTGTATCTATTAATTACCACTGATAAACACATACTCTTTACTGAATAATAGAGGACCACTCAGATAGAACATCACTTCTATTACACTGTAAGTACATTATTCAAATACACTATCATTCCTGTTGATAAAGCATAATGACAAATTTTTCACAGTTCTGAGCTTACTTCCTATTGCATCTAAACATGTGTTTAAAAATAGGAAATACAAAAAGTTCCATATTTAAAGAATGGGACATTCAAATACCTGAAACATAAACCTCATAATGTGATGAACTGTGCATTTCTTTGAAAATAGTATATTTTAATGCCTGATACCATTGCACTGCTACAAAGGTAAAAGAGATGAAAAGCACTGTACCTCCAGACACAGAATTTATCAAGTTATACACAAATGAAATCTGATTGGTAAGAAGGAATGACTCATGTTACTCAGATTAAGCTTCTGGCTTACCGTTTTTGCAAATAATATTCTTTAGTTCCTGCTGTAAGAATGCTGCTAAGCATTTCAGCAGGAAACATTTAATCCCCATGGCATGCAACTGGGATTTGATTTGATATCAGTATTCTCAAACTCATTGACTTTTTGAGACAGACTTTTTCCTTACATTTGACTAGAAAAACATATTAAAGCATTGTTTTTTCCATTGCTATAAACCTCCACAATTTACAGCTACAGTTCACTATCTGTGTTAAATACTTAAGAATTTTTCTTTCTAAAGGTATGCCACTTACAGGTATTCTGGTAGGAAACCACAGCTCCTACAGGTAAGCCTCTAGGGCTTCACCCTAAGGTCATTCAAAGATCAGAAATAACATACAGCTTCCTTCAGTTCAAGTTTTTCCGATGGCTGCTACAAGGTCAATATGTCTATTTATGATTTGTGTTGCTGCAGCATCTGGATAAACCAGAAATTCTCATTTACAAGTCATGAAGCCCTGGGGACCAAGAGGTCATAACTTGATGCAGCAGGAGATTTAGGAAAAAAAACAACAAGCAAACAAAAACTCACCAGACCTATCTCTACAACAACAGAACAAAGAACTATAGAGGAAATTGCTCAGGTTTTGCTATTTTGACATTGGTTTTCAACATAGTCAGTCATCATAAACTCCAGAAAAGAGCAATACATCCACTTAGCCTTACAGCTCTCATAGCTCCTCTACAAGTCATTAATTTTCTGAACTGCTGGTGCTGACACACAACTAAGAAGTTATTTGACACTGCTAAAGCCTTTGCCCCCAGAACAGCCTCTGTCTGGGCACCCACATCCCTGTTCCACATGGCACTTGCAGCCTCAGCCTCACTCATATGTCTCCTCCCTGCTAGGAAGTTTTGGGTCTCTGTCAGATCCCTGATATAACCAAGGCCTCTTTCCAGTACTTCCTAATTCTCCCTGCTCTCCTACCTCATTGCATCTCTCCCCAACACTCACTGCCACCACCACTGCCCCAGTAGAGCCCCGCTGTTATCCCTGCTCCCACTCACCCCACTGCCATCTCAGGCTTCCCCCTTTCACATTTTCTCATCCGTATGCCCAGAAAACTGCAGTAATTTATCAAAAAATCCACATGAGACTGCTGGCTTAAACACTGCATAAGACACATAACCTGAGCTAACATAACATATATTTCCAGCTGCAATATTTTTACTGGTCTTGGTAAAAGAGTTGCATTTTTGCAGCAATGCAATGAACAGTAAAATTTTCCTCAAGTGCTCTTTTGCTACAACATGAGGGAACTTCAGCAGCACACTCAACAGTCAAGATTTTTCCCTTGTGTCTTGTCCACTCTTTAGTTGTAGCTTTTTAACACACACTCTGTCACACACATTGACCTGAGAACTTAATTAATATGTTGGTTGTGCCACTGTCCTCCTTACTGCTTAGGGTCAATGTTTATAGTGCAGCAGATGGACTGTGTTGATCTGCTCCAAGCACAAATATAAATTCTGGTTCATAAGAGTTGCAAGGAAAGTGGTTTCCTCTTCTATTTTTTATAACTAATATGATCCCAGGTTCATGGAAATGTGAGTAGAAGAAAGACACAAGAAAGAACTTCTTTACTTACAAGTAAACAAGTCAAGAAACAGGTTTTCTGGAAAACAATATATCAAAAACGAAAGTTCAAAAAGGAAAATAAAGGCTAGAAGAATCACAAAATTGTATTGAAAGGGGGAAAAATTATCTTAGAGATAAATCATAAAATGTGAGGGCAGAAAGGATCTGGTCAAAACTAAAAAGGAAAAATGTTCCTTTTAGGAGACTTAGAAATTAAGGAGCCATATCAGCCCTTGACTTGTGTCGTTTCATCATCTGGAGAACACAGTACTAATCAGGTACCAGAAAAACAGGCACAGCTGCATGTTCTGAACACTGCTAAACAAATATCTCAAAGGTAGTGCAGGAGTTCCTCTCTGACAATTTCTTAAGTGACTGAAGGCTTCATACATACTTATAAGCATCAGTTTTCAAAAGAAAAGGCTTAGTTTATACTCCAGATACAAAGGCCTATGAACTGACAGGAAGACTCTTACAGGCTTTGATGAATTTGGAGCCAGCCTTCACAAAGAAAAAGTACTGGAAGGTCAAGTAATATCCAATAAGACAGGCAAAGTTCAGTGTTTTGTACAGGATAGTAATTGCAGAAAAAGGGAACTGCAGCACCCATGTCTGGATCACAGAACTTGTGATGGCTCTGCAAGTCTTTACTGTTCATCTGCAGGTCCAGATGCAATATCCAAAGGTGCACTACTAGATCCTGCTGTGAAAGGTGTGAATTCTTTCTTTGCCTTAAACTAAAACTGCTTTTAATATGAATGAAGCATATATGCCTCTGTTGCTGAACACAGCAGATATTGTCAACAGTTATGTGATATCTTAACCAGTGACTTTGTCATGTTACACTTCTTAGAGGAATGTCTAAAATGATCTGAATACTGTTCTTCTTAATACAGTTAGCATTATATGTTCTATTTGATCACTCAGGCCTGTTTCATGTAGTGGTAGTCAGTGGTCATGTGCAACTCATTCCTGAACCATAGACAACAAGACAGTTCACTTTACCAAAAACTGAGCAAACCAGGTTTGTAATCCTGATTAACAAGTCTGACTGTTTCCAATTAGTGGAACCTTTAACTCCACAGAACTCGTTGACCAATAGAGTGCATGCCATACAGCAGTGTCATTGAAAATAATAGAGATACAGTCAGCTTGTTCCAAATAAAAGTCAACCACTGTACTGCTAGTGAATTTTTTTGTATATGAGTTAGTTAGGTTGATTTTAAAAATGTCCTTAATATTTTCATGACTTGTCCTCAAAAACTGTCAATTTAAATTCAGGACAGAGTTTTAAAAATATATGGATAGGCACTCAAGATAAAGCAATAGACAAGAGAGCTGGCAGACTATAAAGGATATTATAAAAAAACGTGAAAAGAAAGTTTCTCTCAAAGTAGTGGGAAAGACAAGAAATGACAAGAAATGACAAGAAATGACAAGAAATGACAAGACAAAATTATGACCAAATTTTAAAGGACATGTAAAAGACATGGGCCCCTCCATTCAAGAAGTGCAGGGAACTGCTTGAGAGTCCAGAGCAGAGACATAAAGATGATTAAAAGAGTGGAACATCTCCATTATGAGGAAAGGCCAAGGAAGCTGGGTCTGTAGCTTGGAGAAGAGGAGACTGAGGGAGGACCTCATTAATGTTTATAAATACGTAAAGGGAGAGTGTCAGGAGGATAGAGTCAGGCTCTTCTCAGTGATGACCAATGATAGGACAAGGGGTAAGGGGAGGAAAATGGAGCATAGGATGTTCCATGTATACATAAGGAAAAGCTCTTCCACTGTGAAAATGGCAGAGCACTGGAACAGGCTGCCCAGGGAGGCTGTGGAGTCTCCTTCTCTGGAGGCATTCAAAACCCACCTGGTTCCTGTGTGACCTGCACTAGGTGATCGTGCTCTGGCAAGGGGGCTGGACCTGATGATCTCTCAAGGTATCTTCTAAAGTCTAACATTCTGTGATTCTGTAAGTCTGTATGTCTTAAAATCAACACATAACAAAAAAACCCAAACTAGATGAAGAAATAGTGTTGCCATGTATGAATATAAACCATACGGATGTAAGCACAAAATGAGTTACAATCAGTCAAAGCTGTTAACCATAAGATAAAAAATATTACCTTGCAGAACTAGGAAAGAATAAGAGGAAAATACAGGGTCATTTACTGTGGAGGACAGCAAATAACTGAAAGAGAAAAATCTGAAGTATTAAATGCCTTGTGACTAGAACTTTGAAAACACAACCAATGACAATATTTTAACATAGAGTTGGAAGCACAAGCAATGATTGTTGAGCAAAGTGCAGCTAAGTTAAAAATAAGTCAGTTTGTTGTCTTAGTATAAGAATTTCCAAATTCAGCGACAACAGTGGAGTAAGTTAAGAACAAATGCAAATATATGGAAAGGAGGCAGCTGTTAAACCATGGTCACTGTGGTCCAGTTTCATGTAGGTCAGGCCTATGAATCAGGAGAAAGTATTAATTTCACCAAGGAAAACTGAGAAAATGGTTATATTTTCACAACCAATTATAGCCTCTGAGCATAGCAATCAGTATTCTTCTGGCACATTAAAAAGATATATAAGCAGCATCCCCTGTGTCTTTCCTGGATGTATTCAGTCATTTTGTTCATGATTTGAGTAATGTAACCTTTAAACCAAGGTGAACATTTGATGTGTTTCAGAGCTGATGCAGGAAACATACCAAAAAAAAAAAAATCTCATATCTTGAACAGAAAGTACAAAATGAAAAAGCCTGAAAGTTCACAAGTCTGTGTGACCTCATGAGATTCATGCATGGCTCCTGAGGCAATTGGCAGATGAAGTTGCTTAGCCATTATCTATCATATTTGAGCGATTATAGCATGGTGAAGTTCCCAGTGTCTGGAAAAGAGGAATGTGTGAGTCTGACCTCACTGATTTGCAGTTGTCTCAAAGGAGCAATTTTAAAATTAATAGCCCTGGCTAGGGTGGAGGACCTGGCTGGCCAGAGCTAAGCAGGGGGTGACACCTTGATATGTGATAAGACTGACTGGGTGGAGACTGCTCCCCTTTCCTGAGCGCCAGCCTGCAATGCTGGGATGCCCCTGGAGGCATGATCATGTGCCTGGCTAAAGTGGCTGGAACAGACTGGAAGAAGATAAGAATTGATGACTGGGTGGAGGACTACACACTTCTGCTCCCCCCTCCAGGCAGCCTGTCTTCTAACAACCCTGGCTGACTGACAGCTGCCCCTTTGGAACAAAAGGAACTCAGGGGTATATCTGGCTGTCCATCCTGTGGCTGTTTCGTCGTCTCTTGACCCACCACCATTTGGCATCGGACTCTGTCCAGGATCAGCCCCATCTTTAAGAAACTCGATGGACAGCTGGACCCCTGGTGGTGACTCTCTCTCTCTCATTCTTCCCACTTTCTTACACTTTTTCTCCACTTCTCTCTCTCATTCTTTCTTACCACCTTCTTGACACTTTTCCTCTCTCTCTTGTATCTTCTTTTCCTCTCTCCCTCTTTTGCCTGTCTCTATATTTTTGCCTGTGTCAACTGCCAAAAAAAATCTGGTTGCACCCGACCCTTCTATGGTTGGACTTTGTTTCACAGATCCAAAACAAAAATAAATTTTACTGTTACTTCGGACCGTAACAAGGAAACATAAAATTCGTTTTACAAAAAATTGAGAAACAAAAAGACCCTGGCAGCTATAGGCCCGACAGTCTCACATCTGCAAGCAGCAAGATCATGGAGCGGATCCTCTTGTAAAATATGTTGGAAAATAGGAAGGCAAATAAGAAGGAGATTGGTGACATCCCATGTGGCTTCTTTGTGGGTGAATTATTTCTCACAAATGTGGTGGCCTTATATGGCAGGTCTACAGCATTGGTGGAGAAAGAGAGAGCAACTGACTCCATCTACCTGGATTTGTGTAAAGAATCTGAAGCTGTTCTATATGATATCCTCATCTGTAAACTGCAGAGCCATGGACTTGACTTATACTCAATTCTACTCAAACTGCAGCAACAGGTTTGGTGAGGAAAACAAAAACCAAACCAATAAAAAAACACAACCCTATCATCATGCATGTAGGCAGAAGTTCTCCCAGTTGTCTGTTTTCCATTCTATGTATTCTGTGCAGGCAGTGTGAGGGCAGTTCCAGAGTTACCCCATTCCTCCTGGAGTCTCTCAAATGTTGGTAAAAATTCTGTAGATTGAAGAGGAAAAGAAGATTATTGTATTACTGCTTTAGCAATGTACATCTGCATTTGCAATGCTATAGATAAACATACTTTTGCAAGGTAAAATATGACCTTCTGCATGCACTCAGAAAACAAAACTAAAATACTAAAATTTCCTTGCTTTGTGTTTGTCTTACCAGCAGACTTTAACACTACTCACTATGTAAAAAATTGCACTTTTTGTTTTTCGCATATTGATTTTTGAGAAATATATGGCAATAATAGTCGTATGACTTCATTATGAGCCTAACTGAGAAGAAAATGGCACAGACTGCCCAGCAAATGGGACATATTTATGATAGTGGCAGCAGTTCTAGAAGACTAACAAACAAAAGCAGAACAAATCAGGAACAATTACTGTTCTAACTATATTTATAATTGATGTATTTCTATTAGACTCCTAATTTCTATTCTGTATCCTGCACCCCCCTCCCCATAGTGATAAAGTTACCTATAATGAGGTAACACGTAAAAGTAATCTCCTGATACAAACTTTTATTAAGACAATAATTCTTTCTATGGCCATTAAACCTGGTATCTCCTCCAGGCACTTAAGGTACAGCTTCGTATTTATATAATACACTAATATAATATTCTGCTTATCCCAGCTAAGCTAAAGTGCTACTGAAGCAGACTCCAAGATGATTGATCATTATCGAGGAACAACACAGTATCTCCTGTCTGCATTTCTTATTGTGGACAGTGTTTTGCTTGAAAGCCGACTCTGCTAGTTCTACATAACAACACATGAAGCATTAGAGTAACAGGGGATACCTGTCTGAAGAACAATGGTGATAAAGGAAAGGTAATCTGGAATATCTCTATCACCAAGAAACAATAGAAGCTTCACTATTTGAACTTATCAAATAGAAGTAAATGTTATAGGTTCAGCAGACTAAATAAAAAGTATGATAAAGGGCCTTTGATAGATGTACCTTAGTGAGTTATAGAGACAAGCAAATATCAATGCAAGCCCTAAAGTAGCTATATATATATATTTTTTTTTTTAGTCAGGCATTTCTAAATTAAGTACTAGAGAAATCTTTGTATAAATTAAAAGAATTTGAGGAAGGGAAGGGAAGAATTAGGTCATTTATCTTGCAAAAGACAGGATCTTAAGAGGAGGTACAGTATGTAGAGTAAGAAAGGAAAGTAAAGGGGATTAAAAAAACCACCCCCTAACCATTTTTTCAGATTACCCAAAAAAGACTAATGTCACCCCAGCCCTGTTCCTCTGTGAAGATGTAAGTGAAGAAATTTCCACAACTCTTGAGATTACTGGCCTAGACTTGAAGAAAATCTCCAGTCATGCTTAGATTTCAGTCTAGTCTGAGGACTAAATCAGCTAAGTGAAGAGCAAGACTCCTGAAAATTTCCTTCTACTCAGAAAAGACCAACCAAGTAAACACCAATAGTTTTGACAAGATGAAGAGCCTTTAAACAACCAAAGAAGTGTCAATATATTTATACATATATTAGAATTCAAATGTCATCCTCCAGTTCTGTTAAAGTAGTAGCATGAGTGGAATTCATTACGTTTTAACGGCAATTTCTTAATTGCACACCATGGAATCCACTCAGCAATACAGACCATGTCTGTACAGCCAAAGGTATTGAAGACCTTATTAATGATGCTTATTTTCAATTACTCAAGTTTTCAAAAACATCTACATTAATTGAAGAATTAACTGCCCTTGTCTTCTGAAAAATATTTCACCAGTATCCTCTTGATTCAGGAAGACATGAACTGAGTATATACATTGGGCTGGATTTTGGTTCGAGCATTATTATGTCATGCCAGATGAAGGAACCAATAATACCCAGTTGCATACACATCAGTATATTTTAGGTTTTCAACTTCTTTCAAAGACAGCTCTCTGTCAAGTCAATAACAGTAACAAAAGACAAGTAAAAATCCAAACTCATGAAAATATATCTGTAGATTAGGATTTCAAAAATAAACTATTGGACAGAAAAAGAAGAACATAAACAATGCTGGGAAGCTAGTTGGATTCCAATTTTAAGTTAATATTTCATGATTTGGGCTTGAAGCCCTTTCAACAAGGAAAAAGATTAATTGAGCATATCATGTACGTTATAAGAAGATTAATTTATTCAGTGATTGAAGTTGATGCTTCAGGGAAGAATGGGAATCTGAGTGATGCTCAAGATCTATGAAAGTACTTGGAAGGATTAAAAGCAGAGCCCAGCTAGTGTAGTTAGAGAAACTGCAACAAAACCTCTTAAGAAATGGCACCCTAATTCTTGTATAGTATTTTAAAGCTTGTTCTCAGTTCACTGATGGACAAAGAGGTTAACTATGGCAGGATTCCATTTCCAGAGCTGCCATATGTTATTGTAGAGAGTAGGGGGAAAAAAACTATTGTTTTTGCAGGAGCAAACAGAAAAATTCCTGATTCCTGATCAGGAAAGCCAAGGCACATTGTGTTCACATTATGGACCACATTAAGAGACTCCAAACACCTATTTAGTAAAGAAATGGGTTTAATTTACTTTTGCCTTTATCTCAGGATATGTAAAACTTGATTCCATGATTATGAAATGGCTTTATAACATTCTTACCAATTCTTGCACTCTTGTTCTTGCTAATAAAAATGTTACCATTGAGACATAATTAATCAACAAGTCTCTGTGCACTTCCAAAAAATTAGTTCTGCTAAATTATTACTGTTTCAAATTAATGAATTATCAATTACTCCTCAATGAATACATTTCTAGACAGCGGTCAGTGAACCATTTGCAAACACAGAGAAAATATTGTCTTGAAACTGTTCTTCCAGAACTGTTTCTTTTGTTCTACCCACCAAATATTTTAAAGCAAGTAAACATTACCTAAATGAACCGCTCCACCCCCAAAATATTAAATCCCCAGAGTTGGGCAAAAAAAGGACTATGGGGTCCTTCTTTGAAATCATGCATTTAGGGGTGCCCTGCACACAGACAGGAGTTGGACTTGATGATCCTGATTGGTCCCTTCTTATTTGGTAGATTCCATGATTCTAAATTAAATTTGCAGTCATGGCTATGGGGTAAAATAGCATTTCTTTTCTTCTTCAAAACTAGATCTTCGGTAACTTTATTATTTATTATTTTATGAGGGTCAAGTATCAAAAGAAACAGTAGAAAATCCCCTCTTCTATTAAGACAACTAAAGTCATCGAAGTTTTTCACCAAATAATAGGCCCGTGTTATTTTTGTAAATCAACAAATAAGGAAGAAGTTTGTGAAAGGATTTATGTGCCCACAGTAAATGACACCACATCTCAGAATAGACTTGAAAGTTATTTTGTGCAGCCCAAAAAATTTGAAGAAAATATTGTACTTCAAGAAAGCAGGTACTGAGAAGAAAACAGAACTTTTTCTGGAGACACAATGTTGGGCTATGCAACTACTCTGATTACGCAGATTCTTTGTGCAATAGTCTGTTTAAGTGAATGAATAACATCTGTTTCACCTCCCATTTCAAGACTAAACTGTCCTCAGATAACTGTAAACTGAAGAGCTGTCAATAATTCAACATGGGACAAGAAAAAAGGGAGTAGAAAATAGAAGCTTACTCAGTTACTCAAAATTTTGAAGTAAGGGAGATAAAGACATGAGGAAGAGTTAGCGGGAAGATTAGCAGGTTTCAAAACTGAAACACTATAGTCATAATCATCACCTTTATTTTCCTTAATGAAGAAGAAATACTAAAAATTACCTCTTTCTTAAAAAAGTATGCACTTTTGACAGAAACATCATTCCCTAAAAAGTAATTTGATCAGCTCCACTCACTAAACCAATTAAATGAATTTATATCTCATCTTCAGAGTAGCAGCTCTCAGGAAGGTCTCCAAGAGCAAAACCATGAAAAATCTCACTTTTTTACATGTTGTCTTTCATTTGCAGCTTCTCAGTCCTCTAGTATATGACAGCAAACACTCCAGGAGGGCAAAAAACATTGTGGATGGAACAGCTACTGGCTTTGAGATATGTTTTATAGTTATTTAACTTTTTTGCCACACCTCAGTTTTACAAGAGACAATACTTTGTATTACAAAATTTAAGCTCTGAATCAAATTTATTTTCATCTAAATGTTTCTAGTCTCATCCATTTATGTTGACCAGGTACACCCGTTGAATGCTAAACAGGAGACAGTCAGAGTAAATGGTTTGTGAATTGCCCATAAAATAACCTTTGCTAGCTGACAAATACATTGCAATTGTAAAACATATTTGCAGAAATGAGTGTCATACCCTCATGAAGTTAATGGGGCTCAACATACACTGTTCACTTGGGCAAAGCTTGTGAATCACTAGAAGCAGAGAAAAAGGAGCCAGCTCCTTCATTAATATTGTCTGCAATGAATAATGGAGTTAACTATATTTATGACCACAAGTGTGTTGCTAACTCCAATCAACATTAAATGCTTTCCATCCCTACCTCCACTGATGATCAGAAAACACAGATGAAGTCATTTACTGTTTGTTTAATTAGCAAGTTCTCAACTCATTAATTGGAGGATTCCCTTCATGAATCAAGGTAAGAACACTTACTCTTCAATTCCTGCAGAGATTATGCTGTTTCTTGGGTTCAATTCCAATGCACATTCACCAAGTTGAGCTTACTCCATCTCAACAAAAACAGTCTTCAAAAAAGACAATTAAATGGGTAATGTGATAAGCATTGATGAATCCACTGGAGTATTTGAGTGTATTTATACATGAGCATATTGTGTGGGCAGAAATAGGATTCAGAAACCTGGTTTTGGCATTAAATTTATAGCTTATGCTCCCAGAAAGGGATGTAATCAAAAAAATGGAAAGATCACTGTGGTAACTATCAGTAAGAAAATGTGTTTAACAGGCCTACTATGGGCAGGTTATTATGTGTCCAAGTAGTCCAAAAGTACAAGTAATACCTTGTTGGGGTAGAGAAACAGGCAAAAAATTTCAAATATCCTAAGTAAGTTTTCAGTCTAGACATCAAAAGGATTTGTTTCATTTTGCTGCTAGGAACTTCAGGTTTTCTGAATTTTCTAAAAGGAAACAAGTTTCTTCGAGTTTGCAGTGACAATGTGTTGGTGCTCAGAAATGCTCTGCAGTGGGCTATGAGTACACAGTCACCCCAGAAACAGAGTTGCGGTGAACAAACTAGGCCTCAAGCAAACCACAGAAGTCCCTTCTTTTCTTCCAGCAAAAATCTCTCTTGTGGAGGAGAGGAAGGGGTAGCTGGCACACTGTTGAGTCTCTTTCTTGTGATAGTTTATAACATCCTCCTACAACACCACTAAACTGAGTCCAGAGGAGAGACACACAGATGACCGAGGGCTGAAGAATCTCCTCAGTGAAGGCAGGCTAAGAGAGTTGGCATTTTTCAGCATGAAAAAGAGAAGTCTCTGGGGAGTCTCTGGGGCCTGAGTGGGTTCACAAGAAAGCTGGGGAGGAACTTTTTACAAGAGCATGTAGTGACAGCATGAGGGAGGATGGTTTCAAACTGAAAGAGAGTACATTTAATTTACATATCAGGAAGAAATTCTTTCCTCTGAGTTTGGTGAGACACCAGAACAGGTTGCCGAGAGAAGTGCCCAGGTACCCTTTCCCTGGAAGAATCCCAGGTGAGGGTGGGTGGAGATTTGAGCAACCTTGTCTGGTGGAAGACATCCCTACCTGTGGCCAGTGGAATTCCCTTCCATTCCAAACCATTCAGTGATTCTATAACTGATTCCGTTTTATCTTTTGACCAGAAATGTCCTGAGACCACCAGGTAAAGACAGTGGTGCAAGCTGTTCCTTTGACCTTGTGACAAATATTTCAAAAGGGTTAGTCTGCCATTCACTCACCATGTGAGCTGGTCCCTAGTCAGAAAAGTACGAGGAAATTAAAGCATTTGAGTTATGGCAAATAAATCAGAGCAGAGAGAAGTCCTCAGCTTCTTCTTGTTTCAGAGACTCCCTCCACTGTGATAGTATTTTGGCAAAGTGAAATGCAGGAGCTGTGACAAGAATGTGAAACTCATTTGACACCAATCAGAAAGTCCCAAGCCTGAGACCACTAACCTGAGACCTCTTCAGCTGATGGCTTAAGCTGGTGAGTTTCAGAATTGAATTCATTATATTTCAAGTGCACTTCAGTGTCACAAGCATTGTCATCAGTTTTCATAGCACCCACAGTCACATAAGAAAGTGTGGTCTTCAGAGTGTGGTTCACAGAGGTATTTTGGAGTTATAAACTAGGTGTTAAAGTCTGACCAGCTGAGCACAGAACACAGTAAAACTGACTAAATTCCTCTGGGGTGGGTACAGACCAGGAGGGACAGAGTTCAGAGCTGTTCTTATTTCCTGCTGCTCCAAAACCAGCATTCTTTTGTTACGTACACTGGAGGTATAAAGCAGTTCTGATCAAAGCAGTACCACATTACAACTGAACTGCCTTAAATGACTGTCTGGAGGGCCCAGCTGCAGACTGGGAGGGTACCACTATTTACTCTTTATGTCAGCCCAGGATAGAAGTTTATATTGCATTTAGTACCACCAGCACAGTAATCTATGTTCAACTGCGTGTACATAAAGTCAGCCAAGACTTATATGGTACATCCAAGTATTTCAAGCTCATCAAGACAAAAGCCATTAGCCTGGAAGAAAAAAAAACGTGACGTTATAAACTATGAAGAACAAAGACTGAGAGGATTCATGAAAGGACAAAATGTCTTAAAAACAGTGTGCCACGGACACCCTGGAACATTTTTAATGTACATTTCAAGACAAACAAGGTTTCTACTAAGATTTCTAGATTTCTGCTTTGACTAATGAGGCCTCTAGGTTCATAATTGCTGGATTTCATGAGAATCTAAAATTCCTCAGGTATTTGCTGTGAGACATTCAGTAAATTCTTACAGAGTATACTCCCTTCATCTAGCCATTCCAACAAACAGAAGGAGGCAAGTGAAGCAACATTGCATTTAATGCATTTTCCACAGTGGCATCCAGGTCAGCTGCACACAAGTGTAGCATTTGGGCATTCAGATCAGTTCCACTGATTATATCAGCTTTGCCAAAGGCAGCAAAAAACCAGTGCTGTGTAATTCTACACATAAAAGAAAGCCATTGTTTCTGCTCTTTGCTTTTGCTTAAATCACTATCTGCAGTAAACAAACCAGAAAATAACAAATGGGACTATTGCCCTTTTTTCCAAGCAAAAGAAACTGACAGGTAGCTTCTATTTATCACAAGATATCTTACCTGTGGCAGGTGAATTGAAAAGAACCACAACAAATTTGAAATAATCAATTGTTTTCTGTGTTCCTTATGGATGCATTTGGCTGTAAAGCATTTATTGGTCTCTCTTTTCTGCCACATGACAAGCACCCATCTCTCAAAACAGATAGGGAGGAGGTGCATAAATTGGGATTTTCTGAGAGAAGAGTTTAAATTGCATCACATTTCCCATAAAAGTTTGTACACTATCAATCTAGATGAATTCAGATTTCTTTCATCAGAAAGCCTTCATGAAATGTGATGGCACTGCGTCCACCACCAACTCCA
The DNA here is from genome assembly GCF_003957555.1 of Calypte anna. Classification (NCBI taxonomy): domain Eukaryota; kingdom Metazoa; phylum Chordata; class Aves; order Apodiformes; family Trochilidae; genus Calypte; species Calypte anna. The sequence continues at coordinate 60,613,853 of NC_044274.1, read as the reverse complement.
GGCTGTATTCAAAAGCAGCCTCATCAGAATTCTCTGGCTACAGAATTGGTAGCATAAGGAACCAGATTCAAGACCAGTACAAAGATATTTGTGTAACTTCTCTCCTGTCATGAAGGCAGACTTTCCAAATCAACAGGAAGAACTAAGTTTACAAGAGGAGAAGCCATCTACAAAGGCTAACTAAATATTTTGTTTTACACATAAAAACACTATTTGAGTAAACAGATTTTCTCCCTAAACATTATTATTCGCAGAATTTTGCATGTTTAGTTTCTTTAGTTAGCCATCTACAACAGCTAACTAAATATTGTGTTTTACACATAAAAATATGTTGAAGAAATAAATTTTCTCTCTAAACATTATTATTCACAGAGTTTTGCATGCTTAGTTCCTGGCATCCAGCTGTCAGCAGGACACTGATGAACAGGAAGGATGGTTTTTGAAGAAACAGACAGAATGATACAGGTAACTCTTTTAGAAAAAGCAATTTGTAAATCAGAAGTAATAGACTGTGAAGCTACAAAAGACCCTATATGATTGCCTGGTGTAAATAAAAAATAAAATGAGAAATTAGACGTGTATATACACGGACACACATACGTTCTTATAGGAAAAACTAGACAGCAATCATATATCAATATGATTCAATATGAAATCAATATTTCCAGAACCAGTTTCAGCAATTCTGGACACTTTTAAAATGCTCAAAACACCTACAAACTCCTAAACACACCTTTACAGTGTCCTATAGGTACCCTTGGCAGTGAGAGGACAGGATCCTTCCTTAGAGTACCCCAAAGCTGATGCAGTAACCAATTTGACCACCACATGTTTAAATGTAGAACAGAGTAGAAATTTGCTGTAATAAGTAGTTTAGCATCACATTTAGATTAGACTATTCCTGCCTTCCTAATGCTGATTTGTTTTAAGCTCTTATTTTCTGTAAATTGTTTTGGTGCCAAAATCAGCAACCTGATAAATATCTGTGTGTTATGTAGTATACATCCTATCATCCTGAAGCTCTCTACTGTTTGTTGAGGCTGTGACAGTTCTGGTTTCCATGGAATTGATTAGAACCAAGATTCAGTGATACAATCAAGACTTAAGAGATCTTTACAATATTGGTTTCCCTTTCAGCAAGGATATGTAGGCAGCTGAAATCAGAAATTGGAAAAAAAAAATTAAAATTAAAGGAATTTTATCTCATGGCACTCTTTTCTCTTACTACACTGGCTCCACAGCTGAGAACTGTAGTTCATATGTCCTCTCCCAGGACTACCAGACTTTAGATGACTTGTAAATTGTTTGACCAGAGTACACATCTGTATTGGTCAGGTATGCAGTATTACTGCTCTCAATTTATCAGAGGAGGGAACTGATTCTTAAGTGAATTCACTTAATACTCTTACATCTGCTACAATGTTTACAGTCCACAATAACATCCTTTGTTAACAGGGTTCCTTCAACTGACTAAAAATGAAATAATCATTAATCAGCTCAAAAAGATCTCAGCAATTGTAAATCAGTGAAAAGTACTTTTCAACTTAAGTTTCTCTCTTCATATTTATCTCAAAGTGAGATTCACAGCAAGTACTTTGTAAGAAGAGGGTAAAATGCAATGAAATACTTCTGTTTCCTTTTGGAATTGCTCTTCTTCACAAAGAATGAGATTATAATTATGACAAGATATTGTGCTTCATGACTTCAGATAAGATATCAGAGTGTATTACATTTCATTTCCTACCTGCAGATGTAACAGCACTGGAGGATCCTGCTTGCAGCAATAAAGTAAGCCTCTTTTTAAATCCTTAGCAGACCAGACAAGTAGTTGAGAAGACGTGATGGGTGGCACAGAAGATAGAGCAGAGCAATACACAACTGCTATAGGCTTCTTGTCTGTCTTCTCTTTCCCTTCTACTTGCCAAACCATTCCCTCTCTCCAGCTCTGTCACTGTTAAATCACAAGCATTTCAGAGCAAGGAGCACAGGTTTGTGTGTGCCCACTCAGCAGAGACTAGCTGTCAATTTCTGAAATCAATAATTGTCTCCAAAAATTCACCCTGACAAACTGGACATTGTTCTTGGTTAGGGTCTTCATTCCATAAGCCTGTTATCATTCAGTAGACACTGATAAGGAGGACAGTATCCTGACTCAGTGAAGAATAGTGGCCAGACACAGGCAGAGTGCCTTTTGCAACAGTCTTACATAAGGCCTCTGAACAGGGCACATGCACAGAAATAAGCCATTGGCCTGTCAGCCTGGTTGGGGGAAGTGTCAAGTGACCTCTGGACCTTCATGCCTCTCTGACTCACTTCCAGAACATTCTTGAACGCTACACTGAGTCTGTGCAAAGTACAGCAAGCCTCACACAGAAGAGGATGTGCAAGTTAGGATAGAGGAGGCAGATTCTAAATTCTTGGGGCATGCACCCACTGCAAAGACCACAGTGTCATGCTGAGATCATTGCTGCATCCAGGGGTAGCAATGCTTTTTCTACCCCCTCTTTCTTCATCTCTTTCTTCATCTCCCTCTCTCTTCAAGCCTTATTTTCAGCACATAAGGGTAACACAATTTCTAATTTCATTGAGTGCTATTGGTTGTAACATGTTGCCTTGAGGGTGATGTTGTTTCTTGACAAGCATTATAATCTTATCCACTTTTAAGTTGTCTTTTGTGTACGACTCCTGGGAAATGTTTGTGCTCTTAGATTACTCCACAGAATTCAAGAGGTTAATGTCACCAAATGGGCTGTTAAAAGTGATCAGCTAAGAGAGAGGTTAACCTTGCCCCTGAGGAAGTTAAAAGAAGTTAATTCCAGGTGTGCCTTTAGGACCCTCGTTTAGACAGGTTTGAGAGGATATAACCATACCTCTGTTCCTCTCTGTGGAGTCTTGCCTGAATATCCCAGGGTTGCCCACCAGGTGGGACATGACACCAGTTCAGTCATAACCAACTTCTGTCACATTTTGATTCTCTTTTGCTGTTTCCAGCATTGTTCTTCCAGATGAGATAAGATTCCTTTATTAGAGTTTTTTTCATTATTATAAGAGACTTTTATTCAAAGAAACAAGATATTTCAGATGAGAGGGATATCCATTGGAAATAAAGGAAAATAATGAAATGAGATGTTCTTGAATAAGGTAAGACATTAAAAGGGAAAACATCTTCCCTCTTTTTCATTAAGAACCTTCCTGCCATAAGGGGCTTAACTTTGGGAATACTAGATAAGACTACTTCTGTCTAACACAATATTTGGACAGAAAAATTAACTGTACTTTTGAAGGACAGAAATTAAAATGGAGAGTTATCAGGAAAATTCTTGCCTTAAGGTAAAGCACCTTTCAGAATGAAAAATTAAATTTAAAAAAAAAAAATCCCTGTTGCCTGTGCACTATCTCCAGTTATGTCCATTTTGAAACTTACAGAAAAGTGAGGGAATCTATTTTGCTCCCTCTTATCCATTCATTTGGCAGAACAGCATCAGATTTGCTTTTCTATGTGTGGCATTACCATACTGTAGCACAGCTTCTTACTACAATTCAAACCATAAATTTATGTACCAAAGCAGAGGCTCAGGAATCACAATGAGATTTTAAAGGCCTAATTCAGTCATACTGAGAGTTGTTTAGAATAACTGAGTTTTGATTGTCATTCTTTTACAGACTATATAATATTTTCAGCTACCGGGGGAAGGGGAAAATATTTTTCGGGCTGTGGAACAACCTGATTGCAAACTCATCAGAAAAAAAAAAAAAAAAAGCAAGTTATTGAAGAAACAAAAACACTTTTCTTTTTTTTTTTTCCTAAATAGGTCAAATTTCAGTTTTGAAGATGTTTCATCTGTGAGAAAAGCGTATTTACAAAAACAACAAACAACAAAAAAAGCCTACAGTTGCATGAATTCTTAAAGATTGTCCAAACTATTACATGACAAGTAACTGTAGTGCTCAGGAGCAGAACAGCTGGCTTTAACTTGTCACAGAGGCTGACCTCTGGCTGTTACTTCCCAGTGCATTTTTAGCACTTTATCACAGTTAATCATGGGACTTTAGATAGACTGCATATATAAACATGTCCTGTCATTGTGACATACAGAGATTTTCAGTGTTTCCTACAACACCCAAGTACTCAAGAAATTAAAGAAAGTCATCCCCTAGCAGACTGCAGATCTCTGCCCAAATGCTGCTCCTAGCAAAAGCACCTCAGATGCATTCTTAGAAGATACCTTAAAAAGGGGAGCAGGGGAGGGGGGTGTGGCTCTTAATTCTGCTCCTATTCATTTGCAATTCCTTCACATGAACAGTATTTCTTATCTCTTTCACTGTCTACTTAAAACGTTGGGCACATGATGCAATTCCATTCAAGTCAAGATAAAAACATTGACAAAGGTAGAGCTCCTGGATCCATCTGTAGCATCCCACACTTGCTAAACCTACTCTTTGGCAACCACACTAATGATCATATGCATTGGCTCCCCAGAAAAATCCCCATCCTAATTAGTTTTTAGTAAATCAAATGCCAGCCTTAGAAAATGTAATAAACAACTAAATATCTCATAATGCTTTAGTTAGAAATTATAGAGAGTAAAGAAATCATAAAAACTCTGACATTTAGATAATTTTTAAAATTACTTTAAGATCATTCCTAATGGAATGCTAATGGATCATTCCTAATGAGTCATTCAGACATCAGGAATGTTAAAATGTAACAATATTCCATTTACACTCTGGTATCCACGGAAGTGAAATGCAGTTCAAGGCACAAACTTTTGACAAAACATTCACAGAATCTCAGAATCATTGAGGCTGGACTTAAATTTCCTTAAAAAGTTCCTTTCCACTCAGGGATGTATAATTGGGCAATCACTGTATGTAGACATGGCAACCTAATTTTCTTAGAGGTGACTTACAACATGGAGTGTTCTGAGATTTCGCTGGGATATTGCATGATGATGATTTCTGCCCATAATTATCTCATACTACAACTCGGAGTAATTATCCATTGCCAGGGCAGTGATAAGGGACACAAAATCAAAAATTCCACTACAATCTGACCTGGGCCTCCACAGTCTGATGGTGCACTGAGCATGTGATGTAATTCAGCACTGGAGGCATATTGCCTCACCATCAGTCCCCTCTGCAGGCTGAGGTCTTTTGGGTGTCTGCACTTGCTATTTCTTTGGACCAGTCCTCTGCCTGAAGTTATTCCTTGTACTGAACCATTTCTCCTATCCTCTTTAGCAGCAACACACATTTAAAGGGGCATCTCAGGCATTTACTTTGGGCTGCCTCACAGTGCTGCAGCATCACTGTGCTCAATGCCACCTCCAGGGCAACGCAACACACCGTGTCCAACAGGCTCACCCCAGGCTTCAACATCACCACCAGCAGCTGCTCAAAAAGCTGCTGCAAGACATGGGATCTGGTGGGGAGCAGAGAAAATACATCTCCAGTGACTCACCTCCTTGATAAGAAGTAACAAAACTGTTAATTTTACTTTCCTTTGGCTTTTAGAGCAGTATTCATCCTGCTCAGTAAAACTGCCTTCAGGATCACAGATAGTTAGGCTCTAGGACAGTTACCACAGTTACAGTAGCTTTCTTCCCTCTGCCTGTGTTCAGGCTGAGGAATCTCATGGTTATTGTTTATCTAGTTGGGCTTCCTACAACCTACACAGGACAGCTAAACCATTGTTAAGGTTTAACGCTGGGCGTGCAATTAAACTGAATGACAGATGCTCTTTATTCATTCCCCTCCCTCATAAACAAAGGAGAATAAGGGAGAGAGGCTTATGGGTTGGAAACTAAACTACACAACTTTAATGAAACATTAATGAGAAAAAGGAAAAAATATTAAATATATATAAATATAAAGAAAATTGATACCACTTTCCTCTCCCCTTGTCCCCAGTAATGCTCTGAGGCTGCAGGGCAGCCCTGGGAAAGTCCACGCTGGACTCCTGGAGACAGCAGCAGTCGGGAGCTGGAGGCAGAACAGACAGATTCACGCTGGCATGGATGAGGACCACAGGCAGATGAACAGATGGAATCCTCCCAGGATGCTGAAGCAAACAAGGACAGGCAAAGAAGGGCAAAGGTGAAGGGTGAAGAGGAAGGAGAAGGCGAAAGCAAAGGTGAAGGGGAAGGAGTTTGACCCTCATGATCCCTCAAATTCATACTGAATATGACGCTTATGGGATGGAATACTCTGCTTGGTCAATTTTAAATATTTGCTGTGTCTACTCCTCCCTAAAGGAGAGTTGCAGGTGTGAGCCCTTCACTCTCTCTTTCCAGACCATAAGATGTTCCTCAGAACTGAGCAGTGGCCTTGGTTCTTCAGACTATTTTCTAGCAGTAACTATAAACATTGAGCATTATCAGTCCTAGAAGCAGATACTGAGAAACTTGCTGTTAATGTCAGCCAGTGCAGCTACTTGAGAGAGACTTATCTGAAAGTAAAAGTACAAGAAAGAAAAATCGCTCTGTCCTGGCCCAAACCAGAACAACCACTCTGGATTCCTAATATTTTTCACTTTAAATGAGCTAAATTAGCATAAAGCATTGAAAGAAAAAATATTTGTCCATCCATTCGTGCCTATTTGGCTTTGAGTATTTTAGCCTTATCTACCTCAGTAAGCTTCCTCTCTTCAGAAAGATTGATCAGTATCTCGCAGCCAATTATTCAGGTGCTTTGGCTATTTCACTGGCCTGTCTTCTAATTCCTTTAGTCAATTTTCTCATGTCATTTCTGACTATTATGTGATCCAAAATATCTGAGAGACTGCCCTGCTCTTCTCTAGATTAGTTTCTTGTGACAGCTGTCACGATGTTAGTTTCTCATGAAAAATGCAGGCAAAATCGAACTGTCACTGCTATCTGTGGGATATCCTGAATAAACCACTCCCAGGTATTCCTTTTGAAAGATGGCATTTGACCCAAACTATACCAGAGCCGTTTGCACAAAATGTCAGCTGTCAGAAAGCTATCAGCTGCAAATCCCAGCGTGGAGACTATTGTGCTCCTGCCTATTTAGAGAGCTGCAAGTCCTTAGCACAGACTTGACCCCATGTCCAACAGCCATTGCAGCATTCTTTGCACAAATACCTTCTACCCACAGAAAATGTCCAGTGTACCAAAGCTGGAAACCTGGAGCTGCTAAACACCATCACTCACAGCAATAATTAATCTCATAATCACAAGCTCAGATGACTGTAATTGTCAATATATTGTTTTATGAGCTTCCATTGGCAGGAAATGAATGATTCCTATCTCCTAAAAATGAAATGGCTCCCTGGGTACAGTACAGGGATTATTTAATATAAAGAATAAATCACAATGAAAGTGGCAGGAAATAAGTAAATGGATGATTCTGCTGCCTGAATGTCTAGAGCTGGAATTTCTATTTGAAACAGGTTTCTAGGATCTTCTATACTACTTTAGTTATTTAACCCTAGCTCCAGGTTGTAACAGGTAATGATTTCTGCTTGAATCAGATATGTTAAGTGTCAAGCCATTTGTGCTGTCAGAATGCAGCTCTGTATCTAGAGAAAAATAAAATAAATAAATTGGAAATTGCTATAATCTTCCAGCAAAAGATAAGGTTATGAAGAAAAAATGGTCATTCTGCATGATTAAATTTGTCTATTAACTGCACAGCTGTGCTAGGAATGTATGTACAAAGCCAAAAGTAAAGTTAAATACCCATCAAGAATCATCATTTATCTGCTAGTAAGTGATATTGATGTCTAAAATATGATTACCAAGTGAAGTGGCATGATGAGACAAAAATCACAATAGGGCAAAACCTCATATTTGAAGTTGAAGACTCCAATAGAGCTGATGAAGAAGCATCTTGGGAAGTACAAAATTGTTACCATTTTCTTCACCTCTTCTTATATCTCACAGAAAAAAGCAATGGCACTTGCTATGTAACAAAAGCACAAGCAGAGCTGTCTTTTTTATTCTATAGAGTGGATAGGGAGAAGATGAATATGACTGGGTCCAAACTTAGCATGCCAGCTTTCCCTTAAGCAATTGAATTGGCATTTTTTTCTTTTGTCTTTCTTACATATAGATTTATGCAATGTTTTGCCAGGAAACCACAAGTGTGTGAGTCCTCTTTTGCCATAATTATCTTGCCTAAAATGCTCATCTCAAGACCTTTTTAATGTTGTAATAACATGCCATTTCAATGTTACTTCAGTGAAGTTAGACAGAGTTTTTCTGTGATTTTCAGTCACAAGAGCCATTCTACAAAAACAATGACAGTATGAGGAGACTGAGCACCAAAACTTCAAGATTTGTCTCATGAAAGGAGCAGCCTCCAGAGAGCAGCTTGCATAGGCAGATAGAGTAGAAAAGGGGCAAAGAAGTATCCACTGGGCATGCATATCACCTTGCTAAGTCCTGCAGGTTCCTTCACCTGTGCAGGTACTCCTGCAGTACCTTCAAGAGTCCCCATGGAGCTCATCAGAGGAAAGCAGACTAAAGGAAGAATTGCAGTTAACAAAAACTTTGCTGCACACATCAGAAATTACTTCATTTTATTTTGTAAGTGGTAAAACTACGTTTTACTGCTCAATCAAAACATTGTGAGCAGCAAAGCAGAAACAAAAGCCAAAGACAGTTTCCTGCCCCATTAGAGCATCTGATACTGGGTTTCCTGTTGCCCTGTCTCTGTGTGAAAGTCAAAATTCATCTCCAAAAATACACTCCTAACTTACCACCTTATCTCAAGGAGCAGCTGTATGGCCTGGAGGTGAAAAAGCAGTTTGCACAGTTCATACTGCAAAACTATTCATAGAGTTATGTTTTGTTTTGATGGCTGGTACAGTCTGCCTGCTCTGCTCTATCTTTATAATTAAAGTACTATTTTAAACTATATAGCATGAATATATCCTCCTGTGTCCTCAGTTCCTCCTTATAGGTTTTCCTTCTTTTAAATATAATAAATTTTCTTCTTTTTTTTTTAACTTACCAGCCAAGAACTGAAACAATTAATTTCACAGCAATATATTCTCACTGTTTCTCTAATACCTATGTGCATTAAAACCTCATCCATCATTGTTTTCAGAGAGTCAGCTTTTTAATCAGATCTCTATGAATATTGGTTTGAGCATGTGGCAGTTTAATTACCCTCTTGAATATGTGAAACACATCTTTGTCATATCTACTTATATCTGAAGAGAGACATCCTATAACACTAATTAAAGAGGAATGATGACAATTTTTCCATACTCAAATGATGTCTCGTCTGTCTAGTCATCCTCATGTTCATCCTCTGGATTAATTAAGGGTGGGGAAAGGTTGTTTCTCCAGAGTTTTGCCTAGTGCAGTATGAAAAGTCTGTTTTAATGAAGAAATATAAAAAATTCCTTTCATCTCATCCCAGAGCAAAGCACACAGTGAAGTAAAACAGAGGCCTTTGTTTTGCTGCTGTCTGGTCAGCTACTCATATATTATACGGAGCCAGGAATCATGTTTATGCAACTGCTTACTGAAGTTAGCAGCTGGTCTGCAGGGACGTGGAGCACTGTCAGCAAGTCACAGCCAGACACTGTGCCCTGATAGCTGGACCCAGAGCTAAAACCAATTTTGTGTTAATAATATGATTAAAGGCCAGATTGATATAATACCAGAGAAGTATGGTATGAAAGCAGGACAGTGTTTCAGCATTGTTTTTAATCAGTCTGGGAACATCTTGCCCACAGACAATTTCTTCATACATATGGGACATCTAGATAAAATACAAAGCCAGCCAGTCTTGCCTGAAAAGTTTTAAAGAATTATTTCTATTTATGAGGTGGTTTTGCTTGGGCACAACTGGACAATTCCTGTTCATTCTGAAGTGACTATGTATCCTAGAGGTCTGCCCAAACCATTGGTTTTCAGTTCAATATCAACAGCAAAAATTTTGAACACAAGGAAGGATGGCAAGCCCTGACTAGTCAGAATTGTGTACCACATAGAAAAGGGGCATTACTCATAGAAGAAGCTATCATACCCTTACACAGTCCACAGAGGACACGTGACAGCGGAGATCAAGTGCTTAAAAGTGAAAAAGTGGCGATTCCTGTCCCTCAGACACAGGTCATCAGAGCATGAGAATCATTTTCGTCCATTCCCACTGTAAGAGCTTTTCCACTGCACCTGGAGTGGTCCTCTACACTTTTCCTTCTTCCTTTTTGTTTTAATCTTCTTTTTTTTCTTTACATTGATAAGGAGGACTCCATGACAATGGAAAGCCAGAAAAATATGCTGCCACAGAAGTCTTTATTACCTCAGAGGGTGGTAGTGCTCTTACTAACCTGGTTTTTGCTTACTTATACAAGGTACTGCAAATATGTAATATGAAATTAATTTATAGAAATGACTGCAGAGTATTAATTTAGGGTCACGAAATGCCAAGTCTATGAATATCCAAGTCTCTAGCTAGGACAGGAGATAATAATGGCTATAAAAGTGCATGAAAACAGCCCAGCTAACTATTGAAACTGTTAACATATATTTCTTTAATAGCCATCATATTTCATTGACATTGTTCATATATATTGTACAACTTGTTTTCTTCAATATTTCTTCCTGCTTAGTATGCATTGTTCTATTTCCTTCTTTCTCTGGCCTAATACAAGGCTAAACAAGGTGCTTATAAAAACTTTCCACCTCAGTTTACAGATTATCTGTCACATGCTCATCCATTTTCCAAAATACAAGTACTACTGCCATTTATAAAATAATATGTGCATGTATTTTTTCTTACAGGAATTTTGAAGCTCATAATTTTAAAGCCTTAAAATAAAATTTTCTAGGAAAGGTAATAAATTCAAACCATGCTAAATTAGAGAGGCAGCCTGTGGCTGAGTATTGTTACAGTAGTAGGTTAAAGAAACTGTTCTACATTCTCAAACTTTCATTTTGGACAGTGTTTTTAACTTTGAGTTATTAACAGCACTATAAGACCATAATTACTGAAGAATAGAGATTAAAATACTTCTCCTGTTTTCCATTTTTTTACTTTGCTTATATTTCTACATTGTATTCTCTCTTTTGCATTTCTCATTTCTCTCATCATTTGCTCCTCAGTTAAAGCTCAACAGTTCTCCCATAACCATATTTCATTTCCTGTTCTGTCTTTGTGTGGTCTCTATTTCTAACAATCTCTTGGACTGTTTTTTGTCTCTGTCAACTGCCCTAGAGAGAAAAGAAGCTCTTATTTAAGTTAAATGACACAGGCTTTTTCACACAGACATGCCAACTTACTCCTGCCTCAAAATCCTAGAGGGAAATAAAAAAGGAATCTGTTTCTTACATATGTCAGCCAGAGGATATACCCCAAGTATTTCAAGTAATTCTCCCAGACAAGCTTAAATCTGGTACCTTTCCTATATACGTACCATTTTGTACCACTTTCACAGTACATTTTACTTACAGTTTGAATTGCTGGTTCTTTCTCTCACCCAGCTCTGCAAATAGTGAATATCTCACATTTCATTTTTTTAAGCTTAAGTTGCAAAATTAGATTGATTAGAAAAATCTTTAGATTACTGACAATTTTCCACCTGGCTCACCAAGGAAGAACACATTCTATGGGACATTAAAGAGTTCCAGCAATAAGGATACCTGAATTTCAACAAACTGATAGTTGAGTCCTTAGAGGAATGTTTTCTCACCAAGTACTGTAAGAAAATAAGCTGATTTAATAACGACCCTATTTCCAATATTTTTCATTTCCTCCAACCCCATTCTGCACCGTGAATGGTCAAGGAGCCAGAGAGAAAAATCAAAAGTACTAAGATGATTTTTTATTTTCTTAGTCCAATATAAACATTAGAAAACAGTCTAACAGAGTAGGATGCAATTTTTACCCATGTGTGTGGACAACATAATCATGGTTTTTTATTCTCACCCTCCCATTCCAAAAAAGTTTCAATATAATGATCAAATTTAATGATTTTATCCCATCAGTCTGCAAAATAGAAAACCCAGTCTTGTAGAAAGATTTGCCAGCACTTTATTTTCAAAATATGTTAGCGTGTTTCTTATGATCTTGCAATCTTAGTAAATATTTCCTCTCCCTCCTGTCCCCCCGCCAAGCTAGTTAATAGTTTTCTCACTGGGTTTGGCCCTTACAAATGGTATTTGCATGTAATGTTTAGAAGATTTTTACCTATAGAACAAAAAACTGTTGGAAAGTTACAGTGAAAGCTCACTTTTCACTCTGAATAAATAGCAGCATTGTGCCAGTAGCCAATACCAGAAAAGAAATATGAGAACAAGTGGATTCATTTGCAAACTATGATTTAACTAGTCCATCATTACATTTCCATTAATTTAATAATAGCACCAATATCCAATATTCTGAACTTAATATAATAAATGAAGGGTGATCACATTACCCAGTTTTAAAAAGTGCTTTACATAATGTAATCACTTACTTGCTCTAATTTAATTTCACTTTACATCGTTTAATAAATGAATGCTGATCATTTGACATAATTGAATAAGTAGTTCAACTCATTCTCTGTACTTCTTAAATCATGAAATAGGCTGCTTTTTTGTCTTCTTCCAGGATGGTACTTTGAAATTTAAGACTTGGGTTTAATTTCTCTGCTCCTTTTCTTTATTACCCAAGGTAATGACACCCCATAAGAAGGCACCTAACCCAGCCCTGCAAGCTGAGTTTTTCAAAATAATTACTTAAAGTTGAGAATCTAAAACATCTAAAATTCTAGACACTTCTTTCCAGGAAGGGATCGAGTCCAGAAAAAAAAAAAATTACTTTCTCCATTGCCTCTCCAAATTAGTAAGGGAAATGCTCAGGTGTCTCTTTTGAACACAAAAAGCTGCATCTCCTCCCACATCCTACACACTTGCCAAAATCAATGTGATTTTCTTGCTGAACTCCCCTGGACATATACCACAGCCCTCATGCCACCTTGAGCCTAACAAATACTGGAAGTCTCTCTGCAGCACAACAGAGCTCTAGACATATTTGGAGGCAGGTAGGCTTTCAAAACAATTTATGAAAATACCTGGAAATCAGTGCAGGGCTTCAAAAAATGAGTTCCCAGAGGCCACCATGCCAGTACCATTGTGCTTTTTAGTTACTGGCTCAAGATGACAGAGGCTGTGAGGATGGAGGGTTGAAGGTGCTACAGACTATCAGCCTATTGATATTATTCTGCTGGAAATTAAATGTGTTGTACATGGTGTGTGTTAGCAAGAAAAACTTGTCTCCACATCACAGGCCATTTTCTTCAGGGCTTATAGTATGAGAGGAGGTGAAGATCTCTGCTTGGAGATGCTGTGTTTAGGAAGACCTTCTGAGCTATCCTAAAAGAGCTTTCCACAGAGAGAGACTTTGTCCAAAGGAGCTGGGCAGAAATCTTTGGGAAGAGCTGTTGCTTTTCCCAACACCCTTTCCCCATGTACACAAATTTTAGATTAATTTCCACTAGACAAAAATTAGATATGGTGTGCCTGTGGATATAGAAAACTGTAATCTCAGACCCCTTCTCCAATGGAATTTTAAGCTACTGGTATCCGTTAATATGTCTGAAAAAGCTTTTTAAAGACAACAAGAGAGCAAAAAGCCTGAAGGCTTGGCTTAAATATTGTATTGTGTGAACAGTTCAGTGAGTTTATCACTCTTTGAAAGGGATTTTTTCATACTTCATTTACTTTTCTCTTTTTTTTAACCTATAATCCAACAAAGTTTCAAAACTTTTTCCATTAATTTAAATGCAAACCTCATACCTCCGATCACAAAGCTGAATTCTGATGAATTGTAGAAAGAAAAATAAATTATGGTAAGAAGTTAACAATTTGAAGTCTAATAAAAAGAGGTATACTGACTGCATCTGTTGAGTTATCAGAAACCGTATTAGTTGACATGACTAAAAAGGATGAAGAGAGAGATGAGAGGTTTCCTGTATGCAAGCCTTTTGGACATTTCCAGTGATCTGCACCTAATATTTGAAGCTTCCTTAAGAAGAAACCTCTTGGAAAGACATCATAACTCTCACATGCAATTCAGCATGCAATGCGTTTCAGAATTTTCATCCAATCCAAGCCTATGCAAAGCACAAAAGCACTTAGAAATTCTTACAATTAATCATCTATTGCTACAAGCTGAGTAATGAACTTTTGACTTCCTCTTATAGAAAGCTCCACATTAATATCTGGGTACATTCTTCATCTAAATATACACACCTATACAGTGCATTGAAGTATTATTTCTCTACAAAATAAATAGATGATTTTAGATTTTTTTTTTTCCCTCTAGGAGTACGCATAGAAGAATGGCAAAAATTGGATGGAATAAAACCATGGGTTGATTTTAGGTTTTAGTATTTCTTCTAGATTCTCTCCAGAGCTGCTGCCTCCTGCTTCTATCTTTCATACCTTAAGCACAAGATAAATCTTTTTTTATCAAACCAGAGGAATAATTTTTCAAAAACATTACTGTTCTCCTAGTTTTAGATGCACCTTGTGTTGACTTGAGCTTGTGCAACCTTCTCTTCTTCCAGAAAACCCAAGTGGTTTAAAATGCAGGTTCATATATATATATTGTGGCAGAGAAGCCCAGTAATCTGCATCTCATTTTAAGGCATGAAACTGCAAATGTGTTCTCCAATGATAGCTTTACCTGTATGAGCTTTCCTGACAAAATCAGGCTACTCACATGCACAGCTGCTTTTAGAGCTGATTCCCTTAGGTATTATTGCTAGTACATAAAATATTTAACTTTTTCTCTGCTAGAAAAGATAGATGACATTACTCTTCATTACAAAAAAAAAATTTTGTATTATATCAGAGCAGCACTGAGGTAATTAAAATCACTGTAGGAACTTCCTGTGTTCTCCAGTAAGCCTGTATATCTAGATAGGAAACCAGTTATTTTTTTCACAGTGATTTGCAGTATACAGCAGGCAATAACAAAATGCTTATCTTCTTGAAGATAGTTATTTTCTTTTAAAATAATGAAAAAGGTAAAAGCCCTCTGGATAAAACTGATTTCTGACACCTACAAGAATTAACAGCAGATGATATGAAGTCTTTCATCTTCCCTGGTTCAAACCACTTAAATGTCAGCTTGGCAGCTTTCTGGCTCTCAGAAAATGTTCCGTTGTTTTGAAAGGGCTATTAGGCTCAAGAGACAAACATACACAATGGGATTTCTTCCTGGTGTATAAAGTAGCAGCTGCCAAATATTGGCAAAGGCATTACTGTTGGTGTTCCCCAAAAAAAAAAAAAAAAAATCTTACCTCTTCCACATAATGTTCTTCATCCTATCTAGTTGGTGGAAATCAATATCTAAGAAGAAACACACTGCATAACACTGCAATCTCCTGCTTCACTGCACAGGCAAAAAAGCCTTCCCAAACTCCAAAAGCCATAATTTAAATTGAAAAGTAACTTTAAGTAGTGATTTAATAATATCTGTGGAAGGTAGGCAGGAACTGAGTCTTCATTCACCTCCTAACAAACCCCGTATTTTTCTTATTTGTATTTGTGGTACAGAATTTCATTTCAAACAGAAAAGACAATAGATGTGAGAAAAGACAACTCATAATTCCAGGATCTGGATTATGTTTTCCTCAGTTGGAGAAGGGGGAAGGAAGGCAAATCTAGAGGGAACTAGATTACAAAAAAAAAAAAAAAAAAAAAAAGACAAACAAACTAATGGGCACACAGAAAGAAGAAACAGTATAATTAAACAGTATAATTTAAATATGCCATCTGGAAAGGTACAGGATTCAGAGAAGCATGAGCAATGTCAGAAAGTTGCAGCCAGTTCTTTCTGCCAACTTCAGTGGTTCGGTCTTCTAAGGAGAAAGATATTACAGTGATACCATCAATTCACACATAGAATACATGGATTTCAGTGTACTCTTCAAAAGATCACAGCACATATTTCCAGGTTTGCACTGGACATCATTTTCTCTCTTTTGAACCAAATACAACAGAGTTATCAGAAATGTTGTCTGCACGTTATCTGCTGCTGCCTATACAGGTGTTCATTTTGTCAGACTGTGAAAAACATTTGTACATCCTTTCAGAGTGAGTAATATAATTGAAATATTATACATTTGCAATATTATTATTATTGCAATAGTACCCAGGGATTTATGTATCTTACAACACAGAACTGCACTGCCATTGCTTAATAATAACTTTCCTTTCAATAAAAGTTACTCTTGTCCAGAAGTAAGTAGTCTGAATCAAATTTCTCAGGTCAACACAAGAAGAAAGGGGTAATAAATGTATGTTTTGCCTAGTGATTCTCTGCTAATAATCACTACTATCTGTACTAGGTCTGCTTCATGAATCCTCACATTGTCCCTTTTGTTTTTACTAGGTTTAAGATGTGATCTTCTGGAGGTGCCTCTAGAATGCAGAAATAATTACTAAAAGTCATTTTTGAGCAATAACTTCCAGATAGCTTTTTTTTTTTTCATATTTATCTTACAATTTTTTAGTAAAGTCAGAGTAGAGTAGAAGGAGCCACAAATGACCTAGACTTTTAACAGACTGGAGAGTAGATGAAGACACCTACTTCTCCACTTTAACCACTGTGAAATCTTTTCTTTCTGCTTAGAAGCGAAGAATATAAACACTCCCCCATTTTAAAAGACCCTGGCTCAGAACCTCTGAAAGAAGCTGTAAGGGAAAAGAATTTATCTGAATAGAACGATATCAACTTTAAGACAGACACGTGGTGAAAAAGCACTACATCCTCTCCACTCTTCCATCTTTCTTCCTTCAGCAAGCTCAATCTCTTTCTAGACCACTTTCTGTGACTTCAGTTACACTGCATCTTTCCAATGTTGTAGCAATAGCTCTATCACAAAACCTTTGTGTGTCAGAGCATCACCAAGGCATGAAGACCCAGTTGCAGGTTTCTTCTATTATGTTACTCTAAGACACATATTATCCTTCCTTTGCTTTAGAATATTCCTGCTTTTTTTTTTGGAAGGAAATATTTACTCCCAATGAGCTATTTTTTCTTCACCTAATTTGAAGTCTGTATTTATTTATTTTTTTTTTTTTCTGAATCAACCCTGCAGTATATTTCATATTTAGTTTAAACATGGGTATTAAGACCTGATCTATAATCCTCTATAGTGTTTTTTTTCCCTAAGAAAATCAGTATCAGTTTATTTAGGATCCAAAATTTGTCATAAGGCATCTGATACCGTCAATAAATTTAAAGCAATAAAGATTCAGATGAGTATTGCTTCATGTTCTAAGGGAATTGACCAGTCCAGTATTTTTTGTTACCCAGAAGGTTTCCTTGTTTCCAGTCTGGTAAAGCTAAACATGATGCACTTGTAGGCCCCGTGTATTCCTCACACATGCTTGCCAAAGGATGCAGCTGCTGCAGTTCTCATTGGCAGGTCAGTGGGAGGCTGAGCACATTTCCCTGGCAGCCCCATATGGACAAGCACACGCACTGCACAGTCCAACAGAGCCTTTACCAGCACCTGCCTGAACACCAACAGCACAGACATAATCAAGAACACGGATACCCCACACACAGACTCACTCCCTTTCAGCACATGCAGATTAGACTAAGACTCACAAAAAATGGGTAAGAGAATTCAGTAAGAGTAGGATTTATGAACCTTGAGAAATAAGCATGATATCGCTGTTGTCATTCAAATATGCATATGACTTCACATAACTTTTCAGGAAAGAAGAATTCACTCATTTGCCTTGATAGAAAATAAATGAATAAAGACACTTTTCCTCCTCTTTTTTTAGGGAATCGCTTATTGTGCAACTCCGGAAATAACTATACATCTGACTGTATGTCATCTCATTATTTACTCCACTGATGTTAAAAATATTTTCTCCACTAGAATAGATACTCTTGCCACTTCAAAAAAATTTATAATAAGTTTTTAAACAAGTGTTTGAAGCACACAAAGAAAAAAATATTAAACTTCATCCAAATGACTTCCTATAGAAGTACCAAAGTTCTCGTTTGAGACGTACCAAACAAAATGCAAGTTTGAGGATGGAGGAATCTGCTGCTTAATTACTCAAGATTCCAGTACAGTTAAAATTTAATCCAAAAGTTCAAGACCTTGCAACATACTCCACTGAGACATACCTCTGTCTGCTGCTCCCCTATCATTCACATGTAGTAGTTTCTTGTTTGCATATGCTGGAGACTCTTCTCTCCCTCTTATGACTTCCATCAGTGATATTTTTCAGATACAGGATGTTTATCAAACAAGAACTGAGGGAAAAACTGATACAACATAGTAATATTAAAGAAAAAAATATAATCCAGAGCAATCAGTTTGATTTACATGCATATATATCTGAAAAACAAAACAAAGTTTTCTTGCAGTACAGTTGCAGAGTGGAAATGTGCAGCAGATTCAGCAATGCTGCCAGTGCCTGCAAACTCATGTGAAGGTAAATGAGTCCAGAATTTGGAGTCGGTGGGAAAGTATCTGCATGAGAATGCCATTGCAAAAACCAGCCAACATCCCCAAAACACTTACCACAATAGAACACCAAAACATACAGAACATGACAACCCACAACCAGTCTTCTAGCTTCTTTAGACAGCCTTCCTGAAAAAGCTGTTCCAGGTGGCCTAAGTCTCCCTCACAGTGAGAATATATCTCCTTACAGCAGCTTTCAGGGACACGAGGTTTTTCATTCAGAAGATGCCAAGAAGCAGCTGTTGCCTTTAGCCAGTCTGTGTAGTTTTGGACCCCACAGCACCGCAGCTTCCTCTGTACTGCATCCATGGGGCTGTTTCCAGGAGCCTGGGTGTGTGTCCCATAGTACTGAGAGACAAGGTGATCCATAGTTCTTTTCAGCTCAGAAGTCATCTGAACAGAGTAGAGCTGTGCCATAACTCCAGAAGATACTTCTAGGCAAAGAAGGACCAGAACCAAGTACATGAGAACCCCTTGCTTATAGTGGGAGCTCTTAGCAGAAATGGAGATAGCCAAGACTCCAGTAGGTAGCAAAGTAAGTCCAACTACAACAGCCAGAGAGCCAAGGACAGCCAAGACAGATTCTCGAAATAAATATCTGTAGCTCATGTACATCAGGATCACAAAGATTCCACCAAAGGCCAGAAGTGCAGCACTGCCTGAGAAGATGAAGCCTAGGAACCTCAGCAGAGATTGAGCAAATGGCCTGAGCCAAGGGTAAGAATGGCACCAAAAGGGTGGTGGCACCATAACCACCACTCTAATTCTCCTCATTCTGCTCAATCCTACTAACCTAAAGCCTCTCACTACCAGCATTTTATAGTCCTCCACCCCACTTATCCAGGTGTAGCAGATGATCTCTCCACCCAAGAATAATTTGCAGGGGAGCAATGCTGAGGGTGCTTCCTCAGCACAAAGACCAGGCCCTATGCATCTCATCATAATGTAACTTATTACATTACCCATGAGCTGCTGCTTGTTCAGCACAGTATGCAGAAGGCAGGGGGCTATGTGGAAAGATTGCTGTTGAGAGCTCATTGGAGTCATTTGCACTTGAAGGAGGGCATCAACTGGAAAAAGGCTAAATGTAGAGAAATAGACAAGGTGATAGCCAGCTGAGCTTTTTCAAATCCCTTAGACTTAGATTGAAAGAGATAATCCAGCTGTCCATCTTACTACCAGTAGCCTCAATGACAACAAATACACAAATTAGTTGTTAACAAGTGAGGAGTTTAAGTAACGATATTCAGTCAGGGACCTTCATAGTTATCACTCACCTAGACTCATATTCCTTCCCAGTACATTTACCACTTACTAGATTTTATGAGGGGCATAGTGATGATGATAATAATATTTTGACCTTTTTTTCTCAGCAACATTTCTGTGTAGTCAGCTTCAATTACTCAAGGCACCTGAATGAGAAATTCCTACCATTTCACACTTGTACCTCTCAGTTTGCATCACCAGTGACCACTGAGTGCTTAATGACTGAATACAAATAGTGAGAACTGTATTAAATTTTCCTTGTGTGTAAAGAATCTGAATTACACACAAGATAAATGACTCCACAACAGTCCCAAAGAGAATTAATGCCACTTATCAGCTAGCAGAAGATCTTTATTACTCAAACATGTGATACAGAAGGGCCAAGCAGGATGGGAAACCTCAAAAAAACTTGCCACTGGCACCAGGAAGGTAGATCTCAAGGCCACCAGTGATTTCCTAATCATCCTGATAAAGTCCCATAAGATCTCTTCTGTTTCTAAAGATGCAGAGCAGGGTTATTAAAACAGGCATACATAAGAGAGAATACGGAGAAATTATTCTCTTTTCCAGAAACATGAGCACCTGCAGGCCCTGCAGAAAATCAGTATGTCAATGTTTAAATCCCTAGAACCCTGGAAAACACTGATCCCACATCTGTCAGATGTTTTGCAAGGACCTATTGCTGTTATGTATGCTATGCACACACAGATGTTGGGCTGATCCCCATCAAAATATCTTTCTATGCTCTATAAAAACATATCATTAAGGCTAATTATTTTGGAATGAGATAGATTGCTCTTATTATTTTTAATCTTGCCATTAACAGTAATTAACATGCAGTGATTAACTTGTTAAATCTAAACCAAATGCTTCTTTCAAAGCTGTTCTAAGATGTGTTTTCCTGCAACTGTTTTTTGAAGTCTGTATGTGCCCTTTCTGCTGTGCAGCTTGCTGCTACTCACAACATTCCAGCTGAGTTGATTTTGCTGCCATTCACTTACTCTCCTGAATACCTTTCCTTCTGATTTCTATGTTCTGCATTAGAGAAAGGGAGAAAGGGGACGGGGGGCTGAGGGGACAGAAAGAATTTTACCTCACGTCTGTACATACAGGCAAACTACACTGATTTAATGTTTCCACAATGCAAAAGTGAAGGTTGAGGAAATACATCACAAATGTATCAGAAAACATTGTGATGAGTAGCAGCTATTTATTGCTAGCTTACTAGATTTGTGAAAAAAAGCCCATGAGCCTGCTTCTTTTCCTCTCTGCCTTCCCCCATGCTTATTTAGCTTAATGAGATATTAAGAACTGAGTTAAACACTATTTACTTTCAGCTTATTCTGCAGTCTGTGAAAT
The DNA here is from genome assembly GCF_003957555.1 of Calypte anna. Classification (NCBI taxonomy): domain Eukaryota; kingdom Metazoa; phylum Chordata; class Aves; order Apodiformes; family Trochilidae; genus Calypte; species Calypte anna. The sequence goes on along the minus strand of NC_044274.1, from coordinate 60,592,768 downwards.
ATGTTAGAAAGTCTACAACTGCCTACAGGAGAATTTTATTGCACCTATTGTTCATTTCAGCCAGCATAACTGCCATCCTCTCCCTGAATACAGAGGAGAGAATTTTAATGGTTATTGAAGCCTAGAGGCTCTTCTCTTTTATTACATTACCCAAATATAATAATTTTCCATTTGCTTGAATCTGACTCTTTGGATGACTGTGAGGGTTTTTTATTTCTTTCAGGTGTCTGAAAGTTAGAGGGAGGGGCACAGGAAGCAGGGCAGGAGTAAAAGCAGGTTGAATCAGCTTTTGTAAGTGGAGGGGTTTGTGCTATCCCAGACTCTAACCTTGCCTCTGATGTCTTCATGCTCGCTTAGCCCCATGAAGAGATCTGTGAACTAGTTGCAGAAGTAGGAGCATCCAGACAGAGACTCTTCCTGAAGCCAGGACTTCCATGGCAGTTCAAACAGGCAGGAGCCTCAGCATGCCTGACTCTCCCCCCTGGGAATCAGCACTGAACAGTTGACTAGGAGCCAGTTCTCAAGAGGTCTCAGTGCCATCAAGGAGGATGGGTCATACTCATCACCATGCAAGAGGAAATAGCTGCAGTGAAGATTAATATTGGCAGGACTGCCTAAAACCCCTCAGCCCCTTTGTGCTAGGCAATGCACACACACACTCAGGTAAAGAGAGCTGCTCAGAGTGTTTGCTGTCTGATACTACAAACAAAACAAAGAAGGACAACCAAAAATGTAGAACTGGTCCCTGAAGTATGCAAATTCATCAAAGGCTCCCTCAATAGCAATGCATTTTTGCAAAGTAATTTACCTGCATGTGCAGTTAAAAGCTTGAAAAAGGAAATGGGTGGAGTTATCCATCAAGAGACTTTAATGTGACAAAGAAAGTACAGGTAAGACAGAATAAGAATGCTTCCCTCTTTTCTTTCAAGTGATAAACGACACAACATGATAAATGCCACCCCTGCTTTCTCTGGAGTTGTTTCTGCTTATGAACTGATGAGTATTGAAATTCAAATGTAGGTGAAACTGATAATACATCTTAGACAAACTGTTTTCTGCAATGTTGCTGAAAGTATAATCCTTCAAGTTAATAAAATGCCAACTGCGTATTGTTTGTATTCAGTGTTCTAGCTAGCTGTGACTGACACTGAATGGTTCTGATGTTCCAGGAAGACCAAAGAGGTTCATTCCTTTTGTGTCCAGGAGCCATCAAGTCAACATTGTGGTTGTGCAAATGCAACAAAGGTGAATAGTCTCATTTTAAATGATATAGGCTGTCACATAGATTGATTAGGAAGCACATCTGAGCTCTTGCTGTGTAATGGGCAACAGCTCAAATCAAGATGGTCAGCTAGTTCATTCAGAATGGTGTGAACAAGAAGAAATCAAGAGGTTACCACAGGATCAGAATTAGACAAGCCCACCTTCTAAGTTTAATGCAAACCTCACATAAAATGAGACAATCTCAGAGCAAGACCCTCAGCCACAACATTCATTGCCATAGTGACACAGAAGAATCCTAAAGCTGCCTCTTCAGGCTAGAATCCTAAAACTGCCTCCTAAAGCTGGCATTTTGCCTCTAGCCCATGCATACATTAAACTACTTGTATCTGGATTTTGTACAGTCTTGAAGTTAAATCAAAATGTTTGGCTTGAGAGTTTAGAACTCCCACCTGGAATACTTTTACAAGAAGGACATGGATGTGCTGGAGTGTGTCCAGAGAAGGGCCATGAGGATGGTAAGAGGGATGGAGCACCTCTCCTGTGAAGACAGACTTGGGGTTATTCAGTCTGGAGAGAAGAGGGCTCTGAGGAGACCTTATTGTAGCCTTCCAGTATCTGAAGGGGCTAGCAGAAAGCTGGGGAAGGACTTTTTAGGATGTCAGGCAGTGATTGGGCATGGGGGGAATGGATTCAGACTAGAGGAGGGTAGATTTAGATTTAGATGTAAGGAAGTTCTTCACGATAGGGGTGCTGAGACACTGGAACAGGATGGGCAGAGAGGTGGTGGAAGCCCCAACCCTGGAGGTTTTTAAGGCCAGGCTGGACAGGGCTCTGAGCAACCTGATCAGTGGGAGGTGTCCCTGCCCATGGCAGAGGGGTTAGAACAAGGTGATCTTAAAGGTCCCTTCCAACCCTGAAAATTCTATGATTGTATTATATTCTAAGGCATTGTAAGATTAAAGCACACACATATGTTTGGTATAACTTTAAACATTACTAAAACAGAGACAGGTTTATTAGTTTTATTTACCCAGCTTTTACATTAAGCTTCCACTGCCTCACCCAAATTTTTGACACCCTCAGGGGTGGAAGCCAGCGTGTGACCCATCAGGGCTGGCAGACCCAGGAAAAGTTGTAAATTGTTGTCTTTGGAATCAGTCCTCCCTTCAATGATCCTGACCCTATTTGCTGGCACTGGCAGGATATCTTCCCTAGACTGAAGAGACCTCACACCCGATTTTTCCATTTTTCAAGAAAAGCCATTTCTGCGTGTAAAATGACAGCAAATAAATAGTACTATTTGAAAAACAAAAAATGAAAAATAAAAAATAGAAAAACAGAAGAAAAATAGCCCTAGGGTGTTTGATTCTTCTCAATTAGATCATTGAAGCTGTCATGGGTAGGCAAAACCACACAACAGAAGGACTTAGTACCAAGAAGAAAGATTCTATTTTTTTTTTTTTTTAATGTTGAAAACTGCTAAGAAGTTTATTGACTCTGTGGAAATAAAACTAGATATTTTATGAGACATGTCATATTACAAGATCAATCTGACAGACCAAATGCAAAAAAGGATGAATAAGCCAGATCCTACAGTCACTGTCATGCTCAACCAGTTGCTGTAGTAACCGAGATCAGATGCTGTTGCCTTGCATGAGACTACTATCGCTTATGGAAAGCTTGAAGTAAGCAGATGAGATATGATTGGCACCTCCTATTCATGGAGAAAATGTATTCCCCATAAGAGCTAATTTACCATCATGCAGGGGTTTCAACTAAAGCAAGTCAGGTGTTTATCTCTGACTATGTTTCCCTGACCAAAAGTAGTCTTTTTCTGAACTGTAGAACCACAGTAAATGTTTTCAGAGGGCTTATTTGGTTTTGCTTTTAAAGTTCTAGATTTTCACTGATACTGAAAATTGAATGTCAAAAGTTTGGTGTTTTCACATTTTTACTTTCTTTTCTTTCATTTAGAGAACATAAGAAAAAGACTAAAACCTTTATTTATTTATTTATTTATTTATTTATTACATTTTCTTTTCCTCTCCCATTTCTGTTTGCCAGTCTGAAATTTTTATATTAATATCTTGGGACTGGGGTGGATATGGATTATCAAAGAAGGAAAATGAAACAAAACAAGGGAAGGGAAGGGAAGGGAAGGGAAGGGAAGGGAAGGGAAGGGAAGGGAAGGGAAGGGAAGGGAAGGGAAGGGAAGGGAAGGGAAGGGAAGGGAAGGGAAGGGAAGGAAGGGAAGGGAAGGGAAGAGAAGGGAAGGGAAGGGAAGGAAGGGAGGGAAGGGAAGGGAAGGGAAGGGAAGGGAAGGGAAGGGAAGGGAAGGGAAGGGAAGGGAAGGGAAGGGAAGGGAAGGGAAGGGAAGGGAAGGGAAGGGAAGGGAGAAAATAAAAGCACTTTCTGTGTTTCCATCCCTTTAAAGTTTCAGAACTGGGGGAAGATTTCAAAGGACATAGAAAAAGAAAATAAAAAAGAAATTATTATTAAAAATAACTTTCTGCCCTTTTCATAGCCTTCATTTTGTTGCAGTTAGTAAAAACATGTTGAAAGAAAAGGTATTTTGTAAAAACCTTAAAAAATGAGGAAAGGACATGCCACTGTGAAATTCAAGTCATCTTGACATTTAAGGTATTTTATGACTTTTTTTTCACTGTTTTCAGCCATCACTACCTGCAATACTTTTCATGTGAATGCAGTGTCTTCATTTGCTTTTCAAAGCACGTGGAAGATTTCTCAGTACCTTTTGAAGTTATAGAAAAACTTTTATATCTATATACTTTAATTTTTAATTCAATAAAATTATTAACTAAGTTCTCTTTAGGGAGAAAGTCAAAAGTGTCTGGATATATTATTTGGAAGATAGTGAACAGTGTGAGGGTGTGAAAAGGAGCTTACTCTTGTCTCAACTTCCCATAAATAAAGTTTCTTCTCTGTTGGGTCTACTCAGAAAAAGAATGCTGTTTTTCAAGACAAATTTTTAGTACAAAAATTTTTCTGTACCCCCACTGAGCCAGCAGTCACCACAACATTGCCTGAGAAACCTCAGGTAGCCCATAGCAATGCTGTAGGTGACATGCATGAACTTTCTACTTGTGATCCTTTAGCCCAACAGTATGGATGAATCCAGTTACGTGCCATAAGCAGCTATTTGTAACAAAAATTTGGTCTCTATATCATAATAATACTATAAAACCTGTATAGACCATCTGGGGAAAAGCTCTCAAATTAATTTTGTGATAAATCTTAAAATCAGTCAAATACAGGTCCTAAAATGCTGAAATGCTTTTGTGATGTTGCCTTTGGCCTTAAAGGCTTTCGGCCTTGAGCCTTAAATCATTGGGTTTTATTTACTACCTTATGGAACTCTGGATACCATTGCTGATCCTACAAAGTAAATCAAGGCACAGTGCCAGTTTGCTCTTGAGGTCACTTCAGCAAAGGTACATTTGTTCTGAGTGGTATAGTGTCCTGTAATTAACTACTCAAAACTAAGCTGAAGGGGAGATTACCGGCATGATCATACACAAAAAATTTTAATTAAAGGTTCCCTTGAACAGTGATTTAGAAAAAAAAATATTTGATACATTCCTTTTCTTTTTTAACCAGCATAATACTAAGTATGTTTATATCAAATGTTATGTTCACCTCATATCAGGTTTTATAGTGACTATAGTAGAGAATTTATTTTTATTATCTTTCCTAAGCCATCACAGGAGCATATAAAGTGCCAACTTTTTCAGAATTAGTCTTACAGCACACTTCAAAGAAGTGGAGCCAAATTTAATAGGATTTTATGCATTTCCATTCAGATGAAATGCAGCTTTTTAGAGGAGAAAAAATAAAAACCAAAGATATTTTCAATTTATTTCTGTGCTGTTTCTATCTACAATCTCTCCACCAAACAATTGCCTTCAAGTGTTATTTTATTTTTAAACACAGATGCTGTCAGTGACATAGAAAGGGTCTATTAGGTTTAAACTCATAGAAGCATCTAAATGTAAAACAAAAGCAAACAAATGAAAATGTATTTGAACATGGAATATAACAACACGTTTAAGGAAGAAGTCATCAATAGACTTCACTGCCAGGAAAGATGTCTCTGCTAAATTCCAGACCAAACCATAAATAGCACAACGTGCCTTTAAGTTGGTAGCAGTTGCTTTCTTATACTTGAGTATTTTATTGAGTTTAAAGTACTCATCAAAACTCAATTTTCAAGCCCAGCTGCTAGGCATCAGAGACCTCTTCAGAAACCTCTGTGAGGTTTCCGTAATGCTGAAGTCCAGCTACAGCTACCAAAAATAATACCCCCAGCACTCTGGAAGCTTTTACTATCTCCCACAGCACCTTGACATTTGTTGTTATTGTAACCTAAGTACCCTCTCCCAGCAGAACTGGGCTGTGGGACATAAAGAGAAAGAGAAAGCCCAGGAGAGACAGGTGGCCTGGGAGATGCTGTTTTCTTGCTACAGCACAAAAAGGTCACCTTTTGCTTGGTACAGATTGTGGTCCTGAATGTGTGCTGGCTCCAGCATGAAGATCTACCCCAATACACACCAAGGCACCTAACTATTCTCATCTTCAAGAGCTCAGTGTAGACCTGAAACATCCACATGAGAAAAAGATTTGGGCAACAAAGTGAATAGGTTTGCACAAATTCCATTAAATGCTGCTACCTGTGAAACTGGCAGTGATGAACACCATAGATGCTGAATCAGGATAAACCCTACCAAAACCAGTCAAAATAGAAAAAGCATTAACTGATATTTTCTTCTTTACTTACAAAATTTGTTTGAGGGCTGTTTGCAACAATAAGTAATTTCCTATTTACCTGACTGGAACCTTGAGAGTAAACACTCAGGACAGAACAGAAGAAAGCTCCATAGTCTGCTTTTGCCTGCTGTTGTTTGCTTTTGCAGATAATAAAATGCCAGATTATTTGGGGCTACTAGAAGCTTTTGTTCAAAACAAAGCAATTAGCTTCTGACTCCCCACCACCACCTCTTCACCTGAGTCAATGTCATGCAGTGCCCATGTGAACTAGGCAATAAGAGGGACCCATATTTCATGCTGATAGGGGGTAATTTTGCAACTGCTTGTACATATGTCTCTTTCATCAATATTCATTCACAGATAGGGCACTGGAGAAATCTTTAAGTGACACAGACATAAGAAGCAATAGGAGTACATATCCATTATTTTGGGAAATTGAGTAGCCATTTTTGATAGCTGGTCAATGAAAAAAGACTGCTAGGCAAAAAAGTCTTCCTTATGGATTATCATTTCATGCAAATTTCAATATTAATGTGAAATCTGAGACACAGAACCTTCCACAGGTGTCTGCTCTGGTCTGGCAACTTGAATGTGTGGGCCAGGGTGATAAAAATGAGGTGGCCACTGCTATCTTAAGTCACTGAAAGCCAGGTGGGCTTCCCCACACATAAATATAAATGGTTGGGAAGTCACTCCCTGTTTAACAGAAGCCTTCAGAGGAATGGAGGAAGGCAGGACATGCAGAGGAGGGCAAATGCCCTACCCGTTCCATCAGATCTGCACCAATGGCAGGGGTGACCAGGGCAGCTTCACCTTTCTCCATGTGTCACACTGACATATTTTCCCAGCACTACATTCCCTTTAGAAACAAATTTAAATTTACAGGCCTGTCAACTGTGGAATATATAATAAAGCTATTGCAGACACCTGATAAGAGCTACAGCTTCCAGAAAACATGGGATTCAAAGGCAGTAGAGCTGACTGACAAGCAGCTTCTGCAGCCAAAGAATTTCTGCAATGCAGAGGAGGAAAGGGGTAACAGCTCTTACTGGGGGGCTTCCTAGATTTGCTTTGGCACTGACTGCATTCTCAGCACCTTCCCTCTCACAGTGCAAAGAGAAAGGCTGTGCAAAATACCAGGAGGAAGACACAATGTACAGTGAGGTAAATGGGAACTGAAGTCCTTCATCTGCATTGAACAAACCTCCTCCCATTTGCATATTCAAGGCTTTCTCTGCTCTGGCTCTTTGCTCTTTGCCTAGCAGCTGCACCATTCATTTTAACATAAAAATTCAGCATGCCTCAACTTGTCTTTATCAACAAGTGCCACTTTGACAAATGCTTTTGATAGGCTTTAAAAATACTGAAAAATCACACCGGAATGGTGACAGAACCCATATCCATGACTTGCATGGTAACAAACACTGCTGAAAGTCACAGCATTTCCTCACATTAACAAGCCCAGGAAGAAATGTAAATCCTACTAAACTCACACACTTTGCATATTTGTATTGGTTCCCTTTGGCTAATTAATCTGCTTTGTAATAAATACTTATACAATTTCTCATGCAGCAGCGCATTCTGTTTAATTAAAAATATTTTCAATATTGCACAAGCTGTCTTCCACAAGAGTAGCAATTGTGGATTTAGAGTCATGTTTTGATATTCTCCTTTAATGAACTAACATTTTAATATTTTCCACTGACCCTCAGTTAAACTATAAAAAAAAAAATTCTGTTCTTACAAACAACTGTATCTGGGACATTGTGATCAATGCTCCTCTGGACAAATTTGCAGGTAATAGCTCAGAATACAACTCAATTGAACAAAACATTCAGCTGCCATCATGATGAAAGCTGCAGAAACAGAAGGCAATAAAATGAGCCTTGATAAATGAAAAACTCTGCACCCAGAGAGAAACAAGAACAAGCCCCTGACAACACAAAGATAACCAGGCAGCCAAAAGCCGTGCATTAAAGCAAACATAGTCTTTGTCTCGGTCATGTCCTTCTACTGACAAGTGCTTTTGGGACGGCAGAGTGAAGAAAGTTAAAGCAGACTGGATGAAAAGTTGAAGTATACCAAAGATTTCAGAGTCAGCAGAAAAGGGTCCCTGTTAAGATCCTTAACTACATAGAATAATTTGTGTATGAAAACAAAATTTGAAAGCCATCGATTAAATGTAATGAATATAAAGAGTTTTTCTAGCCCAACAAGTAAATATTTTCATCTGTTTAAACTATGACTAGCAATCAAAACCTGGAATTGCCAGATTTCCAGGAAAAAAAAAAATCAATTTATCATATTTCTTTTTTTGCCTTTTATTCTTTTCTATTTCTGGTAAACTCCAGAGATATCTAAGAAGTTTATTTTGAACTTATTTTACTGACAGATTGTCATTTAGGCATAGCCTTTGATTTCAAGAGAATTTTTAAAAGTTCTTTATGTATTGTGATATTATTCATGTATAGATGTAACATGATTAAGTTACCTGAACTGTATTCTTCAACATTTTCTTCTTGGAGAATTTCATGTTATCTTGGTTATATTCTACTAGTCTTTGATCCTATGATTATTATTTTTTTCCTAGACCAAAATAACTGATATCAGATTTTCCAAAAATCAGAACACAGATAACATCATTACTGAAAAAAAAACTTTAAAAATCTACATTATTTTAGGGGGAGAGGGGAGGGAATGATAAGTCGTAAATAAAAAATAATAAGCCCTAACATATAATTCCAAAGATGTGGTTCTGAGCTCAGTTATAAAGAAAGTTTTTATTTAATTGCTGGAGTGGGAATGCTATAAAACCTTATGAGTAAAGTAAGACCTAGCCTGCGCATGTTTATTTAAAATAACTCACATCACATAAATTTAAACTGTCTAATTTTAATATATATATATATGTGCTGCCATTTTGGATACAAAATTACTAAATGACCCACCCTTGCAGAGCTGGGAAAAGAATGAAAGAGGCTAAAAGCCTGAATAATATTAAACCACTACTTTATCAGCACAGATAGAAGAAATGAATATTTATGTAGTAGATAATATTCTTGTGAATAGATTAACTGGTGGAGATAAGTGTTTGCTTTTGTACGTAATTTTTACACATTCTAAAATATAAGAATAAACTCACTTCTATGCAAACTGTTTAAAGTGGATTTTACTCGAATTTTAATAGCTTCAAATATTGACCTCTTTAGCAAGGTTTGCTTTCCAAATTGTGTGGTTGGAAATTAGAGGAGCCATTAATTTGAAATTTAACCATTTAAAAAAGATGTAAATTAAAATTCGTTCTGGCCAGTACATTAACTTATATTGTATGCTGTTTGGCTAGGAATCACCTTTTTGGCTTTGCTTTTTTTTCTACTTTACTTTCCATTATTTGTAGATCACCTAGCACACACTAAAAATAATACCAGCAATAACAATGAAAAAATAACAATAGGTAATCACATAACAATAGGTAATTTAGAGTATCCTTAGAAGTCTTTCTAAATTTACTGTTACCTTTTCTATAATTTTTGTAAATCATTTTTGTATGACAGAAAAAGGAAAAAAAAAACTGCACATAAAGGAAGCAGGATGTAATATCACATAGTCTTCCCCAAGTACACTGTTATCACGGTGACAGAAAGGAAAAAAAAAAGATTTTGTTGTTTTGACCTCTTAAATATGTAGTCAATCAAGGGCCTGGCACAAGACAAAACACAATAATTTAAAAAAATTACTGGTTTTAACTCATTTGATGGCTAATCTCAGATAAGTACTGGTACAAGGTAATCTGCTCATCAGAAGAAGGTAAGATGCAACCATCTCACTCCTTGAAATGTCATGAAGGGTGATATTAAACAGAAGTGGAATGAAGCTCAGGGACTGGATGCTGAAGAAAGGTGCAAAGACACATGAAGTGAAAGATTATCTGCAAAACCAGAGTATAAGGCCAAAGCTTTTGGAAATACAAGCTACAAGCAAGATCCTTTGCTGCCATTAGAATTGCTCTGAGATTTTCATAAATCATAATGGTAAGAACTAGGTCACTCTGTTGATGATGCCATGTAAATTAAGATAGGCAACAATTGATGATCTCTGTTTTTGGCATTGTTCCCCTTCCAAACTTTACTTGTGTGCCTCTCAGGCTGTATATGTTCGTGCTAGCTTTTCCTTCTCAAGTTCCATGACAATGTGCCCAAAAGTTTTTGCATCACTTGACTTCTCAGGTTAGCATTATAGTCCTGGTCATCAGGTATGTGTCCACATCAGTGCTCTGATACTCCTTCAAAGGAAACCCAAATTTGGAAGAACCAATGGCTCTGCTGTACTCACCTATATCTTGTTTGGTTCAGACAGACAGGTTAATGGCTGCTGAGAGCACCAGCAAAGGCACAACCCCTGGGCATTTTGATTCTGCTGGGAGAGAAGAGAGCAAATATTGCTATGTAACTAAATAAAAATAATCAGAGGGGTTTTTTGAGAATCTTGCTTCCTTTGCAGCCAGGCCTCACTTGAAGAGACTTGTCACTGTGTGCATAATTTAGGTTTTGTTAGGTCCTCTTCATCTGTAGTTAGCTTTTTGCAACCCCTTTAACATTTGTCTGGGAAACCGCTGTACCACTGATAAAAGAAATGTGTAGTTGCTGAATATTTGTGGCTAAGAGCTGTCGTAAGAACAGGCCACTTTTGAAAGAGGTCCTATCCTAAATTACATTTGATCATCACTTGCAAGAAAATATTGTAGTTTCATATGTTGTGAACTAGATTTTCCTCAAAATGTTTTTCTTTAAAATTAGAGGTTCGTGGGGTTTTTTGTTTTGTTTTTTTTTTTAAACACCTAAGCCAGGGTGATTCTTCTGATTTGATTTGTGTCTTTCTGGAGGTATGCAACACTTAATGGTCTTTTTTAAATAAGGCCACTCATCCATATAAGATGAAACACAGCTGACAACATCTTCACTTGTTAGTTCAATATAACCTGCCAATCCAGAGTCAGAGATCCTTGTTCTCATGCTCTTTCTTTGTGTTTCTTGCACAGGTTTTTTGGATCCTCAATTCATTCTCAGCAGGACCCCCAGCTACCTCTGGCCTTTGAAGGCAATTGGAAGTTCCTAATTCCTAGGAAATACATGGTTCACTCTTAAAACTGCATCATGAGAAGGAGTATGCAGGCATTATCACTAGCTGTAACTGCCAGAAAAAGCATTGGTACACTGCAAGCAAAAGACAAATTTAATTTCAAGTGTCTTACACTAAATATTTCTGAATTACCATAGCCACATTTATTCTACCCACAGATCCCACAAAGACTCCATTCTGTTCCCTTTGTGAGAATTGGGCTATAACTTTGCTACGTACACCTCCGCCTTTGCTAAGAGAAACAGCCAATATTCTTCGGCCATAAAGATTTGTTTCTACAAATTCAGTCCATGGTGAGCACTTGACTCAGGTTAGGATTTTAATGAGAAGCATATTGAGAAAGCACAAGCTAAAAATATGATGAAAAAATAGGTATATAACTGAGACCAAGAGGGACATTTCTGAGATGTAAACAGAAGTCACAGCGCTAAAATAGGGAATCATTTAACTGTCCTCTGCTGAATGTGTTCTGTTCCTACTTCTGAGTCCTTCACTTTTTCAAAGTTGGTCAAACAACATGAGCAATGCTATTTTGCTTCCATTGCCTCTTACCAGCTTCCTGCACACTTGGTAGGCTGAGACATTAAGGCACCAGCACAACATTTGGAGCACTTGCTGGAGCTCTGCAACCCTCTCAGATCACCCACCTGTCTGTGTGCTGCCCAGGACAGGACCAAGTGAAGCCAAGGGAAACTTCAAAGCCCAAACCTGACAAGCTTAGCTTAACTTAATTATGTAAGTGAAACTAAATTCCACTGGAGAGGGAAGAGATAATCCCCAATTTTATCTTGTGAAGGAAGAAACTGAGACAGACCCAGACAGTGTATGTGAGATTATTCCTGACTTTATGTCTCCATCTTTTGCCCACAGCCCCCCTTCAGTCACACAGCCTTTGCATCCACAGCAATATTCTAAAGAATTAGCTATGCACCACCTCAAATCACATTTAATGACAATGTACTGACCTGTGTCAATACAACATCCCTCTGAGCTCAGAACAAACAAAATCTTAGTAGCCACAAAAAAAAAAAATATATTTACTTACAGAAATTGTATGTGGTCTAAAGACATACACTATTAGAGGTCAGCTTGGTTGTACTATTATTCTAGGATTTATTATGAATATGTATAAATTAATGGCAATTTCACATAACATAAAGCAATGTAGTGGTTCGTATAATGTAACAGCCATGTAACTACGCTGTACTAGCTTGGAAAAATATTTAAACCACAGCACAGTGAATTGACCTTCTTTATTTACACTACCTTTTGTTCATTCATTGCCTCCTCAAAAGGATACTAAGGCAAAAGGATACTAAGGATCTTTAAAGCAAACAAGGCCACACATTCTTAATAAGAGCTAAGCAGACAGTACTGTAGAGAGCTGACAGAGTGAATGTTCAGCTAAGAGACGGTTGTTTGTCATTACTGGAGGTGTTTGGCAACAAAAGCAGGCTTTAATTCCTTTTTCCCAACCGCCAGGCTGGTGCGTAACAGGGTGCTACATCAGAACATCTCATAACATCAAAGACATACACTGATGCATTTTGTGTACACCTGATGCAGAGTGAGTTGTTGCCTTGTAATTACATTTGTAACAATTGTTACCATGTAGCCACATGCTTCCTGCATTTTGGTTCAAAATACTGTAATATTGTAATACTGTAATACTGTAATATTTTCTGCAAAGGACAGTATTATTTGTAGTGCTACAAGGAACTTAATATCTTCAAAATTTGATCCTCTGCTTCCAGAATTAAACAGTGGTCACAGTCATTAGAGTTCTGTGAAACTGGATAAGTGCTATGCAGAAATGTCAAAACCTATCTGTTCAGCAGATACTTGTTAGATTTAGCTGTTATGTGTCAAAGTGCTTTTCTGTCTTTGCAAGTCTTTTAGAGGCTTTTACTTTAAATGTGAAGTGTGCCTCAGACTGCTTGGGGAAAAAAATTAAAACCGAACAGTTTTCAAGATGATTTTGACCAGAAATTTATCTAGGCATTGCTGGATCTGCTTATATGCTGTGTGGCAGACAAGTCATTGAATGCACTTCTCTGATACCATCTATCTACGGATCTTCAATGGAAATACAGTTTCTTTTACTCACAGAATGACAAAAGCAGTATAAACACAGACCTTAAGCAAGATGTTGCTCAGTCACAATTTACTGTGATTGATGCTTAGAGTACATTGATTTTTTAGGTATCTTTTACTTCTGTCAAGCTTTGATATTTTCTCCCTTTAACAAATTGAAACTTTTCATTTGAAAACTTTGTTGAAAACTTTTTATTTTATATCAAAAGACACACCTGATTTTCTCTCTGAAACAAACTGGATGGAGGTGCACTCACAACTTTTCTCACTGATTTAATTTTCAAATTATCAATAAATCCTGTACTACAAACAGTGGAGCCATTCTCATTTATTTGCCTTCTGCTGGGAGCATCTGCCTGAATTTTCATTTTCAAATTAATTGTTGTACATCACTTGTTATTAATGTCACCTTGCAAAACAGAATAATGATTCCCAAAGAGGGCAAAAGAAGATGTACTGTATTTCATATTTAACTCTAAGTAAACCAAAGTCTACTTCCCATTGATGTAGTTTTAATACTAAAATATTATATCAATTCTTTTCAGAAATTGTACATAGGTTCTCAAACCTCTTCTGGAGGAAAAACCAATATTCTTCCATGAGGCAGAGTTTTTCTAACATATTGTTTTCTGATTTTATTTTCTTAAGACCCTTTTACCCTTTCACAAAAGGGCATTCAGTGTGTGAATGCTCTGTGCAGATTAACCTTATATACTGTACAATAAAATTTTACAATAAACCAAGAAATATTTCCTCAGAATTGAAGGAAGTAGGGAGATAGATATACATTTCACAAATCAAGACTGTTCACATTAGCAAAATAGAAAGGTGTCTTGGGAATATAAAATAGCCACTTAAGTTCTTTGCAGTTTGTTAAAAGACAAACACCTACTTAAACTTGCTAGCTTGACAGCCAGGTCAACACTTGGGATATTCTTGGCAGATAATCAAAGCAGGTGGAGAAGTTAAATAGATACAGTACTGGACACTGTGGAAAAAACAGAACAGAGATGAAGAAACTGAAGAAAACTCATCTGTTATTAAGCCAGGGCAGGTTACAGCCTCATTCCTCACTCCAATAAGCCTGCCTTAGTGTTTTCCTAAATAATGAGAAGAAATTATTATGCTTCAGTCATTCCTTGATGAAAAAATTTTCCTCTTGAAATCAAAAAGGAATGAAGAAAATTGAGAAAACCAAATTCCATTATTTTTCTCTGCTCATCTCCTTTATTCACTCTTTCACAGTGCAATAAAAGCATAGAGCAGGGACTCAAGGGTTGCAGAACCTGAAGAGAATGCTGAAATTAGGTCTCCTGACTTTGCAGTGGGAAAGAAACTGGACAATAAATGTAATCAGAGACCTCCTAGCCTCACTTACCTCACCAATATTGATACCAAACTGCACAGTTTCACAGATCTAATCTAATCTGCCCCCACTGTACAATAGACTGTGCAAAAACATAAGGGCTCATTCACAATTTAGGAGAGGAGCTGCAAGGGCTCAGTTTTTAAACACAGAATCTCACATGCTCGACATTGCATACAATGCAGTGGAAAAACATTAATTGATATTTTAATCCTACGTACCTAGGGTCAATCCTTTCAAAACCTGTTCCTGGATGTCTATGCTGAAGTTTTAGGCCAAACTTGCATACAACCAGGGTAGGGGTACTCCTACAGCCCACTGTTTGTGAGCACTTCAGGGGACCTGCAGGGTTTAGGAGAGGTTTGTGACACCCAGGGCCTGCACAGGGATAGGGGATGCCTGCACATGTGTGTGTGTGTGAGCAGCTGTATGCATGTGTGCACAGGGGGTGTGAGACATTCTTGAATTTCCCTGTAGAAGCAGATTCACAAGTTTGTAGGTGTTCCTTGACTTAAACATGTTTGCTATCTGTACAGTTAAAAGTGTAGTTTATCTGTTGCTTTTCTGATACCGATCCTGAATGCATAGTTCACTGAATGCATAGTTCATTAAATCCTATTCATCATCATCATCACCATCATCATGGCATGGCTTCACAAAGGAAGGTTTCAGAAGGTCTCTCTCTCCCCAGGCTTGCTGCAGGCACACTGGTGGCTGATGAGGCCAATGCAGGACAGGCAGTGCGGCTGCAAAAGGCCCAGCAGAGTCTCCTGTGAGGGGACAGCCAAGGCACGGCTCTTTCTGTGCTGGCTTTTCTCCTCCAGACTGATTCTCCCTGTGTTCTCAAAGGAGGCAGCACCATGGCACAAGGCATTGGTCTGTGTGACATTCTGCACTGGACATCACTCGGGTATGACAGACATCACCAACATTTCCCTGGCACACTAAGACACAGTCATTGAGGCACCAGTGCTTGGATTGAGGAGGCATCCAGGTTGTCTTCAGGATGTCTTTCTGTTGGAAGATAGTGTTGATGATGGTGAGCTGCTGCTCAGCACAAAACTCTAGCAGACGGCACCCGTTATCATTACAGTTACCACCACTGTGTTTGCCCAATACTCCTTTCCAGGCTTCATAGTTCTTTCCTACTCTGGCATTGGAAGTCACCAAGGATTATGATCTTACCACCAGCAGCAATATTTTGTGTGAGGCAGCGCAGGTCAGTATAGAATTTGACTTTTTCTGCATGGTCAGCTTGAACAGTTGAGCTCTGAAGAGAACAACATCCTATTAATATGTGAAAAAATCACCGAGATCCTGACATAGTGTTTTGAACTAAGCATTTCTTTTTCTGTGATACTCCTCTGTCATTTTGTTCATTCATCACACAGGAAGATCTCATTATTTGCCAGTATAGACACTCAGAATTTCTGATAACCGTGCCTTTGCCATTCTCAGTGTTTGAAAAGTAGCTGAAATCAAATACATAAGTGCTTATATTCTACGTCACAAATCAGTTTACATCAGCACTTAAGGGTTTACAGTCATTCTGGTACTGCAATTTTTGAGCCCCATTTCTAGACTTCCAGTTTTGCCATTTATCCTAGTGAACTTTTTCTTAACTGTTATTTCCGGTCCTTCTGCTGCAGGGGTCTGTACAGTTGAACTCAACTTGCACCTGCCTAAATATATATAAAAGCCCATGAAGGAAACATTTCAAAAGAATGAAGCAGAAAGTGAAAGGATTCAGAAGGCCAAGAAGGAAATGAATGTGAGGTCACAAAGACAGCACTGATACCTGAATCCAGAGCCCATGCACAATGGGACACTTTCACCAGCAATACCAGCCTAGGATTTACTGCATGTCAAAAGTAAAATTTAAACCAGTAAACCTGGAAGTAATGCAGAAACATAAAAATAAGAGCTATGAAGACTTGGTGGACTTCCTCCAAGTTTACTTTGTTTCAGAATTTGCCCACAATAAGAAAATCTTTCTTTGAATCTCAGTAAAGGTAGGTAATGTCTTTGAGGAAGATGTTAAAACATGCTAATTGCTAAGACTGTAACTCTTACTCTCTAACTGCTTTTCTAACATTCTGGCATGTTCTAAAATAGACAAAGATGAAGAAAAAGCAGAGGAATATCTGTATTATAGTCCTTGATTACTTTATTTTGAACAAGCAGCCTTTGAGAAAATTCCAGGTGGTGTACAACAACCTTTTGCTTTGAAAAAGATTATCCATACAATTATGAGCATTGCAATGCTCACCATAACAAAGGAAACAAAAACAACTTATCCAAAGATTTTAGGCTAGTTTCTGACCTCCTCATCATTACTTTTACACTGTCCTGGTCTTCACTGGGCCCCCAGTGTTTTCAGTGGGATCTCAGCAGAGTAACCAGGAAGAAAATGCAACAAATGAAGGACTATTGGAGCCCAATGGCAGCTGACACAGATATGATAAGCTTTTAGAAGGTGTGGACTATTCTGATTTCATCTTTGGAGTTTAGAATAATAAAAGGCGAAGGAAAGTTTTTTTCCCTAATTATTTTAGTGACACTCTGTGATGGGCTGCTGCATCTGAATTCAATATTCTGACAGGAAAGGTGCCAATCACAGCTGCAGCTATACTGAAGAGCTAAGTTTGCTTAGTTACTCAAGAGTCTTAGTTAACTCAACTTAGTTAAATTGTGCTTAGTTAACGCAAGAGTCTGGGTTATGGTGCCCAGAGTTTCTCAAGACAAGAAATTAGTCTAAGGGGATATTTGCATTATTACCTTAATTTCCACTGTTAGGTTCTGTTTATTGTGTTTCTTTTTCAATTTGAAGCCCCATATTTAGCCAAATGAAATTTCTTCCAAGAATCACTTCATTCAAAACCTACTTATCAATGCAACAGAATTCCAGAATTGAAAACTTTTCTCAAAGTCAGCAAATCAAGAGGAAATGCTGATATGTGTTTATTTTACAAGTTTTTGTATGGTTATAATTATAAAGCCTTGCATTTATACTAATTCAATTAACAACTAAACTAGGAAATCTTATTCTGTCAGATGTAAAGAAGCCAGAAAAGCAGAAAAGTACATATAGATTGATCTGTAGCAAGTAGAGTGTCCTGGGTTGCTGATTTTGTTTGGAGAACTTACAAAGACAAACTAGCAAGTATTTCACGCCAAAAAAATTTATATCAGGGTTCTTTGCCATTGTAACACTAACAGTGTAATTCAGACCCACTCCTGCTCAGTAGAAAACCTCAGTGAGTATGAAATATCATGTGGTTCTGGAGCATGGCAGATCTGCTTCACAGCTGCACTTCATCCAAAGGGCATCCATGCAATGAGTCTAACTCTTCCAAGAAGTGTCAGATATGCCATGTGTGAAGGACACAGATGATCTGAGCACACACTGTAGAGACATTGTCAGACTTCCAGATGAACAGTTACATGGTGAGAGGCAAAGCAGAGAATTACTACAGAGGAATTTCTGTGTTGTTTCAGACAACCAGAAATCTCTCACCCAGACATGTGGTAGTCTGAAGGCTATATAGTCTATAGGAAAATATAAGCTCCCTCAGCACACTAGACAGTCCTTGATAATGAAAGTGGCTATGATGGCCTCCAGATGACACAAAAAAGTCAATTACTTTTCTTGTATTCAGCGAACCACTGGTTATTTCAAACATAACTGAATGTCTCGAACATGCTAGAGGAAAGAGTTATCTTGGTCCTGCAGGTCTTCTCTCTCATCAAACCTGGGCATGAAGGTATGCTCCTGCTAAAGAGAGACAGGCCTGAATCTTGTCAATAATGAAGGCAAGTGACCAAGCTCTCACTCACCCTGGCTGAAAGCCCAAGGAGGAAACTCATGTCAGATGCTGCTGTCACCACACTGCAGGGCTTGAAGGATGGTTGCAGCTCTTCCCTTTTGAATGGGTCACTGAAGCTGGAGCCTGCTACACTTTTAGAGCCTACTGGCTCGTGCTTTCATTACACAGTGAAACATTTATCCTTTGGTGTGACTTCTTTTAAAGACCAGAGATTTGCAGTGATTTGTTCCACAACCCCTGAGGATGTTTTTTTACTGTGTGACAAAGCAGTTTTCAGCACCGCCTTCCCCTGGGACAGCCATACAAGTTCCAGCTCCTGTCTTTTTCCATGTTCATAAATATAATCCAGAAAGTCAGGGTCTTCCAATGACTTCCAATCTAACACCTCATTTCTTCCCACAGACAGTAGATTCATGCATGATGATCAGCTTATTCAGGAGTTTCATTTCTACTTCATATTTGCTACTACTTAGCGTCTTAACAGTCTGCTGTTGTCATTTTGAATTCCTGATGAATTCTACATTTAAATCCCTTCACTTGTTCTTGTAAGATATCCTCTTCCTTTCTTGTCTCCACTTTTTTCTGTGTCATGTTGTTTCTCTCAGCTTCCTTTCTGGACTTCTAAGTGACTTTACTTTTCTAAGAACTTGGCCAGATTTACAGTCCCTCTTAATCCATTATTTTCTGATTGCAGCCACTGATTTTTTCTGATGTTTAGCATAATCAGCACAAAATATTTTAGCAGCTTCCCGCAATAATCCAAATAATAAGCGGTGGCCATCCTTAAATTTCACTTCAAAACACCTACAATAATCTGATAACATCTATAATATACTACCCATCACGCTGTAAATTGGAGGGACATTGTTCTTCTGCAGGAAAGTACCTAGAACCCAATTTTTTTCCTACCATGGAATCACCTTTTTAAGTTTCCTGTTTCTTTCTTCTCTTTCTCCAGCCTGCTTCCCTTTTGTTCTGCTCTTAAACATTATGCAAAATAATATTCACAACAAGTGAATGTCATTTTGCAAGTCTCAGAAATATTGTAAAAGATTTTTTCAAGTAATGAAAAAAACCAGCTAGCCTGTTTTATACCTTCCTGCCCTCTGCTCTCTGACATAATTTTATAAAAACTAAAATATTGCTGTACCTTGGAAGGAGACATGAGCCGGGACCAAGACTCAAAAATACTCTTCTATTTGGTAGTACGGAAAAAAAAACAGAACAAAAGACAAAAAACCGTACAAAAAGCAATCTGTAAATTCACCTTTTCCTATTTCCTTCTGGTGTTTCTCCATTCACACCTGGATAATCCATTCATTCCTTTTAAGGTTTTCAAAACAAAAACCAAATCCACTTTTTCTACCAAAATACCCAAATATATAAGTACACACAGAAATAGGTATAGATAACCATTTTCATACAAGTAAATCACAGCTGCCAAATCCTTGCAATAAGTGGGAGTCCAGTCTTGCAGCAGACTATCAGGGCCACCGAGGCACAGCCACCTCCCTGGCCTTGTAGGCCCTCTGCCATGCTCCCCAGAGACCTGGGGGTAGAAACTTTGCTTTCTGAAAGTCACTGGAAGCTTGCAAGAAAACTTGTTTTCCACTTCATTAATGTTGTTTTAAAAAAGACAAGTCAAGGCAAGAAGGAAGAAAATTCAAACTGTTTTTCTTTGGAGGTTTTGCAAATAATTTCTTATTCCAATTTCTGCTACAGAGACCATCACTGCGCTATGGTGGTAGCTCTGTGCACTACCCTGAGTAAACAAGTCATGGGACAAATAGAGGATAATCTTCCAGATAAATCCTCCTTTGTAAGTGTTCAATAATACTAGCCTGACCTGTTCAAAGGCTATAATTTCTTGTTTGTTTTCAGAGGAAATGTTTTGCATGTTATTACTTGGGGACATTTTGGTGATGATACCACAAGTTTAGATTTTTCAGTGAAAAATATTGAGCTTTATTTCTAGAAGACCAGTTAGTCTCTGCAACTACTGCTAAAAGTTCTATTGCCATCTGCAGATAAAAACTCACAGGCCTCCAAGGAATCTTTATGTTTGTCATGCAAATAAAGAATATACTGACAAAAAAAAGTTCAAATAAGATAGTGGGTTTTATTAGTGGTTGCTTTTTATATATGCACCCTTATGTTACCTTTAATTACTGTACCACAGAGAAGACAGTTACACTTCAGTTTTCATCATCATTTGGTAATGTATAATGTCCTGCTAAAAGGGAACAAGGGGCACCAGCCTTCCTCTCTACCCACAGGCAGTAGCAGTTCCTTGTGAGACAGTCAACCAAAGGAAGAACTGGAGGGGTTTCATCATGTGTTCAAGCACAAAGCACTCAGTAAACCTAAAGTTACACTGACACTGCTTTTATGGATTGTTGTCTCAGATCTGTATTATTAATACTACAATATTCAAAGCACTTCTGACAATAAATGTGGTAGCTTTTTAATGGTGATTTCACTGCCTCATTTGTCAGCATCAATACTAACTTGGATAGCCTAGCAGCATCCTAGTGCATTTAGAACAGGCAATAATATCAAGGCATCTGTGTAATTAAGAGTGATGGTCTTATATTGCAGGAGGGCTAGTATTTCAGCCAGTTTGCTAAAGACTGGATTGGGATTGCAGCTCTGTGTTTGTTTACCCGATGAACATCTGCACGGAAATCTGATGTTGTGGTTTGCCAGGATTTTTTACTGGAAGGGAGCTGAAATATTTAGCAGGTTGATCAGTCTGTTTCTCTGCCACAAGGAGTATGCAGAAGTGTGTCAGTTCTTGTTATTTCAGCTACAGTTCTTGTATATCCTGATCCAGGTGCTGATTTGGCAATTCAGACAAACTCCTACATAGCTTAAATGAGATGCTGATTTGGCAGTTCAGACAAACTCCTACATAGCTTAAATAGGCTGCTGATTTGGCAGTTCAGACAAACTCATATATATGTCAAAAGGGGACCCTGAGAATCTCCTGAAGATTCGCATTTACCAGTGCTTTAAGAGCTTAGCTGCTAGTAAAAGTGTTTAGGGAAAGAACTCAGAAAATCAGTAGAAAAATTAAAACTGTCTTTGGAAATATATATTCCTGTGTGGCTTCACATTATCTAAATCGATGATGTTTGTTTCTCATTTGACTGAGAAGGGTCTTCATACATCAAATGATTTGCTTTTTCAAATGCATGTGTATCTTGAATCTTGAAGAAACATCACTTTCAGCTTCTTTCTCTCACAACCAAACAGGAATAACTTGGATCTCTCCAGACAGATGTCATGCATGTAGCTGAGCTGAAATCTTGACTGGCAAGACACTATACACACATATGCTTTAATATATCTCAGGAACAAACATGTAAATTTATAAGCAGGATTCAATGTGATGCCACAACAGAGTTGTTGTCCAGCAAAAAGCCAATCATATGCCCACAAGTGCCCACATGAGCAATTCTAGGAAGCAAGTAAGGTCTGCTTGCCTGCCTTCCTGCCTTTCTCCCTCCAGTGTTCATTGGGGGATACACTTCTTTTGACCTTCGTTTTTTCACTGAAGTACCTTTGGAACCCCTTCATGTTATTCTTCGCATCACTTGCCAATTTCTACTCCAGTTGGGCCTTGGTGTTCTTGGCCTGATAACTACACAGTCTGGCAGTCCCCATATTCTTTCCAGGATACCTGTCCCTGCTTTCATTGCCTGTGCATTTCCTTCTTGCCTTTTACTTTGATCAGCAGATTCCAATTCATCCATGTCCGTCTCTTATCTTCATTTCCTGACCTATTACACTTAGGGAGCAAGAGTTCTTGTACAGGACAGAAAGAGTTTTCAGAGATCTGCCAGCTCTGTTCTGCTCCCTTTTCTCTGAGGGCAGTTTCCCAGGGAATGCCACTGACTAACTTTTTGAACAGCTGGAATTTTGTTTTCCCAAAATGCAGGACTCTGACTTTATGCCTGACCCATACCCCTCAGGTCTGTGAACTCCAGCAGACCATGATCACAGCAGCCCAGGCTGCTTCCAGTTTTTACATAGACAATTAGCTCACTTGTGCTGGGTGACCAACAGGTCTAATAATGCACTCTCTCTGGAAGGGTTGTGTCTCAGCTGGCAAAAGAAGCAATATTTAGTGCACTCCAACAATCTCCCACATTGCTTAGAGACCACTGTGCTACTTTTCTAGCAAAAGTCGAGGTGGCTGAAGTTCCCCAGTTGGACAAGAGCCTGTAAGCATGATGACTTCTGCAGCTGGACTAAAGTTTCACCCTCTTGATTGGCCTGTGGTAAAAAAAGCCACAGAGTCTCCTTTGTTGCCTCAGTCTCTAATTCTTACCTATAAACTTTCAAACTGCTTGTGGCTATTCTTCAGAGGCAGCTCTTCAACATCTATCAATTTCTTGATGTAGAGGGCAACACCACTGGTCCTCCTTCCTTGTCCAGTGTCTCCTGAACAAAATGTAGCCATCAATAGCCACATTTCAGTCATCGGATTTGTCCTACCAAGTTTTACTAGTGGTAAATCAGAGCTTTTTAGCAGCATGGTGGCTTCCGTCTCCTCATTTGCTGTCCATATTGTGTGCTTTGATACAGACGCACTTCAGCTAGGCTCTCAGTCATGTCACCTTAGGGGAATACACCTTAATTCCTTCAATGTATTTCACCAATGTTTCCTTGCTGGTACCTATTACCTCAGGAGCACCCAGTACATGTCTTTAAAACTTCAAGTGTACTTCAAGGTGCACAGTATATCTCTGAAAAACAGGTTGAGATCTCTTGCTAGCACTCCATCACATTAACCTTGCTACATCAACCCACATCTTGTCACAGGAAGTTTCCACCTTTGAGTCTAGTTTAAAGTTCTATCAGTGAGCCCTTCTAGCCCATGAGCAAAACTCCTGTTCCCCCTTTCAGAAAGGTGAATCCTATCTGATGCCAGTAAACCTGATGCAGTTTAGGCCACCCCATTATAGAAAACCCAAAAATTGTGGCAATGGCATGAGCCCCAGAACCATGAGTTAATAGCCTGTCTTTTCCTTCCAATGTCACTTTCCACAATGGTAAAGTTAGAGGAATACATTAACTGTACTCCAGATTCCCACAACATCTGCTAAAAGTCCCTGAAGGCTTTTTTTATCACCCCTGGCAGCTTTCTTGCCAACCACATGGAAGAGCTGTAATGAGTAATATTCCAAAGGCCGTATCAGGCTAGGAAGTTTCCTAGTGATGTCCTTAACCCAGGACTCAAAGAGTTCCCCCAGGAGGAGGGTCTATCTCTGTTCTTCTCAGAGGGCAGTAACTACAAATATAACCCATGTTTTCTTCTTCATGGAGGCAGTTATGATCCAGGGGGTAGGCCCTTCTGATCTTGGCAACATCTCTGGTGTGGATGGACCATCATCCACATCCTCCATTGAGTGGCTTTCCACACCCAGAGCCTAATACCAGTTGTATAGATGCATCAGGGAGGGTAAGATGGGTAAGAAGGGGGTTCACCTGCTATCCTGAATGTGGACTTGCCGCTTTCCTCATGTGGCTGTAGTAAATAAGGTGGAATTGTTTTGATGTGTACCTTGGTAAAGAGATGGCTTCTCCCTAAACCTTTACAGATCTGTCCAGTTCTGACAGCACTAAGTCTATGCAATGGCTTTGGCTTTACTCTGATGTAATAAAGCTCCTCCCTTGTTCAAAATAATCATAATATTCAACAAAACACTGTGCAAACTGGAAAAAGGAGATGATACCCACACAGCAGAGATAACAAAGGGTTCACTGTGGAAAGCAAGTCACATCTCTTCCCTATATTGTGACACACACACAGAGAAAAGGATCTGAAAGTTCAGTCCAGATCTTGCAATTCACCACTCACTGCAGCTTGATTAAGACTTCCATCTACAGGCTTTAATAACATTCAAATGTTATCCTTTTCTTTAACCAAAACTTCCCCTGAGATCATGACCGTCTTCCACCTTCACTGCAGAAGTGGCTCTTTCCTTGGTTGCAGAGTACCAGTTCTCACCTTTCAGTTTCCTGGGCGGCTCAACAGCAGTCAGAGTGAGAAACTGGAAGCCTTTTAACTGTGACTACAACAGAAGTCCCCAGACTCTCCTTTTCTGTCTAAATGCATCAAGATGAAAGCTTATAGAGATGGAATCACTCTGTCACTTACAGCTCAGTACTGTACCAGGAAATATCTCTTGCTCTTTTTGTACCTTTTTATAAATTGGTCTAAGTACTCTCCAGTTAGAAAGATGCAAGTACTACAAAACACAGGATGCTGTAATTTTCAGAGGAAAGAGCAACGGGGTGAAGTGTTTGCATTTTTCCATTATCTCAAGCTTTTTTCCACCTACCTTAAAGCCATTTCCTTCCAACCCATAGCATCAAAATACAAGAAAAGAAGAGAAGCTGGTAAACACAACCCTTAAAAATCATCACTCAGGCACAACAACATACATAACATTTCTCTCTTTCCTCATTGTGACAGAGGAAGATAGTAAGTATGCCTTTCTCCTCCCTCATGCTATGAGAGCCTGGAAAAATCTATAACCTAAAGCAGTCAAGAAGCTGCTCAAACTGTGGGGGAAAGCTGGCCAGGGCCTGAAAATCTTTCTCACTCCTTACACTCCTAAATGAATGGAGAAAGTCATCTGCTTCAGCCCTGCAACATAAACACCTAAATACTCAAGTTCCAAGCTGAGTCATCCTGTGTTCACCTGCATTTGTGAATTCTTACTGAATTGCAAGCAAGAATCTCCCATATTTGGACAAGGATATGACTTCTTAGCACATTCCTGCCACTTGTGAAATATCAACCATCCCGAATAAAAAAGATTTTTTACCAATTTCAGTGTATGCATCACACATGCAATATGCAGTTAATGGACACACAGGGCTTCTGGACAGCTTTATAAATTAGGAACTTCCAACTCTAAGATCAGATTTTTCTAGTGAGAGAAGTGAGAATGCGCTGTTCCTCACTGGTTTACACACATAAAATCTTCAGGAATGGGTATTTCTCCATCTATGGAAGGACAGTGCAAAAAAAGCTCACCACACCACAGCACTGAGCAGCAAATATCTGTGATGTGTTTGTCTGCTTTTGTACCAGCTCTGCGTCTGGTCCAGGGATCAGTGTTGAAACTTGACAAAGGAAGTGGGAGAAATGCATGATAGATGCAAACTGAAGATAAAATTCCAGTAAGTAACATAAGAAAAATACACATTCACATGCATCTCATGAATAAATAATAGACATAAACTTTGGAATTAATAATTATTACTTTTTTTTGTTTTACCCTAAATAATCCATAACCTAAGCCAACTGACAGAATTAACCTAGGAACTGAAATCTTTTCAAGTTCTGAAGGGGACCTCAGTTCCTATCCCTGTTCTGAGATTGGGTTTCAGCCCAGTTTAGCACATAAACACATCAGAAAATGTTGCCTCAAAAAGATCAAGTCAGGATCTCTGCCTCCACCTAAGCTGATGGCAAAAATCCTTGTTAGACACAATCAGCTCAGCCCTCAGAGATTTCACAGGGCTCTAGGACAACTGTGAGCCACCAGTTGTCTGCAGTCAACTGTGAGTCTGATCCCACCACCAGACAATTCTCTGCTGGACACTTGTACACTGTTGACTCCCCACCAGGACAACTCTAAGTGGATTGGCAGATGGTGCTTGTTCAGCCCTGTGAAAAGAACAACATTAAGTGTCTCTGAACAGAACCTCAGGGAGAAGGTGATTCTGCTCACAGTGCTCTGATTTTTGCATGGAAACTGTGAGTCCACACCTTTTATAACATGCACCGGCTGATCTCATACCTTCATTGTGCTCAGATATCAGAGCTGTCATAACAGATGCTATTATTGTTATTAGTAGTATTATTGCTAGTCACTATTGTCATTAGTATTAAAATTGCTAATATTACTGTTATCACCAACTTTCCAAGGACTACTGCACTGTCCAGACAACTTTTTGGTGTTTTTACATGGTAATATTTCTGACCAGATGTACATGTATCTTCTATTGCTTTTTTCAAACATCATATTTAATGAGAAATTCAGGAATAACATAAATTTTTATCCAGAGTTAGGTGCTGAAAATAGTGCAGATGAAGCAAAATAGGTACAACAACTTTAATAACTAACCAAAGAAAACATCTATCAGCCATGACAACTAGTTTCTTCCTGCATAAGAGAAGTCTCATGGAAATGCATTGTAAAATGTAATTGGACATATGAGTCAAATATTTGTCAAAAAAGGCAAATACCTCTTAGCTGCCAGTGTTCATCATGGGGTAAATAACTGTATTCCATAGTTAGCAGTGGAATTAATCATAAAACAAAGTAGCTGTTCACCAATTTTAACTAGATGCTTCAGACTTAACTATAAGCTAGTGATGTCTCACTAGCAGAAAGATTTAATATTTAAACAGCATCTCTATTTGCACCAGTTGAAATGAACAAATAAGCATAAATTGTTTGACTAGTCAATGCTTCAGTAGAAGTCTCCAAAACCAACAGGTTTTGCCTTATTAGCTGAGACCATAAATCTGTCTAGTTTGGTGTCACATCTCCAACATAGGCCAGAAATAGGCTTTAAGGTTAAGGGGAAAAGAATCAAGGAATGTGGTTTAGATTGGATATTAGGAACAACTTCTTCACTAAAAGTGCTGCCGACTATCTGGACAAGTGATTTGAGAAATCTCTGGAGACATTTATATGATGTGTAGATGTGGTGTGCCGGGTTATGGCTAGTGGTTTGAATTGGCAGTGCTGGGTTAACAATTGGACTTGATGATCTTAAAGGACTTTTCCAACCTAAATGATTTACAATGGTGAAACATCCAGGACTAAGGGGCATCTTCCCCCTGTCATACTGAGAAAACAGGTCTCTTCATAAAAATATAAACTACCTCAAAAAAAAAACATTTCAAATGTGGTCTTGAAAAATGAAATAATTCCAGGAAGACTTAGACTAAAACCTTGTGTTCAGCTGAAGAAAGATGAACTTTAAATCTACATATACTAATTTATTCTAAGTCAACATGTGTTTATATGTTTGTTCTAATGCCAACATGTAATGTGATTCAGAAACAAAAACTTGTATAGTCTACCAGTGGGTGGTATCTAGGCTGCTTTGCTGTTTCTGACTTCATGTAAAAGACCACTTTTCACAAGGAGTTTGATCACAGTCAAGTAATAATACTCGAGTATTTAATAATTTGGACAGTGGCTGGGAGTTGGGAATGAAATGACTCTCTACAACTACCTGAAAGGAGGGTGTAGCCAGGTGGGGGTTGGAGACTGGGGGTTTTCCCAAGCAGCGCTCAGCAAGACAAGAGGGCCCGATCTCAAGTTGTGCTGGGGGAGGTTTAGGTTGGACATCAGAAAGAATTTCTTTACCGAGAGGGTGATCAAGCATTGGAATGGGCTGCCCTGGGAAGTAGTGGATTCACCAGCCCTGGAGATATTTAAAAAGAGACTGGATGTGGCACTCAGTGCCATGGTCTAGTAACTGCAGCAGTAGTGGATCAAGGGTTGGACTTGATGATCTCTGAGGTCCCTTCCAACCCAGCCAATTCTATGATATTAATAGAGGGTGAAGTAGAGAACTACATAGAAGGTAGTTAAAGACTGAAGAACCAGCTCTACTAAAATCAGAGTCAGAATAAGGTCAGCTGCAAAGATTTAGTCAGTCCTCTCAGTGTGCAGAGCTGTTTGGCTGATAGATGAGGGCTGTGTAACAAGACCATAGGTATATCAGGGAGGCTGGTTCATTTATATTGCTGAATACTGCCCTGAAGAGTTGGATTCCAGATCTGGTATGTATCTCATAGTTCCTATGTAGCAGGAGACGGGTTGCTTCAATATTTTACAGATTGCTAGTTATATGACACATTTTTCATGTGCCATCAAGCAAGGGGAATGTAGAAGAGGTGAACTCTGAGAACTGCAGCTGAAAGCAAAGAGTACTGATGTTTGACATCTTTGTGTGGCATATGATGGTGACCTACTTTGTAGCATCAAACATTTTACCAGGCATATTTTTCTAGCTGCTCATCCTTCCACCTGTGAAATAGGCATAAATATTCCCTTTAATTCTCAAAAATATGTGAAATCCTGTGTTTAAGATACTCAGACGGTACAGTGACATGTACTTTTAAAAAGCCTGAGAATAAATCAATTATTCTATCTTCACAGTAGGGTTGAAGTGTGTGTGATAAAGAAGGAAGATAAAATAAATGTCAAATAACTACTCATGTAACCAAGCACCAAACGGATATAGGTCGCTTTGGAGAAAAATAAGTGTGCACTTAATTCCACTATCAGAAGATATTAAGTGACAGCTGAAATGAGATTGGAGACATAATCTGACACTCTATACTGTTTAAGTGTTTGGCTTTGGAGCTCTCTAATCATGTTCTTTTATCACCAAAGGTGCAGTGAGTTCATTTTTTAAATCAACAGAAAGCCACTATTCAAAATAGGACTAATGTTTGTCACTGATTAAGCATAAAACTACCTCAGGAAATGTTCATTAAGCCTTTCTGGTGTCTGAGAGATAATTTAAAAATTCTTCATAATAACACTAGGATGACTGAACACAAAATCTCCTCACCCCAACTGAAGAGATAAGATTCGCTAAGAAAACATTGTATACATCCCTACTGCTCTATTGAGCTGCTTGTGTGTTTTTGTGAATAAATGGACACTTCTGTATGCACCAAGATGCTCTCAGATCTACAGTGTCTCATGTGAAGGGTCATGGTTTTAAACAAAGTATTAGGAAACTGGTAAGCAACTGACTACACTCTGTAAAAAGCTGAACTTGTCTGCTTCCAAGATTCAGTTTAACTTAGGACATATTAGCAAATGATAAAAAACATCCAGCTCTCCCTTTAAATCTTTGTCTTCCTTCCTCTCTGTCTTCCAGCTCTCTTGGGAGCAGCAGGGAACATTTTCAGCATCCAGAAGTGAAGCGCAGCCTTTGAAGCTGCTAAATGCAAGCTAAGTCTGTTGACATTTCATTTGAGATCAGGCCAGCCCTTGCCCCAAGGCAGCATGAGGGAGGGTTTCATAGAAACTTCCAGTCACTACTGAGAGATCTGACATCAACACATCCCCCAGACACCCCTCATCATCCCTGCTGCATGACCAAACTCGGCATGGGCTTCATCCACCTGCATCACTGTTGCTCCCACTGTCAGCTGGAAGAAGCTGGTGTCCATCTCAGCTGGAAGTGCTCAGACCTCTTCACAGGAGCTGCTGGGTTGGAGAAACCCCAGTGGCTGTTTGGGGTTTTTTTGTTGTTATTGTCAGGTTATTTTTATAAACAGTCACTGTAAGACTAGTAGCTCATTTTCTTGGGGATTAAACAACTGTAACAACAGTAAAAGGAGAATTTAACCTGTCTCTTTCTCCCCCTGATTTCTTATACCATTACCATCACTGGGAAAGCTTTTGGCCTACCTTTCTCTAACACGCAACCTACAGAAAGATCTTAGAAATGAAGAAAAGGTGGGGGGAAGCCATCCCTCTAGGACACAAGCCTTGTAATTTCTTTCATGACCTACCTCAGTTTTGCACACATCATGGTATCAGGAGAGCCATGGTGTCTGAACGGACTGATACTGAGTTGGGGTAAAAAACGTGGAATACACAGGGCAAAGGGCTGTTTTACAGGCACTCACTAATTGTATGCACAAAGCGAAAAATAAATTTGTTAAGTTTGAACTTGTCACAGGGTGATGTAATGCTCATGTCAGTGATCAAATGTTCCAGATAGTGCAGTAGCTTGCTACCTCAATGGTGACGGGTGCCTCTGCTGCAAGAGTCCTTGCAGGAGCATCTTGAGCTGAATGGGGTGAGAGTCCTGATACCTCTTCCTTACTTAGACCTTACAGCCCAGTAGGTTATACTGCTATGGGACCACTCATGTAGATGAATAATCCACCTCTATGTATTAACTAGATGAAAAATGTCTTCAATATCTTCATCATCATCATCATCATCATCATCATCATGGCTTAGCGGCTTCACAAAGGAAGGTTTCAGAAGGTCTCTCTCTCCCCAGGCTTGCTGCAGGCACACTGGTGGCTGATGAGGCCAATGCAGGACAGGCAGTGCGGCTGCAAAAGGCCCAGCAGAGTCTCCTGTGAGGGGACAGCCAAGGCACGGCTCTTTCTGTGCTGGCTTTTCTCCTCCAGACTGATTCTCCCTGTGTTCTCAAAGGAAGCAGCAGTGTTATGGATGGTGTCTCCATGTCTCCCGACCACTGATGGCAGTCAGTATGGCCAAAGCTGAGGGATTGTTTCAGGGAGTCCTTGTATCTCCTCTCTGGGGCTCCTCTCTAGCGGCAGCCACTGGCAAGTTCACCCCAGAGCACAATCTTAGGGAGGGGGTGATCCTCCATCCTGGAGACGTGCCCTGCCCAGCACAGCTGTGTCCTCAGCAGCATGGCCTCAGTCCTGGTGACCGCTGCCTGTTCAAGGACAGGAACATTGGTCACACAGTCAGTCCAGTGGATGTTTAGGATTGTATGGAGGCAGCACTGATGGAAGCGTTCGAGGAGTCGAAGGTGGTGGCAATAGATCAACTGTGATTCAGCACCTATGGGGATGGGGGGATGATGGAAGTCTCCCTGTGGTGCAGGCTTCTTCTTTTCCTCTGGACTAAATTCAGTTTTGCAAGCCAATAATAATCACAAAGTAACAGTCCACATACAGTACATATAACAAAGGAAATAAGATATTTTTTCACCCAGCATTTAAGTTATTTCTAGTATTTAACTTCCCAAGCAAAAGGTGGGTGCTGAGTATGTTTGCAGGCCAGTGAGAAGACACCCAACACAGGCCTTTAAGTCAGGAAGAGCAGCTACTCAGTGGCACTGGATTAGCAGTATCAAAGTTTGCCAGAGATATCTTCAGTTTGTCACAGGACTGTGAATCACGGCTCTGCAAAAAATTTGCTCATCTTGCTAAATCTTCTTCAGACAAGTCTTGCTAGTTTTGTTCAAGGCTGAAGGAGAAAAAACAAAACAAAACAAAACAAGCTTACAAGGCAACTGATTGGTGAAAAGGGGAAGATTATTAATGTGAGAGTTGGCAGTAAGCATAATGTGTTTGTTTACTGCAGAGGCAGACTATACATCTTCTATCAGGTGAGGGTAAATGGGTCAAAAAGGTACCAAGGAAATAATTAATGCCTATGCATCAGATAGCATAAATGACTGGAAGCAGGAGGAATAAAAGAGGAGAAAAAAAGAAGGACTTCAGCATGCATCTGCCATTCATTTGGTTTCCATAAATCACTTTCCAAATAGCCTATGATCTCTTCCAACATTGCATCAAGAACAATCCTCACAAGCACTGCTAGCAGGGAGCCAGGTGACTTTGTTTTGCAGGCGTAGTACAAGGGAGGCTGTAAGAATCCACCATACCAACCCTACCACGTTTCAGCTCCCTATGGAGCCTTATTCAGATGCTTCCCCTGCAGAGACTGCTTCCTATCTCTGGTTCTTGAATTACATTACTTGAAACTGAATCTGGAGATGTCAGCCATGATGAGAAAAATACCAGGAAAAATAAAAATGGTGTGTTCTTTCCCACTGTGTTGTCAAACTGAATAGCCCAAAGAGGTCAGCTGTGAAGGAGAGTTTAGATTGTGATACCTGCGTGGTAAGTGGAATACCAGACAGACTCAAAATTCTCTTTAAGATATTTAAAATATCTGCAAAACATAAGAATTTCATACACATCTAAGTCTCAGTTAATCTCTTCACTACCAAGATCTGTTTAAAATGACATATGGGTGTTCTGGTTTGGGTCAGGATAAAGGTAATTTTCTGTCTTGTAATTTTGCCTTCAGCTAAGTCTCTTGTAAGTGATTGCAGTTACTAAAATTAAAAGCAAGTTTCTCAGACAGTGTCTGCTTCTGGGAGTGATAACCCTCAATGTTTACAGTTACTGCTAGTGAATATTATGCCAAACCATGGACACTGATCACTTCTGAGAAACATCTTGTGCTCCGGAAAAGAAAGGGAGTAAAGAGGTCACACCTGCAACACTCCTTTAGGGAGGAGCACACAAGATAAATGACCAAAATTGACCAAACAGAGTTTGGTTCCATTCCATACATGTCATACTCAGTATAAATCTGCGGGACCACAAGGGTCAAGCCCCTTCCATTCCTTCTTTCCCTTCTTCGGCTGTTCCTGTTTGCTTCAGCATCCTGGGAGGATTCCATCCATTCATCTGCCTGTAGTCTTGATCCATGCCAGCCTGAATCTGTGTGCTCCTGCCTCCAGCTCCCGACTGCTGCTGACCCCAGGAGTCCAGCCTGGACTTTCCCAGGGCTGCCCTGCAGCCTTGGTTGTGATGTGAGGGTTGCTGGGGGAGAGGGGGGAGGACATGATATCAATTTTCCTGTATATTTGTATATATTTAGTAACTTTTCCTTTTTATCATGACTGTTACATTAAAGCTGTGTAGTTTAGTTTCCAGCCCATAAGTCTCTCTCCCGTATTTTCTCTCCTTTCTTTATCAGGGAGGGGGATTAATAGAGAGCATCTGTCATTCAGTTTAATTGCCAAGCCAGTGTTAAACCATGACAGGGGGACAAAATCTGGCATGCCAAGAGAAAAATTGTTTGGAAGAATACCAGAGGAAGAACTAGCTTTTCAAATCCCTGGTTTTCCTCCCTGTTTTGTAAAACAATTTGCCTTCCAGATGAGCACCTGGAATTTCCATGAATTTAGCATTCACATGCAACAACAGTCATTAAAAAGGTCTAATCATTATGCTGACTGTATTCAATAAAGTTGTGAGTGTTACCTGCACCTGGAGTGTTTCCTCTCCAGTGAATGATTTTTCCTTTCATTAAGTGCCACTATTATTTTGTTTTCTCAGTCCCAGGGAAAAGTTGTACAGAATTAAAGTATTAGATGAAAAGCTTTCATTCTGGTAAGTGCTTAAGGGGAAGCTTGCATAAATACCAGGAGAAAATAGAAATATCTCATTTCCATTTCTTTATTTCTGAGGAGTGACTGATTTCTCTGGCAACACCTTAACAAGGCTGGACCTGAAGTTGTTCCTCATGTGAATAATTATGAGAACAGACTATTATTTCTGGTGTCTATTTAATTCTCAGTTATGAACAGAGCTTCTACACTAAACTAAAACAGAGGTTTGGCCAAACAAGTCACTGGAAAAGTCATAGTTATGGATAAGTCCTTAAAAGGACCACCCTCTTACCTGGAATGGTTGAAAGAGGCTGCTGCCTTTTTTCTGCCTCATTAACTTTTCTTATAATCATCATTTTCACTTGAAAGTTTTCTTCTATCATTTTAAGGATTTTAAAGACCTCCAGTATAGAATTTGCAGCATATAAATATGCAACCAAACAGTAGAACTGAGAAGGTTTATTTTCTGTTTTCAAATTACCAGCATTTCATTTCAAAGATGCCTCTCGGGATTACAGGCTGTCAGTAAAAAGCTCTGACTCTGCTTATAGTTCAGTGCAGAAATTAGTAACAATATGGAGTATTAGAGCTGTTGTGAACGCTGCGTTTGCCAGGTAGGCACCCTTGATGACCCCATAGCCCAGACAGCACATAAGCAGAAGACCTTGAAATCCTCACACCAGCAGCATTGCTACAAGTCTGTGACATACCACTTGTACCCTTTTTTCTCTTAGAGCAACAAGAAAAGGCTGTAGATGTGTGTCTCAAATATGCTATGTTTTAAACAAGGGACAAGAATCAAAGGACAGCAACCTTAAACACTATATATGAAAGGCAAAGTGAGCATGAACAGAGGCAAAGAATGAGCTCGTTATAGCTCATATTTCCCCTGAAATATAAAAGATCTGTGCAAAACCTGCTGTTTTGTAACTAGTGAATAGGTACCCAAACCATGCAGACAACATCTCTTATCCTTGTGATTCATACAAGTGCCCTAGCCCGACCACCTGAACACCTTCCTCTTAGTACTTGTGAGTGTGAGATCCTGAGGGCTCAAATGAAATTGCTTAAAGATTTTGTATAACAAAATCAGCTTCCTATTCCTTGAGAACAGGCATTATATTGTGATGCTAGTTTTGCACTGAAGTCATAAAAAAGTCCTGATCATAAAAAAGTCCTGATCAAGTCCTTGAAAACATTCATGGGATTGCTCTGATAAGGACAACCTTGCTCTTATAAGGTTACATAAAATCACAGAAACCCAAAATCCCTCAAATTCCTCAAAATCCCAGGCACAGGTGACCAGAGGAGCAAATCTGTGGCCTCAGGTCTAGCTCCAGCTGCCTAGAAAATAAAAGACAAAAGTCTTTTCCTTCCAATATGAACATGTGAGAGACAAAAGGTGGAAAAACAAACCCTCACAGTCACCCATGAGGACAACAGCCATTCATTGTTTGTCTCATAAAGAAAAAGCTATTTGTCTGTAAAGATGAAGGGCACCTGGAAAACCACCTGAGGACAGCAGCACCTCCTCTGAGTCCCAAAAAAAAGCTCCAGATCCTTCTTCTCCTGTTTTTTTCTGAAGATCAAACTGTAACATCAGGTTAGTGTGAGGCATAGTGTGAAGCAATATGTGGAAGTATAGAGCAGCTCCCTGCTGAATCCAGAGTTTAAGTTAAAAAAAAAAAAATTAACAAAAAAATACTAAAAATTACTGCTCTTCTGAAAGCTGAGTAACATGTTCTTTTTTATTATCTAAATATCACATATTATACCATGCAAGGAAAAATGTCCAGGAAAAAGGACATGTAAGTCAACATTAAACTCATGAAAGAGTAGGCTGAAGTGACAGCTAGCCCGAGTGTGTGCAGTGCCAACACTTACCCTCTTTGCTTTAACTTAAAGCCCTTTTAAATAGTTCTTGTGGGCTTTTTTTTCTATAAAATTATTTATTTTGATGTAAAATACACTGTATATCTATTTGGGTATGGGTTTATTTCTGTTTGTTTTTTACAAGCCATTAGGCTTATAAGCTGTTTTATGTGTCTGTTTCATTTATTTGAATTACAATAGATCAGACAGAATTAGTTGCTTAGCAACTTTACAGTGGCAGAATCCATTTTTGAGAATTTGCAACACTCATACTAGAGGTCAGAAAAATTTATAATATCGTAAGCCAACCAGAAAATGTGTTTCAACAACAGAGATTTCATATAAAGCTTCTACTTTAGTGAGAAAGAATTGCAGGTTTCCATCAGAATGTTCTTCTGGCAAAAGGATAACGTATATTTAAAATGGAGAAAGTAATAGAAAGGCAGGAAAATACAGGTAGATTTGGATGAAGTAATGTTATTGCCTTCTTAAGTACATTCCATTTTTTCTTCTCTGCAGCTGTACTCTGTGCTCCTACACAGGCTGGACCCCTGCATTTGCAGAAAGGATAAATAGAATTAGACCTCTATCTCTAAGTGAAGGTCTAATAAATACTGCTTCTTAGCTGCTAATAAGTACAAATGAGGCCAACATAGAATAGCACAGAATTTAAGAGTTCCAGGAAATATGGCATCTTTCACAGAATATTCTACATTGTGCTGAGGCTATTGTAGATTGCCTGAAAACTAATTCCCTCAGATGGCAGAATAGATGGTGTCACTTCTGTGATCTTTCCTGATTTTGAAAACATTCTTGAATGTAAGTTTCAGCACCACACCCAGACCCCTGTACTTGGTACGTATGAGCCACAGCAGTCTTCTGTGGTCTATAATATTTCTAACTTTCACTCTCTGATCACAGCATGCCATGTATCCCACCTGGGTTCTTCAAACCTGGATATGAACAACAGCATGTCTGATTGTTTTGGTTTGCTTTTTTTTTTTTTTTTTTTTTTTTTTAATGTGTACATTGATATTCTTGGGATCCTGAGACTTAACAGAATGATTTGACATTAGCTTGGGTCTCAGCAGCACCCAGGAGGTAAGTGTACAGTATGAAAATGTCCAGCAGGTCACAGGAGGTGATTCTGCCCCTCTGCTCCTCTCTGGTGAGACCCCACCTGCAGTAGTGTGTCCAGCCCTGGAGTCCTCAGCACAGAGGAGTTGGGACCTCCTGGAGCAGATGCAGAGAAGGGCCACAGAGATAATAAGAGGAATGGAACAGCTCTCCTATGAGGACAGGCCGAATTAGTAGGGATTACTCAGCCTGGAGAAGAGAAGGTTCTGGGAAGACCTTATTGTGGTCTTTCAATATTTTAAAGGGGGCTTGTAAGAAAAATGGGGACAGATTTTCAGCAGGGCCTGTTGCAACAGGACTAGGGGTAATAGTTTGAAATATAAAAGGTAGATTTATACTAGGTAAAAGGAATTTTTTACAAGGGTGGCAAAACACTTTCCGGGCACAGGTTGCCCAGAAAGGCTGTATGTGCACATCCCTGGAAACACTCAAGGTCAGGTTGGAAGGCCCATGATCAGCCTTATTAGGTGACGATGTTCCTGCTCACTGCAAGGGGTTGGAACAAGGTGACCTTTAAGTGTTCTTTCCAACCCAAACTATTCTATGATTCTGTGACACACCAATGCACTTTATACACTGGCATTCAGCATATAAAATAGGTTTTAGAAAAGTGTTATTTTCCTCTTACTCTAAGTGTTCTTATGGAAATTATGTGCAGTTATTCCCTTTAAAGATTATAGAGAAGAACTGAATACCAAGATAAAAAAAAATGCAAACTTTGTTTTAAATGAGAATTTTCCCAAGTGAAAATTACAAAGCCTAAGATTTTTCAGTGACCTATTCTCCGGAATATATCAACAGTTGGTATATCTGCATTCTGGACCCTTCCAGGGTTAATCTCTGCCAGGAGCCTTTGCCTTTCCTGATGCACTTAAAAAAAGACAAGTCTTTGTTCTCTAACTGCATGCATTTGCCCCTTCATGAAAAGCTTCTTCCTTAGAGCAGATAAGTAAATGACTCCTGCTATGACCTCTCAATATTTTTAACATTTGCAGAAGCTTTTTTACCAGGCCCTTTTTTTTGAATACCTGCACCCAAACAGATTACTTTAAGGCAGGGGAGTATACACATTAACAGAAAATCTGAAAACCACAAGCAAAGTTTAGGAAAATTGTTGTTAGTAAAACTAGGTATGTTCAGCACAAACTAAAACATATGATGTGCGTTTGTCTTTTAAAAAATCGCAAAAGAAATAAATTAGGATATTACTTTTTAATATTTCTTATTCCCTATAAAATCCTACAAACTTTCAAAGATAATTGGCTCCCAGCCAACTTGACAAACACTAATTTTTCACTTCTTCCTGCTTTAAGCATCCTTTCCCTTGGGTCAGAGAGTTAATGCCTTTTTTGGACTGACATGAATGACTACAGAAGAGCTCAAGTAGGGGAGAAGATGATCAGTTCTCTTTCCTCTTGTTATTTTCAATATTATTGGATAAACTTGTTTCAAGAAAGGAGGGGAACCATCACTGCATTAATATAACGGTCAAATAAATCAACTGAGCACTGTTTGTCTGCTAACAGGGTATTGAATACCAATAGAGAAAAATGAGGTTCAGAGATAATTAATTTCCAGGGATAGCACACTCTTTATGAATAATAGAATTCATCCCATCACTCTCAGGCAGCATTTTAGATTGAGATTTACATTATTCAGGGTTTTTGAGGTATGGTACATACTAATTCTTCAGTGAGAAAACTAGTAATTTCCTCAAAGTAATCACTCATAAGAATAAAATCTCTAATTTGATGTTTCACCATTTTAAGTTTAGCTAGCTTTTTTATGACAATTATAACAGTCAAAAATAATATGACTGTTGAGTGGTATTAGCGTACTGGCTAGATAGCAAATGCTCTATTTAATGTTCTAATGCAGCTTCACATCCTTAAAAATTAATGAAACATTCATCTTTGCAAGTGGAGCTTTCCATGCAGAATGTCACAACAATAGATTTTGAAAAACTAAGCTAGTTTTCATCTATTGCTTTCAAGTCAGCTAAAGGTGACTCTTACCTTTCCTTCCATTACAGAAGCTAAATTTAAATACGCTGCAGAGGTCTTTACAGTGGGCTAATGCCCCTGAGAGGTCTGACAGCAGAACTACATTTCACTTGCAGGCTTCATGTGCTGGTGGCACATGGGCTGGATTGATCCAAGGAGCAAGTATGTCAGGAAAATGGGAAGCTATTTCAGCCTTGCTATCAGGCACCAGAAGACAAAAATCTACGCTGTCAGCTCAAAAACAGTTCAGGTAATACCAAGTCCACCTGAAGTATCTGATGAAAAATTTACTTTGCAGAGTCCAGTCTGGCAGGAGATGACCCAGCTGTCTTCCAAGAGCTGAATTAAACCAATGAGCATACATCACACCTGAGCAGAAAAGCTGCACAACAAAAATCATTTGTGCCAGCTCAAAATGACCTGCACTGGACTGTGTAGAGGAGTGTTTTAGGATGCTCAGTCACAAAGCATATATGATGGCCTCAGAAGAAGACAGGTTTGTGAATTGGAAATGGAAAGTGTGAGAGCTCCTTATATTTATTTGCATATCATTATTTTCGTCAGTCTCTCCAGTTCCTGTCCAGTTCAATAAGTGTAAGTTGCCAATAATAAGAATGCTCAGAATGTGACTTATGTGATTTCATAGGTAAACAGCTGGGGTATAGGCTATGTTGGTGAAAAGGCTCTTTTCTTGTGTCAGAAATGCACTGACAGAGCAGACCTCACTTTCATGCTATTTGGTAAACACCTTTGTGCATTCAAATAGTTTTTTGCTTTTATATTTTTTGCCAGAACCATTCCAAACGACCCACTAAATCAATAAATAAAAGAAACTTTCTGGTTGGCACTTTTTTGATGTGCTTAAATCAAAACCCAGAGGAGATCAAACACATTGATGAGATTTCTTATATCCAACAAGATCAGTGTTTGCTGTACTCATCCAAACCATTGCACTCAAGCTTCCAGAAGCATAGTGCAACCTTAGACTTACGTGATCATTTCTCCAGCTGGAGGAAGATTTCTAAAACCTTAAAGATCTGGGAAAGCAACAAATATACACATCCACACCTAGAAAGCATCTTCTCCACTAGTTTTCTCAGTTCAGATGACTGTCTAATACTATTAGTATTTCTCTAGTATATGTGTTTTCAGCACAAGGTCATTTACAAATATGTGGGAAGACAGATTATCAAAACAAAAGATCAGTATTATTTTAGATGCATAAATAAGGGAGCAGAAAGTCTTTGAGATGGTCAGCAAGCTGCTTGCTACATAGGTGCCAGGGGAGAAATTTTTCATCATTCACATCCATTCCTGTCTTTTTCCAGAGCAGCAAGAACCTGTACCTTATTTCTGCACACTGGGTTGCTATGAATTGATAAAGGTTCATGGAAACAAATGGCATTACATGCAGAGTCTGGAGAACCATTAGCTTCTTTCTGAGCTGCACAGAGACTCTCAGATCTATAAAAGGGAGAGAAAGAGAGAGTCACCACCAGGTGTCCAGCTGTCCAGTGAGTTTCTTCAAGATGGGGCTGATCCTGGACAGGATCTGATGCCAAATGGTGGTGGGTCAAGAGACAACGAAACAGCCACAGGATGGACAGCCAGATATACCCCTGAGTTCCTTTTGTTCCAAAGGGGCAGCTGTCAGTCAGCTGCCACAGAAGCCAGGGGCATTGGCATCAGAGCCATTGCATACAGGCTGCCTGGAGGGGGGGCTTCCAGCACACAGGTCTTGTGTCTTTCCACTCCCCACTCCATTCCAGCCCCCTCAGCCAGGTACATCAGCATCAGTACAATCAAGGTGGCTTCCTCCACCCTGGCCAGGGTAATCATGATTGGAGAGAGATCCCAGAATTGCAGGCTGGCCCTCAGAAAAGGGGAGTAGTCTCCCCTCAGCTGTTAGTTCTTAGTTCTTACCTCTTCCCAGGTGTCACCCCCTGCTTAACTCTGGCCAGGCCAGGTCCTCCACCCTAGCCAGGACTATTCACTTTAAAATTGTTCTTTTGAGACAATTTCAAATCAGTGAGTTCAAACTCTCACATTTGGTATTCACTGATTTCCAAACAAAAATGAAATCAGTATCTGTTCCACAGACACTTAACTAAATTAAGCTATTGCAGCAAACTTCAGATTTTATTTAGAGCTGGAGTAATAAATGGAAAGTTCTTGAGCATGCTGAAGGTGTCTAACATGCTAACTTGAAGGCACTAACATATTAGCAACATTTTCTTTCTAGCAGTTTCACTATTTTGTTTAACTTCTCCAAATGAACTGCAGTAACACGTGAGGAAAATGAGTTATTTCCCAACAGTGCAATGCCAGCTTAAGAACAGGAA
Organism: Calypte anna; assembly: GCF_003957555.1. NCBI lineage: Eukaryota > Metazoa > Chordata > Aves > Apodiformes > Trochilidae > Calypte > Calypte anna. The sequence goes on along the minus strand of NC_044274.1, from coordinate 60,552,018 downwards.
AAAGTCCCAGACTGCTATAGGCATCCTGCAGGATCTCGCATTATTCACATTGCCCATCAGTCAGAAGAATAATAAAGTTGTGCCATTTCTAATATGGGGGAGGTGTAAAGAAGAAGTGGATGATGGATGTGCTTGAGATTGATATTGCAAAGGAAAACAGAGGTCCATGGAATGAGACCCTACACTCCTTGAAATATGCAGTATTATCAACAAAATTTTATAAACCACAGACTGGGGATTTTAATTTGTCTGGGAAGATTTTAGACAGCAGGGAAGAAAAAAGAAAATTGACAACTGTCAATTGCAGTTCTTTTATCAGGAGATGGTACACCCTGCACTGCCTATGAGTGGCACTGCTGGACTCATGAGTGCTGTGCTGGGTCAGACAGCATGCATCTGGAGCCTCTGGGCTGAGTCAGCTGAATAATGAGACACTATGGCAGAACATGATTCCCCACCAAGGGCAGAGGTCTGTACTAAGATCAGGAGGTATAAACAAAAAGTGGGATGATGATTCAGTCATTATGCCTTTTAATTGAACATGCCATTTCCTTTCAAAATCTATTATGATTTCCATGTCTGAAAGGTTTTGGCACCTATTCCCAATATTTTTGCATTCCCTTAAGCCTGCAATTCCCACTCAAAATTACCCATTTAATAAATTTGAAGGACATGTAATATTTTATCCAGCATAAACAGGTGAAAACAGACTTCTAAGTGTTCAGATGTAGAGTCTTTCTATGTTTTTTCAAAGTTGTTGCTGAGGTGCAAAACATCTTGAAGTCATCACATTGTCACTAGAAAACTGTCTTTGCTGTGTTGTGAAGGAGAGGGAAGCTGTACACTAATTATCAGCCATCTGATGGGAGCTAGGGATGCTCTCTTCTTTCTTCCTCCTCTTCTCTTCTCTTCTCTTCTCTTCTCTTCTCTTCTCTTCTCTTCTCTTCTCTTCTCTTCTCTTCTCTTCTCTTCTCTTCTCTTCTCTTCTCTTCTCTTCTCTTCTCTTCTCTTCTCTTCTTTTCTCTTCCCACTTTTATATGGAGACATGTTCAAATCAGAATCCCTGGAGCACCAGCCAAGGGATAAATGCACATGCAGAGAGTCTATGTTGAATGCTGTTATGTGTCCCACAAGTAAGCATCAAAACCAGGATTGGCTAATCATCAGTTTCCTGTTTAATATTAAGGACAGCAAAAGAGTAAAAGCCTTCCTTGCTCATCCTGTGATGATGATGCTGAGCAAACAGTATAGCCCAGACATAGTTTTCATACAGCATCACATTGAAACCCATTGCACATCTGCAGGATCTAATAAGGCTTGTGCAGAGTTGCCACTATCCTGACACCTCCAGTCACATCTGCAGTTGTTGGATAAAGTTAGGCTCTGGAAACACATGGTTTCCATCCCTGTGAGCTCTGCCATGAGCAGAGAAAAGCCTCACAGTTTAGACAACTCTCGTCACCAAAGTAGGGGTTGTTCTTCCTGGTGAGTGGACAGAATTCAAGAGAAAGGCAGAACAGAGGTCATATGATTTTTGCTAGAGACAGGAGCACCCCTTTGCTAGACATTGTTCTACCTAGGACCTTTAAATCTCTCCTGATTTGCTCAGATAGCAATTGTCCTGGACTTATATGTCACACACTGAATGTTACTGCACTGCCAGACAGAAAACCTGCAGAAGAAATCTTCTCTAGAGAATGCCATACCCTTAGGCTACAGGGCTTGTGTAATGATATTTCAGTACGTGTAATCTTTGGCAGAGTTAATCCACATATAAACACTCCTCAGTTCACATCCCTTTGTCTGCAAGAATAATTTGAAGCTATTTTTTTTTGAGATTACTGCTAATGTAGCTCAATATTTGGATTTGGTGCAAAACTGCCTGTGTTACATATAGCAACTTCCTCTTTCTTCCAGAGAAACAAGCTGAAAATAATTTCTTCTGCAAGATAAGGTAGAAATTACACTGGTTGGTTCAATAAAATATTTCCAAACTAAAATTCTATTGAAAATTAGACCCCAAAAAAGTTTTAAATATTTCTGTTTTCCTAAATAATAAAAGATGCCAGCAATGTGCTAACTTAGGAAGAATAGTGACAAAGAAATGGAAGAAAGATACTAGATAATATTAAGTTTCTGAACTTGTTTCTCCAGAAACAAACAAACAAACAAACAAACAAACAAAAATGGAAAACATATCAGAGTAACAGTAAAGCTTTTTTCTTTTTTCTTCAGCAATAAGTTTCGGGCTTGAGGTTTGGAGAAATCAGATTAGTTTCAAGTTCTCTGAAAACAGCTTTTCCATTGTAGATGTATCAGATAACTATGTGAAATTGAAGCACCCTCTCTACCTGTTCCTCTACCAGAAAGAGCTATCAGAGGACAAACAACTATGCTGTGTGATAGCTAATCCACACAACGAACTCACCCTGCTTCCTGCTTCTACTCTGACCCTGGATTCTACTGGAACCAGTAAAGATTTTTCTTGGCAAACACATAAGTTACTGAATTTCTGCAAGGTAGGTAGAACATGAGACCTTGGGTCACTCTATTTCATGCTGCTGAAAAAAAGCAAGAAGTTTCAGCACATGGAAACAGAAAAAAAAAATCAAGCTCTCCGCATTACTTGAACATGAAAAATAGTCTTCCTGAGGGCAGTGAGAGATGAAAAGAGATACAGATCTTCTCGAACTTTTTCCTCAGCTGATTTACCCCTCAGTGGTATGAATTGTTTTGTGATGTACCATTGCTATCTCTTAAATAGATCCTTCTGTGGATATAATAGGAAAATTTAACTTGTTTCTAAAAAACATAATTACAAGTGAGAATACAGTGAGCAGCCTGATTCTACAAACTGATATCGCCCATTCCCTGCCTCTATCCTAGTACTATAGATCAAGGTTGAGGACATAAAAATCAGTAGAAATCCAGTGACATAAAACAAGTTAGAAGAGCATCAGGGTCACTGCAGTTTGAGAGTACTGACATTACCAAGTGCTTAATTTTGGAATTGTTTATTTCTTCTGGTTTTTTCCTCCTGACATTCTCTTTCCCAGAATAAAATTGTTTCTCACACAGAAGAGGAATCCATGGAAAGCTGCAAGCTGTTCTATTTCATGCTTGTCTTAGGCACACCATCCAATCTAGTCCAACTTGGAGTCCTAGGGAGACAAGTTTGCAATTTACTGTAGGAGATGGCATATGCTGAGACCATGCCTTACTGTAAAACTTCAGATTTGCTGTAGATTGTTCCAACTCTCAACATAAGACAAGGCTCTGGCTGAGAATAAAACCTCTGAACTGCAAGGAAATTAAAAGTAAAACTATCAAGACATATTAAAACAAAATACCAACTTCAGTGAAGCTGTTCTTTATTTAACAATCATTCTCCTTAAAGTAAATTAACAAGGGAAACACAAATTTTTCCTGAATTTTGTGTTAAGTTCTTCCCTGCAGCCCAAGCACTGGCTCAGAATTATTCATATTGTTGCCTTTCTTTTGCTTTTGCTTCTTGCATCTGCCTCTCCTCTGGTTTCCTTGCTGAGCTTTCATCATCCATACTATTTCCCTAAGAAAAAGTCTGTCCAGCAGATGGGAGGCCAAGTAACACAAGTAACAATTTCATCAGTCATCCTTATATAGGAAGTTTGAATGAAAATATAAAAATTCAGATGATAACAAATGAGCAATGAGTTCGAAACCTTTCACTGCCTACCAGATAGCTTTAGAGAGGTGAGTCCACCTTTCTGGTGTGTCTCAGCTTTCTGCCCTTACAATAAGAATGAAGACATGTCCCTTCTCTCAAGAGACCCTGATTTTAAAAGTGATTTCTGAAACCTGTGCCATTTTTCAGACATTCAAGGGTGGAAACCAGTACAGAGAAGTTTTCAGAAACCATGAGGTGCGTTGTCTGGTGTGAAAGGATGTCATACAGAAAATCAAAAAAAGAGCTGGTTGGATGAGAGAGTATTCATTCAAGTCTATACCGCTGAAGTCAATACCAGTTCTGCCATAGTTTCAATAAGAGCATTTATTGAGATGATGCTGGTAGTAAGGACAGCAACATACAGGTGAATCTGCAGAGATCTCTAATGGATCTTTGAAAGGATGTTGGAGAAATAATTAAAAAATGGAGACCAGGTTGTTTTGGGCTTAACTCCTTCACCACACCAAAGGAAACACAGACAAAAGATTTATTCAGGAATTATAATTTTGTTCCACAACTATGGATATAAAAAAATGCTAGGAAAAAAATTATCTTATGATGTGGAACAAAAGCTGTAGCAGATTTTTTGGACACAATATCTCCTTAAATATTTGAAGGACCTCTACCTTTTAACTTCTGAAACACATATTTTGAACACAGAAGTATGGAAACCTATTAAGGAGCCTGCTTGATGACTTCTTTTCTGTGTTGCACACATTTCACTCCCAGTTTTCCCATGCAGATGTCAATGTAAGACTGTTGCTTAATGTGGTGGATGCAATGTTATTTTCTTCTAGTTGTTCTGTGCCAACCTGAATCCACACAGTTTTGCAACTCAAGTGCCTTAAAAGAGCAAATTCTGCCAGGCAGTGAAGCACAGAACAGGCAGCCCTGAGCCAGCCTGCACACTGCAGAAAAGGCACACAGAAACAAACCTGAGCACAGCTGCTTCAAGAGGGAACAAGGACACAGCCACTGCAGGCACAGAATATGTACAGGTGTACCAATATACCAAAATATCAGTATATAACAATATAACAATAAACCAGGTGTGGTTTCCTGGGGATGACAAAAATTTCACTCCTGTCAGATGCCCTGCAGTCTCCTCCCTGAGAGCTAAACTTGTCAGATCTATCCAGGGTATTTCTCCACCAGAAGGCACAATCATGGTTGACTTCTCAAGCAGAAAAGCTGTAAAAAACTAACGCGTGAGCTGGAGGAAAGAAGAGATGACAGAACTGTTAACATAGCTTAATTGCAGGTAATTTTGCCCTCCAGCCCTCACAGGCCTTTCCACATCACTGTCACTCTGATGTGGAGATATTTTGAGAGCAGAAACAAAGCTTCAAATACACATATATATATATCATATATATATATATATATATATATAATTTTTTAAAAAATAAGCAAGAGTGTGTATAGAATTGTTATTATTAAAAACTGCAAGTGTATCCCTCAGTCTGAGAGGTTCTGCATATCTAATTCCTCATCAGAGCAAACACACAGAGACACAGAGGAATGAACACCTCCCACTGTTAGCTGTTTCTGCAAAAAAAAAAAAAAACTATTTTGCTTTTCAGATGGCACTTCCTCACAGCAGTGTTGCGCCTGTAATTTCAAGGCATAAAACTAATACCTCGAGCAGCCTAGAGTAAATAAGCTGTTTCACTTTCCCCCTCAGTCCTAGACATTCTGCTTCTGCCTTTCTGGAATAAATCTCTTTAGAGGATCACCCACACCTGCTTCATCTGCCTTCACCCAGCCTGACACAGCTGCAGAATTATTTTCCTCAGGGATCAGAAGAGCTGGTGTATCACCTGCATTGCTGGTTTCCAAGTTGTGGCAATTACCTGGTTTCATGCATTGAAAAGGCCCTGCTGACAGCCCAGTTAAATGATGCACTTGCAGTAACGGCATTTGGAGGGTCTGGAAGAAACTTTAAGATCAAGAACATGGGAAGGAAAAATCTGTCAGGATGGCTACAGGAGCTATTTAAGCCCTTTTGTAGAAAGACTGGTAGGAAGATAGAGAGAAGAAGATGCATGGGCTGCTATACTACTGCTTAGATGTATCCTCTCAGGAGCAAAGAGGAAAGTGCAGCATCATGGCTCTGGAAAGTGTGGGTCTGCTTCTTTACTCTGGCTCATGCAGCATTACAGGGAAAGAGGGTTATTTACCTGAATTTAGCTCTGCCAACAGCCTGAGCGGAGAAGAAGGGAAAATAAGAGGAATAGTGATCTTGTATACAATGACAGAGAGTGAGCCATGAAATCAGAAAGAAGGAAGCAGATTTCCCACCTCCCACAGCAGTGGTGAATGTACCAGTAGAGGATGCACCTGCACAGTCACAGTAACAGAGCATCTGCCAGTGCTGCTGCCACCCCCACAGGAAGTGCATGAAGATGGCCCCGACTTCCAGCAAATGCTGGAGTGTTGGGGTACATGTGAGCTGCTGAAAAATGATCTCCTTTGGAAGGGCCAAGCTATGTTCAACACGACCAGCTCAGGGGAACACTCCTAAAGATTTCCCTGCAACCACGTTATGCCTCAGACATTCTCATGGAATTTCCCAATGGCTGAAGCAATTCAAAACATGAAGCTGAATGACTGTGGCTTGCTCAAGAGAAGCTCAAAATTTTAATGAAAGGAAAAGGCAAGTTTACTGCAGGTCTTTCTTCCTGCTAAGGTGTGAGCCAGCATCACTGTGTATCTTTAGATGGGACAGGGCTTTTGTATTTTTTTAATTCTGTATTTTGTACAAACCACAGACACAGGTTTGAAAGCCATACTGCAGCTACCACCAGGATCAGGTGCCCGACTTCCATGTTATCCATGAACCCCAAAGTCTTGCTAAGAGGTATGGATGCCTCATGTGAGAATAATGGGGGCTGAAACAGCCAGAATTGTACCTAAAGGGAAGCAAATGAAGTGTATAATCATATAAGTAGCCAAGAAAACAAATTTATATCTACAAAATAACAAAAAAAAAAAGAGTTCAGTTGCAGACAAAGATCATGCTTTTTAAATGGGTCATACCAATTTTTTCCACAATCTCAGAAAAAAAAAAGAAAAAGGTAGTAGAAAGCAATAGAAATCTGGAATATATTACAAAGATGTTGTGGCATCTCATCCTTGGAGACTCTGAAGGCTTATCTAGACAAAGACAGACATCATGCTGTGGCATCAGTCCCACTTTGAGCAGGAGGCTATACTGTGGAGCTCCAGAGGTCTCTTTTCACCATGTCTAAGATTTTATGAAAAACACTCCAGGCTTCAGCCTAAAGAGGGCTGAAAGATCATCCTAAAATCCCACTGATTTGTGAGTATTCAGCACTCTTAGTATCAGACATGAAATTCCATTACAGTCTTCTAAAACTATGTCTTCTAGCAAAGCTGCCATTCTCTCCCAACTGTGCTAACTACAAATTCATGAAAACAACTATCCTTGTTAGACGCTTTATCTTCTATAGGTAAAAAAAAACCCCTACAAAACTTACAAGACTTGTGCTGACACCCTTAAATGTCCACTTCAAGGGAGCTGATTTGATGATCAGCACAAAGTGAAGTACCACCTTTAAAAATGGACAATTATTTCTGCAATCAATAGCTGTCAGTAATAGATCGAGCATTATCTAAATGTGTAATTTAATTTCACAGTCCATTAAGTTTTCCCCTTCTCAGTCTGCCACTGTACTGGCATTACATTGTAATCTTTAATCCAATATGGGAATACTTACCTTTAACCTTTACATTTATTATTATTTCTTACCTTATACTCTGTGCTCTCAGTGCTTAACCAAAATGAAACTGGGAACAAAAGAAAAAAAAAACACCAACCACAAACCAACAAAACGCCACCAAACCAACCACCAGATTTATCTATTCTTTTTGACTGAGATCCAGAAGAAAAAACAGAAGATTGTGAAAGCTCATAGATTTCCTGACAAGAGTAAATCAAACTGTAGTTCATAGAACCATATGAACATAAAAATTGTCAAAATAGCTCTCACTGGCATCCTAAATCTTTTAAGAGTCAAAAGAATGCTGCTTCAGAGGAAAAGAAACAACTGCAACAAAATATGTGCTTATAAAAACTATTACAAGGATCAAGCTAGTTCCTCACCTAATCAATAATCAACACCTTTCCATAAAACAAGAACAATAAAACAAGTAATACAAATAGGTAATAGCAAGAACTTAGAGAAAGCTTTTTTGAAAGAGATAATAGAAGGGGATTTACCATATTGTCTTTGGGACTTCTTTTCTCATTTACATGGTGCCAGAACAAGTTTGTGTCTCATAGCTGACAACACTGGCGTTGGGTGTTCCTGTCCACCTTAGCCATGAGCCTGGTTTTCCATTTTTGGTCACAGGGGAGGTGGTGTCATTTCAAAGCTGGCTACAGACTGGAAGTCCTTCCTAAAGTGCTTTTGAAAGAAAATACACTTGAACAACTTTTCCTTGGAAAACAGTTTTGCCCATTTTTGTTGCTTGTCCTGGAATCTCTCTTTGCTTTCAGCACAGGAATTTGACTTTTTCTGGTTTTTAGAAGGGCAATAAGAGGAATCTAAAACAGAGTAGTACTCAAAGCAGCAGGGCACCATTCAGAAACATGTAGTGCAGAACACTGCTGCTATGGTGTTCCCTAACCTCAGTTTAAAGCTGTTCAGAAGCTTATTAATTTCTGACTGATGCTGCAAATTGAGCAGACATCTTCATTGAGCTTCCACAATGCAACCCATAGCTTGTTTTTCCCCTGGAAGGTGACAACTATTTCAGAAGCCATAAATGTATATAAGAAGATTAATTTGTTCCACCCAATTTGTATTCCCTTAGAGCCATCAACAATGAATGTAATTTACCATCATGTTGCCCAAATGTCTTGAGATACCTGTACTAGTTTCTTCATCAGCAAATTTGGCCAGTTTTCTATACAAGCACCTTAATTCAGAAATAGAATAAGCCACTGTGAATTTAAGAAGATAATTCCCCTCCAGGTAAATTAATCCAGAATGGCTGGTAGCAGCCAATTAAAGAAATAGGGCATAGGAGATAAATTATTGTGTGGGTTGCATATGGCACTCTTACATCTTTATGCACGTGAAATTAACTGTAACTGCCTCCTTCCCCATCATTCTAGCTACACATTTCTAAGGTGCAATACTGTTATTGTCCTTTTCTCACTGTTGGGTGAGCAGACAGATTAAGGACTACAATGCCTGAACATGCTTCTGTTATTCTGCGCATTTCACAGGTCAAGTGTTTGTTCTTAGTACATAGAAACCAAGGGGCCTTTCAGGTTCAATTAGCCCTTAGAGGAGAAGAATCTCTGTCATTGAAGTTGACCCACATTAATGGACAAGAAATTACTCCAAATAGGCAAATGTCCCATAACTTGGTGGTAAGTTGTGTGACCTGCCCAGGGCCAAAGGAGTCAGCGATGGACCTCATATCATGACTCAGGCTTACAGTGGTCCTGTAAGTATCCTTCTGTGGAAAGAAATAAGCAGGGCCACTAGTCTATAAAGTGAATGACATGGAGTACTCCTAGTGACTATTACTTACTGTGTGTATACTTTGCCTTCCAGAACATTTACTCCATCTTTAAGGCTCTGAACTGTACCAGTACACCCCACACAGAGTCACTGGTCAAGATCACACTGATAGCACAGTCACTGTTACAGTGGCTGCACTTTCCAAAGGAATGCAGATCATGATAGATAGGGCAGTTAAAAACAGACCTAAGCAGATGGTCTATATGAGACATTTGAAAGCCTCAGAAGTCTGTTGTGAGTGTTATTTATAAGGATGGTAATGCAATTATGTCAGAAAACATACCAGCCTGTAAATTTCATATCAGAAAGCCAGTGAACTTCATAATCCTCTTAATTCCAATTTCCCTCTCCTTCTGTCCAGCTTCCTTCCAGCTTTTAATACACTGCAGTCCAAGTCATTGTGTAAGAGAACTGAACAAATCAAGCTGCAACTGTCAATTGTGTCTGATTCTGGCAAACCTCTCCTCAGAAAAGCTCAGGGAGGCCAAAGTCCCTCCTCCACAGGGGAGGCTGAGCTCCCACCAGGAGCAAGAGTAGGAATGAGAGAAAGGGGAAGGGCAGGTGGGATGCTATTTTTATTTACTGATAATAAATTAAAAACTGGGAGATTTATTTACTGTTGTGGGAGTGACAAGATAACAGACATCATAAATTGTGCTTCTAAACCACAGCAGGCCAACAACAATCCAACACTTAAAAAGAGAAATTCATATTCAGGAAGTCTGTCTGTAAATTAACAGGCTGGAGATGTATGTCCAAATGTCTGTTGCCACAGCTGACCACAAGGTCATAGAATCATAGAATCATCCAGGCTGGAAAGGACCTCTGAGGTCATTAAGTTCAACACTGTGGTTCCCAGACCATGGCACTGAGTGCCACATCAGTCTCTTCTTAAAAACCTTCAGGGACGGAGAATCCACCACCTCCATGGGCAGCCCATTCCAATGCCTGATCACCCTCTCTGTAAAGAATTTCTTCCTAATATCCAACCTAAACCTCCCCTGATAGAGCTCAAGTCCATACCCTCTTGTCCTACTGGCAGCTGCCTGGGAGAAGAGCCCGACCCCCCCCGGCTCCAACCTCCTTTCAGGGAGTTGCAGAGAGTGATGAGGTCTCCCCTGAGCCTCCTCTTCTCCAGATTGAACACCCCCAGCCCCCTCAGCCCTTCCTCACAGGACTTGTGCTGGATCCCTTCACAGCCTCCTTGCTCTTCTCTGGACCTGCTCCAGCACCTCAATCTCCTTCCTGAACTGAGGGGCCCAGAACTGGACACAGGACTCAAGCTGTGGCCTCCCCAGGGCTGAGTACAGGGGCAGAATCCCTTCCCTGGACCTGCTGGCCACACGGTATTTGCTACAGGTCTCACCAATACTGCCTTAAAAGTGTCACCTCCAGGTTTCCCAAGGTCTCCCATTCTGTAGCATCAAGTCTCTATCTTCAATGTCCACTTTAAAGAGTAACCCACTGAAGCAAGAGGCAGCAGCAGCAGTTAAGGGTATCAGCCACTTTTATTTAAAAGTACACCATAAGATAACAGACAAGAGGTCTAGGACTTCCTCGTGTTTTGGGTTTTTTGGGTTTTTATGGCTAGAGGACAAATGCACAGTTTCACACTACTTTGTAATGACTGGCAGAGAAGATACATACTAGCTGTGTCTTTTATGTTCCTATGTCATGATATCAAGACAAGAGACCTTTATGCTGAGAGTCCATCAAACTATTTGGAGGAATCAGAATGAAAACTAGAATGACTGCTAAATAATGCTCTTACAGAAGCTGAACTTGATTGTAGCCGACCTGCTTCAATCCTGTCCATGTATTAAAGGTGGAATATGTGGCTTTACAGTAAAGCTCACCATAACGTATATCAAAACCTTTTCTGCTTTCAAACTATATTCTTACCAAAAGTGCACATCCAAAAAAAAAAAAACCAAAAAGCCAAACATAAAAAACCCAGCAAACCAGCTAAAACTTTACTGAGAGAAGTGCTTGCTCTTTGTGTGAAACTCAGCACTAGGTGTGCAGATGACATTCAAGAAGCAATGGAGAAGCAGCATTTCATGCTCTGTGGGATCTCTGGCTTTTATAGTCAGCATTGGCTTTGATTTAACCAGAAAAACTGCACAGCAATTATCTCAGACCATCAGCAAGTTATTTAGTGGTAGGGAAGAGACTGAAAAACAATTTCCAAAATCTTAAAAGGAAAAAAGTCACTGTAGGAAGGAGGTCAGAGCGGTGCGGAACAGTCAGAGACACAACCAGATATACCGCTGTTGCACATCACCATGCCTTCAGGCATTAGCAGAGCAGCTCCATTTCCTGAGCAACCTCACAGTGAGAAAAGTACAAACAATAATCATACAAAGGTAATTCACTAGTGCCAAATAAAACTCAACAGAGAGAATAAGAACAGATTGAAATAGAAAACTGCAGTGTGATCATCCTGGAGAACTCCATTAATTCTAAATGAGTCTCTAGAGTTTTCTCACATTAATATTTGAAAGTCATTAGTTTGAGGTTCCTAGCTTTCTAAAATGATGAATACCTGCAGACAAGACAGAGAAGGCACTGCAGTGATGAACAGCATATACCTCCAAAGCATATACTTTGATATCCTTTTAAGGAGTAGAGTTAAGGCTGGAGAGACAGAGAACAGGTCTGGCAAAACTTCAGAAAGTTGCACCAGGAATGGCTTTTTCTTCCTGAAGTAATCTGAAGTGCACTAAATGAGTTAAAACTCTGAGGCCATTGCGCAGGACAGAAAGTTTTCATGGAGGTAGGAATCCAGCAGCCGCAGTCATAGCCCTTCCAAGCTGCCTGGGCTGCAGTCACAGGAGACAAATAGTCTATGGATGCTCTGTGCAGCACAAGACTGAGCCATATTCCTTCCCCTGGCAGGCAGCAGGATCTAATAGATAGCCTTTTCTTGTCTCCACTGTACCAGAGCCACTGCTGTCCTTCACTTTGCAGTTTCTATTTCAAGGGTCTGTGAGTTAATGCTTGCACAGTACTTGCACTTGCAGTGCAGTCATCAAAGAAAGAGAATTAAGTCTGATGTCTCTGTAAAGGATATGAAGATAAAGTGTGTCCCTTAAGAAAAGATGTTAAAGATCCACAAGATAAAAACTAAACCAGACTTTTTGGTAGAGCTGAAGAATTATTTACCCCCTGGCAGAGTAGAAGTAAACCATACTGCTGACTGGGGTATGTGTATATAAGCACTGTCTTTGCTTGTTCTCAGACTCTTAGCCTTATTACTGTGTACAATATCTGCATTCTCATTAGAAGAAACACACACTTAAACTTAGGCAGAGGTCCATAAGAAGATATGGCTATCATTTAGGTCACATTCAGATAAAACGTTCATCCAAATAACAGATTTTCACTGCAGCTGTGAAACCAAAAAAAGCACAATTAAAGATGAATTGCTTTGCATTGTGGTAAATTTAAATTTTCCAGAGGGTTTTACCCCACACATGTCTAGAATATAATGAACATTACTTATGCTTTTGATACTGGTAAGACTATGGAGACTTAAATGCATATGTCTGTCCTCTTACTCAAGAGTAACAAGAATGTGGCCCCTTTTCTTCTTGGGTGCAATCTGGTTTCCCAGTTTGATCAAAGCATAGCTTTCTAATTCCTATTTCAGATACACTATGCAGTAAGGATAAACCTCTTCACATACACATGTCCTGAAATGTTCTATGTGGTATAAAGGAAGGAGGTACAACATCATTACTGAGGAAAATTACATAATACATTCTCTATAAATAATTTAAAAACCCACTGCCGCAGTTGTGAATCTGTCTTAATTTTGTGGATTAATCTTAATCTTTTAATACAAATGCCATCCTGCAGTCTGTAACACAAGCTATCAGCACTTATGTGACCTTAGCAGTGCATTTAGCATTGCAAGCTACAGTATATAATTAACTAGATATATGCACATGCAGTAGATGGATGTCTACCAAATTACATACTGTGGTTTGCCCTTTAATGCCTTAAGTATAAATAGAACAAGTGAAAATTATCAACACCCCATTTTGGTGTGAAATTGATTTTCAAGCTATGCCATTTTCATACATAAAGTTGCATTCATGTAATACACTAAAGTGTCTCACCTCAACAGCTACACAGCATGAGATTGATGTGTTTTGTACCTCAAAAGGACAAACTTGGAATCAACAAATAAGATTCTGTTCCTCCAGAAAGACTCCATGTCAGCAGCTGCCATCCTTGCCAACATGAAAGATTTCCTCTAATATCCATGCATTTACAGAAATTCACTCCCAAAAAGGGAAGGGGCAGGTGAGAACACACAGATGGGAAAAGTGCATCTTTTAAAACAGATGAGGCAAAAAAGCAAGGTCCTTGCTTTTTATGTAGCACAAGCTGCTGTCAGAATAACAAGATTTCCCTTAGAGGTTTCCAGCCATCCTTGAAAAAATTAATAGTCACAGCCCGATGGGCTGCTGCTGGCACAGCTGGTCCAGGTAAAAAAAATTCTCCCCTGCTATTTATCCCTTCCACACAGTACCAGCTATTGCCCCACAGAGCTGCAGCATAACATCCCACGTGATTCCTCCCTGCCTCAGTTCATCCAGGTCTGAGTACTAGAAGTACTTAATAGCAGTGTTCTTTGAAACCACTTTCATAACCCTGGCCATCGTAACTTGTAATGGAACATTTAACTATTCCTACAGCTAAGCACATGGGCTTGCTTGCTCCCAGCCCCCAGTTAGTGCTTCAGGTGGTTTGCACTCACCTCCAAGATCTCTGACTTTATGAAAACCATTTCAAGTGCTTCAGGGAACATCAGGCCAGTGATCAAGAAAGGGATCCTGCCATGTCATACAGGAATCCTTGAATGTTAAATGTATGCCAAGATTCAGAGTCATAATCCAAAGCATCTCTTGCTGACACTATGCTTTAAAAAGGGAGAACAGTCAAATAAACTCTTGTGGTTTTATGCTTCTTTTCTCACCAAAATAAGAGGTAAAGTATTTTAAGATTTATACATCCCCATTGCTGTTCCTTGTTCCTTGTTCCACTACAGGAGCCCATGTCTGAGCATGTGTAAGTTCAACTACATATGGAGAGCACTCTGCAATCTCAAGGGTGCCCTTACAAGTGAGCAAGCAAAGCTGCATGCAGCTAGAGTGTCATGAGTTTGCTGCAGACTAATGATGTAGGGTAAGTGTGTGTTATTTTTGTTAGGTAAAATGATGCATTTTCCTCTTTTTTCCACCTTCCCGCTAACATACCAGCTGAATTGAAAGCAGTTTCACGGGAAGACAAGAAGGAAAGACATCTATAGTATACCACCTGAACTTAATGAGACATCAGGCTTGCATGCAGATTTTGGGTGCTTGACTATCACAGCTCAGTTTCATCTATGACCTCCAGACACATCCAAGGAGACGCAGAGTAGCTGATGATAGCACCAGCTGCAGAAACTTGTCAACTAGACTGCCAGAGCAACTGTTTCTCTCTTCCATGAAACCTTCTGCTCCTTTTCTCAGTGTCCATTAGCTCATCAGAATACATCAGTGACCTAGCTCTTTTGCATTCTACACATCCTCACAGATCCTGCCAAGGCTGCTAAGGCTTGGTAGGGCTACTAATAGATTAGAGAAATCAAATCCTGTTTTCCAGCCATTTACACACCTAGAATGAAAGGCAAAATTTTTGCCTATGATATTCTGGACCATAACCATGAAATTTCCTAAAGTGTATCAGTTTCTTAAGGTCTAAGGATGAAAATTTTTTTATAGCTTTCAAAATAAAATTCTGGCTGGTGCCTCACTTGTATTCATCAATGACACTGGGAAGAAAGTATTAGCCTTCTGTGCTGTGTGTAGTTAACCACTGAATTAACCACAAGGAGGGAAAATCATTGTGCTCAGGAGCTAGGAAATTTCCACAGACCTAAGGCTTGTGCACAATGAAATACTTCATAACTGTTGTCTGAAAGAAATGCAGTCTGCAAGTTGAGACTAGCATACAACTAATGACACTAGAAACATGAAATAGCGTGTAAGAGCTTTCTCTGTTTTCCCACCCATAAAGTTGATGTTCAAAAGGTACCATTCAATATAGAAACTTAATTAGCATTCTTGTCTATGACAGATATTTTCTTGTATTCTGTTCTGTTACTAAGAACTATTACTATTATCTATATACTAAGACTGTTCCTAAGCACTCCATACAATATAGATTTTAGTGCATGTTTTAGGGCTAGCAAGGGTCAAGCATCATTGTTTTGCAACTCCCCTGTCCCTACGACAAATTTCTAGAAACATCCAAGATATTTTATCATCGTTTTATGTGACAAATCAGAGACAATCCTTCCTATTGCTTATTCATAAAAATGCTTCCTTGGAGCCAGTTTCTTTAACCCAAATTTTCTCTTATGGAAATAGAAGCCATCCCACTCCCTGCAAAATGAGACAAAATCTCCTCTGGTGCTTTCACAAGCAGCTCAGTGACATTTCCAGCCTCAGTGATGCCCTCAGTGATGAGGGCAATGGAGAGGGTTCACAGCCTGGTGGCCATTTGTGACTGCTTACCTGCAACCTCTCCTTCTTCTTCTGTTGAGAGCTCACAGGATGTCTTTGAGTTTAATCACCCTGTGGTTTATGTTTTGAGTCTCTCTCTGCACACTGTTCCCAGCCTCCCTCTGTATCTGAAAAAAATCTGTCATTTCAGGTAGTATATTCCTTTCTCATCACTGCTAGGAAGCTACCTTTTACAACACATCATGCCTAAAGGAAAAGCTCTCACTATCCCCACTGCTGCACAGGCATGAAAGCATTTGTCTGGTGCTTTGGTAGCTATCTCCACCTCTCTAAGCTTTCTTCCTGCTGTTCCCAGCCTATTTCTGGTCTCAGAACCATAAGGACACTGAATAGCAGAACAAACAAGATGAGTGGGGAGGGAAGACAGATCTGGGATAGGGAGAAAGAAGAGGGAGGGGGAAATCTGTAAAGAAAAAAGAGCAAAGAGAGACATACACAACAATCAGAGAAAACACTCACTTCCGTTCCTGTTCCTATAAAGACTTCTATGAAACAAAATATTTAAACAGAAGAGCAAGAAAAATCTCAGACATCAGTAGCCTTTTTATTAGCTCAAATTTTCTGACAGTGACCTCTAGCCTCTGGCTGGACACTCAGTCAGGATAAACCTTCCAGTTCCCCCAGTAGATGAGCTTCTTCTCAAACAGACATTTAAGATTTGCAGTGCCATTTCTGCTAGAGACAGCTTCTATGAACCACCACTGACTCTTCCCACCACCCCGCTGTTGTTTTTCCCTCTGGCAAGATGTAACTTCTTGGCTGCCTCTTGTGTACTCTTTAGTGCATTGCTTTACAAAGGCAGCTGGAAGCTCAAGATCTCTGTTTGTATGCTGCATTCATCAGAGGAAACAGAAAAGAGCATGGCTGCTCTTAATCGGAGAGCGGAATGGGAAAGCTAAAATGAGAAAAATACTTAAAGTAGAGACACAGATACACAGGTTGAGCCCTGCAGGGCTGACAGCCACCAATCCAGAGGCCCAAAGCATGGCCTCTTCTGAACTGATTTGGTTTTCTACAAACCTACGAACAGCTAAATGAGCTGAGAATTAGATTAAACCTGGTATTCTGTGGACTTCTAAATTGCTATTGGGCCTTCAGGTGAAATCTGCACGTAAAGAGATTCTTATTTACTTTTTCATAAGGAGTTTATTTTCTTTGGTACCAGTGTGTGTCTGTCAACTCTTAAGCTCCTTAATGAGTCTAAAATTAGTTAGGAGCGGATGGACAAAATCTCATTATACTTATTTGCATAAAACAAAAGGCAAACATCTTTAAACTGAACTCTATAACTAAAAAAAATGCCTGAGATTGCTGCAACACTATGTCTATTTAAAATGAAGACTATGCCATCAGCACATCATCGATGGGACCTTAGAGTAATACTGGGGAGGATGCCCTCAGACCTGAACAGCCAGAAATTCAATATGAAAATTGGTTCTTTCTTTCTAGCTCACCATGAAATCCTCAGGCCAAGGTATGATCAAATATCTTACACAGACATCTTTTGACAAAACTCTTAGTTGCTACCGATTATACGTCTGTGGAGAACACATCTATAGAATTGTATTGCAAATGTGATAATAATTTGCACTGTTTGGACATGTCCAGGGAATATTAGCTGTCTTCCTTGCCCAGCTGTTCTTCAGTTGCCTAAGCCAAAGCAGAGCCTGCAAGTGATCTAAATTCATCTGGAAATTTTGTTGAATGTGAAAGGTTTTTAGAGGTATGACCAGGTAGTTATACTCTGCACAGAGGAGCATTTGGTAGTTTGTAAGAAAAATAAATTGGTTTCCTTTCTCCCAAGAGTACGAAAACATAATTAACTTAAAGAAAAGGCAATCTGCAAAATCCCAGGCTTCTCTGGAATATCTGTTTTTGTTTAGTGGTCAGAGCAAGCCAAAACCCTCTTCTTCTATTCCCCCCCTCTCTCCCCACCCTGCCCCCCAGCTCCTGAGGAAAATTAAAAGGAAAATAAGAAACAGAGACTTCAGGGTCAGAAATCAGATCTAGATCATTTTTTAAGAAACAGGGAAGGGGTCACAGAGTAATGGAAAATATGCATACACACATACACACATACATATATATACGTTCAAAAGCTGTTGTAGCTGATACAAGAATCTGAATGTCCTTCACTGCAGAGCCAACACAGGAACAAGGGCAAGGACTCTTCTCAGCATCAGATGGAGTCGAATCCTGCAGACCAACATGGGGAGCTGAAGATAGAGAGCAAGGAGCCTCCTTCCACAATGTCTGCTGGAATATCGAAAAGGACCCAAAGCCCAAATTTCACACCCTTCTTCTGTTTTATTGTGTATGACATAAGATGGGAGAGGACACTGAGGTCATCAGATCCTCCTCTGCTCTGGACCTCTCAAGGTCTTAAGTAAAGCCTTCTGTCTCACTCAGGCATGGCTACTAGACCTCAACACATCAGTGCCATAAAATTAGATTCTGCCCAGTCAAACCCTAACAGGAAAACTTCAAGATGATTTTACTAGTTTTACTTCAAAAAGAGCCTTCTAGATAAAAACAAAGAAAGTTGTGTTTGTAGATTTGGCTAGCAAAAGCCATTCTCCTTTTAAAGGCTAGGGTCTTCTGGTCTTTTGGCCAGAAACATTAGAAACTGTGAGATAACAGGGATGTCAGGCAAACTGTGGGGGTATTTTACTTTCACTTCTTAAATGAATATGTATTAACCATCCAGAACATTCCTTTCAGCATATTTCATTCTCAGTTGTTGTAATAACAAGATACCAAATTAAAATGGAAAGTCAATTGGAGACAAGCATCACCCCATGACCACACAGTGAGGGGATGCAGGATCACCTAGGTTAATTTGAGTTTGGAGCTCTGATAGAGCTAAGTGCTGGGCAAGATCAGATGGCACATGAGATAATTAAAAAATATTAGAAGGAGAGCTTCCCATTTTTGCATTTTGCAAGAAGCTTTAATGACTCCCAGGGCATTAGAACATAACATGCATCTTGTTGAGAGAATACAAACCTGGTGTTACAACAAAATAATTGTTTGATTAGACGGTAGGGATGGGTGAAGAGGGAGAAAGGGAATTAATATTCATTTTTCATTGTCTAAATAGCCTAAGGGAAGTATAATTTAATTAAATAAATGTATGTTTTTAAGAGACGCCATGTTCATAGCCGAAGAGGGAAATATCTCTGTTCTCTGACAGTTCAGCAAGAAGAGTGCTGACCTTCAGTGTACTTTCAACAAAATAAATAAATTTAAAGGACCATATAACTGATTTACCAAAGGCAGTTGAGATCAGCCTGAATGAATTATATGGTGAATAGCATTTGCAAATGCAAAATATTAAGAAGATAATATCCTGGAGTTAGAGAACATAGAGACAATGGGCACAGGAAAATTGATTACACTGACTCAGATTCATTGTAGTAATACTGAGAAGTGAGATTTCTACTAGAAATGTTTACAGAGTGCTTCAGAATTTGTTTGTGTGCATTCATATGTAGACAATTATGTTCAAATTGGCACTGAGGCCCTGCTGTAGGAGTAGATGATACCCAAGCTATTTTCTCTCCCAGCAGAACATCTTGATGAGGCTAAGCAGGAGAACAATGCTGAGCACACAGCAGAGTTCTTATAAGATCACAGACTTGCAGAAAAGCAACCACAGAGAGAAATATGTGAAGGCACAGGGTTAAAAATCCACATAGACATTTTCCCTGTGGATGCAGCCATGCAAATCAGGACTTCAACTGCCTTCAGGTACCTGCCCAGTGGCTAACACAAATGCCTCCCAGGCTTTTCTATGTGAGCAATGATAAGTACTGCAAAGGACTGGGCTCCTTTTGTTTGAAAAAGGAGATATGTTCCTGTGAAAAGGTTGCAAAAGCCGAGAGACAGCCTGTTATTGAGCTGAGAGGAAACCATTGAAGGATGCTTATGGAAAGAGAAAGGGAGGATGCTCAGGAAAAGTGTTTTTATTTAAAAGCATATAAGTGATGCTTGATGAATATAAAAACATTGAATGAAACACTGGCAATTATGTATTTCTGTTCAGCGGGCAAATGAAAGAAAGAAGATCGATGTTTGTCTACTCCATATATTTTGCCCCTAATATTCTGAAAAGCATAATTTCCTGTAATGAAGCTTTGGATCTGCATTAGTACTTCTGTAGGACAGATGTTACTAAATAACGTGTTGGAAACTAGAAAACGGTCTCTCTCTGGATTTCTTTTATATTTGACACAAATAATTGTTGTCCTTTTGCCGCATTATTATGAAGATATCTCAACAAGGAAACTGGGTAACTTGTTTTGTTCTGTTTATTCTGTAAAAACTTATAAATAATCACTTTGTGACAAAAGTGATACCACAATTAAACACAGCTCTCTGTAATCCTTTATCTAAGGATGCTGGTTCTGTACACTCAACCAAGCTCTCCATAGTGTTAAACATAGTACCAATGAAGGCCACTGGGCCACTCAGAAAACACACCAAATGATGTCATCTACAAATGGAAAAAAATCAGTTTCTATTATACCATTTACCAAAGTTAATTCTCTGCAGATTTCTCTCCTATGCACACGTACACAGACACAACCATGGGGTTTTTTGCTGTCAGAAGAAAGGGGAGTTTGAGTGTGCCATGAGGTGATGGGTTTAGGTTTAGAATTTTTTCTCTTGAGGGAAAGACAGAGAAGCCAGATAACTGAAGGGAGGAAGGCCCAAATTTGTCTGCAGGGAGAAAAAAGATTCTTGCCATTCCTAAGCCTTAGAATGGAGTTATTATGTAACACCAATGCACACCTTCCTTTAAGCACTCATCTTCTACGAATCATCTTCACCACTAAAGTTGTGAAATTTATGTCATGGTCTTGTTTTTACTCCTAGAGTCTCATCTTGAGGCTTATCCAATGTGACATCCATGATGTCTCTTGATGCATTTAGCCTGCCATCATCACCCAAAAGCAACAACATTCTGGATGAGCCCATATCAGCCATTAAGGCATGTGTCTCTGTGAAAGACACATGTGCCTCTACCAAAGACATTTCCCTGCTTAGCCCATGCATAGTGTAGATAATGTGGGATACCACAGTTGTGCATCCTGAGGCAGTCCCCACCTACTGCATTTGTTTGCAGGATGATATTCCTGGCTGAAACAGACAAAAAAAAAATGAATGGTGCCTGCTTTCTGCCTTTACCCAGTTCTGCTGGAACAGCTGCAGAGAAGCTGTGGTCATGGCTTCTTCTCAGTTTTGATGCCACTTTCTGATGCAGTTCATGGTGTTTTGCTTCACAAGCTGTTATTTACCTGCTAAAACCCTGTGTGAACATTGCAGTTGTTAATTCTGCAAAAGAAAAAAAATCTGGTGTCTCAGAATTTAGGCCTAACCCATCCTGAAGTCTATGGTTGTTGGGAGGCACTGTGGGGGATATTTATGGCAATTCCATTTATAGGAAGCCTGATGCATGATAATTAAATCACTGGCCTCAACAATGTGCATTGCAAAGT
Source organism: Calypte anna (assembly GCF_003957555.1). Classification (NCBI taxonomy): domain Eukaryota; kingdom Metazoa; phylum Chordata; class Aves; order Apodiformes; family Trochilidae; genus Calypte; species Calypte anna. The sequence goes on along the minus strand of NC_044274.1, from coordinate 60,530,672 downwards.
CCTAACTAGTACTACTGCTCTGAAATGTATCAGGTTAGCTGACCAGAGAGCAAACAGTATTCCTAAATGTCTTGCAGTCCCCTTTGACAGATTACCCTTCCTTTATTTTTGCCAGCCTTTCTTGTATTCCTACAGAAGCAGAAGACACCAGCTTTATGGATGGTTGTCTCTGGATAGGACTAACCCGGAGCAGATGAGATCTGTCAGAAATACCTGTGCCTTAGAAGCAATTTCAATTACAGATTCAGGCAAAGCAGCCTGTTGTCTCTGGTTTAGATTTTTATTTGCATTGAAGAGGTAACTTCCCAGGAATGAAGTATGCATATAAATAGAAAGCAAAGGAAAGAAAACAGGAGGATGATCAAGAGGCATGTGAATGTATGTACCACTCAATACCACACTACTTTGCCTTAATATTTGCCATGGAATATCAGGCCTCCAAAACACATTGGCATGCTGAAATTAGTAGCTAACAAAGCTGCTCTAACTGTAAAGGAGGGACATGGGCTGCCTCCCTGGCCAGAGCCTGCCCCTCAGCCTGTTTCAGGATCGCCTGGAGATGGACAGTTCAGCAGATTTAGCACATGTACCACAGACAGCACATAAGTTTGGCAATAACTTCACAAAGATAAAAGTTGTTATTCACATTTCTGCCACAGTATGGGAAACTGTTTTGTTGGGGGTTTGGCTTTTGGTTGTTTTTTGGGTTTTGTGGGTTTTTTTGTTTGTTTAATATCTGTGACATCCTCTATCCCTTAAGGGAGAATGGGTGAGCAGCAGGAGAACCAGAACAGATTCTTTGGCTCTTGTTACAGCTTCTTTCTCCCTGCAGGCAGCAAAGAAAATGGCTGTGAGACTTCCATGTGGGCAGAGTAAAAGCTGTCATTTTGATTTGTCCTGGATGTGCAACCCAAAATGAACAGCAAAATGCAGAGCTCCCCTGCAGCTAAACCCTCACACCATTCTCCACCACTGAATAAAGGCTGCTGACATCCTTCCCAATGACAGTGACTACTGGCCAAGGGAGAGATGGGTCACAGCCTAGGAGTTACCAGAGCACCTGAGACAGAGGTTCTCACAAATCTGGTGGGGAACTTTGCAGGGTGGCAGAGGAGAAATAACTTAATCAGCGATGCTGAATCCTGTAGCATCCAATGCTATTCCAGGCCCTTCATATTCAGAAGAAGGAAGCAGTACAATCCTATAAGGAGACACAGACAAGCAAGAAAGACTCCATTGCTACTTCTTCTTCTACTATGACCCCAGCTGCTTCAGCATGGCTGGCTTTCATACAGTGATTACGTGTAAAAAGGCAGCACACCAGCACCAGTGAGTGACCCACTAAGCAAACCATGGGATCGTAGTAATCCAAGATCCTTCAGAATCTCCAGGCTCAACATACAGAGGATTAAGTGTGTATCAGATTCATGGCTCAGCTCCTGTTTCATGCAAATGCCAAGTAACATGTCTCCCACAATCATTCGTTGTCTAACTCATGAATTCAGAGCAGGACCTCCTTTGAAAGATGTGCATACCCTAACCTTGCCACAGAAAAATTTTAACTTTATTAAAGAAGACAGTGAGAACAGGAGAATAAACCTTGCAGTCTGTGGGATAAGTTTCACATGGGAACAGTCACATCCCACGTGCACTGTGCATTCCACCTTCCTGCACAAAATAGGCTTCCATATAGAGTATCAGAATATCCGTGTTCACATTTCCCTGGAGACAGCAGATTTCCAAGTAAATTGGATACTGCAGTACATATCTTTTCCACTGGGGATGAGAGGGAAACAATAAATTTAGAAACAAACCAAGAATGACCCAGAGAGCAAAAGAAAATGAAATCAGAGGGAGAGCAGGAAAGGCTTACAGTAAAAGCATATCCCTTTGAATTTCACATACATACTTTTCCCTTTAGCTGCAGCCATTTTGCAGAGCTTTATTAAAATAGCATCTCTGCAGAGGAATTACTTAAAAGAGAGAAGCAATAGATTTTTCAGAACAGATAAAAACAAACCCAGTAGAAACAAGAGCACCTTTCTATTCCTTACAGGAGTTCTTTAATTCCTTTCTCATCTTCATCCATCACAGGGATAAGATGGATCAAACCACAGCAGAGGTCTGTGATCATGCTGCCAGCTGTCTTGGGATTGCACCGGCCAGTCAACAAAATAGTTAAACAACGAAAGACACTGTTGATAATGCCCTGCAACCCAGAACCAGGAGGGAAAAAATATCCTTTTTGAAGTGGATAATGGGGCCATGCTAAAAAAGCACTTCAGTGACAATTTGTGTTGTTGGTTTTGGGCAGCATTTCAGCAACCAAAACAGGAGGAGGAGTGGGAGGAGGTGTGATCTCTGTGGGCAGCTTTCTGTCTGTGGAAATAAAGCAAAGCAGATGAAACAGTTGTATGTAGCTGATCACATTTCGTGGCACACTGAGATATTTGAGTTGCAGATTTATCGCTTGTCATGCTGTTTGATTTTTTTGTGTGTTTTGTTGTGTTGTTTTTTGTTTCTTTTAATTGAAGCATCAGTTCTTGAGAAGGTTTTTTTTTAACATTGTTTTGTTAATGAGCTGAGATGTAATTATAGTAGAGAAAAATGAGAATACTACCTCTAGTTCCAAATATCAGTGAAAATTACATTTAGTACTTTACAGGGTAACTTCTATAGGTTTCCTTGGTCTACCAGGCTGTGCAGGAAGGAATTTTATCTTGTTTCTCCAGTGATGAAGGTATTGATAGTTCTAGCCTTGGCTCTCCAAAAATTATATGCTTTCAAGTTTTCTAGGAGAAATCAGAGGATCTCAGAAAAAAGAAAAGTGCACCTAATTCATTGTCTCTGTGGGCTCCTCTCAAGCACAAATTGGGTATTTTTGGCATTCACCTGGACATCTCATGTCATGTTTTGGCTTCACAAAGGAAGGTTTCAGAAAGGCTCTCTCTCCCCAGGCTTGCTGCAGGCACACTGGTGGCTGATGAGGCCAACGCAGGACAGGCAGTGTGGCTGCAAAAGGCCCAGCAGAGTCTCCTGTGAGGGGACAGCCAAGGCACGGCTCTTTCTGTGCTGGCTTTTCTCCTCCAGACTGATTCTCCCTGTGTTCTCAAAGGAAGCAGCAGCGTTATGGATGGTGTCTCCATGTCTCCCGACCACTGATGGCAGTCAGTATGGCCAAAGCTGAGGGATTGTTTCAGGGAGTCCTTGTATCTCCTCTCTGGGGCTCCTCTCTTGTGGCAGCCGCTGGCAAGTTCACCCCAGAGCACAATCTTAGGGAGGGGGTGATCCTCCATCCTGGAGACGTGCCCTGCCCAGCACAGCTATGTCCTCAGCAGCATGGCCTCAGTCCTGGTGACCCCTGCCTGTTCAAGGACAGGAACATTGGTCACACAGTCAGTCCAGTGGATGTTTAGGATTGTATGGAGGCAGCACTGATGGAAGCATTCGAGGAGTCTCAGGTGGTGGCAGTAGATGACCCATGATTCAGACCCACAAAAAAGAGTAGACATACAGTGGCTCTGTAGGCACTCATCTTTGTAGCTGGAGTTTCTGGCATTCTGCAGAATGCAGAAAAGGAGCTGAAGGCTAGAGCTGTGTTTTATCAGGGTCAGCTGGCATGTTTGCCAGTTGTACTTCTTCATGAGCCTTCATAGGTGTGACAGGCAAAATCTAAAATATACCAGCTATTACTTAGCCATCAAATGTAGCACAGAGGGATTTGTAGGCAATCTGAGAGAACTTTTAGTTAATGAGGGCTATTAGGGACCACTAGAGATGTAGGACACATAGGACATAATGCTTAGCAGATGTATGGGATCACTTTGAAGATCATCTGCACTGTCTCATGTGTGGAGAGAGTGACTGCTGAGTAAGACTCCAGTCCTTGACATGCTTGTGTCACATGTACAGCCTGGGGAATGGATAAGACCCAAAAAGAGTAAAGTGATTTGGTCAGGCAACTCAGAGGTTCCTATAGTGCTGTCTAGAACTGCTTGTGTGTAGCAGGGACATCAGCCTTAACTTTCCCTGGAGGAAAAGCAGGTTTCTTCTGTTCAGACGCCTGGAGTCAGAGGGGATCCATGGATTTGCTGTTGTCAAGGAGCTCTCCTATCTGTAGAATATACTAAAAATATGCCAGGCAAAATAGCTTCCTACAAGAGCAACAATTTAATTAAAAATATTAAAATATAATAAAATTTTAAAAATACTAAAAAAACCTAAAAATGCAACCAAACAAAAGCCAATAAGTGAGCTAGTTATGATTCAAGCTGAATACAAGCATCAAAACTGAACTCCAAATCTGACATTAAGGTTCAAAGCAACACCCATCACTGTAAATATATTTATTGTTCTGCCAAATTGGGATATTGTGTCTTGAAAATAAATCTCTTTTTGCTGGAGTTTCTGGCATTCTGCAAGAGCTCCTTCTAAAAGGTAGTTCATGCCAACAGCCTTTGGACAAAGATTAAGGAATCAAAGAGCAAAACCATCACAACTTCTCTAACTTTACAACTAAATCCTTTTACCCTAAATAACAAGCTTCCTACACAGAGCCTGGCTTGTTTGACTTCTGCTCTTGCAAGCTAAAGACTTCAGCTACTTAAGCAGAAGAAAGCATATTATTCTTATATTTCCTCCTTAATGCCTCCAGACAATTTCTGGGGCAGCACAGCACTATGACTTTGGCTTCAGACAACTTAACCAAAGTTACCAATTTTCCCTCAGTTCTCTAGCTGACAGTACTCATGGCAGGCAGAAAGTACATGTTTCATTGGAGTGGATGGAGAGGAAGAAGAAGAAAGGAGGAAGGAAAATAGATAACTTTTCCACATATGCTTAATTCTCCCAACTACCTTTCTGGTTCTGCTGCTCTACTACATCTTTTCTTGTGCAGCAAGCAGGAGATAACATTCTGTGGGAACACGTGGACATAATTTTCATCTTAATCCACTGATAAAAATTATCTCTCCAAATCTGAATGACTGAATCTGCCTCATTCATCACAGCACATAAGAGGACGGAGAACTCTTACAGCAGGCACAGCTGTAAGAAAAACTACATTTGAAAAGGAATAGCAGGATTGTAGAATTACTATAAGTAACTGCAGTAAAATCTCTCTTATGCCTAAGTACACACTCAGTAAAGCTATTTGTTTATGGATTAGGAAAAATATCAGGTTTTGCCTTCATCTAAATAAGCGCTTTGCGATGAGATGAAACTAAGTAACAGCAATGTCATAGCAAACCAAGTTCTGTTATTTGTCTTTGTAAAACTTATTGGCCAGATACATCCATTTTATCTTGGTAAGATTTGACTGATTGCAGCAGAGTTAATTCTGTTTTACAATGGAATAAGTGATAATAAACCCTGAAGTTTCCATAAAAGACGGTGATTTGAATTCTGCACGTATTTTAGCACACAGCTGGAGCATTCCCAACAACATAGTATCCTAGTTTTTTTATTCAACGTAAGATACCTTTGATGATCTAAAACTGCTCTGAATTACCCAGATACGTATTTATTTACAAAGATCAGAATTTCTTTGCTCTGTTAAATACCCAAGATATAGAAATAACAAAATATTCTCATCTAAAATCATTACCACAAGACTGTACACACATTTAAAATTAAACTAACAATGTTGATAAAATACTCCAGCTATTAAATAATTATAATTCTCCAAGAAAATTTCTGAATATGAATCAGCAGTTTAGCCTTAGCTATGGCTTAGTCTCCACCTATCATTGATATGATGCCTGGCGAGAAGACACAACATGTAGTGGAAGCCATATTATACCACTTTTGACTTTCACATCCCAGGCTGAGTTTTCAAAGCTGTCAGGAACTGCCAGCTGGGAAATTATAATTTTATATATATGAAAAATATGTCTCTCTCTCTCTCTCTCTCTCTCTCTCTCTCTGAGTGCATGTGAGCATGTGTGTGCAAATAAATAAATAACTAATAGAATGAGCACATAAAACTGTGGAAGAACAGCCTGACTTTCACATAATCAAAGGCAATGATAACCTTGAATACTCAATCACTTTATTCAGTAATTTTATGACTGGATGCCTCTAATGCCCCATGATGCTTGCCTCCATATGAAGTGGGAACACTTTTCATTTCCTGTCACACAAGCAGACTTATAGGTTTAATTAAAATTGGAAAATTTGTTAAGCTAAAAGTCTAATTATAAATGCAGTACAAATCACTCACACCTACACCCTCCCACTGACTTTCTCACCAGATGGACAGTCTGTTCCAGCAGAACTGCTTTTGATACTGACACAAATGTGACACTCAGCACAACATGGCAGTAAAGCTGCTTGTTCATGGTGGTATCTTTTCTAAAAAAATAAAAATTAAAAAAAAAATCAACTTCCAGCCCACCTCCCTTTTATAATTTCTCAAGTCTGAAGTGATGCAGCAGAATCAATGTGGCAGGTGGAAGGCTGTCCCCACCTGAGTCCCATGAGCACAGAAATTATGCCAAAGCAGCCTCCACACTGTTCTACACAGAGAAAATCCTATGCAAGGGGGAAACTCACAGAAAGTTGTGTTCCCCATTCTTGTCACAGTTAGGGCCACAAATTTTCCACAGTTTTTTTTGGTTTAGCTTTTTTTTCATTATTATTTTTTTATAAAGCATTCCACAGAATCTCAGATTTTTCAGTGATAAAAGCTTTTGGATTTCCAGAGTGTTATTTCACTTGGGTTTGGGGTTTTTTAACTTCTCCTTTCTCAATACAGGCATTGGGAAAGTATTCACTGGCCTCAAGACATTTTGTTGTCCTGATGCCTTAGCAGAAGTTAGTCACAGCAGGGATGCCCAAACAAATGAGCAAACCCATAAACAGTTGTACAGCATAGGAAACCCTTACTGAAAAGTCAAGGGAAGTGCTGTGAACATCTGGCATCACAGGCAATGCTCTGAATACTCTGCATTTATATTCCACATATGCACAGCGGTGATTGCTTAACATCCTCAACAGACTCTGGCCAAGTTAACACTCAAGAGCAGTAAAGGGCATTTGTTGGACCTTTCCAGGCTTACGCTCTCCATGCAAAAGAGCATGGTTATAGGCAGCTTTTCATCCAGTGACCCTTCTTCTCCTTCTTACTCTTCTAGCAAAAAGTATGGCTGGAACCTGCTTTCAGAATGAAGAAGAGCTGTAGAGGGGGTGCAAAAAAACATTCCCATTTCAAGGGTTTTTTCCTGATACTGTAAGAGGAGAGAGAAGTGCTAAGACTGCCTTAGTCTGCTTGCCCACCTGTCCCTGGTGTGTTGTTGGGTGCTGTGAGAACCCAACAGGAGTGGAGGGGAGTACCCATCAGGAGTCACATACAGTAGTGACAATATCCTTCAGCTAGACCAAACAAACATGTTCCAGCTGGACATCCAAAACAGCAGCGTTCCAGCTGCCACCTGTGACTGCCACACATTCTGCCTGCAGAGAAAATTATGCAAACATGCTTAAGAGAGAATCATGACTTGGCTTCACAAAGGAAGGTTTCAGAAAGGCTCTCTCTCCCCAGGCTTGCTGCAGGCACACTGGTGGCTGATGAGGCCAATGCAGGACAGGCAGTGCGGCTGCAAAAGGCCCAGCAGAGTCTCCTGTGAGGGGACAGCCAAGGCACGGCTCTTTCTGTGCTGGCTTTTCTCCTCCAGACTGATTCTCCCTGTGTTCTCAAAGGAAGCAGCAGCGTTATGGATGGTGTCTCCATGTCTCCCGACCACTGATGGCAGTCAGTATGGCCAAAGCTGAGGGATTGTTTCAGGGAGTCCTTGTATCTCCTCTCTGGGGCTCCTCTCTTGTGGCAGCCGCTGGCAAGTTCACCCCAGAGCACAATCTTAGGGAGGGGGTGATCCTCCATCCTGGAGACGTGCCCTGCCCAGCACAGCTATGTCCTCAGCAGCATGGCCTCAGTCCTGGTGACCGCTGCCTGTTCAAGGACAGGAACATTGGTCACACAGTCAGTCCAGTGGATGTTTAGGATTGTATGGAGGCAGCACTGATGGAAGCACTCGAGGAGCTGCAGGTGGTGGCAGTAGATGACCCATGATTCAGACCCATATAAAAGAGTAGACATACAGTGGCTCTGTAGGCACTCATCTTTGTACTTTTCTTCAGGTGTTTATTGCTCCAGACTCTTTTATGGAGTCTTCCAAATGCTCTGTGTGCCTTTGCTAATCTGCTGTCTGTCTCTGTTGATCTTGGCATCTGAGGAAATAAGGCATCCCAGAGAGCTGAACTGCTGGGCCGACTTAAGCTCTGATTCACCTATGGTGATAGGGGGATGATGGAAGTCTCCCTGTGGTGCAGGCTGGTAGAGAACTTCTGTCTTCTTCAAGTTGACTTCCAGCCCCAAAAGATCTGCAGCCTCTGCAAAGCAGGATGTTATGCACAGCAGAGCTGCTTCTGTGTGAGCAACAAGGGCGGCTTCATCAGCAAAAAGCAACTCTGGGCCATAGTGATTTAGGGCCTTTGTATGGGCCTTCAGTCACTTCAGGCTGAATAGGCTCCCATCAGTACCATATGGGATATAAATAGATGGTTCAAGAATAATTTTTTTCTTTTGTTGTTGTTCATGCTGCATGAAAATTAGTACAATATCAGCCTACTTCTCTGTTGTTTCACATCTATGTAAACACCACAACAAGACACTGCAAGACCAAGTCTAATACCGTGAACCTCAGTGGTATGTAAGAACTTCGGTTACACAAATTCCTCGCCAAGCAGTTTATTGATACTTTGGGGTATTGTTTCTCACAGTGCAGACTTGAGGTTCAGGAAATTTTTTTCCCTTTTATTTTCAGACTGTAAGATACAGCTCAGATGAAGTGTGCATCAATGCAAGAGAATTAAAAAACTTCCTCAAAATTCTCAAATGTGCCAAAGTGAACTTAACAATGTAATTTGTGTGGGGTCTCTTGTAGGCTTTCCACTCGGGTCTAAGGTAACATAAGAGCATCTATATTCACTTCACAGTATTTCTATGTTGTTACCATGCTCTTTGCTGGACGTCACTGGTATAGCAGAGGAATGCTAAAAAGTGGGTACGATACATAAAAGTCTACTTAAAAATCTATTATATGCCAGTTATAAATAAGATTTTTCGATGCTTATAAGGAAAAGTGAGATCTATTGGTAATAGCCACTATTTCAATTTAAATGAAAAACAGAAATATGCAAGAAAACACAGCTAAGCCTAAATTAGAAATTCTTTCTTCATATTTGTCTAGAAATTTTGGCAAACTCTTGGTGAGAGATGAATGAAAAAAAGATTTTTCCCAATTAAGAGTAGGGTTTTGTCACTGTGTGGCACTTTCTGTTGCTCGGAAGGACCTAGGCTGCAATTCTATTGAATTTTGGATAACATGAAACACCATCATATAATTTGCAGGCATAAAAAATCTCTTTCTTTGCATCCTTGAAACATCTCTTCAAGATGAAAACATCCTTTTAAAAGACTATTCACTGCCAAATTCACCTGTACGCTTCTGAGAAATGAATGGATTCTAAGCCTCCCACCCAAAATACAGCTTAGGTCTCAACCCTACCTCCTGTCCTCAGACAGAGATCAGCACTACGACACCTGGTCTATGAAGGCTGTTAGATATTAACCATCTTGTCATAATCTGCAGTCATTATCACACAGTTGGGGTCCTCAGTCTCAGCCAGACAGCATCATCAAGGCCATTGTGAAAATAAAACTTTAAAACTGAAAAGTTACCTTGCTCCAGATCTCATACTCATTTCTGGGAGACCTTTAACCATGTGACTTCATGTAAAGCTCTGCAAAACCTGGGGATTCAGTAGCAAAAGATAGCAACCATAAATCACTAGCCCAAACCCTTCTACAGTGCTGGTGTCATGCAGCATCATGATCTAGTGGTCGTTTCACAACCAGGCAGATGTACATTGGTGCTCCCAACTCACAAGACAATCTTCAGAATGAAGAAGTAACAATGTTTAATTTTCTTGCTGTGCAGGATGTGGCAACAGAGCAGGCAGTTGTTGCTTACAATCTACACAGCTGTGCCCCACATCTAAAATGAATAAAAACAAAGTAATCCAGATTTTTTTTTCCTGTTGGCTAAAGGGGTCTGTGTAATTCAGAGTGAGATGGTGCTGTCTCTGTGCCAGACAATCTCCTTTGTCATGGGATCATGAAGATGCAGTTTCTCTGCAGGGAAAAGCATTGATGGCATTGAAGAAAATCATAGTGCTTTGGCTCAGATGTTCATTCCCATTATAAGGCAATGCTATGACAATGTTCTGGTAATACAATGCATTTTGGCAGTGTTTTGCTTCATTACTCTTTTTAATGAAGTAGAGGGAAAAATAGTAATGATAAATCTGCTTAGTCAATTAACTCAGGTGACAGTCCTGTTTCTCATATCCAGACCACCAAAGAGCTCTCTTGACTACTGGACCTTGCATCTGCTTCTACTTTGTGACTTACTCTCTTCCCTGGAAGACAATCTGATCTGCAATGCAGATGATCCTGTAATCCTCAGGTGCTACTGGAGCACAGCATTGCTTACAGCTGGCTTGACAGAGGCACAGCCGTTCTGCATGATTTGAGGCTGTGAACACACTTCATCTACTACCTACAAGCCTGCCCACCACTTGCTGTGCTTCTGGCGCCCCTGCTCTGTGTCACTTGGAATACACCAGCTGAAATATTGTGTGAGCACTTTCTAAGCAAAGATCTACTGCTTGCGCTTGCTAACTTTTACTGCTCTGTAAGTGGCAGAGCCAACAGAGCTGGAGGGAAAGTCAGCTCTGGCAGAGAGATGGATGCAGCAACCCAGGAGAGGGTCACTTCATTTCCCACCAGCACCCATGGCCTGAATGGGAATCTTCATTGTCCCCTTCGTTGGCTGTCTTGGCCAGGCTCTGCAGGCGTTTGCTACAGACAAGGGGCAAAGTAAGCCCAGAAGACAGATGCAGAACCCCAATAGTCTATAGGTGTCTGGCACTTCTAAAACTGTACAAGAGTTTGGTGCTAGCTCCCACTGGAGTCCATAGGAAACCTCTTATTTTCCCAGTTTATGCCAATATAGATATAATCTTTATCTTCATCATGTCAGCTAATATTTCCCCTAGGATGGAGTTCTTAAATAAGAAAAAGATAGGTCAAAACCACTCTGAGAAAAATACCACAATAATTAGTTGATTTCATCACCCATTTTTTTGCATCAAACCATTAGTTTGAGGCAAAGTCATTAGTTCAACTGCATTAGCTCCCTTGCCTTAGTAGCCATCCCTGGTGCAAGGTGGTTGTTATTTTTTTTTAAATCAGGGCATACATAGGCTAATGTATAGCAGCCATTTATCAAGATAACTGTCCCTAGAGAAAGATAAAGTCCTGGATTTGACTGTCCTCCTAGTTTTATAATCTTGTCTTTCCTCTGAAATTGAGTTAGGCTTCTGAAGGTCTACCAAAAAGCTTGCTGAGTCTGCATTTTGGTTCTGTTTCTTTGTCACATATTAGCCCTTTTTTTCAGCTAGGCTGCCACTCCCCCACTGCATCCTTTGTTAGAGATCTGGTGGTATAAAGTATTTCCTTCCCAGTCCTGAAAAGTAGAGAAGAATTTCTTATGCCCTAAAAAACTTTTGTGTATAAATGAAATCCATCTTCTAACCACCTGGTTCTCATGTTCATTGTCAAATGCACAAGAAAAAAAATAAGCACAGATATTTTGCATGGATCAGTTAGCAATCAAGTACTGACCACAGAATCAATTTCCATTCAAGACCAGAGATGAGCTGTTTGAGAAAGGAACATGGAGAGAAAAACCCTCTCAAAACTGGGGCAGGTTAAAATTGTTGCCGTACATCCCTTACATGAAGGAGGTAAAAGGCTATTTTTCCCACTTCTTCTCTTCTTTAAACTTGTGAGAGATTCTGAAATTAGTCCCAGCAGAAAGGACAAAATACACACCTAAGAAAAAGAGTGCTTCCTGTACTAACAGGAATGTCTGTGTTGTCTGGGGAGTCTGTGTTAGGTTTTTTTCCTCAGAGTCCAAAAATTTTTTCACAAGTGCAGACTCTGCTTGGAGAAAATTTAAAAAAATTTTTAAAAAAGCATGGCAACAGATTTAGTAAGGTGGATATTAAAGAACAAGAAATAAGAAGCACTGTGCAGCGTGGGCACATTCAGAATGCAAAGGGTCTCTCACAGGAGCTTGTGTGAGCCCCAGGAGATACAGGACTTCTTCATCCTTTCCTGTCTCTCTCTCCCCACTAAAATTTCTGTATTAGTAACTCCAACATCGATTGAATTATGTGGGTGGCACTGGCCTGAAGAGGGGTGGACCATCAGAGGTTGCTCAGTCACTTCAAAAACTTAGTTAAAAATGCTGCACATTTACACTTTCTGAATTGCCTTCAAATAGCTACATAAAGTTGACTCTGGCTCTAGCTCTTTGTAAGACCCTCAAGTCTTACAAATCAAGCCCTAGCTCTGCAAAAAAAAAGAGACATGAAATTTTTCTTTGTAGTATTACTTTAACTCACCAGTCCTTGGAAGAAAGCTGATGTGTGTACTCTACTTCAATTGTCCATCATAATTTCCAAAGAACAACAACTCTGTCTCATGAAACTGGAGTATGGGCACTAAAAGAAGAGCTATCTTTAATTCAGTTTCACCAAGATATTATGATACTGTTATCATCTTCTTTAATCAGCTCTCTGAGTAATTCCTTCCATTTCATAATCTGAAAGATCATTTTAATTCATGGTCCCTTTAACATTATTAAGAGATTTTTCCCTCAAGGAAAAGTCTTTTTTTTTTTTTTTTTTTTTTTATTCCCAGATCATTCATTCCAAAATTAATGGACCTCTTCAGACTGAGATAATATGCTGTCATTGGCATTCCTCTCGTACTGCATTCAGCTATATTCTCCATACCTAATACCCTTAATATAAGCCCTATTTCTGCATTTATTAATACATTTCATTTAGTACTTCCCAAAAATAGAAGAAAGAGAGTGAGAAAAAAGAGGAACTATTCAGGTAAATGGATGTTAGGGAAAGGCATTTAATGAATATTTTTTAACTTTAATGTACAGAGCCAGATGAAATTCAGTTAACAACAGGGAATTATTTCTGCCTCACATGACTATCTCTGAGCATAACTTTTATAATTGTGATTGCAGGAATGTGATTATTAAACCCACAGATCTCATCACAATATATGAATGACTGAATGACTGAATGAATATATTACACTGCCAACTTTTAAAAATGTCTAGTTGTACAATATCCTGTCAATAAGTGTATTCAATTTCTATAAATATGGTCAAAACCTCAGAGACTACTGTGTGTAAAACCTGAAGACACTTATAGGATTACTTGTAGTTTACATCTGCCTACTACTTCTGGCACCAGTTTTGCATGGATTATAGAGAAACATTGCTTTAAATCAACCTTTTCAAAAGAGGTCACTCCACCACTAACCATTCAAACCATTCAGGGTTTATTCCAATTATTATTAAAAGGTGTTTCCTTAAAATTATTTTCAAGTAATTCTACAGAGCATAATTAGCCTGAACCCTCAAAAACTGCAGGACCCAATGTAGTATGCAGGTTGCAGAAGATCACTCAGTGTCACCAAATGTAAACTGCTCATCTCAGTTTTGAAAAGAGAAGTCAAAGGAAAGATTTGCAGTGGCTGTCTCTGAACATTAATGCAGGATGAAATTTTAAATATTTATGGGGAGCCTCAGATTAAGAAACAGCCTTTTTAAATGCTTCCTACCTTAGAACTACCATTTTCTGGTGCAGGAGTAATCACTTTCTTCATCTGGAAAAATTTACAGGTGTGTTACCAGCTGGTCTGGTTGGAAGATATCACTTGGCACCCTCAAGTTGTCCATTCTGTCCATTTAAATGTCAGAACCTTTTAAGTGAAGTCTTATCATGTCTCCCCTCTACTTCTACCAGGAAGGCTAACAGCTATGTACCAGTTCTCCAGGAAACAATCAAAATGCCATAGATTATGCTTTTTGACTGATTTTTCCTGGTTTAGATAAAATCCAGCTATGCTTCAAAGCTGGCAACTCTTGTGAAATGCTAAGTCTGAACACTGACTTTTCTATTCCTTTTCCTCTTTTTTTTTCCTTCACCTTAACTTCATCCACACAAAAGTATTTGACTCAGTCTAGGTCATTGTAAAACTGCTTCTCAGTAAAATCCAGCTGCCCGCAATTTTTTTCTCTGGTCCTTTACCAGATCCCACGTGAACTTCAGTGGTTTTCTCATTATCTATCACAACATAACTGCTTGCTCAGTTCCACAGAGAGAGATCATTCTGTGCACATTTCACACTTTCGTATGGCCAGTTTTATTTTATATCCAGCAAAGAAAGTGCTGACAGATAATAATTATTTTAAATGGCTATCCAAATAAACTCCATCAGTTTCTGTTTAATTATGCACATCCTCTCCCACACACCTTTTCCTTGTAGAGAATTGAGAAAGAATAGAGAAATAGAGAAGGAATGACGCAATCAGATAACTTTAGCCAGTTACTCTGGGCAAACTCCAGCCAGTGTTACTTCTCTTAAAAATAGATTAGTATTGAGTTTGGTGTCCCACAGTATCAGCCATTAATTCAAAAGAAATACTTTCTAGGGTAACAAAGAGCAGAATATAAGACAGTACTTCATTTATATGACAGAGGTAGGATCAATGCATCAGAGACCACTGTGGGTAGCCAAGCTCTTAGAGTGCCCAAACCAGCTTCTCCGGTAGCCAAAACTACTTTGTTGCAATTTCCCAATCTCTGCAGTACAGGTGATAACTAGTCACGGCATCTACCTCACAGGTCCACTTTAAGACTAATCAATACCTGTAAAGCCCTAAGAAAATCAAAACAGTCACGAGAAAACTACTAAGAGCAAGAGTGACATTTAGACCTTTTTGAATACAGTGTTGCAGCTGAAGGTCTGCTGGCTGGAGGTGGTGGCATTTTATTTTCCTCCTCAAATCCTTTTCAAGGAGCCCAAGCAACCATTTTATTACATAACAGTGTTACTGAGATCAATGACACCACAGCAGAGATGAGCATGACCTAGTGTGTAAATTCCTGGATAAGCTTTTTGGAACAATTTGAAAATCCTATTTTATCAATGTTATCTTGCCCTCACAGGCACAACCTTAAACCTTGAGTTTTCTTTTTTATGGTCTCTCCTTGCCTGGCTTTAAAGCAATAATTTATGCAGCCTTCTCCCATGTGTGCCCTCAGCACCACATGCATTCTCTGGTGGGGCATCTCAAGATGCCTCATGGCTCATTACCCCATCATTTAGCGGGAGCACAGATGTATGAATGTCAGACAACACCAGACAGGAGGCGGCAACACAACCAGCAAATCATCACCCATAATGCATGAAATACTATGTCATCAGATAGCCACTGAGGAGCTCAGGTTTCTTCTCCTTCTCTTGGAATACCCAGGTCTGCACTTATCATTACCAGTAATGCAGCAGCGATGAGAACAGTTTGCTGCTTGGAGTCAGGTCATGGTCACAGAGGTGGACATTATATTTGAAAGCTTAAGGAGAAAGGCCTGAAATGAAGACAAATCTCCGAAAACATTTCTGGATGGATTCTGGAGGCAGGGTAAGGACTCTGCCTGCCCCTGGCTACCGTGATGTTCTCCACACCACTCCTCCCTGCCTCTCCTCTCCCTACCACCGCCCCTCCAGGCAGCTGCAGCTGCTTCCAGCATTCCCTGGAAGAGCACATGCAGAGCTGAAACACAACAAAAATATTTTCTCTCAGGAGGCTCTTTGAAGTCTTCTGATGTCTCTTACAAAGCTTCAAGAAGACACCCACCGATTGTTCCCCTGAATCTAATGTTTGCACCTCAGTTGCTAACAGCTAAAGTGTCCACTCACCCCAAGCACATTCAGAGCAAATTTACCAAGACTTGTGTATACTGCTAAAACCACAAACTTTGTCTTTTCCACAGGACAGAGGAACTGTGCCTCGTGCCCATTCTCACAGTGGTCCTTCCCCTTTCTCTCTTCTTTGCTTGAACTGGGATGATCCAAGGACCATTTGTCATATGGGATCTGGGAAGAGAAGGAAAGGACTATTTTCACCTCTAATCCTCCAACACCAGATTTAGAAATGTCATGAACTGGTAGAGCAATAGGGCAGCATTCTTAATTCAAGACACTAGACATACAGTTTAGGTGACAAACGAGTGATCAAACTGTCTTTTGAAGAACAAATGAGGAGCTTAGATGACTGATAATCATGAAAAAAATTCTAGCCATTATTTCTAGATACCAGATGTAACACTGGTAGGGAAGTCCTTCACCAACCAGAGGAAAACTCTTTTATCTTCTATCCTTATAAGAAGATAAAGGCTTCTTGCTGCAATTAAGTTCCCCCTCTCAAAGCCTAGCTGAACTGCAAATTTCACTGACAATATGAGGAAACTGATCTCTGATTATTCATGACAATAATTTGGCTAATGTTGGCATTTTTAGGAGTACTTCTGCAAACAGCTTGCCAGCTGCTGACACACCATACACAGTGAGAAAATTAGACTAATTGTTTTGTCTGCAGCTGACATAATTCCTGGTTGGTATATGCAGTTGTGTGAAATCCACGTGTAATTTAGACAATGAGGATAACTGTGAGCACAAGTTATCTGTCTATCCAGGCTGAAGCCTGGAGCCTGTGCTCTATCTGCATATCAAGTCTGTCAAACTTGAGTATGTTCTACCACCCCAGCAAGTTTCATACTGAATTTTATCTCAGAAGCTCAGGCATTTGCCACAGTTAAAGCCCATTTGGCAAAAGATCAAACCACCTCAGAAAAGACCCCCCCAGGTTCAGTCCTGATATTATGGCAGACTTGGAAGATGACCTTTCTTCTTTTTTAATTTACTCGTTATGAACTTATTATAAAGATATTGGTATGCAAGCACAGGAAACTGTCACTGTACAGTGAGGAACAGTAAGAATGCTAAGAGCTCTACAATATTTTTCAGATAAAAATCTGCCTTGTGAATAAATCCATACTTGGCAAAGGGAAAATATACAAAGCACTATGCACAGGGTCTGATATGTATTAACTTGATGAACAAGTAAGCAGTTATCGAACACTTTGAATGTGTTCCATACCTGACCAGTGAATTTGCTTTCAAGTAATGAGGGCTGCTAGTCATGAATGGTTCCCAGCCCTCTGGACCCAGGATCTCTCTAAGAAGAGGTCCTATCATCTGGCATACCTAACACTTTGTCTTTCCTCTAAGATCTTTCCTGAGCCAGTGACTCAGTATGATATCAGAGGGCAAATGCCTTACTGATGAGATTTAAAAATGAGGTCCAGACCTCCCGTGATAATTAAAGATCCTTTAGTGCTTTTTGTAACTGCAGGTTTGTTTCTTGGCTAAATTGCACTTCAGGTAATGATGCAGTACCAGCTGAAATCACCTCTCCATCTCAAACAGGACAGCATTTCCACCCGAGGCATAGTTTCAATTAGATACAGAGACCTTTTCTTTCCATTCCACTAGGCCAAAAAGCACCAACATGTTCAGTCTCACACAAAACAGCATTTCAGTTTACAGGCTGCAGAATTTCAAGCCACCTGGCACCTATCCCATTTCACAGCTTGTGTATTAATTAATAAGACACTTTTACTGAGGCCAGACACTGAAGGGTAAGCATTGGCACTGAGATTATCCAAAGCTGCATGGTCTGTGGGAAGGTTGAGCCAGGCTCTGAATTTCAGGTGGCCAGGGAGAAGACCATTTTGTCATCTTAAACAGCCAGGAAATTATGTTGTAATACTTAAAGTAATTTGGAAGACTGCAGAGGAAAATAAAAGTACAGTATAAGTTCAGATGTCACCAGCGTCAAACTGTTCTGGGAAGAACAAAATGTAGGATTTAATCTGATGGTCATACACTGGCCTCCTACAGAGGCCCTCAACAATATCACAAGCAAGGTGAGGGTTTGAAGAGCTATTGCATAGGCTCACATTGATATCACAGAGGGTATCTGTAGCAGGGTCTGCCATCCACATAGGGCAACTGTTAAAAGACACCAGTGTGGTTTGCTCCTTCTTGATTGACGCTACAGGGATGCTGAGACTACAAGTTTGTTTCTATTCTCCAGCAATAAGCACATTTCAACAGCTCAAGATCATTTATGTGTCATCAGCATATCTCTGTTCATCTTAATTCCTTCCCTTCCTCTGCCTGTTATTGTCTCTGTTTTCCCTGATTATGCCTTTTGTAGTGTCCCTTGGACTGTGTACTTCTGTCCCTTCCCTGCTGTCTCCCCTATCTACTTGGTTTCTTTTCTCAGCATTAAGATTTCCATTGAGCACACTAAATTCCTCAAAGACTTTAGCATAGTAAGCATTTCAAAGCACAAGACATTTCCACTTCTATAAAGATGTGCCCAAAGACTGCTCAGTGCAATCTGTCCCAGTGTGAATAGCAAATGACAATACCATTGTCATCTGTGGAGATAATGGACCCCAGCGATCCACCTGTGGCACGAAGCAGGTTGTTCTCTCTTGAAGCTGGTGTCAAAGACCTCTTTTGGCCTACATTGGAGTAGTATGCCTGGAATTGCAGCTGTGGATGTAACAGCCTTTTCTGTTGGAATCCATGTCCAATGTTGGGCTTCATGGCACAGGTATAGCTCCTGTAAGTTGCTCTAGTAAATGAACAAAACTACAGCCAACCACCAACCAGTCTATAGCCACTCTTAGATATAATGATCTAATGACAAATATAATCCCTGAGAAGGGTTCATCAGCCAGAAGCTGCCAGTGTGATATCACCATTTACTTTTAGCTGCGAAAACTGAAGTGATAATTTAGAAAACAATTTGGTTCCAGATAAAATAAACCTAGGAAATGTGTCATTTCAATGTCACCTTCCTTCTTCTTGTTGACCACTGGCACTACTGTGCCTCATGAAGCCCAAACAAAAAGATTAATCCCCAAGAGAAAACAGAAGAATATACATAATTAGTCCATTTGATCCTACTCTCCCCATCCCACAGTGTTATATAATTTCCCAACAGTCTGGAGCACTTCAAGTCAAAAATTTCTGGAGGTAAGTATCAGAGCAGCCTGCTATAGAAAATGCATAGTTCATATGCCAGAACATCATGGGATGATGGGAGGTTTAAGGAAGAGAGAACAGTGCTGCTGCTTGCATAAAAGTCACAGCAGAACACCTCATTTAAACAAAGAGAGCAAGAAGTCACAAAGGCAAACATATCCTCATCCACCTCATGTGGGATGCAGGCATTTTCCACTGAAGCTATCTCTGCAGGAGCTGCTCTTGCCTGATGGGAGACGACTGAGCCCAAATGGTGCAGAATGTGTTTCAACTTTGAGATGGCACATTTCTTTCATCTTGCCTCAAGTAACATGGCTTTCTGATTTATGTTCTGTATATTAAATAATTTACAACCAAGAGACCTGCTTGGCTGGCTGACACTCAGTTTTTGTGCCAGGCACATAGCATAGATTATTTGAATTTCTTTTCTTCTGTTTAGTATTCCAAAAATAAAGGGTTTGGATACAGTTGAAGAAGTTCTGCAGTTTCCTGCTTGTGCTTTCATTCAGTGGGGTATTTGTTTTTTGCTTTTCCTTGTAATTAGGGTAACACAGTTTATATTGCCTTTAATTACAGCATACACACTCGGTAATTATTCTGTAAATGCATGCATAGGAATTGTTTATATGTGTGGAGGTGGGAGAGCAAGAAAGTGGATGTAATTATGTGTATAGGGAAATGTAATGATTAATTATCTGGAGTACATAATCTTACCAAGAGGCTTGATAAAGTGCAAGCACAACTGTCTCTCCTGTGTGTTAATTACTTACAGAGAGCTTGATCTAGCTGTTTCTGCTCCTGCAAATTCCCATTCCAGTCTATATGAAGGGGAGTCCATAGGCTGAAACCTGTGAGTGCTTTCCCTGAGCAAAGAGCTCTCATCTGTACATTCACCCAGAACATGTGAAGCTCTAAGTGTTGCAGCTCGAGCTACATTTAGATCCATTTAACCCTTCAGTCTCGGGAAACCAAGAATGAAATAAGGGCTGTCATCACTGCAACTTTTCAGGTTCAGAGGAGATGGAAGAGAGCTGTGCTCTGTTGAGTAGAACCATTTCCCATGCCACCTATCCAGAACATCTGGATCAGTGTGGCATTTCTGAATGGCCTGCATAATAACCAAGAACATGTAAGAAATCTTCTTTCTGAACCAATGGCAGAGGGGACAGAGAAGGATTTTCACATCCCATAAGAAGAGTCAAAGCATCAGAGCCCAGCAGGCAGCAAGATGTATGGAGGAAAAGTTTGCTTTTTCCTTCCAGTGTTCAATGCATTAGCAAATGTTACCTTGCAAAAATTGCACTAGAACCTAAGTTCAGAAATTCTCAAGGGGAATGCCACTTGTTGATGAACAAGCCACCATTTGACTCTCCCAAGGCAGCAGCAGCAAGCATCACCTGGTCTCCTCTACCTAGCACAAGCAGTATGACAAAATACAGTGTGAAGGTGCTCTGTAGCAGGGACCAGAGAAGGAGCAGAGAAAGAACCCCTAAACTTACTAAATATAAAGTTGTGCCACCCAGGCATGGTGCAGTGATACCAGACTGATCTATATGATTTCTTACTACACATAAAAACTGCTATAGATATTTGGGTTTGGTTAACTGCTTTTAGAGGGTTTTTTTCTTTTTTAGTGCTGTGAAAAATACATTTCCTGAGACCTCAAATAAGGCCTTCAGGCAGTAGTACCATTTTCTTTTTCATCCTTGCTGTCACCAGAGGCCTCATTTTGCTACCAATCACAGTAACAAGCAGACCTGGCATGAGCATGCTTTGAGGTAAGCAGGGGAAACAAGCCCCTGCTTAGCTCATCACTCTCATAATTCCTGCTTCTGATGACTCTGGAGTCAACAACTGGACAATCATGATGTCCTTTTTTCCCTCCCACTACAGATTTCCTCTCCAGAGCTACTGGTCCCTACACACCACTCAAGCAGTGCTGTAAACCTGATTTGTCTGCATGCACACACTTCTGTGTTTTTGCTTTTAGTGACTAAGCCTGTCTGACATTTCTTATATGAACAGATGACATCAGAAACTAGGTTTAAAATGTTCCTGTCAATTACTGCAAATCTAGACCTGTAGACAGGAAGGTGGAAATAACACAGCTTTTCCTAACACTCCACTCCTACATGTTCACCCTAACATTTCAAGATGATGAAAAGACGGCAGGAAAAAAATTACCATGGGATTCATCTAGTATAAGGACTGATACAAGCATGTGCTTGATTCACCAAGGACATGTTTCTGCATTGCTGCTGCACTGCAGCAGTCTGGTTCAGGAAACAGGATACAGATATTCAGCTTTCTATCATCACTTCATACTGAATGCCAGTATTTTTTATGAAGATGTCAATGTTTGCTTTGCCTGAATGAATGCAGAGCTCATTTTACAGGAGACTTATTTCACTGGAATGCAATTATTCCGTTTTGTTGTTTATACTACTCCATTTCTCTCTTAAAAAAAACATTCCAGCCTGGCTTAGCTCTTATAGGTCATGTACCAGGACACACTGTAATGTTTTTATGTTTAGAATGTATCTTGACATAAAACTGAGATAGAAAAATCTTATTTTTGTTTCAATGCTGAGCAAAAGTTAATTTCACCCAAAGCTGCTTGCCAGAAACAAAGAGCTCCCAGAGAAGGTAATCTGAGAATGGTTTATAACACAGCATCAGAGGTCTGGTTAAGTACAGATGAAGCTACATAAATCCTTACCAGTTCATTCAAATTCTATGTGAAAAGGAATATTTCAATGTCTCAGTCAAACTGTACTGCAATATTGCCCTACCTTTTTATCACTTTATCTCTCTGTTGTAGCAGATAATAGGTGGGACGATCCAGTCTAAGACTTCTGCAGTTCTCAGTTAGCTGTTCATTACATTGAGGCTAACATCTCTTTTTCAACATTTCTTCCTTCTTGACAATCTGTCCTGTAAGCCAATGATATGAACATTGGAAAATATCAATAGCTATTAAATATCTGACAGCAAAGCTACTCCCCTTCCATCAGAGTGTTAGAGGAGTCATTAATCCTAATGCCACGGATGGCATTTAGAACAATCTCAGTTAATAGGTGGAATCCAATTTCACAGTCCTGATACTTCCACAGCTAGACTGTCTCAGCTGCAGTGACACCTATCAAAATAGCATGAGGTCCAACCCATGACCAGATGCTCTTTTCCTAAAATCAAACAGGGCATAACTTCTCTGTGCTCCCAATCTGACAAAAAAAAAAAAAAAAAAAAAAAAAAAAAAAAATCCCTACAGGATTATGCATATCTGTGAAAAATAAAGCACCATTGATCATTGATTCCAGGCTTACTGTGATGACACTTTGAGGAGCTAGACTATAGTGACAACCATATGCAAAGTGTTCAAATACATATGAAACAGACTGAAAGATGGAGTGGAAACAAACCATAAACTATATTTTACCTTACTTGTCTATAAAAATTAGCTAACTGCAGTTCTTCTATAATTGATAATTCATAGTATCTGTACCTTGATGTGAGTCACAGGACCCAAACACAGTGCAGTCACTCAGGCTTTAGGTGTGACAGATAGCAGAACTACTTTGGAAATACTTGGAAATTACAAAAAACTTGTACAAACATGACAAAATCCTTGAATGGAAATTTATCAACTTTAGCTTCATCAAGCACTTCCATTCCCAGAAGAATCACTAGCTAAAGATAAGGTGAGGTTCTATAGATGTTTTCACCATATTTTGAGTTTCCTTTCCCCAGTCACAGAGCACAGGCAGTTCACAGTGTAAGGAACTACTATATAGGAAAGCCTTCCAGGCTTTTTACAGCAATGTGCAGAAGTGCATTGCACAAATCAAAGTATAAGCTTTAGCCAAGTGAGCCCAAGTGAAAGCTTTTTTAATGAATCATTATTAGAGTTCAGGCTCTAATAGTCAGGAACTTGTTTGATATTAATAACGCACATATTGATAATAGGTGAAAAAAAATTATTTCTGTTATTATTAAGTTGTCATTAAAGGGGCTGCATCATACCCTCAAGGGTGATGTTCAAGGTCTGGTGGTTTTGGTTCCTTACTGTTGCTGCATTCAGAATTAGCAAAACTTTTTACACAGTCTTGAATTATTTATTGAATTCTGTGCATCTATATGATTAATAGTAACTTATACAAGTACATCATTCAGTAAATGTCAGGAACACGGATAGTACTTCAGAAATGTTGAGGAGCTCACCATAGTCAGAAGCTCACCAGAGACCTCTTTCCCGGAGAGCCAAGGTATGTATGGGTAAAGCAGAAGAGACCTCTAACATGGAAAGCTCACTAAAACTCTTCCTCCCATGCCTCCTTCAGAGTGTAAAGGGAACTTTAATCAGCCCCATTTTAAAAAAAATTTCTCACTAGGGAGCAACAATATTTTGGGGGGAAGCCACAACAACCTCTAGAGTAAAACCAGTCTTTTCACTGTCAAACAGCCTAACTCTACACACACCTCCTTCTCTTAGAAACACATCACTGGTCCACATGCAAAAGTTGAAATAAGGCTTCCCACTACCATAAGGTGGCATTTCACCCATGATTATCCTCTTTACCTATAAGCCAAGAGAAAGTTTTGGAAAATTGACTGGGATCATAGTGCATCATTGTCAAGACTAGTCTACTCAATGCTACCTACCACTGGTCGAGCCTCCTAAACAAGAGCTGAGAGGGAACTAACATGCTACCCTGCTGGAACACCACCATCCTGCAGAAATCCTTCATGCACCTTCTTCTAGTTTCAATGCGTACAGAAGTCAGGGGGCAATGGAGAAAGATGCCTAGCCTTATCATATCTCACATTTCTGAGATTTTTTTCTAAATTCTTTCTGTAAAATGAACTTCCCCTACCAGTACACCAGTACACTCTAATCCACATCCTGGCTGTGTGTTAAAAAAAACAAAGTAAATGGCTCTATGACACATTTTAATCTGCTGCATGGTTGTATTGTATTATTAGAATACGATGAATGTAAGCCCTAATGAAAATAAAGCATAACCCATAAACAGAATATACAGTAGGGAAGAAGGTAAACACACGTGGCCTTCTATGACTGAGCCAGCTCAAAGTCTATACACATATATCTCAAAGTATAAACAAAATTAAATTTTCTTTTGTTAAAAGCAATTTGTTTTAATTCACAAGTGCAAAAAATCTGCCAAGACCTACTACAAAACAGTTGTTCCCATTCTTACTTTTGAATAAATTAAAAGTACTAATGTCTCAATTCAAAGAACTAATATTATAACAGAGCAACAGTTTCAAGGAAGGAGAAGCCTATGAAATAGGACTGACTAGAAGCACAGTTACAAACATTTAAGCAGTTTTGAAGAGAGTTTTTCCTTTTTTGGAAGACATATATACAGTCACTAGTCACAGCTTACTTTAGATGCCTCCCTGTACTGCAGACTCCTTTCATTCTGCTTTAAAACATCCTTTGACGTTGTTGGGCTTCAAATCAAACCTCACAAGCTGCAGGCATTGTAATTAAATGCCTTCTATTTTATAAATGACATGACTATTAGAGAATAAAATCAAGTCATATGTTCATGTCTGCAGTAAAAACAAGTCTGGAGCAGATCTTAGTCTAACTACAAAGGGTCTCTGCAGTGGAAAAATACGTGTCTCTTTCTGTGATAAAAATCACTATAGATATTCATGATGCTACACTTTTTTAAAATGTGAGTGACTATAATAATGAAGTATGGACTAAGGCCAAAATTTAGTATCACTCTGTTATAATTCTATTACATAGGCATTGGCACCAAGACCCAGGAGGTTCATAAATGCTACTCAGTTATAATGAGAGGGTTTCACACTCAGTTTTGTGTTTGGGTAAATGATTGACCAAGGTGTAAGGATCAGATCCCTTACAAATCCTTGCAAAGCAGATCCCCTGAACCCTGAGCAGTCTGCCTGGAGCAACTACATTTTGTTGCTCTGAATTCTGGTAAAGGCAAATGATGCAGACTGGGGAATTTGCTAGTGCTTTTATCAAGTGCTGTACTTTGTCATTTACTTCTGAAAGCAAACACTTTAGTATCAAACACCATAACTCTGGCATCTAGCTCAGTTTGAGGAGGTTCACCACGGACCTTCCCAGCTGATCCCAACTGCTTTAGCACCATAGATTGAGAGAAACACATTGCAGCTTTTCATTTCTTTTGTCTGATACTACTCAGCTCATAAGCAAGCCCTGTACAGCAGGTGCAGATACAGAGGAAAGTGCCTAAATGAGTTTTTGAGCTGTTTATGAGTGCTAGAGAAAAAAATCAAAGCACCTACTACACACTGTTGTTGAACACCCTATTGCAATTTGCTCACATTTACCTTTGTTTTGTAGGAAATTAAAATAACAAGCATTAATGCACTCTGTGGAGTAAAAACCATGCTCTATGTATACATCATGCCCCACAGGCCCCCAGCAATACCGTGTACAATGCAGTCATTAGCAGAAATCTCCAGGAGCAAATTATCAGACAAGCAATAGAAGCATTTGAGGATGTAACACCAGATTCAAACAAAAAGATGAAGCCACTAAAAAAGCTTGTTTAATTTCTGTGCAAAGATGCTTGTTCAGGAAACACAGGGGCCATAACTGCAAAGTAAAGTAGCAGGGCAAACAGTCAGTGCCTCTCTTCTCCCAGATAAGCCACTCATCTCTGCACCAGGTTCAGGCTGTTACTTCCCTGCTGTCCTCTCAAATCTGTGGTTTTAATGAGTGACTCATCTCTGGAGGGAGTGGATGGGGTGATTGCCCCAGCACCAAGTAATTCCAAAGCTCCTTTGGCCTGAAGGAGCTAAAAATCTAGACCATGCATGCTGAGGAGGTGGATTCATCACATGATGAAATGAAAATACAGAAATATCATATGGAAACACACCATGGACAGGAATCCAGCATCAGTCTTTAAAAATGGAGTCTGTATCTGAGGCTTATTCTGTACTTAGAGTAAGAATATTTATTGGACATTGGTGTGGCTCCAGGCTCTAGTGCAACATTTTAAGTGCAACTGTCAAAATTTTTAAAATACTTAGTTATTTTTAAATATCTTTTATTTCCATTTCCTTTTCATATCAGTTTCTGCCTAAACTTTTTTTTAAGTGTGTATTGGGGAAAGAGTCTCCAAAGCAACATTACTAGAACTGGCTGACAGTCTTTGAATTCAAGCCATTTCAATAAAAAAGGTTTTGAAAAAATGAAAGTTTTCACAGGAGCCGTGTTCATTGTAACCATGAGACAAGAGACAATATCCACCATGTTAATTAAATAGGAGAGAGGGAAAAAAAGAAAGTAAAAGTTAGGACTTAATTAGCATAACAAAAACATTGGGAGAAAGAAACCCTAGAAATTTAAGTGAGGACAAAAGCAGTTTTGGCAGTGACAGGATGGATAATGTTTTCTTCTTTGCTGAAAGCACATTCTTGCCCATTATATTCTTTCCCCTTTTTCAGAAGTAAAATGGAAATGCAAAGTTTTTATACACTCCTGTACTTCCATCATTTTTAGGGGTAGGACTAATGGTAGATTATCTGCTGAGAGAGCTCTGTAAGAAGCTGCAATTTAAAACAAAAAAAAAATGCTTTCCACACAAAGAATTCTTACTGGTCTTATATGTCCTGTGACAGTTGTTTGTCAG
This sequence comes from Calypte anna, assembly GCF_003957555.1. NCBI lineage: Eukaryota > Metazoa > Chordata > Aves > Apodiformes > Trochilidae > Calypte > Calypte anna. The sequence goes on along the minus strand of NC_044274.1, from coordinate 60,503,891 downwards.
TATGTGCACTTCAGCAGCTACCAGGCAGCTGGATTTTCTTTTTCACAGAGCACGGCTTTCCCAGTTCCTGCAGGGAGTCCTACTATTCTGGGCAACAGGAAAGGCAAAAAGCACAGCGGGATGCTGCAACATGTCAGAGGAAGAAATGTCCAGCAGTGAAATCAACTTTTTATAGTCAAGATGATAAAGAAAAGAAGTTATAACATAATTTCAATTTATTTTTCCCTTCCCTCCATTAGAAACTGATTTTTCAGCAGAGGAGCACATGGTGGAAAATTTATCAACCATAAAGTGGCTATGGCTTTAACTTTTGACCAAGGAACCTGTGAAGGTGTGTTATGAGGGAATGTAGGTTTTGCCTTCCAAGCTGATAGGAAAAAGAGCTAACAGTGCATTAAAACATACCCACTAATTCTTTGCATCTTTAGAGCAGAAGAGAAGCCTAAACTGATGCCTACATACAGGCTTAGTGTGATTAACATCAATTTAACCAACAGCTTCTCTTCTCTAACAGCATGGCTGAGCAGAGACCAAGGGCCCATTCTTCACAGCTGCTATTTTTTTTGTGTGTGTTTTATATGCTATTTCTATGCATTTTCATAAAGAATCTTGTTTGCATTATAGCCAATAGCTTAAAGGTAGACAGAAATTTTGATTTACCCTTCTAAGGTAAATTGCTTCTAAGGTGAAGCAGTTTCCAGGACAAAAAGACACCCTGCACACCATGTTTTGTTACTGATAAAACAAACACAGCACTTGAATTTAACGAAATAATATTAGCCAGGATATCATTTTTCCTGCACCTGTTTCCTCAGCACTTTGAGTACTTAAAAGGCAAAGTAGGCTGGAGAGTTCACCCCTATTGCCTGAAGGTACAGAGCACTTTGAATTGTTCTGACAATGGTTTGGTTCATTTTACTTCATCACACTAGGGAGTAAAGTCCTCTGCACCAGTGAAGACATAACAGAGAATCACAGGCAGGATTACAAGCATTAGTTTATGGAGTGGAAATTATTAGTTTGTCTCATTTCATTGAACCTTCTTATTTCTGAGCTATGGAACAGGTACCAGAGTTGAAACTGCATGGGGTACAGGTAGAAGCTGGACCCATAGCTCCCAACACCTGTGTTAATAACAGCATGACCTCTGATGAAAAAATATGGAAGTCCTGAGCAGTGATTTCCATAAATTTCAAGCAGACACTTCATGGGCTGCTGCTTCCTGTTGAACAATTAGCTTGAGAGCTAGCTGCATCCCACTGAGTTATGTTTTAATCACTAGCACTGTAACTACAATAAAGGGGACATTAGCTGCCTTTAGCGTACCAGTTCTCGCCACTGTGCTTCATTCATTAGGACCAGCATCTCCTGATTAGCTGCAGGGAGACCCCTGGAGTCACATTCATCTTGTCAATTCAGGCAGTTGCTCCAGCTCTGCAGGGTACAGCTGCTGGCTGCAGGATTACAGAGATGCTCTTATGCTTGGTTTAAACTCAACATGGGTCTGGAGGCAAAAGAGGCAAACACATCCATGCTTGGGACATGCCTGGAGGGTGGCATGGGGACACAGCCATTCCTTCCCCACGTGGGAACGGGGAGTAGTCATGACAGTGTTCCAGGATCATTCCTCCAGTCAGACCTTTGGCCAGTGGGGTGGAGAGGCCAGGTGACCACAACTGACACTCCAGTACCTGGGAATCCATGGAAATGACAGTGGGGCACTCCTTGAGCAATGGAGAAAGTTGACACTCAGGTCAGCAACAGAGCATGTTTAATGCTGGGGATCTGGATGTGGATGCATGTCTCCTGTGGATCAGGCAGGCACAAGTGAGGGGCCAGTACTCTGCACACAACAATGCCTATCACTAGATAGTGCTTCCTCACCCACTGGTGTTGCCTGAGGTTTGATAAAGACAGAAAACAATTTAAAATGTGGCTGGACAACTCTCATTTTAAAGACATTTCCAAAGCAGAAAGCCACAGGATACAAGCAAGCCTTGTCCTGGTTTGAACCAACATAGAACTAATTTTCTGTCTTGTAATGTTGCTTTCAGTTAAGTCTCTGCTAAGTAGCTGCACTTGCTGACATTAACAGCAAGTTTCTCAGTCTGCTTCTAGGATAGATAATGCTCAATGTTAATATTTACAGCTAGAGAATAGTATGCAGAATGAAGGTCACTGCTTGGTTCTAAGAAACATCTTATGCTCTGGAAAGAGAACGGGAGTGAAGAGGTCACACCTGCAACCCTCCTTTAGGGAGAAGGAGACAAGACAGGTGACTAAAATTGACTAAAGTATTCCATCCTATACGCATCCTACTCAATCTAAATTTGAGGGATCACGAGGGTCAAGTGCTTCTTTGCCTATGGCCACCACCCCAGGAGGATTCCACCCATTCATCTGCCTTTGAGCTGGACTCTTTCAAGCACTTCTGTCTTTCTTAAATTGAGGGGCCCAGAACTGGACACATTATTCAGTGTGAAACCTCACCAGGGGAGAGGGAGAGGAAAACCTCTCTTGACCTACTAACCACCCGCATTCTCATGTATCCCAGGATGGCATTGGTCTTCTTGGCCACAAAGTGAAAGGCTGAGGGAGCTGAGTATCTCTAGCTTGGAGAAGAGGAGACTGAGAAGCAACCTCATTAATGGCTGTAAATACATAAAGGGCAAGTGTCTGGGGGGTGAAGCCAGGCTTTTCTTAGAGATGTCCAATGACAGGACAAGGGGCAATTGGCAAGAGCTTAAGCACAGGAGTTTCCACTGAAATATAAGGAAAAGCTTTTTCACTGTGAGAGTGACAGAACACTGGCACAGGCTGCCCAGTGAGGTTGTGGAGTCTCCTTCTCTGGAGACATTCAAAACTTACCTGCACACGTTTGTACATGACTTCCATTAGGTGACCCTGCGCTGGCAGGTCCCTTCCAAACCAAGCCATTCTATGATTCTATGATCTGTCATTCATCTAATTGCCAGGCCAGAGTTAAACTGTGACAAGCCTAAAGCTTTTTCAAGAAAGTTTCTCTCAGGCTTTAAGACACCTTTCAGCATGGAAGACTAGTTAGGACTCTGGATTAACCCAAACTGGTAGCAAGAAGGGACAGGTTCTGCTTTCAAATTAAAAGCCAGTGACTTGAAAGGAGGCACTGAACAATGACCTGAGCATGAGGGTATTAATGGTTGCTGTTGCTTTTATCTTGCTTTTGTCTGTACAGTACCTAGCAGTGAGTCCAGTCCAGGAAGACTGTGGAGTCCACTAGAAAGGTTTCCCTTTCCATTCCCTAGCACAGACATGGAGATTTCAGATGGGTTTGTTCAAACCACTGCAAATCCCTGAGGACCGTTCACTCAAGCACACCTGAATGTCCCACAGAAAAGCACAGGCACAGCATTGTAATGCTCAACATCCACGGGATCTGGGCACAGACCAGAGCACATCAGCACCGACTGGTGAGGCTGTCCCCATCCCAGGAAGGTGATGAGATGAAAAATGTAGAGGTGCAGCCACTAAGAAATGTTAAAGAGAGAGGACAGCAAATAGGGTAACAGATGAGGAAAGGGCCACAGAGAGGAGGCTGAGCTGTGTTTTGAGGTAAACTGAGGGAAAAAAAATATCTGAAAGGGAAGGGTGCAGTGGATGGGAAAGAGGGCTAAGCCAAAGTCAAAGGTGAAATATCAGACAACTTTAGGGACTGACATTCCACAGTGATCACACTAATGGATGTCCCACCTCAGAAGCACTCCTAGGAGAAGGGCAGTCCTGTCTGCTTATCTTGGGCACTCAAGGAAGAGATCCTGCCCAGGCATCCTCTCTGCCTGTCCTGGCCTAGGAAGTGACCATCTGGGCCTGTCTTGCAAGCAGACTCACAAGTTATCTAAGGATAAGCTCCTCTCTTCTTCCCCACAATACTTGAGAGGCACTCCAAGACCACTGTGACAAATAAATAGATGTCCTTATGCTGCCTCCTTGTTTTTACAAGCTGGCTGAATAGGAAAGATTTCCTTGGCAGGTTTCTTTTCTTGCTGCTGTTCATCTGTGGGCAGCATGAGCTGGGACTTGCATTGATTGTTCCGCTTGTAATTTAGCATAAATGCAAATGCAGGTTGAGACCCAGCATGTTCTCTTTAGTACAAACCATGAAAAGAAAAGGAAATTGCTATAAAATTAAATGTTCCTGTCTCTTCAGACATTGAGATGGGAATTCTGATTTATTTTAGCTGTGGCAAGGAGAGGCAGTAATAACAAAGTACAAGACTTATTTGAGGAGGATTTACTAGAAGCTCACATCTGTAGCAAAAGTTTTTTATCTTAATAAGTATAATAACAGGCTTTTAAATATTGTCAATAGATGATAGCACTGGGACAAACTGCAAACAAATAACGAGAGCAGCCATACATTTCAGATCAAAGGTTTGTCTCATTCAGATTCAACCAGATTCTACTTGCAGCACTGAAATCTTCCTGAGCTTCCTGAAGAGCTTCCTGAAATCTTCAAGCTGAGAAAGTTGGGGATGTTCAGCCTGAAGGAGAGAAAGCTCCATGGACACCTTGCTCCATGGAAGCAGCCTTCCCATACCTTAGGGGAATACTGGTGAGGGACTTTTTACAAGGGCATATGTAGTCATAGGACAAGGGGGAATGGTTTCAAACTGAAAGAGGGTAGATTTAGATTAGTCCTTAGGAAGATATTCTCTGCTGTGAGGGTGTAAGACACTGGAAGAGGTTGCCTGATGAAGTTGGGATGCCTCATCTTTGGAAGTGGTCAAGGCCAGGTTGGATGGGGCCTTGAGCAACCTGGTCTAGTGACAGAAGGAACTAGATGATCCCTGAGGTAAAACATTCTGTAAGGCTATGATTCTGTGATGTTTGGATACATTCTTGTATGCCTCATTATTTCCATACATCGTAAACCAAACAGCACATCTGGCTTCAACCTCTTGCCAGCCCAGCACTTGTGATGCAAATGGTTCTTTCATTGCATGCTCAGATTTATTTAAGGTAGAAGGATTGTCTCCTCTCCACAAATGACTTAGATTGGTGAGCTCAGCTCTCTCCGTGTTTGACAGATTAGTGCTTAAACAAACACTACAGACTGCAAAATGTCATTGAGAAAAGCAATGTTCAGAGAGAAACTTAAAGGTTTGGGTTTTTTTATACTGAGATGCATGACTTTAAAATCCATTCCTACCCTTGAAAAGTTATTATGTGAATGTGAAATCCTTTGCCTCTACTTGGAATTTTATTACAGAGCTTTCTTAGCAGCAAAAAGAAGTTTGATTTGCTTTGGTTTATTATGTTTTAGTATGGTGAGTAGTGCAGAGCCATTATGAATATGGAAAGGGGATAAGATTTTATTTTGATTTGTGCATTAACAATTGAATTATAAACCAAAATGAGAAATTCAGGCTCAGCAGGATTTCACATATAAGAACAATAGTAAAATTAAAACTAAGTAAAATGGGTTAAAAGACATCAATACATCTAGGCTTTTGGTGGGCTTCCACTTCATTACCATATGGAAATAAAGGACACAATGAAAGGAAGGAAAAACCCTTCTCTACCTGAGCAATACTGGCCTGGTTTTAGTGGTCTTGTGTCAACATCAGCAGATCAGGCTGATCTCCTGTGTACTGTCACAAAACCAAGAGATCTCTAAATTAACTTGTGCTGTGGAAACCAAAGCAAAATTCACAGATCCAAAGCCCACAGTAAGCAAAGGAAGAAAAAAATCTTCCCACGATCCTATACCACCACAGTGGCATTTCTCAGCAGAAATGTGAGGCTCAGGCTAAAATTAGCCTTTCTGTCCTTACACTGATAAGCATACCAAGGTGGGAAAGACGTGAGGTGGAGACATGGAGGGTGCTAACCACCTTCCCAAGTGTTCCCAGAGCTCTGGCAGAGGCACTGCAGGATTTTGCAGTGCTTTATTTATACAGGGAAGTTTTAAGAAAATAAACAAATGAAAAATAAAAAAGGCCAAACACACAAGTAAGCTCCAAGCAAAGTCAAAAATCTCTAAAGCTCTAAAGCTCTAGAGCTGGGCTCTCTCTGATAGAAACAAAGCAAAAGGTAAGTCCCTGAAGGCATGACTACAGAGGCAAACACCCACAGCCTGCCACCTGTATTACTTAGCTGCTCCACTTCACTGCAGTCTGCACTGCTGCAGCTTTTCAAAATTCATAGTATTATGATCTCTGAGCCTTTTGTAAAGCCTCAGTTCTAGAAGCCATGAGATAACAGTGGAATGAGTTCCCATTTTTGGAAAAACAATGGTTTCCCATTTCCCTTGATGCTGAGAAAAAATTAAAAGCATGGACAAGGAAAGGCAAAAATAGCTAAAATGTATGTATTTATTTTTCAGTCTCAGAGCTGAGACTCACAAGCTTTGACTACATGCAATCTGTCATATAATTGTGCTTGTTTCAGATTTTTCTCAGGTTCATCTGGCATGATTTTATAAATACTCAGGCACTGATTTAGTTTTTAGAAGTTTATTCTTTAAAAAGAGTCTCCTCTTCAGAAACAGGAGACACAGGTATCACTATTTCCAAAGGTGTAAAGATGTTTATGATGGAAGAGTAACAGTTCACTTTTAAGTTCTAGCCCACACAAAAGAAATGGAAATTTTTCTCCAATGCCATTAAGTCAACAAGTGACATGATATAGGTTTGATTTCCCCCCTACCCTTTGAGGTTTTATATATTTGCCAGTCACTACTCTCCTCCTCTTGAACAACTGGGTACCACATTTCTGCTTGCAGAGATGGGCACAGCAAGGCTGCTAAGGCTCCTAACAAGCAACTCCTCCAGAGCCAAATTACCAACTGAGGTTACACTCATGGTCTTACGATGAGGAAAATACTAAGAAAAAATGCAAAAAGAAGAAAAGTGAGGAACTGGCAGCTCAGTTTTTATGTACAAGGTTTTCTAACCCAGTGGCTGCAGGCTCCCCACAGCATTTCTCCTCTGCTGCTGGAGACACAGCAGCTATCTCACAGATCACTGACAGATCACTGAGTTCAGTCTTGGGAGGCTCACTGCTCACACATCACTGTAATGCTCAATGGCCAAGTCACCTCTGCCACACAAGATACCTCCTGGTGCCACAACTGATTCCCTGTGAAGCTGGGACAGACAGTCTGTAAAATGAAGTGTAAGCAAAAATGAGCACTTTTAACTTAGAAGCAGCAGTTAGTCTGCTGCATTAGCTCAAGCAGATTTTAATTCAAGTGCCAGGATATCTGAAACTTTCTACATTGCTCTGGACTGAAGAGATAATGTAGCTTGCACAAAGAAAACACTGTTCTCTTCTGCTCTGGGCATCACCCAAGCATTGCAGTCAGAAAAGTGGACCTTTCCTAAGGATCAAAAGCAGGGATTAATGTTTTGGGGATAGCCAGAACTCAGGATCTTTTACACAACACTGACATCTTGGAAGAAACTTCTCATTTTTGACTGAAAAAAAACATACATATTGTTTGTCCCGGAACACTGAGTCTGCTCTTTTTTCAGTGAGATTGTATATACAGTGGACTGTATATTCTAACCCATCTTTTATTTCACTTTGTGACACCTGTCAGTTACTTCATACATGACAGCAAATGTTTTTTATAGATGTATTTAGAAAAATGAATCTATAAAAACATGGAAGGCAGGAAGGGAGAGAGGGAGGAAGGGAGGAAGGCAGGCAGGCAGGCAGGCAGGCAGGAAGGAAGGCAGGCAGGCAGGAAGGCAGGAAGGCAGGAAGGCAGGAAGGAAGGCAGGAAGGCAGGAAGGAAGGCAGGAAGGCAGGAAGGAAGGCAGGAAGGCAGGAAGGCAGGAAGGCAGGAAGGCAGGAAGGCAGGAAGGCAGGCAGGAAGGCAGGCAGGAAGGCAGGCAGGAAGGCAGGCAGGAAGGAAGGAGGGAAGGCAGGCAGGAAGGAAGGAGGGAAGGCAGGCAGGAAGGAAGGCAGGAAGGCAGGAAGGCAGGAAGGCAGGAAGGCAGGAAGGCAGGAAGGCAGGAAGGCAGGAAGGCAGGAAGGCAGGAAGGCAGGAAGGCAGGAAGGAAGGAAGGAAGGAAGGAAGGAAGGAAGGAAGGAAGGAAGGAAGGAAGGAAGGAAGCCCATCTTGCTTTCCCCTCTCTCCTAAGTAAATGGATAGTTGCAAAAAGTTGTAATTTTTTCCCTGGTTAAAGTTTGCCATCTGGCGGCATGAGACCAAATCAGCTGCTCTGTTCTGGGAAGAAAACAGGAAAACACCCTCTTTCTTACAGAAACACCCGTCTGGTCTTCCTATAAAACAGAAGCTGGATCAATCAGACAAGCTGACCTTGTCTGCCTGGAAATCTAAATACGGAGCTGAGGAATGAATGTTGGCACGTCAGTAGATTTTGAACCTTGAGAGCACAGAAGCTTTATTTAATTTGATCAGCTCACTCAAGAGGTTTAAAATTGCCCTTAGCAAAGATACACTGCCATACTCTCATGGATTTTTGAAAACTAACATTATTTATGGTGTATAAGCTAACTATGTTTTATGATTTCAAATTAAATGAAAGAGAATCTCTTGTGGCCAGACACCAGATAAACACTATTGCTTTATCCTTGAATTGGCCCTTTGTGAGTCTTCTTAGGAGCCGATTGTATTATTCACCTAAGAGGAAAAATGAAAGACACATGAAGAGCAAGAAAGAGAAAGGTAGAAAAAAGACAAAGAGAAAAAGAGAAGAAGAGAGAGGGCAAATAGGTGAGAGGGAGGAAAGGAGGGAGGGAGGGGGAAAGGGGAAGGAAGAAGAGAGACAGGAGGGAAAGAGAGAGACCAAATTCTTCACATGGATATTAATTTGACTGTACCAGTGCCAGTCCTAGAAGCAGCTGTTTCAAAAGTAGGTTATGGAGCTGCCAAGGAAATATAATCACCTTTTCGCTGCTGTTTTTCATCCTGCAAAAATAGCAGATATATTTTTATCCAGGGATACACTACTGCTCTCTTTTCCTCAGTTTCCTTCAGACTAGGTACAATTTATAATTAAAGTGAGGTTAATGTGCCAAGATCTATTTTTAAAGCAAGCATAAAAGTATTTTTTAATTCATGAGTCTTTTTCCTTTCTCCTTTAACAGACATAAAGCAATGATGAAAAGTTTAATTGCCATATTTTCCTCCTCAGACCACTGGGAAGAAATAGGAACATCAGGTAAAAAGCCTTTTACCAAGAGCTGCAGCTTGAAATGTTAGTTTACTTGAACAAAGATATTTCTACTTTTAAAGTGAGAGCCTCTTTCTGCTGAATCCAAAGCCAGAACTCTCTAGCAAGGATCATGAGGAAGCACAAGCTTTTTGTTGCAAGGCACTGCAAGACCAAATGTCCTCCTTCCTGACCTGTTTCGCACCCTAACCATGCTTTCAGAGTTAATCAGCTGAATACATATGACTGAATGACACATTAATCAGTGTACTACTTATGGAAGCAAGAACTGAGTCTGCCCAGTTCCTTTCCTACATTGTGTAGCCTTATGAAGAACAGAAAGGAATGGGGGGAGGAAAAGCAGATTCCATGGGAGACACCTTCCCTCCTCCTACCCTCCTTTGGTGCAACAACCAAAAGCATCTCTAAAGCCATCCAGTTAAAACAGCCATGGAAATGCAGGACAACTTGTACCCTGCCCCCTACTCCCAGTCCAGAGGGCAGCAGTGTTTCTGGCTGATGGTCACTTACTCTGCAGCCAGAGACAGAGCTTGAATTACAGTGTGATACCAAGGTAACCATCCTTTTAGAAAAGGGTCTCCAGATCCTTTCCTCAGTCTGTGTTCATATATGCTTGCTTAACTCAATTCCCTGATAAGTACCAGTGCTAAAGACTATTTTCTTTCCCCTTTTTAAATTCCAGACAATGCTTCCTGTCACAGAATCACAAAATCACAGAACATTTTAGATTGGAACACAATCATCCAGCCCAACCTTTGACCAACACCATAAGCTAACTGCTAAACTATGTCCTTAAGGACCAGGTCCAAACACCTTTTAAATGTCTCCAGGGATGGTGACTCTGCCGCTGTCCTGGGCAGGACAGGAAGTCTGGATCCTCAGCAAATCTGTCTGCCCAGAACACATACCTCCCAGACCTCTTTTCAGACAGTGCAGCCCTCTTCCTGATAAATCTGTTTAACACACAAAAAAAAAAAATACCAGACAGCTCTCTTAATTCAAAGATGCTGTGGGGTGCCTGCCCTCAAGGTTTCTGGACAGAGAAATGTAGACAGGCAGTAGCCTGAAGGCAGTGAGTAAGAAGTAGGTCATATAAGTTGTTCCTCTCATTATTATGCTCTATGTAACTTCAGACTTTTCCCTTTGGAGCAGGTAGGACTTACGGCAGTCAAGGCAGAGAATTAGGTGCTCTGTAGCATGATAATTCCACTATTGCAAGGGATGAACAGATATGTTGTGCTGTTGCACGTGCTTAAACAGCAAGTATGGTTCTTGGTGTGTAGAAGAACCATGTGAAATCATTGTGTGCAATAAGAATCAGCACAAACAGATGATCCAACACCATTTCTTTTCTGAGTTCTTTTCCTAAATGAACAGGCTATACCTAATGGCCAGGGTGCTTTTTAATCTGTTGGATTTTTGTTCTGCTGGTCTAGGCTGGTGTTGTCTCTTTTTCCAGGATGGTTCAATAGGGAGGTAAAGTCCCTCACCGTACTCAATGCTCACGTTTCCAGCTGTGAACACACCTGTGTTAGCTCAATGTGGGAACACACATAGTACTCTGGAACTGGGAGTTTCTTGATTTTATTTCTTCCTGCTGACCCACTGCCCCCAAAAATGTAATGTCTAAGAAAAGGAAAGGCAAAATTATATTCACTACTAACACATTCCAGAATTTATGTCGCAAAATAAACCAACTTATTATATAACTAGAGTGATAGAAGGGAGATTTTTCTCTTACAACTGCAAGTTGAATCTGTTCCTCATCTGTGAAAAAAAGATGCTTTAATGGTTTACAAACTACACCTGTTGAGGACAATGTGACTGCTATCAACATTTAGTTTTCTATTGTATCATTGCAGAAACTGGCTTGTTTTTTCAGGTTACATGGAGGATCAGGAATTACTAGAGACAAGGACCCAAAATTATTTCAAATTAATGGAGAGCCACTAAAATATGAATGGTTTAAAACAGAAACATAGTAGAATCAGGCACAGATTTATGACTAATTGGTAAATGCAGTATTGTACCTCTCCAGAAGGACTACTGAATAATGATGCTAATGAAGTTCCCATTAAGGGGTGTGTAAGTGTGATGTAAGTACGACAGAATCATAGTCACAGAATGACTAAGGTTGGAAAGGACCTCTGGAGGTCATCTGGTCCAAACCCTTGCTTAAGCAGGACCACCTACAGCATGTTGCCAAGGACCAGGTCCAGACATCTTCAAAAGCTGGATTCAAAGTATCTCCAAGGATAGATATTCCATAATGTCCCTGGGCAACCTGTGTCAGTGCTGAGTCATCCTCAAAAAAAAAGTGCTTTCTGATCTTCAGGAGACAACCTCCTGTTTCAGCTTGTGCCCCCCTGCCACTGCACACCACCAGAAGGAGCCCGACTTGTCTCTGCACCTTCTGTTCAGGTACTTATATACATTCATAAGCTGCCCCTGAGACTTTTTGTCTCTAGGCTAAAGAGTCCCAACTCTCTCATTGTCCTAAATCATTGAAAGTTTTTGTCCCTGAAAACTGAAAGCTATTGTCCCCAAAATTCCAAATAAACTTTTTCAAGGACACCTAACTTTTGCCCTTGAAGGTTAGATCTCAGAAAGAAAACCAAGATTTGAGGTCTATGTGACACCTAGGGTAACTGACTGTAGGGTCCAGGGCTCTCAAAAGAAAAACCTCTGTAGTCTTCCACATGGGTGATTTTGCTATGATTATTTCTGTGGCAGCTTCCTTGAGACTCCTGACCAACCCACAGGGCTACATGCACAACAAATTCTTGTGGTTCTTATCCTTGAGCTCTAACCCCGTTTCAACAGCCTGGCTTTGGTGGCACTATCAGGACACAAAGAGCAAAAAAGGGATATAAGTCCATTGTTCTCAAACCTTTGGTTTTTTCAGGGCTGCCTCCATACAGGGAAGAGTTGTGCATGCTTTCAATATAAGGGTCTCCTTACTTGTGAGGTTCAGAAGATTTGCTCCTTCCTTGGGACCAAGAAGAGAATCACAATGATTAGCAACATGATATAACTTTGATGTGCATAGAGAGGAAGTACAGACATGCACCTCAGTGCCCTCTTTGTATCTGAGAATATGCTCAAAAAGCATCATCACAATAATACTCTCTGACCTGTGATTAATTCCTTTCCCATCAATCCTATTGCTCATGCAGTAGATGTCTTCAACTAAAGGCTACCTTAGTTTACAAACTCTACAGGTTTGCACACACCTTTGAACTTGATTTCAGATGAATCCATCAGTTCTTTCAAATCAGTCAGCTGAAAATCAGAGTTGGAGGCAACACCACCACCCTCATCTGAGCTGACAGTCCTGGAATCTAGATCTGGCTTGTAGATCTGCAGGCTCCAGAACTGTGATGCCAAATGTACTTCAACTTCCACCCCTGCCTCTGCTCCCAAGGCCAGATCAGCAAAGGCAAAGCTAATGCACTAAAATTGTGAGTGTCAGGTCTCCAAATGTGTTTTTAAAAATAAAATTACATTGGCATGACAGTTCAAAGAGATTTCTCCCTACAGTTTCCCACATGAATTTTTACATATATATAACATTATCTTTTTTTACAAGATCAGGGTCTCTGAAATCACAGAGGCAAAAGAAACTCTTCATGGAGTTGCACATGGCCTGAATACAATGAAGAATTGCTCTAAGTAGAAATAGCAACTAAATCTTTAAAATTATACAAAAAGCAACAGGAAGGAAAGAAGCAGGGGAAACCGGAGTCAGTTCTCCACAATGATATAATAAGAATGCACCTCAAAAGAAGAAAATTGTGTCATGTCATGTCATACAAGTGAAATATTTAAATAAAATATTTAGGTCTATAAGACCATCACAGGCAAGTAAAATAAACATCATGATTACTAATTAATTGTCACGTGTTTACTGAGTTTCTAAAGACTCTCTTCACTACTGCATTTAACCTACACTATAATTTCTAATAATTTCTTTTTTCTATCTGATTGCCACTCATCAGAACTTTTGTTGAGCACAGTTTGATAATAACCTGCTCCAGGGCACAGTCCAGGCACATATGAAAGGTGAGGAAGCAAACCTTCATGGGAGAGTGTTTAATTATTTAAAATAGCAAGAGATTTCTCAGACAATAACTCTTCTGGTTTTCCCAAATTTGCAGAGAAAAAGAGATTACTTTTTTCCTCTCCTTCCCACCCAACACACTGTTTCTACATATGAAACAAATTAGATAGATGTAGCTGTGGATGCTGAATTTGGTTAGTTTAGCTTTTGAAAATCTGAGCACTGTTTAGCAGCCGGGGATTCACCAGTAAGAAATGTGCTGATAGGTTGGGTCTCAGAGTCCTCCTCTTCCCTTTAATAAGCTCTGGCTGGTTAGTTTCAGAAGTTGTTTACCACAGAGGGGCAGATTTTGATAGAATGGAGCCAGCTCAAGGGGGTCTGAAGCAGCTCAGAGGAGTTCAGTGCCCCCAGATGGAGGAAGCTCCCTCTTCGGTCAGGGGACAAAGAAGTTGAAACAGGGAGAGAAGAGAGATCAGCTCATCAGCTGAGAGGGAGGATGGTGTCTCCGGTTACCATTGTGCTTACGAGCACCTTAGCCAGCAGCTAGAATTATTCTGTATGCCAGAAGCAAACCTATAGTCACCAGGCACTGTCACCCCTCTCTCCCCATCTGTCTCTCAGTCTACACATTTACACCATGTTCTGGGCATCAATGTGATCTCCAGGTTGAAGAGTCATGGAGTGGAGGCTTCACTTCTGAACTGAAAAGCAATCCAGCAAAGCACAGAAAGAGAGCAAAAATTGGCTTGAGTATTCTAAAAAAGATTCTCAATTCCCCAAGGTGCACATGGTGCTGTGATTATCTACCATATCAGCAGAAAATATTTTCTAAGGTTTTAACTGTAAAATTGGTTGGAAGAAAATACTGTTACACAGACATCCCCACAAACCTACGGAGTCATGTCAAGTCATGACTGTATTATTTTATACATCCTAACTTCATTGACTGAGCTGTCAGTAAAGTGACAACATTAATTAATGGTGGATATAACTGGGTCAGTCTTCAAAATGCAAATTATCAAAATAGTATCACTCCGGTTCAGTGAAATGCATTAATTTACACCACGTTAAAGAAGAGATATTTATCTATGTAACGTTACCCTCTGTATAATAATATTTCATGCACTGCTCCCTGCCACAGGTTGAGTACTAGCATTTGAACTGCAGCACATTTTGCAGACAGGTCTGAGATTAACCCTTCAAACAACAAGGACATGAAGAATCCATCATATCCCTAACCATTTTGTTTGAAGTTGAATACAATTTAAGGGCAGCATGAATCCTTTCCCCTGTAAATTGGCTGTGTTTCTACTTGCCAGATTTATATATAGCATGTTTGATTTCATGAATAGATTCAGGAGAATATGCTATGCCTCCTAGCAATAGCTCCAAGTGGTTTTTTTGAGGAAATGGTTTCCTCATTTCCATAATCACCCTCAAGACATTTCACTGCCATACAATAAGCGTGAATGGAAATCTGCCATTCGGTGCCAAAGACGTTCCCAGCCTGACCACACTGAGTAGTGTTTAGAAACAGATGGTGTTTCATTTGCAGGCTCCACTCCATGAAGAGGAGGTTGTGGAGGAAAGGGGTAGTTATCAGCCATATAGAGATAAACAGGCTGAAAAGAATCAGCCATACTTCATCAAACCATTCTATGATTCTTCTTACAGAAGTAAAATTAGGATTGGAGGATCATTTCTTAAACTGGTAAGAAAAGTATCTGATGTTAAGTGAAATAGTTAAGGTAATTAAATTAACCATCCTCCCATGAATTGAGTAGGACTGAGGGAAGGGTACTTTCACCTCAGTTAGTTTATATTCCTACAAGGAATACTACACTACTGGGCACTAACCCAGCTGGCACTAACCTACTAGGTGAGCTAGGTCCCAGGCACTGGATCCCATGTCTGGTAAAACTAAGCCACCGCTGATGACACAACTCTGCACCTTTTTTGTATTCCATGCATCCCTCTTTTGCTAAATTCATGTCTGAATTTTGTAGTTCTGATACTGTTATCAGGATTATCTCAGTCTAACATGCCTTTGCAAGGCTGTGCTCCCCAAAAGGTCCCCAAAGCACAGCTCTAAATAGCTGTAAAGCTCAGTAGTTTCTCCCCCTTAAACACTCTTGAAATCCAGACACATTACATGATGCTGTCTGTAACATTTTTCAGTTTCTTACTGTGTTACCACTGTATCCAGCAATTTCTCATGTCCAGTAGCCTCTCATGGTCTGCTCAGTGAACTTAAACTTCTGCCCAGTGCCCAGTAATCTCCAGGCATGCCTTAATAGTACTTTTTTCCACATCACTGATCCAAAAATATGAAATAAGGGTTGCAAATCAATCCCTGGAACTCTCAACTGTATCATGTGCCAGCAGGATTAATTTTCTCTATCTTTCAATGAACTGCCTCTAAATTATATTTGTCCAGCATACTCTGATTTTGAAAAAATGTTAATCTTTTTACAGGGTATCATGTAGGGCTGAGCAAAATGCTGTACAGAAATGTAAGTATTAAGTAATAAGTCAACACAACTCTCACCATAAACATTAGTTGAATTCATCCATTATACTACCATCTTTTTATTCCTCATTGACTATGCCACCCTAAAACATATCCCCTGATTATTTCAAGGAGTAGCTCCTACTCTCCTTTCTGTTTAGAGTGGCATTTGTTTCTTTTAAGAAAACAAAAGCTGATTATCACATTTTTGTATTATTGCCACCTGTCCTGGAATGTGAGGACTTCTTCTGTTTCTCTGTAAAACTCTGCACAAATATTTTGTGGCAAATTATGAAACCTAGCTTATAACTAGCTTTTCCCACAGGCTCCCTCTTGGGAAAGATTGCTGAAAGCTTCACAAGTCTATGCTGATTTTGGAATAAACTTTCACAAGTTCATGACTTCTGATGAAAATCAGGCAATATGCTGGCACCCTGCATAGTTTTACCAAACCTAGAAGGAATATTTCCAGAGAAATGAAACTGCATTAAAATATGCTACTTTCTGGAAGCCAAATATTTTTTCAGATACCTATTTATTGCAACAAAGTCTGCCTCTAAATCCTCTTTCCCTTGTCAAGGGTAGACAAGGGAAAAACTGGGTAGCTATGAATCAGTCTCAATAAGGGAAAACAAGCTCAGACTTCTGCCTTCCTTGTGGGCATCTTCATTTGAAATCCTCTCTGGAAATTGCTTTAGTTTTCATATGAGAAGGTCCCTATAATTTGCCTAATTATCAGCCTGACAGTTTTACATACAGCTTATATGCAGAAAATGAAAGGAATGATGAGGGAATTTCATGGAAGAGCTTTTATTTCCCCTGATAAAAATATCATCTCAGCCTAATTTGCATGTTAACATTTCACATTGCCCTCCATATCTTATTGGTGGAAATATATCCACTCCTGTCTATTCCCATAAAAACAGAAAATGAGAATTGACATTTGTTCAACTTTTTCCAGCAAAGCAGCTCCAAAAAGCTGAATTTGGGTCAGACTAAGACACTGCCTGTCACAGAGATACTCAGACTTCTAAGTACAAGTGTTTTCTTTTAGAAACAGAGTTAAAAGTAGTAACTTGATTGCATTTCTGCACCAAAGAAAAAATAAAAATATCTATTATAGAACCTAGGATTTATAGGCAAACAGATAATCACATCCCCTTTTTCTTGAACTGTCTTCACAAACAATCAGAGCCTGGGAGACAAGAAAATTGGGTCTTATTAATAAATTGCTGCTCTACTTAATGTGGTCATTCCTTACCCAGATTCTTAAAAGTGCTTTTTGATTTGCAAACCTTAGCAGCATTTGAGCTTTTGAGAAAGCTGACAGCTACTGTAAACCAAATCCTCAGGATGGCTGAATGGAAATCTGAGTAACCACATGATATTTGGAAAAGCCTCCAGCCACTCAGTCTCATTGTCTCCCTCTTTTAAATCCACAGTACACACATCCACAGATGAAGTGTTTGAACACTTCTGATGAAAAAGAGAGCACAATTGCAGAGTTCTACATTACTGACCACTTGATATTGATTGACAGCATATTTACAAATCCATAATTGGCTGATTCAATCCCATTAGCAAGGTTACTGGACTTTTCACATTTCTGTGTTTCATCTAATGACAGATGGACATTTTGCATAAACCTGGACTAAAAATGGCATTGCCTCGGTCATCTTCAATAAACTTTTATCTATTTTATTTTAGCTGAATGGGATGTGGGTGGAGGATGCACAGATTATAAGAACTTAAGAAAAGTCTGCACTGTGCTGGAAAGGAAAAGTGTATGAGGGACCATGTAACTATATGTGGTAAATGTTATTTGGATTCTCAGCTTCTGTGGTGCCTCACAATTTCTATCTAAATTGTATTGTGTGCTACTGGCACATATTTTTGTAGGTAACCAAGACAACATGGAAGAATTTGGCTCTACACCATGATACAAAGTGTAAAGTTCAGGTAAATAGTCATCAACAGTTTTCAGATTTCATGATTTTTGGCGTGCTTAACAATATAAACCAAAATTTAAGTACATATGTTTTTGCAGAGAACAAGACACATTCTAAAATTTTACTCTTTTCTGTTATGTACAGAATTTTCTTATTAGTTCTTTTAAACAAGCTGGGTGCATTTAATGGGAAAATGTTTCTGTTATATTTTGCTTCATGACACAAACTGTACTGGCATCATTCACACTTTGAAACAGATTTTCAAGTCAATTCAACAATAACACTTTAAGAATAGCATGCTTCATTTATATTCTTCCTTGAGAGAGACGGAAACACAAACATCATCTTAATTAATTCATAAAGGACAGATTTAGAGTTATCACTAAATACGTCTGCACAATCTCACATGGGAAAACATAGGCAAGTGTCATTGCATTTAGAGCCAGCTCTCCCGCTAGAGAAAACTCCAGAAAACTGCACGCTTAAATCACACAACACGGAGTAATTGCTGTTGCTGCACTTACAGTGTGAGCATGGGAAGTGTTGATCCCAGTTTATATTCAGCACTCAGAACTGTTGCAAAATGAGCCTAAAATAGACTTAATGAATGCTTTCAGAAAACTGCTTCTGTTCTGTATCTAAATAAACAGGTAAAATAAAGATAATTTTTAAAAATCCATACCATTACTTCAGTCTCCAGAAAGATCTACACTTATGCATTCTTTGTCTTCATGGCTCTGTAATTAATCTAAGCATCATCTCTTCACGGATAGTTTACACATATTCTTTTTCTGTATCCAGGGTACAAAGTAAAAAAAAACTTTTGTTATGAATGATTCAAGCTAGGCAGATACTAGAAACACAAAGAAGCAAGCATATAGGCTTCAGAAAGTCACCTATTGCAAAGCAGCCATGTTGCTTTGGTTCTTGTCAAGTTCTGACATCTTGCAGTAAGAAATGCACAACCAACAGTGTTACAGAATCAGAGAACCATGGAAGGACTTCACTGAATCATAGAATATGCTGAGTTGGAAGGGACCCATCAGGACCATCAAGTCCAACTCCTGGCCATGTGTAGGGTATCCCTAGGACCACACCATGTGCCTGAGAGCATCATCCAAAAGCTTCTTGAATTCAGGCAGGCTTGGTGCTGTGACCACTTCCCTTGGCAGCCTGTTTCACTGCCCAGCTACACTCTGGGTGACAAACCTTTTCCTGACATGTAACCTAAACCTCCCCTGATTCAGCTTCCTATAATTTCCCTGAGTCATGTCATCAGTCACAGGAGTGAAGGAATGAGTGCCAGTCCCATCTCTTCCCCTCATAAGGAATCCATAGACTGAAATAACGTCTCCCCTCAGCCTCCTTTTCTCCAGCTTGAACAAACCAGGTGACCTCAGCCATTCCTCATGAGTCGTCCTTTCCAAACCCTTCACCACCCTTGTGGCTCTCCTTTGGATGCTCTCCAATAGCTTAATGTCTTCTCTATACTGCTGTGCCCAAAACTGCACACAGTACTCAAGGTGAGGCTGCACTAGTGACAAGTAGAGTGGGACAATCCCCTCTCTTGATGGGCTGGTGATGCTGTGCTTGATGCACCCCAGGGCATGGTTGGCTCTCCTGGGTACCAGGGCACACTGCTGGTTCATGTTCAGTTTGCCATCAACAGGACCCCTAGGTACCTCCCTGCCTCACTGCTCTCCAGCCACTCATTCCCCAGTCTGCACTTGCCACCAGGTTTGCCCCATTGGTTGGCAAGGATCTCTAAAGGTCATTTAGTACAACCCCTCTGCAGTAAGCAGGGACATCCTCAACTAGATCAGGTCATCTAGTCTTTCTCCAGGCAGAACATATAAGAAGACTTTTGCAATTCTTTACAATTATTTAATTTAACTTCTCTCTTCAAAGCTTCACTTTGATTTAAAGAGTGCTGAATCCTACTGTAAATTAAAACAACTTCTATTTGATAGTAAAAGCAACCTTCTCTTACTGTCCCTGTGCTGTGTTCAGCAGCTTTGACAAACTGGCACATGTCAGGAACAGTGATATTCAGTTTTAGATTGCTACTTTTCAAATCTCAGGTGAGCCTAGATAAACAAATCTTTTTAAATTATGCATTTATTTCAACATATGTTTGGCACACAAGTGCTATTCATTAAAATTTACCTTCATTCAATAATTTCTCTTTGGTATTAATTACTGTGCAGTATTCCCTGGAACAAGGCCTTCAGACTGCATAGTCTCACCAAATAGCTATGCAACAATTCTCTGGGTGTAGAAAATGCTTTTCTAGGTTTACACACTAACTACATGGTTAAACCCAAAGGACTAAAATTCCAGCTTTGTGAAGAAATCACTGTTTCACAGGATGGAGAAAGGCTTGTTCAGTAATCTGAACGAGCTGATAGATACTAGGCCTCTTCAGGCAAGCATATCATCCTCTTAAAGTAATTTCAACCTAAATTTCAGTGTCATCAGCAAACCTGCTGAGAATACACTCAATCCCACTGTCCATCTCTCCAACAAAGATGTTAAACAGCACACATCGCAGTACCAAACCCTGAGGAACACCACTAGTCACAGTAAAAAATAATTTTAAAATTATTCCTTATATATAGTCTGATTCCTTATATATAGTCTGAATCTATTCTTTCTTAGTTTAAAACAATCACCTCTTGTCCTACCACTACAACCCTACTAAAAATTCTACCCCCATCTTTCTTACAACCCCCCTTTGAAAGGCTGCACCAAGGTCTCCCCAGAGTCTCCTGTTTGCTTCTATCTGATGAGCTCTCTCAGAAGAACACACTGGAGACAGCAATCTCCCCTCTATATACCCCCTGCCCAGATGTTATAAGTCTGATCTTTCCAATCTCCCCAAGAAAAAATTGAGCTCCTGTCGGTGCACAATCCCATTTTAATGAGGTGGTTTAAAGTAATTTTTATTTTAAATGCATGGGAGGATAATGCTCTTGGCCTTACCATAAATCTACACAGTTCCAGGGGGAAAAGGTGACTATGCCACTGGCATCTCTGTACATCATACTGAGCCTCACCCTCTGATCTGACTGTGAAGTGAATTACACTGATCCTGGGCTATACACCATTAAAGGAAACCTTGCTAGCAAATCCTGTAGCAGCAGGATCAAGTGCCTGCTATGGATCTCCTACCAGGCAGGTATTAATCAATCAAGTTCAACAATCCACATTAGACTTTTAAATAGGTAAGGAGAAAGCTGTTTCACTCAGTGACTAATTGCACAGAAGAGAAGAACGTCCTACTGGTAATTGGCTGTAACTAATTAAGTAAGCCGAACACAGAGGCTACTAATGATAGCCAGTTGCTAAACACCTACAGCTGTTAATTGTAAAAGTTTCAGTAGCCTTTTGACATGATCTCTGGCAGGTTATATGCAAAGCCACCTGGAGGAATAAATTAATTGCAGCTTCGATATGTCTCAAAAGAAAATTACTAGGAAAAATGTGATGCAGCTTAAAAATTAAAAGGTGATTACCAGAATTAAATTAATTCTTTTAAAAGGAACAAAGTCAGACAGAGAACTTGATCAGCAGTAGTGTGACAAAATGGGAGCAAGTGTTAGAGGACTTGTCTGAAGAAAGTTTCCTTAAGTAAAAGGTGTCATAAAACCAGCAAATGAACCATCTCTAGTTACTCAGCATGGTCCTTGACAGCTGCCTCCAATAGCAAAGCAGTGATTCATCCTCTATACCAATAATTCACAAGGGGAAAAAAAAACCAGTCTGAAAATAAAACTTTTTTTTTTCTTTTACTGTTAAATTCTATTTGAAGTCAAGAAAAATAAGATTATAAACTAGATACTCTAACGACTTGTATTTCTGTCTGGTTTTCTCCTATGTATCTTCTTGTATTTATACCAGCATGCCAGCTACACACCTGTAAATCTGATATCTGATACATCAAGAGCAAGAAGAGAGTCAGTACGCTGGATCAGGGTCATGTTACTCTGCCTAAGTGTTTTTGAAGGAGGCACTGTGTTACACACAACACCCTAAGTCCTGTTCTCCTTATCAAACTATCAAACTCTTGTCTACTTTAAACATTTTGAACATATTGAAAACATCACTAGTCTTCCCAGTATGGATTCTTTACCTTTCAGGTATTCTGAAATGCATCTGCTTCTGGTTTATCTTGCTGCCCTAATAGGTTACATTTTCTGAATTCATATGGTTAACCCTGCAACTCCATTAATGAGCGCAGGTATTTACACTGTTTCAAGATGGTTTATCTAGTGGCCTTCATTACAATGTAATTATCAAGCCAAGCTAAAACCTAATTACAACTCACATTCAAAACAAGTCACTGCAGCTTTATACGGAGAAGAAATTTTAGCCTATGTTTCACAGTATATGTCTAATCTGTCACACCATAATAGATAGACATCCCTGAAGGACTTAACATTGCAGGTCTTGTTAGCCAGGAAAAAAAGGTATGAAATGTAATCAATCAGATGTAGTCTCTTGACATTCCCTTGGAGGACAATTATCTGAAGTGAAGGGGTCTAACCCCCAAATCAAAGGTGAGGTTGTGGTTTTTTTGTTGTTTTCTCCCGTTCTTCCTTCTTGTCACTGAACATTGTTCACGCTTTACCTTACACACTGTTACACTTTAACACCCACAGTGGGCTCCTAAAGTGGCTCGGATTTCTAAACTGCTAAGAAACCTAGCAGATCCCACTTCAAACAACACCCTAACTACAGATAACAAATCTTTTGAACTTCTACCAAAAACTGTAAGATTTAACTGTCAGATAGCTGCTGAATCTCCTATTACTTGTCTCCAAAAAAGCATGACATTTTATTTTAACTTGTTCCTATTACATCTAAGTGTATGGTCAGGAAGTGACTTCTCTGTAGTATGACAGAAAATTTACTTCATTTGTACTGATTTTCCTATAAGCAAAATAATTGCCTCGATTCTTTCAAGATTTTCATGAAGCTTTTTAAGTAATTTGCAGATGCCAAATATTTCAACACTCAGGAAAAGTTCTTGTAACCCCCCTAATTTGAAGAAGAAAGGAGTCATCTCATGACCTGAGGTTTTGATATGATAATGCAAATCTATCTTTTTTTCCCTTTCAGCTACTCTGCTACAGTCCTGGGATTTATTTCAAGTAACAGGATTAACAGATTTTGCTCAAGTTGTGCCTCCAACTACAGGGTATAAACTTGTCTTCAAGAAATGAAAGGATCATAAATCTCCGGTCTTAATTCTTACAGGTAGATGAACTTTTCTTTCAAAATATGCATGCTTTGTATGCTTTATCAACTGGCATTTTGTGTTAGATATCTGAGAATATCTTCATGACCATCATGGCTTTTAACAGAATCTCATCTGAGTAAGCACAGTTGGAGGTTATCCTGAGCAGCACATATACATTATCCAGATACCTATATTAAAATACAGTGGTTTGTTGGTTTTCATTTTCTTTTGTTGGGTTTTTTTTTATTATTGACAGAAAATGATGTTACAGGAAATGGGACAATTCCAGTGTGACAAAGCATCTTCAGAGCCAGATTAGTAAAGAAGACTTAGGCCAGCGTGTATCAATCTTAGTAAAAAGATACTTTTTTTTTTTTTCCTTTTACTAGGGTGTGTTTTCATGTACCAAACTAATCTGATTCCATAACACTTATAGGAACCTGATGTCTGTCACAACCATACCAGTAATCTGGAGAAGGACAGAAGCTTAAAGACTGGCACATGTGCATCCATACTTTTTAATTATCAAGGGATTATCTGGCACATTGTTCTCTGGTGGGAATTAAACCCTACGAGGCAAAGTTTGGGTAACATCTTGGGAATAATTCCAAAATGCAGTAAAGGGACAAGGGAAAGAAAGTTTAGCCATATGAACATCTGTTTTGGTCTGTTTTAATTATTATTACAGACTGAGATTTTTTAAATCATCACCCCTTCAAATTAAACAAATACTCTTAAGAGGGTGAATTCACACAGACTCTCACAGAAGCATATTAACCCCAACTGTTTAAAAATGTATTAGAAGAGCAGAAGCTCATCTTGGCAACTCAATAGTAAGAGTTGTTTTTTTCCAATAAAAATTATCGAAACAGTTCTCATTGTTCCAAAAGGCCATTACATGCCATTACCATTACAGTTCAGAATCACTATTCAGAACTAATTCAATAATAAAATTAATTATCAAAGAAAAAATTGTTCTTCTGTAGTTTATTTGCAGTACATAAAAAAGTCCTTACTATCTTTATTTATGGATGGAAAAACTAGGGAAAGCAAAATCTCATCTCAAAATTATCCATCAGAGGAGTTACCTAAAAGTGGGATATGATCCCACTCCCTCAATATTTACTTTCCCTGCTCTCCTTCCTCTAGGAGCTGATAATCTTTCCCTTCCAAAATTACTAATTCCCTTTTTTCAAGTTGTAATTACCCTCTACTCTTGCAACCAATATTGTTAAACCTGAAATTACTTTTCCCAGTCTCTAGCTCCTAGTTTTCTAAAGTTTCTGTCAAAACACTCAGTAAGGGATAGTTCAACTGTTATCTTATATGTGTTTTGCAGTTACACGAGTCCATTGAACAAATTATACCACTTTTCTCTACCAGCCACCCTTAGGGCTTTAGTTCAGCACTGCTACCAACCTACCAGAAAGCCTACTTAACATCTGGATGCACAGATATCAGCACTGAAGATAGGTTTAAACAAATGAAGTGTCCTCAAGTTGTGCCAGGGGTGGTTTGGACTGGATACTAGGAAAAATTTCTTTGCTGAAATGAAAGGGTTGTCAGGCACTGTAACAAGCTGCCCAGGGAAGCGATGGAGTCACCTTCCCTGGAGGCATTTAAAAAGATATGTAGATGTAGTGCTTAGCAATATGGTTTAGTGGTGGATTTGGCAGTGAACTAGAGTTGTACTTCATGATTCTAAAGACTTTTTCCAACCAAAATAATTCTATGATTCTATTAATGTCCTTGATAGCACCTGATGATCCGCAGCAGAGGAACACAGACGTCATGACTGAAACTAGATTTGCTGAAGATCACGTCAGACTTCAGTCAAGTTGTCAAGAATTCAGCCTAGACTTCAGTCTGCAGTCTTAACCTCAGGAACACATGTTGCCCAACAGTGAAATATAAAAATAATGTCTCATCACTCAAGTCTGTTGTCAAGTCTTTTTCATTACAGTTTTGTGAAGAGGTGTTGGAAGTGTTGGACATCTGAGAAACCTCACCCTGTTTCTTCTGCAGCCAAGTAGAAGCTCGTATTAGAAAGGTGATTTTTAAAACAACCAACCACATGCACAATAGCTTCATAGGTAAAGCTGTAAAAATTGAAGGATAGATAAGCCTCCATAAAAGCTTTTGCCTACTTCTCATCCTTTCCCTTCTCCAGCCATCTTGTTGACACCCAGCACAGTGTAAGGATGGGCTAAATGTTACAATACTGATGAGTTTTTTGCAGAATGGAAGAAAGGACAAGAAAGTCAATACTGATCTGGTGAAGATTCTGACCGGGTTGCAGCCTGTGGGTATCTAATTGTACTTGCCAGAAATATCTGTCTGATTCATACTCTTGAAAAGTCCATTTTTCAGAGGTCTCTTAGACCTGTCTTTAAAGGTACTTAAAAGAATTATATGACGCATTACCTTCAAGAACATGATGCAGAACAAGGTCATCATTGATTTTTGCTTCCTTGTTTCTTTCTGTTAAACCCACTGTGCAGCTAAAAATAGTTTAACTGTCACCCAGCTCACCCGAGGAGGGAACTTTAACTATTTTCCCTCTGCAATAAATACAGGGCATCTTTCTCATCATTTTTTCTCTATATAGCATTTGGATACACTCATGGATACTCATGCTGCTCTTTGACTAGCATCACTCCCCAGCCCTTATTTACTTCTTAGGGAAGCTCTTCTTATAGATTCTGGAAAGGAATTAGCATGCAAGGAAATCAATAAAGCTTTTGGTACAGTCATCATCAACAAAGTCTAGAGAAGGCCTCAAAATGTTTCTCCTAGGTTCTTTCCTCTTTGCACTAAGAATCAGGTTTGAAAGCTGTACCCACCACTAAAATCTCCCAGAGTACAACAGAACCATTCAGTTATGCAGAACATAAGCTTGTAAAGACTCATGGCAAAAATATTAAAGAAGGTGTGAGTGAAGAATGGGTGGCAAGCTATATGTGAATACCAAAAAACCCCACAGCTCCCAGAACAATATCCACAGTAAAAAAATTGAGGGAAGTGCTGGTTTTGTCATAACCATGAGACAAGTGCTCCTGATGACCCCACAGACCCTATTATCTACACAACAGGAGGATGGCTAGAAGGCTGCAGAACATCACAGGTAACTATCTTTTTGTGTCAAACCAGCAGGAACACACATCTCAAATATATTTCACACAAGACAAAACAGTCAGTGGACAGGAACATGTTGAAAGATTTATGAAAGGTGAAACATAAGCCCAAGGCAAAGAACAGCTCATATCGACTGATTGCTTATAAGGGATATAAAAGGAAATTCTAAAAATTAGCTTGATGCTACTTACCAAGAACAATCACAAAAATCTAATGAGAATTTGACAGCCAATTCTCCATGCCCTCTGTGTTCAGACCACACAGACTCACACATTTAGAAGCTTATGAGTTTGTGAGTGTTGGGAGAGTTGAGTGCTTGAGATCACCTGTCTTGAAAGACTTTTCAAATAAGTATCACACACCTCTTCCAGAAGATTTTGCAGTGAATTTTGTTGTCTTAATTTCCCTGCAAGTGAAAGTTAGAGACCTGTGTGCCTGAGATTCTGCTGCAATTGGGTTTGAAAATGCAAAGCAGGAAGACTGGAGCAAATGGCTTCACAGCAATTCAGAGCCTGTTCCTTAGGTACAGAGAAGGATGGCAATGCCTTTTCTCCATGCTGCCTCACATGAGCTGAGAAAAACTGTAGGTCCTGAAGCTGGTTACTCTCAAGCTTTCCCAGCACTCACTTCCCTAATTTCAGGACACCTCTGCTCCTTTAATTTAACCTGCTATGCCAACAGAAAGAAAGCACAAAAACCTTGTTCTCTTGTGGTAACATTTTCTTGCTTACAGAGGGGAACATGCAGTGTTGAGGCCTGTACTTGCTTCTTCTTTCCACCTGGCAATGATCTCAGTGGAAAATCCCCAGCAAGATGCAGTTCTGGCACTACTAATCTGGAGGAAGTTCTGTCAATAAGAGTAATTATTTTGAGATTAATTGTCATACAGATACAACTAAACTGAATCTGAGAGTGAATATTGCAGCTCATTAAAACTTTCACTGAAATGTATAAACATGTGAATATTTGCTCTGGTGTATGGGCTAAAATTACTCCTTATATATCATTGTCTGTCAATCAAGAAGATTATTTCTACTCCAAAGGTACTTTTCAGAAGTATTCTTATACTGACCATGGTGGACTACAGTAAACAGGGAGAAACCCAACAGGCAAACCTACTTCTTGATTCTGCTTTTCCACTCCAGTTGCAACTAAAATGCTTCTGCAAACATCCATGTAACCTGAGGTGATAACCTTACTGAATGTCAGTAACATTTTCATAAAAACCACTCTCTGACAGCCCTTTTCATTTATGTTGTGGAGGAAATACAGGAACAGGCTATATTTAGCAACTTTGTGCATAGAAATACCAGATCCAGAAATATACAGTAATAGACAATGAGTCCTTGGTTTCTGCAACCGAAACATCACCTGTGGACTTCTTTGATGCTTCATAGATGGTCATTCTTGTGTATTTCTAGTGTGGTTCTGTCTGCACTGGATTACCATGTTCATGTTCCAAAAGTGACCCTAGGAGAGCTCAGCTTATCAACTCTGCCCTCTCTGCACCGCAGCTGTCACTTGAAATTTAGAAGCAACCATCAGAAGTGGCCTCAGGATATGTAGTAGTAACACAAGAAGTGAAGAAAGCCAAGAGCCAGACTAGAAGAGGCTCCTGTCTTTTTACGAAAGCTTCAAAAGAAATCTAGATCAGAAGAAAAATAGATTTAAAACAATAAAAATTTAAAAATGATGGGGATAGTTGTACAGTATTCTAAACTGTGTTCTAACTGCTACAAAACAAATGAACAAACAAAAAGAGTCTGTGTGATAGTCGATCCTTGCTGATTTCCAGTTATTTTGTGGAACTGAAGTGCACATTTCCATCTATGTCAACTGAATATGCTTTTTACTTGCTTTTCACCACCTCTGTCCTACCTTAAGTTCAAGAGAGTGTCCAATTTCTTTGAGGACTCACCTGGTCTTACAGGACAGGTAGCTATGCAGAAGTGAAAGAAAAAGAGAAGATTGCTCTGCATTGCAGTAAGTTGTTGTCTTGAATTTGGGGTCTACTGAAGTTCCCACTCAGTCTGAGCTGCCTTATAATCAGCTCCCTGAAGGTGGAAGGCTTCCCCTTTCTCTCAGTCTCTGTGACACTATGCAAAACATTTTCTTACCAATGCAAGAGAGCACAGCCATGGCTAGCACTACCCCAGCAAGGCTTTCCCCTCGCAGGCACAGGATGTGTTTTAGGCTTCAGGCCCTTACAGGACCCCTCCATCTGTACCTGCACACCCTGCCCTCACTGGGGAATAACCTGGAGAATAACCTGGTGGATAACCTGGGGCAGGCAGCACATTGGGCTGGGGAGGGAGGTGGCCCTGGATGCACACCTTAACTCCATAGCCAGCTCAGGGCAGGTGATTGCTCCTCACCTGCTTTTGCTAAGAAATCACCAGTTTCTGAGATTAAGCGGGCAGCATTTTGGCTTCCTGGGATGTAATTCCTGTTGTTGAGAAGCTTTGTGGTGACATGTAATCCTGTTATTTGGGGTCTTATCCTACAACCCTACGCAATAGAAGGTAAGATATCTTTGCAGGCTCATATGGCTATATGTTATATGTGCCTGGGTGAGACGACAGTGTAGAGAAACAAGATAAACCAGGTGCCTCGAGTTGCCAAAGAGTGGGTGTGAGTCCACCTGTGCCTGATTAGGACAGGCCCCCTATTGGGCATGAGCAAGACCAGGGGACCAATAAAGGTGGGACACACACCCACAGAGCAGAGCTCACTCTTGTGTGAGGCAATGGAGAGGTCAGCAGCTCGTTGAGCCTTAGGAGCAAGAAAGGCTCCTCCTGCTACATTTGGTGGAGAATGCAGGCAACATGCAGACGTCTAAAGAAGCAGCAGTGTGAGGAGCTGGCAACAGGAACATTCTCCCTGATTTGAAAAAAGTGCCTGGGCTAACACTCTCCCTGAAAGGTATGACCAGCAAGCTCTTTGGATTGGAAACCCCTGAGCAGAGGGAAGCCAAGATAAGGATTCTCTCTTTGGAAACCCCTGAGCAGAGGGAAGCAGATACAGGAAGAGATGAGCAGATACAGGAGGGAGAAGAACAACTCAAGTCAGAAAGGCAGAGACTTTGTGAAAAGTGCCTGGGCTGACATTGAATGGTTTGCCTAGGCTGTAGCAGTGTGAGAAGCTAGCCTCAGGAGCAAGAAAGGCTCCTCCCGCTACATGACAGTGTGCTGAAGCCAGCTTTGCTTGGACTGTTTTAAGTTAAGAGTTTGGTAACACGGAAACACCCCAACAATTGCTCATGTAACTTTCCTGTCACATACTCCCTTGTTTCCAGACCACATAAAACTCAACCAACCCCATCTGCAGGGTTTGCTTTCTCCAC
This sequence comes from Calypte anna, assembly GCF_003957555.1. Lineage (NCBI taxonomy): Eukaryota > Metazoa > Chordata > Aves > Apodiformes > Trochilidae > Calypte > Calypte anna. The sequence goes on along the minus strand of NC_044274.1, from coordinate 60,474,468 downwards.
TCAGGCTGCAGAATCCACTCTTGCAGGTTTGTTGGACTTTCCAGTGCTGCCTTCATTGGCTTCCACCATATGGAGTTCATGTCATGATTTACAAATCCCACAAGTGTATTCCTCCTCCTTGACAGCCTCTCCCTTCTGGAGGAACTCCCTGTAGTCCTATTGATATCAGTCTTCACAAGAAGCATCAGTAACAGAGGAAGAAGGGGCCTGTGTCTGTTGATTCCCACCTATTGACTCACATGTATTTCTGTGGGGTTTTTTATTTTCCTTTGACATTTCTCTTCCTGCCCTGAGAGTGGTTTTGTGCCCACATCACCTACAGGACAGCACAGGAGAAAGGAGGCTGAAATGGAGCTGGTTGTCTTCTCCCCTGTGCACCTTCTCTTCTCTTCACCCTGCTGAGGGCTGCCACACAGGGCATGAGGCTGCCTGCCAGCATGATCAGGGGACAGCATGCATTAAATGAGGTGAATATTTGGTTACCAAGCATGGTAATGACCTCCTACCAATTTGGAGCTGCCATCAGTAAAAGCTGTTCCACATCACTGTCCCACTGAGGTTTGCTGTCTTCATGTTAAAGGTCAAAAGATACTTGTGACAGCCCAAAGCAAACAAGCCTCAAGTCACAAGACTGCACTTGCCTTTGCTCCCTGCTGTCTGAGTCTGGAGATGAGCAGCAGTGTGTCTCCTATGACAGAAGGCAGGACTTGAACAGTGCTACCCAATTGTCTGCCCTCTCCCATATCTGCCACTGGTGGTTTCATCTCATTCATCCTGGTGGAAACCAGCACCTTCAGGAAACAAGAAGTTTTGTTGCATTTGCATTCACAGCACCCTGGGCAGGCAGGAAGAGGTGACAGTCCAACATCTGCAGCAAATACACCAGCTGTGGTGGCTTTGTCCATCAGAGGAAATGCCTTCATGGCCTGTGGCAGGAGCCATGGGGTAAGTTGATTCCTGTCCTCAGTTTCCCATTCCTCTGACATTTTGGGTTGTGTCTCATTCTCTGAAAACATAGCAGGAATATATCTACAGGCTCTGCAATTGTCCACCTAGTGACAATACCACCCAGTCCTACCCCTTATCAATCAGCTTGCAAATTAGTGCCTCGAACACCAGCACCCACAGGGGCATTAGCAGAGACCCCAGGAGGCAGGACCCCATACATCCCGTCCGAATTTCTGCCACCTACTGGTGCCTGACAGCCTCATGAGAAGTGGAAGCTGAATGTGAATTTATTTATTCATCTTGGACACAGGAGGAACTGCGTTTGTGCATAACCTGACTCAAGTGCAAGGAGACCTACCTCCTGCTCAGCATCCATTGTATACTGGTAGCTCTTACAGTTCTGTCTGGCAAAGGCACAGCTATTTTGCAGAGCACTGCAGCAGAGCAACATGTACATTTTGCCAGCTCACTAGCAGTAAAATCAAATTAACAACCAAGAAGAAACATTAATCTAGCTTTTTCAAAATAAGGCTTTTGCTGGAAGCTACAACAATCACCAGCTCAAATCCCCAGCTTTTAGCAGGTAAAATTCCCGTCTGCAGAGATTGATCTGTATAAACCAGCTTTCTTTCTTTTTTTTTTTTTTAAATGATATTAAAGTCATTTCTCACTTTTGCCTTAAAAACAATTAAATGTTATTGCTTGTCAATCTTACTTAAGTGGGCTTTCTTTCACTGTCTCTGCCTTCCCCATATCTCTCTGCCATTTTCCCCCTTTAGGTTTCAATTATTCTCAAATATTATGTCATAAACATTATTACCTATTCACCAATAGCAGTACAGGTAAGTCTTGTTTTCTCCTATTTACAGTCTGAATGATCACATTTTAAAAATAAATAAATAAAGGCTTATCAAGGGCTCCTCTCTTCCTGACCCTTCTTGTTGTTTCTCTTGGTTTATGAGTGTGGGCATTTATAAACAACAGCTTTCAAGGTTTATGAGACTGATATGATGCTAGATGGTTTTTTTCACACTGTAAAAGAAAGCCATTCAGGACAGGAAGAAGTTTGTTCATATACTGTATTGAAGAACATGGTGATCCTGTCCCTACAGAAGCTGGTAGCCTGGGTCATGTACACAGCACACACAAGCTTTTGGGAAATGCTGCCCTGAGCTGGAAAAAAATTGCCAATTGATGACACCCTGCTCATACAATACCTGTGTAAACTGTTCAGGAGCCAGTGGCTATGCTCTTGTGGGCATGCAGTGTGTCAACTCTCTTGTCACATTACTTCTCTGTGGGTACCCCTTAGGAAGACTTCTTGACATTTTCTTTAGACACATGGACAGATGACATCCCTCTCCGTATTGGCTGGGTAGTGAGAAAAGCATCGTCCCCCCAAAGCAAAAATGTGCCTTCATAAATGATTTTACCACCAACCACCACTACCACATTGTGGAGAGATGTGCTGTGTAGTAATGCAGCAATCCTCCTTTGTTTCTCTTTCTCCACTGCTTTGCTAACTGCCATTCTTTGCACCGAAGGACTCTGCAGAAGTCCAGCCTAGATCAGAACAGCGTTTTGCAGGATGGTATAAAAATACCTAACAGGAAAGTGTGCCTTCCCTCAGAATCTCAAACTTACACTGAAAGCATAGAGGAATAGGGGGAAAGCATTACCATCCCTTTATCACAGAGCTATCAGCCACAGGTAATTCAAATTGAGGCAGCACTGAAGAATAACTCTCAGCCAGACATTTGCCATCATTTTAAGTGGGCATTGCCATTTATCATGGGCATGAACAGACTTGCCTTTGCTCTTCCTCTGACTGCTTGGCTGGGTAACTTTCCAGCCGTCCACATCCTCATGATAGAACAAATATTTTTGCACCACAGAGTGAATGAAAGCTGACATAAAACCAAGAGGCAAAAGCAAGACAGTATTGAGTCTGCTTGTCTTCACTAAGGTGGCCCACTAAGCAATCAAACAATTGCTTCTACTGGCATGAGGGAAGAGAATGTGAACAAGGAGCTGAGGGCAAAACTTTGGTTTTTAGGGGCAGTACCAATTTATGCAGATTTATGGCCATTGCCAAGCCGTCCTGCTTTCTTAGCTAGGAAACTAAAAAATTGAAAAAGTTTTCTAAAGAAAAGGAACATGAATCTGCTTTGCTTTCCCAGTGTGTCTGCAGCATGGCAAAGCATGCCTGTGCCACCCTCCATCAGTGCAAATGAAGTACCAGCAGCAGCAAAACTGTGCAGTTCAGGGGAGAGCTGCCCATGTGGTAACACAGGCTCTGCATGAGTTTGTAAATTGAGTATCTGCTACCACAATGAACACAGTGGATTCCCACTCTACAGTAGGTGTGATATCTGTACACATAAATGTTCTATTAGAGCCTTGCAGGGCTCTCAGGTCTTAATTCAATATTTACTAAGAAATATCAGTAGGCATGCCTGTGAAGACTTTGTACCTTGAAAATCATCATAAGGCAATTTGCAAATCAAGCAAGAAAAAAAAGCAGAGATTAGTTATTTGCAGAAACCATGTTGACTGCTAGGACAGCTTATCAGCAGTCACTCCATCCAGCTTCCTCTCCCTGGGTCTTGGACACAGAATGCTGCAACCAAGCCCCAGCCTTCTTCTAAAGTCCTTTCTGCTCACAGGTATCGAAGCAACCCTGTTCCTTCTTCCAAAATGTAGCCATCTGGGTTGCAGAAAATGAGTACACAAAAAATTACTTCACATGCCTGCTGCAAAATTATACTTCTGTCCTGGGTCTCACCACACTATTTGTCAATGTAGTGCAAGGCATCTGTTTCTGGGCTTGCTGCCAAGTCCACAGGACTTAGTGCAAAACTAAAGTTGTGAAAGATGTAGTTATGGAGCTATTACAATTTTATTTTCTAGATCCTGCATCATTCTGTTCCTTCAGGATCAGTGGGGACAGTAGTGTTTCAGATAACCTACTTTTCTGAAATGTACCTACCCTGTATTTCCTGGTGGAATTCTTTTTTTTTTCTCTTTTTCATTTCCTTTTCTATTTCATCTTCAGCTGTTCAACTTCCCCATCCAAACCAGAAAATAATTCACAATAAACAAATTGTGTTTGTTGGGCAAAGAAAAAATACACAGTGCCTTTGCACAGCCCTAAGATTAATTCAGTCATTTATTAACTAGGATGAATTTAGTCATTTGTCACATGAAAGTTTGGTCAGCAGTCCCTTACAAACTGGACAGGTATCTTTCCATCATCTTGAATGGGCCTTGTGTCAAGGCAGAAATTATTAGTAGACATATATTACTGTCATGTATGAAAAAAGCAAAGTAAATGCTTCAAGAATTTCCCAAAGCATGCCACTGATTACTGCTGAGGATGTGAATCAAGGACAGGTTTCACAGAAGAGAATCAGTGGAAATCCACAAGGACTCAGCGTTTTGCTGAATGTTTTGACTTGAATCACCCACAGAATACAGTTTCTTTCTTCATGCCTCCCTCCATTTCAGTGGCCTTTTCTCAAGGCTTACAGTCCAAAAGAACCCAAAATAAGTTCCCCTTTCCCACTGTCCTAATACTTCCAGTTCCCCTCCAACTGCTCACTGTAGTGCCAATGTATCTCTGCAAAACATAAATAGACAATTGCATGCAGAGAAGCCATTCTGAAGAAGCATTTGAACATGTTACTTCTGCAAAATAATTCTGGGGTGAAAAACATTCAATACTGTTGCTTCAGAGAAAAGATCAATCAGGATACATGAAGCCTCTCCTTTTCTTCCTACTGTGCTCATACGGTCTTTCATACAGAACAGTTTGGCCTCTGTATTGCTGGCTTTGGGGCTTAGGTCTGCTTCTTTTTCTGTAAATGAGCATCCTAACAAAGCTGTGAGAAGAATTTGCTAGGCTATGGATTGGGTTTCACACATGGGGCTGGCTAGGAGAGAGAGAGGACTGGCCATGGAGGAGATTAGCCACTAAGTTTAGGGGAAACAAGCCCATCCCAAAGACTGACAAAAAGTGACCATAAAAGGAACCCAACCATAATCATCTCCTTTGTTTTGTAAAACTATCTCTCTCCTGTCAGTTCAAAGACCTCAGGAGAGCACATTTATCAAAGACAGGCTCTAGAATTAAAGGATAGGTAGAGTGTGGACAAAAAAGTAGACCCCACAACTCTAAAGCATGTTTTAGTTCAGAGGTGCAGATGTTCTTAAGTGCTGCTTGAATAATGGTTAATTTACAGCCAACACTTAAACCAACATCTGCCATCTGAGCTGTTTAAATCTGCTGGGAATCTTAGAAACAAGAAAAGCCTTTTTAACCTGTATTACATTTTTCTTTTGAATGTTGTACTGTAATATATGTAACCTGTGTGTCTGCCTTTTTTCCTAATAAAGGTAGATAATAGGATTGTAGAAACATCACCGACATTAGCCTTAAAAAAAGTCAAACATGAAGGCTCTGTTTTCACCATGTTATTGTGATGTATTTTTATGAGTGCGCAAGAAATGCAGTGTATCTCTCTGAGAATGGAATGTTTAGTGGCATTGCTCTACTGCAGAATTGTTCAGTCCTCTCCCTTTGTAATAGCAGTGGGAAGAACAGCCACAAGAAAAATGCATTTAATTTTGCCATGTAAGTGTGTTTCTAAAATGTTTCTTTTATCCAGAAATTAAAAACACACTTAAAAAGAGAAAGTGCTCATCTTTCTGTCTCAGGACAAGCAAACTTATCAAAAGGACAATTTTATAGTTGTTATCTTGGCTCTCACCTCAGGCATCTTTAGACCAATATTCTGCTCAATACTGTAGATTCCATATGAACAGTAATAACAAACTTCCAACATGCACTGTGATAAAGTAATTTGACACTGAGGGAAGGTTTTTTTAACCTCATCCAGTTATATTTAATGCACTTCCTACACTTCAGGAGTTTCTAGAGCGCAGCTGCCAAAGATCTGCCTGTGTAACAACCATAAACTTCTGAATTTTCTGAGAACTCTCTATTTATGCATTCACAAGCTGTGACTTATGAGTTATTAAAAAAGAAACTGTACCTTCCTGCTCATATTGTGTCCTATTCCATGGAACACCCTTTATGTCCAGGTTCCCTCTGGGGAAAAATTAGCAGTGAAAATACTTGCATCAATTACTGTGTTACTTCTATTTAGTTGTCTTTGTCTCCTCTTTCAGCTACACAGAGTCAATCTTTTACATTATCTCCTACTTGGTTACCCATGAACTGGTCCACGACTTATTCCCTGCTTCCCAAAACACAGCTGGGATATTGAAGAGCAAGGAGAGAACAACCACAACCATTTTTAATAGACTGCAGCATTCCTAGATTAATTGATCTCCAAAAATATGGGATAAAGAGGATTTCCACAGCACTTTAAGCCATCTGCCCCAGGAGGTGCAGATAAGGAGTAATGTCAAGGGGTCTTTTAGACTTCCCTCAAAGTTCCTAAAGTTACTAGTGAGATATAGTACTACTACTTCATTCCCTGTGAATTTCAGAATAAGTTGTATAATACCATAACAATAAAATGTATTTGCACTGAGCCACCTATTTGAACATTAATCTTTTGCGTGTTGTTAAAAAACACCTTAGCTGTATGTATATAATAATAATTCACAAGACTAATTGGACAGCATGCAAGTTAGCAATTTTTCAGCTTTTGCAGTGTGGGTTCTAACAAAAGTGGTGAATCTCTGATACAGATATGCTCAATGATGCTCCATTTAACATGACCAGTTATTAATATTGTGTAAAAGACTGTCTAAATATGCATACATTTTAAGGGCATGTACTAATTTGAGCCATTTAGGTTTCTGATTTCCTGGTTGTAGGTGGTGGTTTCCACTTTTCTGCAATAAACCACAAATTGCTTCCTGGTCCTAGGTTTGATCTTGAAGAATGAACATCTGAACATCTTCTTATCTACACTTAATCCACAAATGGGTCTGTCAGGGATGTGGCAATAAATTTTAGCTCTTTCCTCAGCAGAGCTTATAGAACCCAGGTGCTTTGCTGCCTTTCTGTGAAGCTTCAGAATATTCTTCCTGATGGTATTCTGCAAGTCAATTAATGCTTCTTAGAGGGAGAGCACAACAGATAAAGAGAGAATTCAGCTAGACTATTGTAATACTTTTCTGCTTGTATTTCCAAGAGACAGCAAAAAAAGTGCTGGACATCAGATGGTAATATAAATAATGGAGTTCTACAACATCAGTAAAACATTCTGTTCATCACAGTGAAAGGAAAAAACACTGACAATGTCTCAAAGCAGAGTACCACAATAGAGTGTAATAAGAGCATCAGGAATGTACTTTGCTGCTATGTCACTATTGTAAGACAGTGCTCTAAGTAAACTGGGAGAGAAAGCAAATGTCTTTCTTCTGTTTCTGTGTCCCACTGTGAGGCATTATTCATTAATCATGAAGGATACTACAGAACAGAGACATTTTGTGAAACAGACTCACCTCTTTCATAAAAGCAGGCTTTTGATAAAAGCCTATTGCCTTCAAATGATGTTATACCATTTTACATCAGCAGATGATATATCTAGCCCTTTTAATATTAATTTTTTTAAGCGCTTATTTTGTATCTTCCATCTGCATAGCTGTTACTCATTCCAGCCTCCCTCTGGTTATTTAAGCACACGTGTAACTGTCAATTCAGGCAAGTTAAAAGCTCAGCTTCTCTTTTGCTATGTCTGGTTGTCTGATGGTAATTAGCCCAGCACTGTGTTTCCCCACAGGTGGCACAATAAGAAACTGAGTTTTTTCAGGGATAGTGACCATTTTTATGCTTTGCTTTGCTGAGGTTTATTCTTCGCTTTATAGACTGGTCTTGACTTTCTAATTTCCACAGGACGATAGAGAGCTGCATACAGATACAGTGCCCACAGCCTTCTCACCTGAGCTGGGGTCAGCTGCACCACAGTGTGATGGAGGTACAAACACTTCTTGCCAATATGTAGAGTAAACCTGGCAGAAAAGGCCCTTGTGTTTTGGCCACAGGCAGGTCACAAACTGTAGCAGAAAGATTTACCTTACAAAGCCACTGAAGCCAAATTAACCCATTTAAAATATCAGTTGCCAGGTATTAGGCTGTGACCAATATTGGCAGGAAGAAAACTGGCATGACATTACTAGGATGCAGCATTCATAAAAGTGGCACTAGTTTCCCTATGAGCAACCTCTGTTTGAATTGACCTGATAATTAAATGTTGTTTTTACCTTGTCTTGGCTGCTGGAGAGGGTTGTTCTGAAGAGCCGAGTACATGGTTTAGCTTTCCCACTAGTATATAATGAGGTTAAAGGGCTGCATGTATCCTTTTCCATTGATGCAAGTAGAGGTCTTTCTGCAGATACTCTGCACGTATAGAATATGCATACTCCATACATCTGGCAGAGGCACTGGCAGGCTGAGGTCCAGGCACAATAAAACACACATAGCAAGACTGACAGCTCAAACACAAAACTTATATGAATGAGACAACACTGACATGGAAATTACATTAATCCAGCAGAAACAAATATGTAAGGACAATCCACCAGATGAGTTAGGAATAAGAAACAAGATGTTGACACCTGGTCTGAGAAGAATTAGGACTCATTCCAACCAAGCACACAAAAAATTCCTTCACTGAGCAGAACTGGACCTTTTGTTGTTGGGGAACATTTAGTTGACCCTTGCAATACCAAAACTAATATACAAATTTCAAAACAAGAAACTGTTTGAAGGAAATACACTAGCCTGCAACTCCCTGTCAACTCTTCTGACCAACTAAAGCTCAAATTCTTCCTTTTTCCTACCCGCTATGAAATTTTCTGCCCTTTTTTCCCACTTTATATCAGAATAGCTTCTCCATGAGCCAGTCATTTTATCACTACACAATATACAAATATCCATAACCTTCGTGATATAGAGAGAATATATTTGCAAAGCATAGAACTGACCTCAAAAAACAATTTTTTTTCTCAGAAGTGTACTTCAGATTTCAGTCTAAGCTACCTCTGGGGGCTAAAAGCTAGAAAATGGTATACCTAGGAATTGTTCAGGGCCAAACTCTGCAGTCAGTCCCTACAATGTAAAAAGTACTTCGAGATGACCTCTCCTAGACTTACACAGCCCAGGTCTCATTAAGATCTTTGATGTAGTAGTATTTCATTCTCTCCAGAAGAACTGTTCTGCCACAAAGTGCACAGTGCTTCCAGCTGGCTTCAATGAGCTGTATGCACAATGCTCAGTGCTGATTTCTTTCCATAGTCATTTTCCTTTTGGTCAGGGGCAATGAAGTCAATGAATCTGCAGTGTCTTTCCTGAGTGTTTTATAAAGACATAACTGTGTCACAATTACAGTAACCAACAAAAACATAATTGGTGTGTGTGCTTATATTATGTTGCCTGTGATAATCTGCAGAATGATCTGTTCTCTCCGTTTTCTTTCTCTACCTCCTCTTCCATCTCTTCATTAAGTCAGTGAGGTTCTTCTGACCTTTCCCACACCTCTGCTGTGAATAAATGGAAAACCTCTTCAAAAGCTTGGTACTGACAGCTTCTGCTTTCTCAGACACTAATGCTCACATAGCCTGCTGGGTGATGTTTTGTAGAAATAATGATGAAATATTCATGGGAGCAGGATGGCAACAAGTAAATGGAGCAAAGAGACACAACAAAGCAAGACTAGTGGTCATTTATCACATTATTCAAAGCCCAAAAATGAAATAACAATGCAGTCTTCTGAACCCTGCTGGGTGAAGTGTGAGCCTTCAGTTAGGCCTATTGGTATCAGATTCTTTTCTACTGCCATGGCAAATCAATCTGCAGTCCTCTGCTTGCTCCTTACAGTGATAGCTACCACTGTAAAATCTGAGTATACCAACATGAATAGACCTTGCACCTTCAACAAGGCTCAGTAAAACACTCGTAGCAAGACAGCTCAAACACAAAACTTGTATTGAATGAGACAACAATGACACGGAAATTACTCAAAAATCAAGGTAATGGTCATGGCACCTCTCACAAAGTCCAAAGGGAGTGGAGGAGCTACTTTCAAAAAGATATTTAAAATTTATTCACCCATACTTCTTCCAGTCTCACACAAGCAAAAAAAGTTTGTAACAGGATACTTCTTTCTTGACATTTGTAAAATGTCATGGTTACCCAAGAACAAATTGGGACTCCAATGTTTAAGTAGCGATCTCCACTCACACAAGGTAGATTCAAAATATTAAGCAATCAGGATGGTAACACTTTTACAACTGCTTAGTAGAGGTGTAAATGTGTCTAAGCAAAGATTGTGGCACCTGGCAAGCAATAAGGATATAAGAACAGGTTGCCCTTCTCTTCATTAGTACAAAGTCACAGCATTTTGAACATGGATTTGATTAATCCCATTTATTACCTAAAATTGTAAAATGTTTTAGTAAAGCCAAGGCTTTTCACCTACTTTATCAGATCTGCACTTATGTGAAGCCTTCAACTTCACTTAAAAAAACCCACAATGGTCTATTGTTCTCTGCTTCACAAAATCACAGAGCCACTTCCCAGAGCATCAGTGAGAGGCCTGAGCCCCAAAAGCTTATCATTCGCAACTTGCAGAGAGCAGGAGCACAGCTCTGGGCTTGCAGCCTCCATGAATGGAGACCCTAGGACCCTTAGAGAAGCTCCTCCAGGGCTTGGCTGTTATCCTTGGAAAGCCAAAAGTGTTTATTACATGCAGCCAGACATTACTATAAAGAGCTTGTCCCTGTCTCCATCTCACTGTTCCCCCTCCTCCCCCCCACTCAGCACTGTCATGTTAAGTGCCCTGCAGCTCTGTCTGCTCCCAGGTGAATCAACCCCAGCCTCACAGCCATGGTGTTATCAGCAAACCTGACAAAGTGCTTTTTGTGACCTCCCCAGCTCACTGCTAAGGACAGTAACCAGGACAGGCCCCAGAGCAGATCCTGCAGGGACCCCATCAGGCACAACTCTCCAGACAGATATGACTCAGTGAACACCACTTCTGAGCTCAGCCCACAACCAGGTATTTAACCCAGCATGTATTCAAAGGACATCGTAGAACACTGTTGGAAGCCTTGCCAAAGCCAACATAAATTATATGCCTTGTTCTCCACTTCTTCTATAAATATGATCACTTTAACACACAAGTTATCTGGTCAATGATGCTGACTGTCTCAATCACCTTCTTCTCTCTCAAGTACCCAGGGTACCAGGGATGTGCTAAAAGAGGATATGTGCCATGATTGCTTCAGGCTGCAAAGTGTGTCTGACTGTCCTGAAGTTCCACAGATCACCTGTCCTCTCCTTTTTGAAGACAGATGTGATATTTGCCTTTCTCCAGTCGCTGGGTATATCCCCCTAGTCTCCCCAACCTTTCAGAAATCCTTTAGGATTACCTTACATGGGCGTAAGCCAGCTCCGTCAGCAACCTTAGGTGCTACCTGTGGTGTCTCATGACCGTGCATGGGTTGAGTTTGTGCAAGTAATCCTTGACTCAACCTTCATCCATTTGCTCATTGTTGTCCTTGAATCCTGCCTCTGAGGGCCCCATCAGTGAATCATAGAATGGTTAGGATTGGAAGGGACCTTAAAGATCATCAATATCCAACCACCCTGCATGGGCAGGGAAGCCTCTCACTAGACCAAGCTGCACAAGGCCTTGAACATCCCCAAGGAGGGGCCAAAAGAAGAAGTTTTCCTTCTTCTGAGCACCTCAGTCTGATCTGTGCCTTTTTTCATGTAAACTGTCTGCCTTATTCATCCCACAGTTTCCTTGCTTAGCCTTTCACTGTTGATGCAGCAGCATGACGTACAAGATTGGATTTTGATACTCATTTTGCCCAAGATAGAACATAAATGACTGCTATAAAAATAAAGAACAAATTCATAATGACAAGCTTTACATTACCCTGATATTCCATCATGCACTTACATCATGCAACAATTACTATAGAACTGCCCCTTCAAAATGTTATTTAATGAGCAAAGGATCCTTCTCCCTATAAAGAAATTATTTCTGTATATTTAAGGTTTATTTAATTGGAATCAGCTATCCCATTTCCATTCTTTTTCCTTATTTTCATTCCATTCAGCGGTTTTATCATATCATAGCTTTTTTTCAATTGAGATCCCTGGAGATACTTTACCAGGAGATTGCCATACTTAGACTTAATGTTCCTAGGAAAGCACATCAATGTAACATTTCTGAAAGGCCAAGTTGTTTCCTGTTGTCCCTTAGGAGACAATATCACTTCTTCCTATCGTTTAAATGTACTGAGAGCTTTTTGGCGCTGTGCCTGAGCAGAGCTGTCAAAATTGTAAATTCAAGTTATAACCCAAGGAGTGTTCACAATTTTATCTTATCCTGAGATGCCTAACATCAAAAGAAATACTAAGAACACAACCAGCCTTCTGCATCCCTGAAATGTGCAGCTGCAGAAGCTTCTAATTTAAAGCAGTCAAAAGCAGAGCTGCTGTTCTAGGGAAGGTTATAAATGAAACTGTGTTCCTTTCAGTAGCTGTGGTGAGCCAAGGTGAGCCCACATGGTGTCGAGTCCCTCTAAGATACAGAAATGGAAATATATGCATGAAGAACACAGACAAAGGATGGTGGATTACTCAGTTCCTTACAGCTGCAATTACAGAGGTATTTTCCTTTTCTTCAAGAACCAACAGGCTGAAACTGTATAGCCTGCTCAATGATGTTTATAGTCCAGACTCATGGAGGCAGAATTGGCAAAGACATGTGGCAAAATGAGCCCAAATCTCTCAAAACCCTAGCCAGCCCTCCAGAGTCCAAGTCCATGGCTTGACATATATTATGGTAAGAGAACTTGATTCACTTTTCAAGCAGTCTGAGATGCTGTGGCCTTGGACAGACATTTTGGCATACTTAATTTACTGTCCATCATTCCCCTTAAAAATCTTCTCTTTTAATTACAACTTTCACATCCCAAGGTCTTGAACCCACAGTAATTGTAAAATGTCCTAAAAGTACATAAAAGCATGGAGTAGGACTGCCCACTTTCAACAGTTTTGAAAGCGGATCTTGGTCCCCAGCTGGAAAAAGGTCACTGAGAATATTCTTATAAACACAGAAACATGTTAAAATGCAGTATTTTTTAATACAGTTCTTAGGTTTTCCAATTCAAGTATACATGTCTTTGACTGCAACATGGGCCAAGCTTGGAAGAACCCCAGATGGAGTACTCTTCCTGTATTTTTCATTTCAGATAGCTCTGAATAAGGTGAATGAGAGGCCTGAGTATATTTCTTGTATTTCATACTTGCTGCAATGTTGCTGAGAGGCAGTATCTCCCAGTCTTTTTTCCTTACTTACCTTATCATGAAATAGTGTTCATCAGTAAAATATCATTTGTTCATAAACATACTGTCTGACTCTACTACTGACCTGTATTATAATATGCAATATATATATATATCTATGTAGGAACCAAACTATGTTTTTGTATATGTGGGGTTTGCAAAAGCTCTAATGGGAAATGCATAGGAATATAACATTTCTCATGAATGCCATTTTTTCAGAAGCCATCAGCATATAGGTCCCAACTACAGTGAAGAGGTTATTTCAGGTGTTCTCAAAAGTATTGTGTGAGCTTTGGCATGTCTGTCTTGCCTCTCCAACAAGTACAATAGGATTCTCCATCAGACATCTTAGAAGTGTCCAGGAATCAGCATTCCCTGCAGAAGTTATGGATCCACCAGAAGGGGTCTTCAGCCCCTGCGTTAAACCCCAATGCACACTATTTCACAAGTAACTGGGAACTTGTGTCTAGCCAGTGCAGCATCATGAGTCCCACTGATCCTGCAGCTCTGTACAGGACTAATAGAGACCACTGGAGAGGACTTGCAAGCTGGGGCACTTCTGCTTTTCCCATCTGGAAGCCTGTGGTGCCCATCTCCCATAGTATAAATCCACAATCCTGCAGCACAGAGCTGGGCACCTCTATGCCACACAGGGGGTTTTCCACATCAGAGTGCGTATCTACACAGAATCACAGAATCACACAGAATCACAGAATCCTAGGGGTTGGAAGGGACCTCGAAAGATCATCTAGTCCAACCCCCCCTGCCAGAGCAGGGCCACCTAGAGTACAAAGGGTTTTCTTTCAAGGCTCTGGAAAGAGCCTGCCTCCATGAATTGAAGTGCTAAAACCAATGCCTTAAAGTTTTGTTATGAGGAAGAGCTCAGGAATGATGAGAGACACTATTTCCAGAAGTGCTGGTTATTCCCATATTCCAGTGACCCCAAGAATATTGGGAGTGTTTTGTGAGTCTGTGGTTAAAGATCAAAGCACATTTACAAATAATGGATTTAAGCTCTACAGGCAGTCTGGCTTCTTTCAGCTTTTTGAATTCTTTAATCCCAAATTTTTAACATTTTCAAGATACAACTTCAGGCCTTAAAGTATATTGCTGACACATTTACAGCTTGTATGAATTAATGCATGATGACTAGAAGGGAAAATATAAGTATCTATGCCAATTATAAACATACTCTTCATGTATACTGTGCTGCTTTTTGTATCAGAAGGACATACTAGAAAAGAATAGTGCATTTTTATATGGCAGCAGTTACAAGTAACTCTACAATAAATTTTATTGCCCAAATCTTTACTAATTCGATTGTAAGCCTTCATACACCATTGAGAATATACACGTAGTTTAAAGGGAAAAAAAAAATTAAGTAATGGTTGGACTTTTGGCTTGATTGGAACCAAATGTAAAAACACACTAGTTTTTAGGAACTGACCAGACCAGTACTTTTAAGACATACTGTGATTTGAGCTCTCATTTTCTTGAGTGACTTCTCTTAGAAATAGGAAAAATTAATTTCAGTTCCAGGATCATGGAATCACAGAATTATTGAGGCTGGAAAAGACCAGATCACCAAGTCCAGCCTATGACCTAACACCACCACATCAGCTAGACCATGGCACTAAGTGCCACATTCAGCCTTTCCTTAAACACCTCCAGGGATGGTGACTACACCACTTCCTTGGGCAGTCCATTCCAATGCCTGAACACCCTCTCCATGAGGAAGTGCTTCCTGATATCCAACCTAAACCTCCCCTGGTGCATGGTTTGTTTTCTGTGAAAGATGCTCAGATACACAGCCCTGAATCAGATCCCCTCTCTTCAGTCCATATGTTAACATTTTTCTGTTGGATTTCCCACTTTATTGACAACAGGACTTTGATCTCAGCAACCAAGTCTGCATCATACCAACACGGAACAGTGGTAGCGTTGTATCTAAGAAGGCAAAGCCATGGCCTTAAGATTTCCCAGTGGGGCACTCTATCCACCTCCCAGCAGGTCTGTATATTGGAGGAATCCTACACACACTAAAAGACAAGCAATACATTTTAGAAAACATCAGAGGGCTCACTGGGTGAGCAGTTTGGAAAAGTTACTGCATAAACTGAACTAATTTGGCAATTGTTCTTTCCCATTCCTTTTAGCATGATGAATCAGTAAGCAAACTTTTTATTTGAAGAGTGTCTTTGTATATGTATAAAATTCAAGATCAAAAAGAACATTAATTGTTCTCTTGTAAAAACAAAGATGCAGCAGAAGTATACAAATACAGTGCCACAGAATGCCTCACTCTCTTTAGAATACCGAAGTTCTAAGGAGCTTTGAAAATACCAATAGTAAAAATAAAAGACTGGAAACGAAAATTTTATCTGTAAAATGGTTAATTTCATGGAACTAATTTCTCATTTCAAGTTCGAAACCTGTGTATACCAAATTATGATACTTCCCACATGAACCTTCCCACATGTCGAAGCACGAAGATGCTTTACATGGTAGTGTGTTAGAAATATGCATCTAGGGCTCAAGTTGCCTCTTCTGACAGAAAGATGACAGTTTGAACTCCATGTCATTCAGCTCAGGGAGTTTCAGCAGAAAAAGGCAGCTACTGCAGCTGTTTCCAAACCCCTGATAAGTGTAACTCCATTAAAGGAAGTAATGAATTATAATCAGACTATGGAAAGAGGAGCTTTCTCCAATGTCAGACTTCTGGCTGAGGTCACCAGTTCAGCAGCATGACATAAAAAGTAAGGAAGCAGCTTTTTTGCACAAGCACCTTGACAGTATGGGTACCACCCTGCCCGGGACTATTCACACTTACATTCTTGCTCTTATAAACCAGAAAAAAATAGGCTGCAGGTGTTAAATTGCAGGTGGGGTCTCACAAGAGCAGAGAAGAGGAAGGGAATCTCCTCCCTTGATCCACTGGCCACACTTCTTTTGATGCAACCCAGAATATGATTGGCTTTCTGGACTGCAAGTGCACATTGGTGGCTCATGTCCAGTTTTAATGCTCACATTACTTCACCCTGATTAGACTTTAGAGTAAGTCAGGTATTATAACAAAGAAGAATACACTCCTTTTAGAATACATTTTACAGAGCTGTCTTTCAGCCTGTGACGTGCACACTATCAAAGTCCCACAGACTGCATGTAGTGCATCTGAAAAAGCTAATTAAAAGAAGCATACTGACGTCTGTTGGCTTGAATTCAGTATATAGTTGCTGCCATCTCCAATCTCCATTTATTTTAGGAGTCTACAAACTGACAAATGTTGATAAACACAGCTGTTTTGGCCTTGACTGTACTACTTAAGAAAGACTTGATTGACAGAATTTGTCCCTAACTTACACCACAGGAATCTTTCCTTTAGTTGGAGCATCTTTCACACTCTTGTATACTTCTGCCAACAATATGCTGAACACACAAGCCTCAAAAAAATGAAGAAAACCTATCCTATCTGGACTCCCTTGAAAGCAACCATGGTGCCCCTGCCCCTGGTAGGGACTTCAGCAGGACAGCAGCTGTTTACAGCCTCATCAGCAGCTTCCTTGTCCCTGTACCACTTCCACTGCAGAACTGAAATGATAAATATAGTGACATATACTTCCATAACACAGCCCACCTCTGAAATTTCTCTCTTTGCACTGTCTTTAGAGCACGTATACAGATTAAGTCCAAATTTGGGTATTACCACACTCCCCACTCTTAGGAGTGTTGGATCCAAAAAATGCTCAGATCCATGGCCCAGAAGTAAAGCTGTGCTGACTTGGCCTCTGTCAACGCCATAGGTACATGGTCTGAGGGAAGGCAAAGGAGAAATTATTAAGTGAGTATTATCTGTGTCATGTGTTGGCAATGTGCTCACTTAATGTGCATCCTATAAAGCCAGTGTGTTCAATCGATAGTCACCGTAGGGAGCCAAGCACTTTCACTGTTCATGCTCTGCTGACACTGGAAATTCAGCATTGTTAATTCATCTCACAGCTGCACAGCTTACATGGAGCCTGATCAGAAAGCAAACCAAAGCCTTGCCCTTGACTTCAGCAGACTCAGTTGTGCTGTTTTAATGCTCTGTTTGTGCTACTGGACAAAACTACCATGCAACACCTTCCAGACCAGAAGGGATGTTGGTCTTGAATTGCTGTATTCTCTGGGGCAATATGTTTTATAATGAAAGCACAGACACTGACCCTTAACTAAAACACAGCTTTAGATGCTACTGCCCCTCTGTCTTAACAAGTCCTATCTGCTGGACAGCAATAAAGAAGAAAAAGCCAAGTATCATGGTGTTGTCGGGGAGCATTTCAGTCATGTTCTGCACACATTATTTGTATTCAACCTAGCTTTGCCAAATTTCCAAGTATATTTCACATCCTCTCTGAATATATCTGTTGTTGTCATGGCACTATAACTTCATTTGTTCTCTGAGCTACACAAGCCATTACATTTATGTCATCAATAATTCGCTTCCATGCATATAGCTCATAGGCTGATCTATAGCTTTAAAATAATTTCTTGTCATCAGCATCTAGGCCAATTCTGTTCCAAAACTAAATCACAAAGTTGTCTGCACTCCTCTTCATGCCTATAGGTGTATTATCTTTGAACAGCTCTGAATGGCCAGGCCCTGAAGAGGTTTCACCTTCCCCAGTTCTGCCACAGGGTTTGCTTTGCATGCATCTGAAAAGGAAAGAATTGTGCAGATTGAGGCATATTATCCATGGTCCAGACCAGAAAGGTCACACCTACAATTCAACACACTATCAGTGCCTGTCCATTATGCAGCACGAATAAAACATGACAGAGAAGGTAGACTTTGAAAGCTGTGGATGTTTCAAGCATATCCTGCCATCCAGCCTTCATTGCTGATCCATCATTTCACAGATGAAGCACTGCAGAGAGCTGTCAGTATTGCTGTCACTGTGATGAATGAGGTGACCAGTTACAACTTTCTTGAACAATATACTGTGCCCATTTATTGTCAGTATTTATAACCCCCCTCTCCCAAGGTGCTCCTGGGCAACTACCATTTAACCAGTTGCTTTGTTTGTCTGAACTTGCTGGAGAGTTCTTGGAGTAAATACTTTATGATCAGAAACAAAGCAAGTGGTTCACAGATAAGAAAATAAACACAAGCATTTGCAGCAGCCATCCAGCTACACAGAGATGCTTATAGGTCAGCCATTTTAGCCACTGCAAACTGTGTTTTAATTATTTTATCCAGTAATCACATCTTTCATTATAAAGCACCTTAACAGCAGAATTACACTAAACTTCTATACCACAGGACAGGCTTAAAGCCTTTCCACTAGCTTATCACTCGTTGCTCTCCTATGTACATTTGTGGAATCTGTTTTAAGCTGGAGGAACAATATTTTCCACTTCAAAATAAGAGAGTCTCTAAGCTGAAACTAACCAGATGCGAGAGAAATTTCCTTTGTTCTCCCTTTTCCTACTTTCCCCTATGTATCTGTGTTTTATTACTACTAAAGACAGAATTCAGCCTTAAAGACCTTTGGTCTAGTACACCGTGACCATTTGTATAGTCTGCAATGAAGAAAATTATCTATGCCCTTGCACACTTACATTCTAACTTGGAGGTATATGTGAATGTTTATGTATTTTTTTGATATTAACAAGTGGCACTCTGATAAACTCATCAGCATAGCTGCAATATTGACGGGTTTCAAGTTTATATGGACAGATTTTTTTTGCAATAAAAGTCTTATAAAATAAATTTCTTTATATGTTGGTCCCTAAATCTTTGTTGGGAGGTATTTTTTCAGGTAAGTACAATAAGCATATATTTATTACTTCTGTTTGCAAATAGCTAGCTTCAGAAACAAAACAAATAATGTAATTATATGATTCCAACTACAAAATAATATTTTGTTGCACAGTCCTAGGAGCTCAATGGCAGATCTCAGGTCCCTTGACTCCACTGTAATGATCTCCCACAGCTGCTTTCAAACATATTCATTAATCAGCAAGTATAAAATGTTAAATGATGTATTTTGTTGTCTTTTTTTGTGGTTAAATGGGAGACAGAAAAAGAGGAAACTGCTCAACAGAAGTCTTGATTTTCCAGCTCTGAAGATACTACAGTGATAAAAATAGCAGTAGCCAGCCTTCATTACTGCTCACATTTGTTTTTCAGAGAGAGATCCATAAATCTTATGCTCCC
The DNA here is from genome assembly GCF_003957555.1 of Calypte anna. Lineage (NCBI taxonomy): Eukaryota > Metazoa > Chordata > Aves > Apodiformes > Trochilidae > Calypte > Calypte anna. Next base: position 60,454,987 of record NC_044274.1, on the reverse strand, counting down.
CTGAGTGCTTACCTTGCCAGAAAACTTTTCTGAGTCTGAAGAGGAGACAAGAGTGTGACTGCTTGCTATCTCACCCCTGCCTGGGCACATATTAAAGCCACCTCTTTCTACCCTAAGACCGCACCCATGTCTTGTCCCAGGGAGAATTAAATCATGTATCTGGAAGAAGGAAAATTAACAGCACCAACCTTCATGGAGAAAAGAAAAGCAAAAGGGATCAAACTTTTTTTTTAGTCTTTAGAAGGATATGAAAAAGACCTACAATAAAATACAGCTCTTTTTTTGGGCTTTAGAAGGATATGAAAAAGACCTACAATAAAATATAGCCCAAAACCCCAAAATGTTTGTGTATGACATCTGCTCTATTCAGGATGGGATCATGGTTCCTTTGTTTCATCTGCTGCCCCTTAACCTGGGTGAGCAGGTGGAAGACATGCTGCCTGTTCTCTAACCTCTGCAACTGCAGCTGATAGCTGTAGATCACAACATCTTAAGCAGCTCTAGCATGAACTTTTCCAGATACATCTCGACAATAAATTTGGTCTTTTCAAAATGCTAGGAAAAAAAAGCTTATATAGCAGGCAAAGAAGCACTAATGATGAATACCTGCCATGCAGCTGAAATGAGGCCACAACAGTGAATGCCCCAGAAGGTGCTCTAAGGAAATAACAAAAGCCAATTAGTGCTGCATATCCCTTTTTCATGGGATTTTGGAAATCTGCAGTACCTACAGTGCCTTACTGTGATATCTGAACACCAACAGTGTTTTTATCCTCAACAACTTCCTTTGAGGTAAGGAAAGGAAACTTCTCCAGTTGTGAGACTCAGATAATTAAGACTGAGACTGATCTGTCTAAATGACACCTTTGATGAACCCCTTAGGATCACTGTGCCACCATCTTCATGATCCCTGAACCATGCACAGATTTCACTGGTTTGAGAAAATGGCTTTTCATACTCAAGACAGAAGGTTCCTGCTTTGGAAAGAGGCTACTTCTCCACTGACTCCGTAGTTAGCATCTCTTTGGTCTGGAGCTCAATGTATGCACACCAGGTGTCTACAGGTAAATGTAATGAAAGCCCATCCCAGAAGATGGCCCAAAGTGATATGACTACCAGGACAGTAGAGTAGATAGCAGTGGTACAACATGATCAGTGTCAGTTCTCCCCTGTCAATATTCCAGAACGAAGCCCACAAGACATGCATGTAATGTCTTTCCCCACCATCAGAAGATTAAGATTTCTCCAAGACACAATTAACTAACTTTCAAAGCACCATTATATTAAATATCCATATTCTTTTTCAAATGTTCTGAGCCTGGCAATTACTCTATATACCTCATCCAACTGTTTGCAGCCACAAGCACTGCAGCCTGCTCTGGCAGAGATCTTGGGTTTTCCTTTTCAAGCCTAGGGTGTCAGCAGCTCATTACAGTTTGAAAAGTAACAGCACCTCTACCACTCCTGAATAAGCCTAAGCTGGTTTGGCTCCCCTCTCTTATAGATCCCAAGGAAACAATAGTCACAGAGCTTCTTTGAGTCTCACTCCTGCCCTGGCTGTGCCATGAATGCTGACATGTTCCCTGCACGTCACCACCCCCTTTCCACTCCTTGAAAGTACTGACAGGAGCTGTCTGTGTCCTCTGTCATCCTTCATCTCTTTACATTTTGTCCATAGCTTTGTTGGGAATCCTGTGCTTTTTAAACTTTTTTTTCACTCTTAAAATTACTCTTTACCTTTTCTCCCTTGAGTTTATCTGCTTCCACTTGCACTTCCACAAGCTTGCCCAGATTGCTCTGCCATATGTGGTACCTCTTCCAGAGTTAGAAGATAGTCCACCATCATCTTGTGAGGCAAGATTTAAATTAGAATCCCAACAGGTAAACACTTTTGCATTTTTCTAATGGGACTTGAGAAAAAAGTTACCCTTCTAGTCTATTTGAAACTTTCTGTAAAAATGTCCAATTATTGTTCTGAGACTCTCCATCCTTCAGTGGCAGAAAAAATAACAACAAACCTTTAGAGAATACACAACATCTGTTCCTTTCACATTTGTTCAAAGGCGTTAAGTTTCTTGGTCACTGCCTAACACAAAGAGAGCTGAGACTCCCTTCAGCACTCTGCACATGAGGTTTATTTCTAGTTAATGTTCTTCTTTCCATAATGTCACTCTTTACTACCTGCAAGATAAACTCTGGTAGAGATAGCACCAGAAGACTGTAAAGCAATCCTGCGCCACACACAAAATCTATCAGGAAGTAAAAGCCACAGAAGGGTTACTTTTTCCTAGCGCTCTGATAACTTCACCTGTCTGTTGCTACTTGCCACTGACTTATACAAATAGGATGCTTCTGGAGGGTAGTGCCCACTAAGGCAGGTTGCAGCTAGATCTTTCCAGTCTCTTTCCATGACATGTCTTCTCCTATAGTCTGTCTGCTTGTACTTGCTCTATGACTCATCCCTTCACATTCACAAGCAGAACATTCATCTATCAGCCCCTGCATAACATGCCTAAGATGCTTTATACATCCCAGTTAACTACCCACCCCAACTTCACAACTCCAATTGTCTGTGAAGTATTCAGCAGCATCAAACAGATGTGTCTTTGGCTGGCATCTCTAATGTGCTTTGTATGTATCTTTTGGCTGTCAGCCTCTCAAAGGGCCTGTGAAAAAATACTGTGGGATTACAAGTGAATAGAGACGCATAAATATCATTGCAAGCGTAGATTATGCTTCATATTTCTAAGTACATATCCATATAAGGTTTATCTTCTTGTCACAGATACTCTGCAGTTTAAGAGTATTTTCTGTGTCTTGTGGAGAAAGAATGTCATATGGACTCTTACAGGAGGCCCCTGTACACGTCAGCCCTGACTCCATCAAAATAACTCTTGTCCTGTTGCTAATGCAGGTTTTTTTGCATAGGACAAGGTATTCATCACTGCAGAGTAAAACAGTAAGGGATGAAGATGTATAGTTAGATATGTTACTAATGTCAACATAAGAGAGTATTGGTGCTATGAGATAACCCAGACAAGAAGTTGGAAGGTGATGCACACTAATTGCTGCTCAGGCTTGTATTCAAATACCAGTGAAAGGATTTAAAGAGGGATCTGATCCCAGGGAACAGAAAACATCTTTTCTTTTTGCTGGGACAAGGACAAAACCTGCCAGAAGATGCAGGGCTTTGACAGAGTTTCTGGGACCAAAAAAGCATCCGCCTTTCCCTCACCCATGTTCTGCATTTCTGTGCAAAAATCTTGTTCATCTGATTCTAAGGAAGGACAGAAGTGTAGTGCTTGATGCTTCTTGGATTGCTTTGTTCCTCCTTACACATAATTAAGCCAATTTGAATGGCTTCTAATCAAAGGGTGAGCTGAGATTGAAAGATTAGCCAGAAGTCATCAGTACTCCAAGTAGCGAACCCATTAAATATGCTGCTGTATTTCTCTTGATGCTTTGGGGAAAATGGCCTGGACAGAGCAGTGATGGGGAGGAAATAGTGGCTGAGATCTACACAGCCACGTGCAGTAAATAAAAATGCATGCTACCCAGCCTCTTGAAAAAGTACAAAACTTTCTGTTGCTGTCTGCTTCAGAAACAATGTAAACATGCTTACCTCCACACTGAAAGGAGTCAAAGTGCTTACATACACATCAGCAGCAATGTGTGTGTGTGTCTGTGTATGTGTGGAAGTATACATAATTATATCTATGTGCATATATCTCTGTAGACTTGTCACCCAACCAAGAATCTGCATTTCTCTGTGCAGTGTTAAAAGAAAGGTGACAAATCATTGACCTGTATCACAGTAGAACTGTTCCTTTCAGCTATACAAACTGGTGAACTGAAGCAGAATTAGAAGTTAAGAAAAGACAGAGATAAGACAAGAACAAGAAAAACTGACACAGCAATACCTCAGCACAGTCCTGCAACCATCGAAGGGGCAGAGAGATCCCTCAGAAAGTATCTCATGGAGGGTAAATATAATAAGATAATAGGGAACTAATGCTCCTTACAAAAGAAAGCACTCCAGTGTAACACAGAATAGTACCACAGCCCCAGTCACTCAGCCTTTGCTGAGGCAAGAACCACAAGAAGCTGGGCTGCCAGGGACTATCAGAACAGGATAAGATTGATGGCAGGTGAGAAGGTCAGCAAAGCAAAGAGATGTGGACAGGTGGAAATGAGAGGGTGGGTTACGAACCCGTGAGAAAGCATCCAGGCAAACAGGTCCCAGATCGATGTTAATGGCTCGTTTCCTGAGTGCATGGAAGTATGTTAACAATTCCTGAACCAGGAATCCTCTGAAGCAGGTAATCATGGTGGCAGATAATGGCAGCCATTTCAAGTCATGACCAGGTGGCTAAATGTGCCAATGTTTTGTAACCTTCATATTCTAAACACACACTGGTGTATATATTTATGATAGTGTATCAGGCCAGCCCATGGAGTTTCCACATCTACTGCAATCTTTCGTCTGACTCCAGCAGATAGATCATTCTCCTCTATTGGGAAGCCAGGTTGCCTATCAGTAGTGATTTTGTCCCATCTTCTGTGATCCTTTTTTTGCCTCCCTTTCTCATTACTTGCCCTTGGCATTGTTAACATGTTAACATGTTAACCCTCACTAGTCTTTTGATTGTTCAGTGATTTTAAGGCTGAAGTGACTTAAATCTTCTGATCTATTCTCATACATGACCCAGTCCATAAAAGCCCACGTGAGTATTTTCACAGTGGGCCCAAGGACTCACATTAGCTAAAATATTATCCAATAAGCAACTTCTCATAATCTGAGGACATCACAGGACAAGGAATTCACCTTTTGTCCTTTGGGTGTCAGTAATTTATAACTGAGAAGGCAGTCTTACTTATTATAAGACTTCCTGTCTATACTGAAAGTTCAAGAAAGAGGCCTCATAATTAAGAGATCCCATTGTACTCAGAGAGAACATTCTTGTACCATCTACCAGGGATCAAGATATCTAGACATTCAGTCCTTTTACAAACAAGTATAAGAGAAGTGGATGAAAGTTTGAGCCACCGAGGCATTCACTCAACTCCAGGAATGATGTTGATGAATACAACTGAGCAAGAACAGCTGGACAGCTGTTCATTGATTCCAACTAATAAAGACAGCTGGATTCCTAGTTATTGTAGTTCAGCATATAGCTGTAACCTTCAGGGGGAAAAAAATCACCTGCTAATTCCTGATTGCTCGGTGATTAACCTCTCATTCCTCCACAGGCATAGTTCTAATTCAAGTTATTTTAAAAATACTTTTAACAATGGCTATGTGGAATACTACAGATAGGCAGAAACCATTATCTGAAAAATACAAGAAGGAAAGTACATAACAGAAAGTACTTCCTTCTGCAGGAAGGTAGATCAGGATTACAGTGAATATACTGAGCATGGTTTCATGCCTTTTTGTAGGAAAGTAAACATCACACAGGCATTCTGAAACAGGGCTACAGCCAAGATAACCTGTGGAAGCACCCTTCACCTCTGGGACTCTGTGTCTGGTATTGCATCACAAGATTTTAATAGACCATTTTAAAAATACCCAGAGAATCATAGAATCATAGAACTGGCTGGGTTGGAAGGGACCTCAGAGATCATCAAGTCTAACCCTTGATCCACTACTGCTGCAGTTACCAGACCATGGCACTGAGTGCCACATCCAGTCTCTTTTTAAATATCTCTAGGGCTGGAGAATCCACCACTTCCCTGGGCAGCCCATTCCAGTGTTTGATCACCCTCTCAGTAAAGAAATGCTTTCTAATGTCCAACCTAAACCTCCCCCGGCACAACTTGAGACCATGTCCTCTTGTCTTGCTGAGGGTTGCCTGGGAAAAGAGGCCAACCCCCACCTGGCTCCAACCTCCTTTCAGGGAGCTGAATGAACTGAGGGAAGTTTCACCTACAGAGAAGGGACTGAGTGGTCTTCAGCAGGGTGAAGAGCTATTGTAGAATAAAAAGAAGTAGTCTGTTCAGCAGGTCCACAAAATCGGACAGAAAGTAATAATCTCAGGTTGTCAGAAAGGAAAAACCAGTTAAGACATTATTGTAGTTCCAGCTGAGAGTGTCAATGGAAAAGCACTGGCACAAGTCTCCTGAAGAGGATGCACATCTCCATCTCTGGAGATTTTTAATATGCTAGACAAAAACCCATCAGGAATGGTATGGGTGCAGTTAATCCTGCCTTAGGCAGAGTGAAGAATTGATGATGCTTTAGTCCTTTTCTATATATAGCTGGAATCAAAAAACAAACAATGAAGAGATATTGGAGCTGACTACAGTTACGCTCCCCAGTGAGTTCCAGATTGCATTTGCTTGATTTTCTAAATCTGAAATATGTTTTTTTGCTTGTATAGCAAAAATCTTTTATGCAGATAACTTATAAAGAAATTCACATCATGGCAAATTGCATCTGTAAATGCAAATACAGTGTGTGGAGAAAGATTATAATATTGCCTCAAGGTATTATCTGGAGCCCTATCTGCTTAGCTTATTGACAAAAGATGAGCTGCTTTAAACTGTCAGCAAAACATCTGTGACATCTTAACTGGAAATTAAACTGTGTTCCTTCTATCTGGAGTATCATTGTAAATCATTAAGATTTGAGAGATGGAATATTAACGTGTGATTTTTGATGATTCATAGGGCAAAACACCATAGCTGCCTTGCCACTGTGTCACTGTTCCTAAGGAAAATTTTAAAATGAGTGGAAAGATACAAGGATTGATGAAGAGGAGGATGAAAATGAGACCAAAAAACCCATGCAAAATAGATATTATAACTTAGAAAATGCAGGAGTGAGAGCAAGTTCATTACAGGTGGCCAAGCTTATTTCTTCCCAGCTATATATTGTAATAACCTGTATAGCTTTAATGCAAATTGCAGTCTTGACATACAGCATCGTAAAATCCATCTCACTGGTTATATCTGAGTTACACAAGAAATGCAATTAGCCCATTGTTGGCAATCAGAAATTATTGCATGATGTCATCTCCTTGATAGCCATACTTCAGAATGTTTCATGAGTTTAGCTTTTTGTCAACAAGGTGATTGATGGCTACGTAAGAAAGCAGAGCAAGCCATACAAAGTAGCTGCAAGCATCAGGCAACAAACTGGCAGGACTAAAGATAAAGCCAAAAAGCTGGTTTTATTGGCCAGAATATTTTACTTTGCTGCACAGCAGAAGCCCTGAGAATAACGGCAATGCGAAACTGTCAAATCATTAATTGGAAGTTTATGGCAGCCCTCAGTTCACTATTTACATCTGATGACAGATGCTAACTAGCATCATGGCTAACAGTTCTGCTGACTTGCTTTTTTGTACACAGCAGTACTAGGGAGACCATACCTGAAACATCTTGTTCACACATTATCCTGAAAACAGTTAAAATAGCACCCATCCATATTTTCATTCCCAGACCGTATACCCAGTCCCAGGCTCCAAACAAATTTGCTGTCTTCATGTTGTGCCTTCACATGTTACTTGGCTCTCATTTGCATGATTTTGTGCAAGATGTCAGGAACGTACGAAGTATGTCAGTATGCAAATGCTTTAGTTAACCTTGGGCATATAGGTTAAAACCAAGATGTAAACATACCAACATCACTAAACTGATCTCAGAAATTACCCCCTTCTCTAAAGACAAATATTAACTACAAGAGCACTGGCTGTTAAATTCTCTCAGCATACACTTACACAAGCTGAATAATACAATAAAAAAAATAACAAAAAGAAATCACTCCCAATAAGCTATTAAATAAGCTGCGGCATTTATAACACCCAAGTTCTAAGTATCCCAGTGTTCACTTAAAAGCATCCTTGTGAAAAGGAAAACATTCCTCTTTTCTGATTTCTGGCAATGGCTTATAGCAGAAAGCTGCAAATCAAAGGACTCACTTTACAATAGGGCATTTCTTGTTCCCCAGAAAGGCTTAGGCATTTAACGGAAAATAAAATTAAACCTAGGTGTAATATCAAAGTAGTATGGTTAATATAATTTCTTTCACATGCTAGAAAACAAATAGATTGCAGATGTTCCTGTTCTGTGGTAAACAGTTCACTTTATATATTTATTTATATAAAATCACTAGTGTAAGAATAGTCTGAAAGCAAAGAGAGCCATGATTTTGTAAGCTCTGATCTTTTGTTGTTTTGTTAAAATCTCTAAATAGCTCAGTCTTCACACCTCATCTTTTATTATCATTGCATAAGTCCATTTTCATCTTTACCGAAGATGTTAAAATGTTTTCCGTTTGCTTGGACTTGCCATACATGAAACAATAGTCCCCTCTTCTGGACTGATGCAATGTTGCAATTATTGCAGAGAAACCACTGCAGAAGTGCATTCCTGTTAACATTTACTAAGGTTTGAGGTTTCTTTCCTTATTAAACAACTTTATACTAACAAGAAATGCCTTAAGATCTCTACACAAAGAAGTCAAGCACATAAAGAAAGAGGTGAAGAAATCGATGAAGTATTGGACTGTGGGTTTTTGCGTTTGATTTCAGCTGAAGGCACCGGTAGCTACAACTGTAAGTAAGGATCTGTTACTGTCTCAGTAGTGAAACAAGAATTCTCTGGAATGCATCGACCCCCAAAGTGTCAGTGTTTAGAACAAAATAAAACAAAAACCCAAACAAAAGGCAACAATATAAACCTCTGAACTGGAAGGAGGAGTTTACTTTAAAGAAGTGTTTAATTCACAGTCTTGTGCTCTGGGACCTGAGCACGGATTATTGCATAGCTAAATACCAGCTACAGAGCAGACTAGAAATAACCTCCCACTGAAAGAAGAAACACTACACAAAGTAGAGCACAAAAATCGAAAGGGCCCAAATTCACAAAAAAAAAAAAAAAAAAAAAAAAATTGTCCCTCAGAGACACTAGTCTTCATTTCTACCTTGAGCAAAGAATTCAGAAACAAACTTGCTGAGAAATGCTAGCATCTGAACTAATGTTGGTTCTGTTCTTTTGTCCCATCTCCTTTTGTCCAGGACTGCTGTTTGCAAAAAACAGTCTAGAAGAGTTAAGTATGGAAGAGCTGAAACATCTGAAGAACCTACAGCTGAAGATAAATGGCAGCTACAGAGTTACATCTAGCAAACTGAAGTCCCCTATGGAACAACAAATACAAGGGATTTCACACTGTAAGCCTTCCTTCACAGACCTCAACAGTTCTTACCTTGGATGGCAAGGAGGAGCCTGAGAAACTTGATGGCCTCCACTCTGCTCCCTAAACAGCCCTTCATCCATCAAGTGGTGGGTGGGCACTGTGGCAGGACTTCAGTGTGCACAGATTTATCAGATGGCCTCCTGATGTGGTCTGGAGGATGCTGTATCCCTGATCAGAAGAGAAAGGGTGTCTGTCAGACACCTCTGTTCTGCTGAGGGCCACGGTGCCCCACTGGTGCTGGGGGGAGCAAAGGGCTGCTGGGGCAAAAGCAACACCCCTCCACCTGGATGGAGGAGCCCATGCATGCCCACTCTCTTTCCTTATACATCTCATTCTCCTTCCACTCACTTTCTCCTTCTTGCCCTTTCCCTACCCCATGGCTCCCACTTACCCACAGCCCAGGGAAGCAGAAGCTCCTACCTGCTCAGACCTGGTGCCTTTGGTTTGCAGCAGGTACAGACTGTGCACCCCTGTCATGGATGGGAGAGTGGAAGGTCTTAAGGTTGCTTGAAGAATCACCAACAAAAGTATCAGGGAAGGTGATTTCAATACAGATTTCTGAAAATGCTTCTTAGTGGCAAGGTTCACTCTCCTACTTACTGTGTAGAAGTGATGTGTATGGGCTGGAACTGGACTGAGGTGACATTCCTGAGATAATCAGGGGCAATTATCTGTATAGGGAGATAGGAGATTGTGTGAGGATTGGTTTGGAGTGATTTGTGCAGGGATCAGGGAAAAGCATGAGGAAGGCTCTTACATGGAGTTACAAGGTTCAGAGAGGACCCCCTTGCTTTCTTAACTCCTCTCACAGAGGAGTCAAGGTGTGACTGCATCCATTCCAAGTCCCAGATTTGGTCAATGGCTTACGGATAAGGTATTTAGATGTGGGGGGTTCAGTGTAGTGCTTTAACAGTGTTGCAGTGTGGCTCAGTGAACATGTACCATCACAACTTCCCAACAAAATGTCCTTTAAAATCTGTATGTGGCAGGGATGGCAGATGTGAAATCACTCAGGAGGCCTCCATGACAGCTCCAATCACCATCTCTTGCCTGCAGAATTCAGGTCTTGATGTGGCATAGCAGTCACTTGTCCCATACCATACAGCCAGCCTAAAGCCAGGGCAAATCTGAGCAGCATCTCTCAGAGGCAGGAAGAGAGGCCACTGCTGGCCATTATCCAGGACCAATGGCAGCTACAGGCACTTAATAATTAAAAAATTAAATTAAATTAATCAATTTAATTTTTAATTAATTTAAATTAAATTTAATTAATTAAGCATTCTTTTTGTTAAAGACTAAGACAAACTCACATGAAAAAAATCTGCAGGAACATCCATTCAGGAAAACTGAAGGGAAGAATCCAGGTTGCAGCCACTAACAAAAAAAAAAAAAAAATCCTTCCTGCAACAGTCAGGTTGAGTCTGACCATTCCAGCCTTGTGCATACCTTAGGCTTGCTAAATGTTCCTAAGCATTTCTCATAACAAAAAGATCCACAGAAACTGACATTAAATTAAAAAATTTAATTTAATACATTGCCTCCACATCTATGTGTTTTTGACAGACTCTCAGGTTTACACACCTGTATTTTCTGTTCCTTACTCAGGGCTGCTCTGATGTCCATTTCTGCACCAAGTCCTACTGAGATATGGATTTAATGCCAAGATTTTACTTTGGCATGCAAGACACATAGACCTGAAGCTGAGCTAAGGTACTGTTTATATTTTCCCATAAACCTTGCATTGCACGATCTGACCAAAATATGTTCATGGTGGAAGTTTTGATGCATCCAACTAATTAGAAAGCAGATCCCTGTAGCCAGGACAGGCACCTACTATAATTCAGAGGAAGGAAAGTAGCAGACAATATGTAAAGCAGGTGAAGGTCTGAGCTCTCTCCTATTAAAATAAGAACTATACTGATGCAAGCCAATTACCCCTGTCCCATGCCCTCCATGTCTGATAATTGAGTGCTGGGAAAGGTGCAGACATGGGTAACTGCTTGTGCTGAGCTCCTTCCTCTGTGGATCCTCAGGGGTGTCTGTGGCTGATCACATGCTATTGGATGTGAACATCTCTGCTTGCAAAAACAAGTGGAGAAAATCAGAAGAGGAAACCGTCTTGACTTACACATACACATCTTAAGAACTTGCTTAAACAGGTTATTGTCCCTCATTTTGTTACAAATATGGTTTTGAAAGTAACTAAGTGGAGTGTTAGTAGCCATGCTGTGAAGAAACTTTTCTCCTCTACTTCTGCATGAGGAGCTATTTCAGCAGTTTGCTGACAGAAGAAGCAGTTGTCAGGGTTTTAAGTGTGGTAGTTCAAGCTCTGTGACCTAGGTCAAAGCCTTGTCAGGGCCAACAGAAATAGGTTTCTTGGGTGTACTTGAGCCACTCAGAATCACAAGAAGGAAGTAATAGTGACAAGCAATAGGTATAGGAGACCACTGTCCACTACAGGGCTCAGGGGCCTCACATCTGCAAACCAGATTTATCATCTAGAGAGCTTTGCTGCTTTCCTGGAGCCCTCCTTAAAGATGCTGCACAGAGGCTATGGAGTCTCATGTGATCCTCTGCTACAGAGAGCTGCTTTTTTGTATGTGGACCAAAGGTACTAGCAGGGGTAACCTGAGGCATTCCAGGGGCACTGCTTAAGTGCATGAGGAATCTCCATGGTGCCTGAGGACTCAAAAGATACTGTGGTTGAACCACTCATTGCACAGCTGCTGTTCATAGCAGCCTTTTCATTTCCACAAGCACAATAGGCATGGTGAGAATCTAAAGAGTTTCACATCAACCTAAGAAGTACAAAATCTGGCAGAGAAAAATGGGTACTGTTGTGGTGGATATCTGCTGTATACCAGATTAGGTAGAATCAGGATAGAGAAGACCAGATTAGGGAGTACTTCAACACCCTAGAAATGCACTAGTCCATGGGGCCAGACAGGTTACACCCAAGCATGCTGAGGGAAAAGAAAGCTGATGGCACTATAAGGCCACACTCAATGGTCTTTGAAAGGCAGTGGTGATCAGGAAAAGTTTCAACAGACTGGCACTCAGATCAATCTTCAAATCAGGCAAAGGGGAGGATACAAGAACTAGAGGTCAGACAGCTTCATGCAGTCCTTTGTAAGATGGACAAAAAAATGAGGCAGAGAGCATTTCCAAGGGCATGAAGAATCAGAAGGCACTCAGGATTAGTGAGCCTGGATTTTTGCATAGGAAATAAAAAACTGTTTACAAAATAATTTCAAAGTTGTTGAACCTCTCCCTTGGTGATCTGCAGAACAGAACAGAGTGCCCTCTCAATCAAGTTTGCAGAACACAGGAAAGTGGAAGGAGTGGTGAGTGCAGGATGTGCTGCTCTTCAGGGGGCCCTCAACAGAGAAAGGCAGAAATGGGCAAGTAGGAATGTGATGAAGGTCAGCTGATGAGGACTAGCATCAGCTCCATGCTTGCTCCAGCCCACAGTTCCTCAAGCACACCAAGGGTATAGAGCCCCAGCATTGGGAAACAAACTGAGAATAACAAAATTAGTTGAGTAGGTTTGGCTGGAGTTTATTTTGCAGTTGGCAGCTCATCTGGACCTAGTTACCTTAGTGAATTTCAATGCTAAACAACACACCTCTTTGTGAATAATGAGACTGCTAATCTGGTAACCTCCCTAAATGTTTTAGATACATATGTATAGTTAGGAGTGGTAGATGAATCACTGCTAGCCAACCACATTTCATTGTTATTTTCCTTTGTTAATATTTTCTATGTAAAACCCTAGCCATCTCCTGAAAGGTGTGCTGGCTAATGTCAGATTCCCAGCAGCTTACTCTGCAGACTAGAAATAAAGACAACGATCTTGGCTTGTTATGTTCTCTCTTTTCATACTGAGTGAAGAAACCAGATTTTGGACAGCAGTGTATCTATATCCAGCAGGCAAGTAAAACTGCAGTGATGTACTTGGTTCTCCTTCTGTGGTCCAGCAGCCATAACCCCAGGACAGCAAAAGTGCTGTAGGCCATTCCACTGCCTCCCATATCAACATGCCCACTGCTGCCTTTTCCTAGGCCTTGATCAGAGCAGGGAGCCTGTGTCAGCACCAGAGGAGGGACACAGTGCCTGCCCAGCCCCTCTTCCCAGCACAAGCTCCCTTACAAGACAGGGAGATAGGAAGGTCACAGAGAATTGATTGCATCACTGGTGCACAGAGTCCCCAGCACAGACTTTCTCCAGCAATTTCCACATTTTTTTTTCCTTAACAGTGGTCTAAAGTTTGTCGTATCAAACAGATCCTGGATGCAGCTGTGAACATTTCCACATGAGGAGGCTCAGAGGAGATGGCCACAGTCAATGCACTGATGATGCTTAGGGAAGAATAAAATGAATGATCCCAGCTATTGAAAAGAAAGTTAAACTTACCTCTTTGGAAAGGAGACCTGAGGATAGCTTTTTGCTTAGATTAAGTGCCATGTCAGTTGAGTGATGAACTGCTTGTGTTAGTGGCCTGAGTTAGTCAAAAGGTGTGAAATTCTTCCTGAGAGAGCCAGACCAGTATGGGACTCATCCCAACATAAGGCATAAAAACTGAGTAAACAACAAAATGAACTTTGAAGGGAGTTACAGGCTCGAGCTGGCTTCAGCCCATGTACTTCTTCCCAGTGGCTGAAAATACCCAGTTTCATACATACAAGACTAGCAGTGGGAATTTCATTTGTATTGTGATCCAACTGCACGTTGGCAACTGCTATATGGTGCTTGTATGGTGATTGCTGCTTCTCTCTGCTGAATCAAAATCCCACCTAGCATCAAGTGTCTTCAAATAAATAAACTTGGTAGTAACACATCACACCTTTCTCATGTGGAATATCTAGAAAAGCTTGATCAGTGTATTGGACAAGAGAAGCAGCAGGACTGCAAAGCAGCACGGTAAAGAAGCACCCCACCACACAGTCTGCGTGTCCAGGGGGCCTCCATTTACTCAAGACAACATACAGAGCAGGATAACTCAAAACGTCTGAAGTGGCCACCCCTCTGCAGCATCAGGGGCAGATGCAAAGATGTAAGACAACAGGCCCATGTGTACAACCTGCCTACCAATGTAAGGCCACAACCTCATCCAAGAAAAAGAGGTAGCAGGTCCTTTCTGACCTTGATTCAGCTTAGTTTTTAATTGCTTCAATAATACATTGATAATAAGAAACCAACAACTTTGCATGTATCAAAAAGTAGAACTCTAAATATATTTATTACTCAGTTACATTTGCTTTTCATTGCACAAATTTTGTTTTTATCCCCATGTTTGTCAGTTTTTTACAAAGCTGTTAGGAGTTTCAGAAACTGTTGAAATGATGACTTAAGTCTGTTTAGGCACAATTCATTTACACATCACTCCATTTCCTCCACGTTTTTTCTCTATGTGAAAGATTTATGGTGGCATTTAAGCTCCAAATTGAAATACATTTCACTGTCTCAAATTGTAAGTGCATACTGTCTGAAAAAGAAGTTTTGATTAAAGAGTCTCACCTTATCAAATGTTGCCAGCAAAGTTTAAATGAAAGCAACTTTGTTTCCAGAAATGCTGAAATCAACACAACTCTAAGATCAGAACTATGGTGTCCCACCGTTTTCTATTATAGCCAGTCATAAGATAACAAAGAAACAGTCCTCAAGAGGATTTAAAAATCCTCTGCAAAAATCCTCTGTATGAAAAGTAAGAAAAAAAATCCAGCAAATAAAACATATGATATCAAGGGAAGTACTATATCCCCTGGACTGCTGAGGCTGTGTCAAGTACGCTCTCTTCACATAAGCACAGAATCATCTGAGTTGGAAAGAACCTCTGAGATTGTTGATCCACTGCCACTGTGGTTACCAGACCATGGCACTGAGTGCCACATCAGTCTCTTCTTAAAAACCTCCAGGGACAGAGAATCCACCACCTCCATGGGCAGCCCATTCCAATGCCTGATCACCCTCTCTGTAAAGAATTTCTTCCTAATATCTAACCTAAACCTCCCCTGATAGAGCTTAAGTCATGCCCTCTTGTCCTACTGGCAGCTGCCTGGGAGAAGAGACCAACCCCCCCCCTGGCTCCAACCTCCTTTCAGGGAGTTGCAGAGAGTGATGAGGTCTCCCCTGAGCCTCCTCTTCTCCAGACTGAACACCCCCAGCTCCCTCAGCCCTTCCTCACAGGACTTGTGCTGGATCCCTTCACAGCCTCCTTTGCTCTTCTCTGGACCTGCTCCAGCACCTCAATCTCCTTCCTGAACTGAGGGGCCCAGAACTGGACACAGTACTCGAGGTGTGGCCTCACCAGGGCTGAGTACAGGGGCAGAATCCCTTCACTGGGCCTGCTGGCCACACTGTTCCTGATCCAGGCCAGGATGCCATTGGCCTTCTTGGCCACCTGGGCACACTGCTGGCTCATGTTCAGCTTCCTGTCAATCCAGACTCCCAGGTCCCTTTCGGCCACTCTGTGCCCAGCCTGGAGCTCCCCATGGGGTTGTTGTGGGCAAAGTGCAGGACCCGCCACTTGGCCGTGTTGAACCTCATCCCATTGGGATCAGCCCAACTCTCCAGTCTGTCCAGGTCCCTCTGCAGAGCCCTCTTGACTTCCAGCTGATCCACACTCCCACCAACTCAGTGTCACCTGTGAATTTGCTAATGGTGGACTCAATCCCTTCATCTAAATCATCAATGAAGATATTAAACACAACTGGGCCCAACACTGATCCCTGGGGGGACACCACAGCTGCCAATTGGATCAGTACTGTTCAGCACCACTCTTTGGTGGCCTCCACCAGTTCCTACTCCAGCACAGAGTGGTCATGTCTGAGCCCTGGGCTGACAGCTTTTCCAGGAGAATGCTATGGGTGTCAAAGGCTTTGCTGAAGTCCAGGGAGACTCCATCCACAGCCTTCCCCTCATCCCCCAGGCAGGTCCCCTGATCATAAAAGACCAGGTTGGTCAGACAGGACCTGCCCTTCCTAACCCCATGCTGGCTGCATCTGATCCCCTCTGACAGGCCTGGAGTTTCCTGGGTCCTCCTTTCATCCCTTTTTGTGGATTGCTGTGACATTCCCCAGCTTCCAATGATCTGGAATGTCCCTAGTGAGCCAGGACTGTTGGTAAATGATGGAGAGGGGCTTGGCAAGCTCTTCCCCAGCTCCCTCATCATCCTGGAGTGGATCCCATCTGTCCCATAGACTTGTGAGGATCCAAGTGGCTCAGCAGGCCACAAACTTTTCCCTCCAGCATTACAGGGGGACTGCTCAGCTTCCTATTTCTCTCTACAAGCCCCAGAAGCAGCTGTCCTCAGGACAACCTGTCTTACTGTTGAAAACTGAGGTAAATAAAGTGTTAAATACGTCAGCCTTTTCCTCATCTTTGGTAACTATGTTTCCCCCCATGTTCAACAAAGAATGGAGGTTTTCCCTGCCCCTCTTTTTGCAGTTGATGCAAAAACTGCATCTCTAGAAATACTTTTGGTTATCCTTAATTGAAGTGGCAAGACTGAGTTCAAATTGTGCCCTCATCTCTCTAATTTTCTTTCTAAAAGTCCTAACTATATTCCTAAACTCTTCCTGAGTAGCCAGCCCCTTTTTTAATAGTTTTTAAGATCTTTTTATTACACTAATTTCCTACCATATCTCCCTGTTCAGCCAGAGCAGTCGTCTTCCCCCCTGGTTTGCCTTCAGGCACACAGGGACAGGCTGCTCCTGTGCATTGAGGACTTGGTCCTTGAAGTTTGTTCCTTCCTGGAACAAACCCCTTTGTTTTCAAGGGCTGTTTCCCAGGGTACACTTTGAATCAGTCTTCTGAAAAGGCCAAAATCTGCCCTCTGGAAGTCCAGTGTAGAGGTTTTATTGTTGGCCCTCCTTGCATCTCTGAGTATTAAAAACTCAATTATTTCATGGTCACTGTGCTCCAGAAGGCCTCCAACCACTACATCTCCCACCAGCCCCTCTCTGTTTGTAAACAGAAGGTCTAGTGGGGACCCATCCCTGGTGGGCTCATTTACCATCTGGAGAAGGCAATTATCCTCTATATGCTCCAGGAATCTCCTAGGCTGCCTCTTCTCTGCTGTGTGGAGTTCCCAGCAGACATCTGGCAGTTTAAAGTCACCCACGAGAACAAGGGCTGGTGATCTGGAGACATCTGCCAGCAGCTTGTAGAGTAATTCATCACTCTCATCATCCTGGCTGGGTGGCCTATAACAGACTCCCACCAGCATGTCAGCCTTATTGGCCTTCCCCCTGATTTTGACCCACAGGCCCTCAACCTTATTGTTACTGACCTTGAGTTCCACAGAGCCAAGAGACTCTCTAACATATAGAGCCACCCCTCCACCTCTCCTACCTTGTCTGTCCCTTCTGAAGAGCTTGTAGCCATCCATGGCAACACTCCAGTCACAAGAGTCATCCCACCATGTTTCTGTGATGGTGACTACATCAGAGTTTTCCTGTTGCACAGTGGCTTCCAGCTCCTGTTTGTTTCCCATACTGCATGCATTGGTGTACATGCACTTCAGCTGGGCTGCTGATTTTACTCTTAACTCAGGCTTTCCACCTTTGTGCTCATCTCTGGAGAGCACGGTTTCAACCCCCTCCCCCTTCAAGCCTTCGGGTAATGACAGCCTGGCAACCGAGTGCCATATCCCTGGGACCACCCTCTGTGAAAATTGCTTTCAAGTTTGAAGCTGTCAGGCCTCTTTGACATGGCTGAAAATCTGTGAGCTTCTCAATTTCTTACTTTTTTCTTTGGTGAGAAAGTCGGACCACTTCTGATGTATGATTCATAGGTTTGGATTAAAGCTCTGTATATGGGCTGAGCTGCTTCTGCAGGTAACTGCACACTGCAGAGTTGTCCCAGAGCACAGGAAAGTCCATTGCAGAGGAACAGAAGTTAGCTGAGGTTTGTTTCGACAGCTTTGTTATTAATATTATTTTTTTTTTTACAAAAACGCTATTAAATAACTGACTGATGCTAAAGGACTCTTCCTGAAGAACAACTGCCCCTTGCTGCAAAAAGAAACAACAGTATCTGTGACTTTTTAGCACCCAGATCTATTTTTGCTATTTTACAATTAATAAAATCTTTTCTAAAGCTGGGTGAAGTCTTTGCAGCAGAGCAAAAGGGATACCAAGGTCTTTTTGTGATGCTCCTATGTAAGAATATTTAGTGCCCATGAGCTCCCTGCTGGCTATTGCTTTCAGTGATAACCAGATAGGAATCTCAGATAAGCACAGTCAGTGCACAGCCTTTAGTTCCCTTGCTAAGGAGTCCTCTGTAGGAATTTCTGACTTTGGATATTTTATTTTTTTTTTAAGATCCTTGAAAATAACTAGGCTTCAGGGAACTAATAGGGCATAGTATTCATTCCTACATGTGTCACAACAGAGGTGCACAGTTAAAGGTTAAACAGTGATTGCTTGCCCTCCTTGGGTTTAAGACATCTCCATAAGCTCTGCATTTGGGAGAAGGAAAAACATTCCCTCCCTCCAGTGCTGCTGCTGTGCTCAGACCCTGGGGCAACTGAGATGGTACTCTTCTGCCCCCACCATGGGAGCAAATGCAGGTATATCCCCAGGTCCCATGGAGGCAGGCAGGTCTGTGCACTCCCTCGGTGCTGCACACTGCAGCTGCACTGCATAAAGCTGTGCCAGCCCCAAAACCAAGGACATGACCTGCATCCTGAAGCTATTCTTGCCCTAAAAAAGGCAGTGAGCTAGAAAGCTAGTGCTGAAGGGCACAGAGGAGTGTGGCTCCAGGGCCTGGGGAGGCAGAGAAGTCCTGCCTGAGGGATCACAGAATCATCCGGGTTGGAAAGGAGCTCTGAGATCATCAGTTCCAACCCTTAATTCACCACCACTGTGGTTCAAAGACCATGGCACTGAGTGCCACATCAGCCTCTTTTTAAAAACCCCCAGGGATGCAGAATCCACCACCTCCCTGGGCAGCCCATTCCAATGCCTGATCACCCTCTCTGTAAGGAATTTCTTCCTTATATCTGACCTAAACCTCCCCTGTCAGAGCTTAAGACCAGGGTGCAGGGACTTAAGCAGCACAGGAAAGAGGGAGCCTGCAGCTGAAGGTGGCTGCAGGCATGGAACAAGGTGCTGGCACCTGGAAGCCAAGAAAGCAGCAGCTGAGGGCATAAGGAAAAGCAATACTTCTGCAGCTGGAGAGGGCTGCTCGTGACTAGCCATGGTCCTATGATCCTGTGGCTGACACCACATATCTAGCACCATTGCTGAAAGGTCTGAAAGGGGGTGGATGTCCCACTCCCTGATAATCCTTTTGATCCCTCTTAGTAAGCCCCCTGCTGCCAACTTGTACAGCTTTAAATGTTGTCCTCATTTGCCTGATGAATCCCCATAGGACCATGTCCAGCAGCTGACTGTGGCTGGTCTTTGGCAGGAGAGAAAGAAGGCCACTGACTCAAAGGACCCAGAGAATTTTGCTGCACCTGCCTCATCTCTGGTGAGGACTAGCCCATATCACTGTCCCTTTAAAGAAGGATCTCTAAACACCAAAGCACCTTTATTCATCACAAAAGCGTTGGCCCTTGGCAGCCTACTACTTAAAGCAGGACTATCCCCAGAACCAGGTCTGGGCTGCCACAGCTTTGCTGAGCCACTCAGTTGCAGGGCCAAGCTATGAGGTGAGAGAAGTGAGTGACAATCACTCTGGGGCTAGAGGTGCCTGTGAAGCTCAGCTGCAGAGTGGCCTCCCAGGGCAGGAGGACAGCAGCCACAGGAGACACCCTGCTGGGTCCAGGGATAGAAAAAGAAGCTGTCAGCTGCCTTCAGTCTCTCATGGTCATGTCATGTGGAGGGAGAAAAAAAACTGGTTTTGCCTAGAGCTTAACAGGTCCAGCTCTTCAGGACCAGAAGAGCAAGATTTTCCAAAGTCTTTCGCTAGCATTAAATGCATGAGCTTCTGACATGAGTGAGCAAGCAAGCAAAGGGAGGCTGATGAAGTGCAGCAAGTCCATCAATAATTGTTGATGATTAAGGAAATGTATCCACCACAAGCCAAATTGGTCTATGCTGCCTGAAGCCTTGATTTTTCCCCCAGAAAACAAAACAAAAAAACAAAAAAAACAAAAAAACAAACTAGGAAGATAGCTGCAGGAACAGGAATCTACTCCAGTTTCCAGGGGTGTAAAGAGCTCCAGGCCAGCACTCTCAGTATCTGCCTGCGTCTGCTTGAAGGTTTTTGATCTCAAGCTCCAGCTGTTTAATTTGAACATTTCTCTGGATTACAAGATCACGTAGTCTACGGATTTCTTCCTGCTGACGATAATACATCTGCAAGAGCTGTAAAAAAAACACATTATACATCCTTTACATCAAGAAAAAGCAGCTTTACCTGTCAAATGCCACCAGTCCTGTCACATCACTTTTGAAAGAAACAGCATTGAAGGAGGCCTGCAAGTGACAGACTGACTGAACATTCTGCTATCCACTAGCCTGGGTTATGAGTATGGGTGTTCCTCAACACCATTTAGTAATGCTACATCTACCGAATTCAATGAAAAAATTAGAAAAAAATAACCTTTATACCACTGATCACTCAAAGAAAGCATAGACACAGAGACTTTCTGGAGTTTAAATTCCTGGATCTGCCACATCTCCTACCCTGACCTTAAGCAGGTCCTTTTGCTGCTTTTTTCCTGTTGCTCATGCTGTCCTCTCCAGCTGGAGCTGGAATGGCCTTTCACTGAGCTTCCAGCAGAGCACCCAGTTCTGCAAGGTCTCCTTCTGTAACCTTGGGACGCCAGCTCAGAAACATGCAGGAAAATATTCTTTTTCATACCACAGGGAAATTCAGTTGTGGAAACTCCTGCCCCATTGAGTTGCAGATGCTAAAACCTTGCAGAGCTGATAAGGGGAGCTGAGCACACAGATGGGAAGGAAACCACTCACGGACTCCTAAAAGCCTAAAAACAAGCTGCATGACCTTGGAAATGTCCCTGAGCTGCCAATGACAGGGGTCTGCAAATCACTGCAGGTTTTGTTACTATACAAGGAAGGAGATGGCCACAGGTCTTGGAGCTGACAGGCCCTTTTCTGGAGCCATTCGCAGGAAGAGGTCACAACCAGCAGCCAGCACCAGTGGTGCTGCACTGTCCAGTTGTGCTGAGCAGTGAGCTGCTGAGGCAGAGCCAGCCTGTTTCCCATGTCAGAGTCCCTCATATGGTTAGGTGCTTAAGACTACACAGATACACAGGGTACACCCCCTCCTTCCAGAGAAATCTCTGCTGCCTCACACAGCATCCCAAGCACAGGTCTCATATAAGGGTTACACTGCATAAACCTCTTTTCTCTCTCTTCTTGTAGGTCACAAGGATCTCCTTGACCCCAGCCAGCCATCAGGCAGGCCTATGCCATAAGAATGCCTAAGAATCAGGAATACTGATTGTTCCCTTCTTTCCAGACCCCCTCAGCCAGGATGCTGCTGGGCTACCTTTCTGTCTCCCATGTGGCAGCCAGGGATGAAGTGCTCACACTACCCCAGATCTGCACAATAAACCCTCCCCAGATTCTGTCACCTTGTGGATAACCATCCCTTTAACAGCCAATCCTGGGCTACCTTCCACAGCCCCAGCCCTCACCCCAGGCATTCATACCTCATTTTCAGTTTTTGGTGGTGGACACTCAAATATGTCAAAGTGATTGGAGAGGCATATTTGCTCATCTCCTGGCAATTTCTCCTCCACTTTTCTCTGTTTCTTGTAGTCTTCGATCTCACTTGGCTTCTCCAAGTCCTTCAGTAGCCTCCTTGTCCCACAACCCTGGTGCTGGTTCAGGTCAGCAGCTTCCATGAGTAGGTCCGGCCCGGGAAACTCTGGTAAGGAATTCACAGCTCCAGAGCCTGGTTTCAAAGATACCAGGACAGGTCCTATGGAGAGAAGTAGACAACAGGCTAGCACTCACAAACAACACTCAGAAATGAGCTGTGAGCAATTTATTCAAAAAGCCTGCAGGGATGAACATGGAAGCACCTGACTGTAGTGAAATGAGGCAACCAGGTGCCACTAATTGCCAGGTAGTAGGCATGAGCTTGTGTTAAGCCCACCGGTGCCTGATTAAGGCAGGCCCTAACTGCACACGAGCAGGATTAGGGGGCCAATAAAAGGTGAGGCTTGAAGCACAGGCTTGGCTCACTCCTGAGCAAGCCTGCAGAGAGGTTAGTTGCTTTCTCTCAGCACTGCCTGAACTTGGTAGCACCACGAGAGCTCATCACCCTTAGGGTGAGGCTTATGAGTCTCGAACCCACGGCCTCAGCATTGCTCGGGTTTGTCTGTATAACTACATGCTAACCGGCTGCGCCACTCATGCCTCACCCTAAGGGTGATGGCTTAACACAAGCTCATGCCCACTACCTGGCAATTAGTGGCACCTGGTTGCCTCATTTCACTACATCTGACTGGAGAGGCTTCACAGTGTTTTAGCCACCAAATTATTCCAGCTTATGGCCACATTTGTTATGTCTCTCCTTTTTTCACTTCCTCTTTCTCTGGCAGCTAACAGGGCAGAGAGCCAGCGGCAGCTTACCCAAGCCCTGGGGGGCTGTAGGGATGGGGAACTCTCCTTGTGCTGACCTTTGTTAACTCCATTCAGCCACTCTTGTGCTGTCAGTGCTGGCTGGGCTCCTGTGGTCAAGGGGTAGATGTCTTCCTGGTATGATTCTGACTGCAAGCAAACAAAAGTTAAGAGTCACTATGTTAGTGAAGTTTTGGCTTGGAAGCAACACAGTGGATTGTGATGGAGTGTTGGGGTTTGACCCAGAAGGCAGCTAAATAGCCCACAGCTGCAGGACACCAAGAGTCACAGAGAAGAGGCACTCCCCTCTTTTTCACGGGTATTTGTCCCAGACATTAACATGACCTGAGGTTAACTTACCCGTCGAGGCACAATCATAGAGATGGGCTCAATCAGACTTTTAGCTGGGATCAGTTTGTAGAAACGGAAAATCTCACAAGCTGACACTTCAAGGCCTCTCTTTGGCATTGTTCCTGGTGGGACAACATGAAACCAATGGGGTATAAATCTCCTGAGGAAAGTTAATGTCATTTGCCCTGGAAACAGGGCCACCAAACAACAAAAGGGGTCAGCATCAGCTTTACAACAGTATAGTCTGAAATCTACACCCATATCTGCCTCAGTGCCACAAATTACAAGACTCTATTTTTTTCCCTGTCAGACCATATTGTTGCAGAGTCTCTCAGTTTTGTGTAAAGACTCCTGTTCCTTATATATTTCCATGAGTTGCAACTAGAGTGACCAGAGCTGAACAGAACTGGAAGGTGATGCCACAGGAGTTCAACTATCAGGATCACCAGGAAGGGATTTCAGGACACCTAAACAAAACCAGCATACCTATATGCATCTGTCTGAAAGCCCAGTATTCCCCCTGCAACACTGTCCCAAAGCAGAATGGAATATGAGAAAGATGTGAACAACAACTCTGTCAGGGACTAAATAAGCCACATGAGGTCTCAAAGTACCTGGTAACCTCAGTGGAGCTCTCTCCCATAACTTGCACAGTCCAACATCTACGGCCACGTCAAGTCCCGTAACAAAAGATTATCTGTCCTTGTGGACCTTGCTTCGTGGTGTCCTACAGAAGCTTTGTTTGATACTAATACTAAATTATTTAATTAAACAGCAGATCCTATGGAAGTAGAAACAATCTATGGACTGTTCCTGCTTACATTATATACTCATTTAACTGTGAATCTATACTTCACTCCTCTACATTGTATTTTGATTTTGCAATACTGCAAAAGAAGATTTATACAAGAACCCTAGCAACATGTGTGATCAGAAGACAGATCCTGCTAGAGAAGTAGATTTGATTCACTCAGGCCTTTTAAAAACACTTGCACACTTCCTTTTCATGGAATAATTTTTGAAGAGACTACAACAACATAAAATCAAGATTTGTGCACTGTAAAAATTATAAAAGCTGAATAACTGAGACATTCCAGTTAAGTTTAAAGTAATTTATTCCTTTCCAATAACAGGAGAGACCTGTAAGTACAAATCCAGTGATGCTAAATATCTGTACCAATGGTCCTGGAAGAATAGGAGTGTCTGCAGGTTTGTGTGGAGGGTGGCAAATGATCCTAGAAACACATTAGTCTATAAAGGAATATGACTTAAAGAAGACTGGAGAAGGTTCCAAAAAGTGCTATCAGTAAGGGCTGAGGGCTGAAAGTCAAATTCTGTAGTTTGAATAGGTGAAACATTGGGTAGAATGCAGACAGATATTAAGCAAGGGGATCCAGTAGAGGAGAGGTGACCTAGCTACAGCAGGTCTGTCTCTAAATAGGAAATGAGAGTACAGGAGAAGGTAAGCAACTGACAGAGCACCCATTACCAGAGAAATACCAGAGTAGAAACCATGTTATGCAGTTCACAAAGGGCAAGGAGCATCCTCCACCTTTAAATCCAGACTGTCCTCCCTTCCCCACCTCCACCAGGTGTGAGAGAGAAGATACAGCAGTGACTGGTGAAGCTTCCTGGCCCAGGCAGCTTCAGAAAGGATCCCTCCAAGCTGTGAGCATGTAATATCACCCGTGAAATATAGTTGAGCTGAGCTGAGCCAAGCTGACTATTGTGCTCCTGTAAACATGAGTGGAGACTGGAATCTGACCCACTTGTATTTCTAAATGACATTTTGCATAGTCCTGGACTCTGACAGCCTCTAAAAGAAGCCAGCATCCAACTGTAGCATTAGACATACACTGCCACTCACCAATTCCCTTCTGTGGTAAAGGAGAACGGTATTCTGTCAGGTAGTTCAGATATGGTTTCTCAAGGCTTATCTCATAGTACCGTATATTTCCATCACCCTAAAGGAAAACAACATCGCAGAATCACAGAATCATCTGGGTTGGAAAGGACCTCTGAGATCATCAAGTCCTACACTTAATCCACTACCATTGTTGTTCCCAGACCATCAGTCCCCTTAAAAACCTCCAGGGACAGAGAATCCACCACCTCCCTGGGCAGCCTATTCCAATGCCTGATCACCCTCTCTGTAAAGAATTTCTTCCTAATATCAAACCTAAATCTCCCCTGGCAGAGCTTATGTCCATGCCCTCTTGTCTTACTGGCAGCTGCCTGGGAGAAGAGACCAACCCCCCCCTGGCTCCAACCTCCTTTCAGGCAGCTGTAGAGAGTGATGAGGTCTCCCCTGAGCCTCCTCTTCTCCAGACTGAATACCCCCAGCTCCCTCAGACATTCTTCAAGCTGTTCCTCATAATCCAGGCTCTGCTGTTCAGCACAAGGGTCTATGAAAAAGGTCTGGCCCCAGAAGCTATGATGGCTCAAGAATGAACCAAATATTTACCCTCAAATTCTTAAGTAGGGAAGTCAGGGCTCTGCAGTGTACCTCCCCAAAGTAAACATGGTATATCTGCAGGGGTAATTGTGGCCTGATGCTGCAACACACTCAAGCACAACCCCACCAGCTCACATGTGTAGAGTAAGGTGCTTCAGGAGCATCTTTGACCTTAGCCTGATACAGCACAGTCTGGGAAAATAATCAGACAGGATAGCATTTGCTGATTTGGAAAATACGTACCTTTCCCACCACATAGAGCATGTGTGTGTCTGAGTCATAGAAGGGAAACAGAAGTCCTGAGGAGTCATCCAGATCTTCCTCCAACAAAGGCACAGAAAGGTCACTCTGGGCAGGACAGAGTAAAAACAAGCAGCTGTCACCTCACGTCAGGGACTCCTTACCTGAACTCCACCTGGCAGCAGCGTGTCAGTGCAGCTTGGTAATAATCCTAGGCTATGGCCAGCTGCCTGGAGCAGAGGGCCATGCACAGACTTCAGAGCTCTGTGGGTGTGTAATGGGTGTTCTGTCCCTGATTCTGAGAGCACAACCTCAGGACATGTGTTCCTACCTGTAGATCATCTCAGGCACTTGATGACACTTTGCAGTCAGGTACAATAAGAAATGCTGCCTGTCTCTAGGCAAGCCACCAGACTCAGGGAGATGGAGGGGCCTTCAGGACATGCATGCATAGCACACTGAATCACTTGTGCTTCCTCATGACCTCTTGTCAAGATATATATACATATATATATACCTCCACCATAGTGCACCATCTACCACAAGAACAATATGCATCAGCTGAGCAGTCTCCACATGCACAGTGGGAAAATGCCCACTGCAAGGGCAAAAACTCCCATCAGCTTCTTATAGATAAGGTATGTAGGAGGACATAGCACACCATTACATACAGAAGCTTGGCATGTCTTATACAAAGCTACCCCTGCATTGCTGAAAGGAGAGATGCCACAAGTACCAGCAGGGCAGAGTATGGCAGCCCATGGGTGCCATTGTGGCAATTGTTACATAAATATGTATTTATTTATGGTTAATAAAGACTTGGTTCTGCAGGCTCCAGAAGCCTGAGCTTCTGTTTGTTTAGATGCAATGACGACATGGGTGGACGTGGACCATAGAAAGATGCCTCCAGGGCAGGTCCTGTGCCAGTGCCTGTCTGTAAGGAAGCTGTATATACCTGGCCTTGCAGGCCATCTCTCTGAGTTCTCAAAATAAGTGTGGCCAGATTCTTCAACAGCTCTGAAGGCAATGAAGCTTTGGTGTGATACCCGTGATGTGTCAAGGGCACAGCTCATCTTCATGGAAAGCCTTCAGATAGGAGCATAGCACTTCGCCTCTCACATATGCAAAGCAGCTATGTCCAAACACAGCCAAATGGCAAATCATAGTCTATTGTTCTGTCTAGTACAAAGGCTGACAGCACAATGAAGAGGCAAAAGATCATGCTGCAAGGTCCTTTGAAGACAGGGACAAAGAGAAATGCTGGCAGAGGACTAGCATCTCACTGCATATGAGAGGAAGAGAGGACAGCAGGGTTTCATAGGACTATCAGCCTTTATTACAGGAGATCATGTCTTGGAAGTGGCCAGTAAGTGCAACTTCAATACTCCAATGTCAGAAATCATAAGAAATCAAAACCACATATTTTTCTCCATTAAGGGCTCCACCTGCATAGACTTGTCTAGAGCTCATTTCTCTTTCCAGTGGCTGTCACGATTTGCCACTAACACCAGAAAGATTGCTTTTAAGTCAAGAGCTATAGTGATCACCTGAAGGTCCTTTGAATTATTTCTTCCTGCAGTGAGCACAGCATTCTCTTTGTCCTGGTAGATTTCTACGATAAAAGTTTTGAAAGATTCTTCAGCAACTCATACTCATTTAACAGTGCCACAGCAGCAAGACATAGCACCCATTAAGAACTTGTCGTATCACTTCTGAACTGCTATTATGAACCAATTCTTGTGTATTTGGCAGGAAGAAATGCTGAAGTGAGAGTAAAAGAGAGAAAACTGAAGCTGGTATGGGTAAGATGGGTAAGCCAACTCACTTGATCCCATAGTGCAATTTGCCTATTATTCCACCGAGATGTTCCAGTAGAGAACAGCTTTTTCACATTTCCAAGGAACAAGACTTTATTAGCTTTGTGAGACTTGCAGCTGGCTTCCTATAGGAAGAGAAAGGACACTGCATGAATAGGAGACAGCACCTGTTGCATAGCTACATTTCATGTTACTTAAAATTCATGTTACTCTGATTCTGTCTCTCATGAAAAGTCTGCTCACCCCACTAAACCACAACTAGCAGGATTTCATGGGGATCAGAGAAAGGTGGCCTAAACTCTTTAAGGCCATTCTCAAAAGTCCTACAAATCTCTGTAACTATTGATTCACATATGTGCAGTTCCTGTTAGTTGCAGGGCTTTCTGTGTACACAAATCAGTGCAAATACCTACAAAACACAATCACCTTCACCTTACCAACAAAGTACAGGCAAAAAAGAACAATCAAGGCAGTGGGACAAATGTACATATGTCCACCTGTCCAAGCCCTCCCAAGGCATCCCACAGAGGACTGCAGGAGGGATCTATGAAAACAGTGCACTTCAAGACAGGTTTCAGGGAGCAAGGAGCATGACAGTAAGAGGCAGGAACCTGGTTTTGATAATAACTGTGACTGTTCCACAAAAAGTAGGAGGCACTAACACCATCTGGTGCCTTGGGCAACACAGGGCACGGGTGTATCTTTTTTAATCACAGTGAATCTAGCCAGAAGCAGAAATATTCCAGTATCAATATCCTTAAATCAGATGGACCAGAAACATCTGAACCCAACCTACTTGTAGGACTGTTCCTGCACGAGGGTCTATCAGGCGTATCTTTCTGTCCCTGCAGGCTGTGGCAAGCAGACTGCCATCTGTGTTGAATGACATGGAAAGGACCACATCTTTGTGAGCATCAAGGATCTTCACCGGGTTTGAGATTACAGGCTCCCTAGTGTCAAGGTTCCAGATCATTATCTGGTGCAAAAGAAGAAAAAAATTAGCTGCCTGCCTGCCTTTCTGGGGACTTTGTGTGTCCTATTCACTTCTTCCTCTCCTCTCTACCTATGTCTTACCATCGTAAGTGGCTGATCTCCAGCATTTTAAATAATTCTTAGTACTTGCATCACAACATGAGGGAGACAGTGTCTGCTCAGAATGTCCAGTATTCTATTTTCCTTTGCAACTATATTTTATACATAAAAATGGTCAGTATTAGTGAAGATACTTGCACTAGCACAAGAATGAAGCCAAACAAAAGTGCATGGTCTTGCATATTGTTACCAATCCAATAGAAGGACAGACTAGACTGAAGTTCATCAGAAAACTAGCAAGTCCTAATGAACTTATAGCAATGTTCTCTGCCTTTGGGGTTGCCATAGAATTTCCCCCTGAAGAAGGCTTCTGAACTCTTTGGTATTATCTTACAGCTTGAATTTAAAACAAATTTCACCCAAACAGGGTGCCCCATGCAGAGAGCTCCACAGAGAACACACCCACCTTGTAGTCATAGCCAGAGCTGAAGAGGATGTTACTGGCAGTGGGATGCCATTCGATGATGCCCACTCTTCGAACATGCCCAACAAGTTCTTTCTTTGGACTGGTGATGTTTCTCGTTAGCAAGTGCTTGGGGATGTCCCAGATTTTAACCTGAAGGGCACAGGATGGGTCTTCGTGAGATTCCTGAGTAAGGAGGTAATATGGAACTTCCCAATAACTATTACTTCCTTGTTATAATTATACCCTTAGTAGTGAACAGGAATGCTCCCAACCTTATTGAAAGTCAGTCCTTCAAATTGGTATCATTAATTTTCTGTAGGCCTGAATGCTCCTCAGCCTCTATCTTTAGCAAGCAGTTCTACCATTTTGTTTTAATTTGACAATCCCACTCTTATACCTGGCCAAGTTGTCAGCACAATTATGAAGTTACTCCCAAGGGGAAGTAGTAAACCACAGATATTGCAGACTTTGTGTCCTAACAGTTTTGGAGCTGGAACAAGGAAATCCAAAATAAACTTCATTAGAATCTCAGAAGGTATTATAGCAGTGACTGATCTAAGCAGTCAGACATCCCGTGTGACCTGGTAAAGGAACTGAAAACTCCACCGGTGAGATGACAGCTATAGTGTTGCTTGTCCCATAGAAAACTGACCATTTTGCACATGACAGAGCCATTTGACAAAGTACAGAGAACTCCAGCTAGCCACAAAGCCTATGTTCTGAGCAGAGAGAATAGACAGCACCACACTGGAGTCACTCAACACTGGGAGCGTGCTGTCTCATAGCAGCAACCCTGGGTACTTCTAGAACAATGCTGCATGAAGACAAAAATTTTCTTTTCTAAGAATCACAGAATGGTTTGGGTTGGAAGGGTACCTTAAATATCATTTAATTCCAACCCTCCTGCATGGGCAGGGACACCTCCCACTAGACCAGGTTGCTCAAAGTACTGCCCAACCTGTCCTTGAACACATCCAGCCCCTTGAGGTTGAAGGAGGGAATGGAGGAAACCTGAAAAAGGGGCTGAACTTATGCAAGTAAAATGAGCTTTTCTTATTGCCACCCTAGAAGAACAAGTACCTGGGATGCTAATTGATGATTAAATCTTTAGCAAAAATTATTATGCTTGTCATAATTTTTTTAGGACTTAGCCTGAAGCAAAAGCAAAGTGATCTTTGAAGCAGAAGTTCATGGAAACTATCCGCACCTGCCTGAGTCTCCCACTCTTTCACTGATGAGGATCACACCTTTCTAAGCCAAAGAAGGAGAGGAACAACCTCTGGGACCTGCTGCGAAAGATCAGGAGCACCCTTCCCAACCATATTTAGCCCATTGAGCCCATCACAAAACTAAGGACTGTGGGATCCAATAACCTCCAGATGAAATTCTATAGCGGTAAGAGAAAAGCATCATGCTCTACAGTTTCAACAGCTATCATTAAAGGCATGGAGCTGAGAGTAAGAAGGGGGAAAATAGATTGTGTTCATGCTAATAACTGCCTGTGTGAAATATTTACTCCCCATGCTATGAAATGTTTGGTGGTTAAACCAGGGAAAGTCCCTGGCTTTAATCTCAAGATGCATTAAATGGCAGAAACTGCCTGTGCTTAGCATGCAAAAGAAGCAAGCAGGAACCATCCAAGAGCTGTCTACCCTCCTGCATCTTGAAGAACACCTAACAAAGTAAAAGGTACAAGAGTTGCCCTTCCTAGAGGATAAGCTCCCTCCCCCACACTGTTCAAACTCTTGGTCCCTTGTCACTTGCACTGGCTTCAGTACTAAGCCTGTCTGAAGCAGCACTGGGAACTACAAAGGGTCTCAGAAGTTCAGAGGCTCTCCATCCCCTTCCATGACCAAAAGTAGTAGTCTACCATGCTTCAGTTACACACCATGAAGGACAGCCATGGTACACCAAGGTAAACTTCAGAAAGGGCAGCTAACAGCCAAGAAACCTCTGGGGAATGAGGGCAATGGGAAATTTGTACCCTCTTCACAGAAGTCTGTGGCCTTCCTCAAAAGATCCAAGGAGACCCAGCACAGTAGGAGCAATCATATGCATGCTGGCACAGCAGCCAGAACTGCAGCTTATGCTAATCCACAGAAATGGCAGACAGCACCAGATCTTTAACAACAGACTGCAAGGAAGGCTTTGGCTCTAGTGTCCAGCCCAAAGTAAGTGGTGGACACCTCTGGGGCTCCAAAGACTTTCTCATGCTTCTCTCAGGACATAAAGAGTACTGCTGTGGAGATGTCCCAACTGTATAACCAGTCTGAGCTCTCCAGTACAGGCCTGGACAAGACAGATCTTGACCCCATGGAGTCCAACAGCAGTCACTAGGATGAGAGCACAGCAAATATGAAGAAAACTGTAAGGAATTTCTTCAGTCCAGGAACAAGAAGGTAAAGGTGAGCTTTTCTGGCTGCCCTTCAACTACATTGCAGGAAGGCACAGAGAAGATGGGGGCAGACTCTTTGGAGGTGCACAAGGCAATGGACACAAATGGCAATAAGGGCAACTCTTAGGCATCAAAAGAACACTCTCTTCCCTAGAACAGTACACAACACCTGGAAGAAGAACCTAGTGAGGCTATGGGATCTCTAGCCTTGGAGATCTTCCCAACTTATTTGGACAAGGCTTGGAGAAACCTGATCAACTGTCAGTCAAGGTTTGGACTATATGACCGTCACAGGTCTAGCTACCAGGTACCAAGAAAGTTACACTAAGAAACACAGACTGCTGCTCTCCTTTACTTAACAGAGAAGGAAGAAGTGTCCCTACACCATGTCACTGTGCAAGGGATCCCTAAGACCCCATTTCCTGGTACTAGGATGATGATGAGAGAGTAGAACCAAAGAGAGAGTACAGTCACAAACAGCAAGATTTCTTAGAACAACTCTTGGTGCTGAGGCTAGAGACAAACCCAGAGTTTTATTCTTATCCTGGAGAACAATCCAATATTAAGTTTCAGTAGAAAATTGGAAAAGAAAGCTGACAGTAGAGCTGTCTTAGTGCATAGACCCCAGAATCCTGATGAACAATAGAATAAACACGATCCAGCAGCATACCCTGGCAGGAATAAAAGCTAGCAAGTGTGGAAAACCAGGAATATAGCTAATAAATCAAGGGAAGCACTTCTCCACTTTACTCAGCAATCATTGAACAACAGGTGGAATAATGCATCCAGTTTTGCAGCTCCCAGTGTAAAAGAGAATCTGATAAACTTAAAAGAGTCCAGCGGAGGCCACCAGGAAGCTCAGGGTGCTGCAGCATTTGCCCTGTGAAAAGAAATTGAGGGATATGGGCTTGCTCAGCCAGGAAAAGAGACAGCTTCAGGGCAAAGCAGTAGAATCCTTCAATACTTACAAGACAACAGAAATCAGAACCAGGCTCTATCTTGAAATGCAGCATGGGAGGAAGGGATACAGTGGTCACTACACTGGGGCGGTTCTGACTACATATAAGGAAAAAAATTCCGTATGGGAGCTGCGGAAACAGGTTGCCCACAGAGGTGGTGAAATCTGCATTCTTGGAGGTTTTCAAGACTGTGCTTCCCAGGAGACGGGGATGACCCAAGTTCCTTTCCAACAGGAATGACTCTGTTATTCTGCAATTGCAGAAGGAAGCTTCAAACCTTGTGCTCAGCCCTCATCTGAGGCTCAAAACAGAGATCATGGCAGTGCCTTTCTGCATGAAAAACTGGCATACAGGTTGGAAGATAAAAGTCTCACAGGCAGACCAGAAATCAAAAGAAGCCTTCAAAAAATCATTCATATCCAAGGAAGCAAAGGGAAATCACTAAACAGGAAGGACAATTCAAAGAGTCTAGACTTCCAGATGAAGAGTGATTTTTTGCAGAGGTGAAAATGGCAGAGGATGTGCACCAAGCCAGGGCTTGAGGAAATAACAAAGGAAACCTTTCTGATGCTGTGGGAGTGAGTGAATATACCCACTGGAAGAAAACATGTGGAATCTGGAAAAAAAGCATAGCCGTTAATCAGATGTCCTCACTATTAAGGAAGTCACCATCACACTTTTGACAGGACATGGAAAGCAACCTTTCAGTATGCAGATCTGGGCTAAACTATCATTTGTAAATTCCAGTCGGTCTGCACCTAAACTGCAGAAAAATATGTCACTGCATCTTAATTACACTGACTTCAGCCAAGCCACTTAATGCAGAAAAGTATGATGCAAATTCCTCTGCTACTCCATAACTGATCCCGCATGACTTTACAGAGTAACTGAGGCCAGGGACAAGCTCAAACTTGCTTTGTGGGGAGTTAATCCAAAATAGCTGTTTCATCTTATTTTAAATTAATATTCTGGGGCTTCTCTCATGCAAACACACACAAGAAGACACAAGCCCCCCAAAACAGATACTACACTGATTTTGGTATATTATCTGGAAGGCACAACACAGGTCTGACATCGAGATTTCATCCAAGGACCTTCTGGTTTCTTTCCTTTACCCAAAAGCATATTAGCCCAGTAATAACACAGAGTACCAGCTGGTAAACTTACCGTGGCATCTTCTGAACATGAAGCTATTACAAAGTCATTGAAGGGGTTCCACTTGATGTCCAGAACACTCCCTTTGTGCCCACATATTTTAGGATAATGTGGGTCAAGCTTGCCTGTCTGGGAAAAAAAAAATCACTGAAATTAAGATGAGTTATGGAATTACAGAACATTTTCAAGGAAGCTCCAGCAAGAAACTTGTTTCTGCTTGTTATAGTCCAGATGTTCTGGATGTTGAGAACAGAATTTTACTGTCCCTGCAAGACAATTGATGATACCGAGGAAAAGAGGATGATGATACCCAGGAAGAGGAGAGGAGAGCAGAGGAGAGCAGAGCAGAGCAGAGGAGAGCAGAGGAGAGACTCAGGCCTTCCTAAGTACACACTTCTCTCAAGAAATCTCTACACATGCAACAGTCAAGATAGATGACACTAGAAGACAGCATTTGGTTCAGATCAAAATAAAACTTAGGAGGGAAAGCATACATGAGTTCTATCTTCCACAATTTTAGAATATCTTTAAAGATCTTGAATGGGCACGGGAAGAGAATTCCTTTCAGAAAACATTTCATGTAAGCACAGAAAAAATGTTTTAGTTTTCATTCTTTAGCCTCATCCACTAGCATCTATTGTAGTTTTTATACAAAACCACATTTGTGATACAAATTACAAATGCAGGATTTTTTCAGTAAGCTGTTTCTCTCTGATGGAGTTCAGATCCAGCCATTCACTGGATTCAATATGCATTACAGACTCTCAAAAAATGCCATGATTGGGTGGCATCTTCACTGGCACAAATCTTGCACGGACACTAAGAAGTATTGAGGGCTTTGTGCCACATGGGGGCTGTCTCACACCGGGGTAAACCCATACTTCAGGCACAGCCTCTGCTACAAAGTCAAATTGGTATATTTATTATGTGCTGCTAGGAAGGGTGATGGGGATTTTACTAACATTGCAGCAGCACTTGCTTCTCCCCGGCAGGAGCACAAATAGGGGGGGCTCCAGGAGCAGCCTTGCATCCCAGACATCTGCTCAAGAGCTGATGTCTGTCACCTAAGGAAGGAAACATTGTGACAAGCTAATGATGCCTACCTTCTTACTCTTAATCCACCTGGAAGAATTGTAAATTATAATGAATGCAAATGTGTGCTCTCCTGGAAAGTAAACACTTCTGTTGGTGTTCTCCCTGAACCTCTCTAGAAGTGAGCCTCAACAGTGCACAGCAGAGGGGAATCAGTGCTGGCCCTAACCTGGATGTGGCTATGATGTAATTTTCCCAGCCTTGAAAATTTATACAGATTTGAATGCAGAACAGGACATGATGTGTAATTATTTTGGCTTCACTGGTAAGTTTGTCGCCTAGACTGGGACTAACCTGCTTTAAACTGAACACCCAGGGGGCTTTGAAATGCAAAAGACTGTGCTTTTCCAGGCTAGAGTCTAAAACAATTCCCTTTTATAACAGCGACAATGCAAAGTGACTTGGGAAGGCAGAAGAGAGATAAAAGCCCTTTAATAAGCAGTGTTCCCCCGCCCACGGTGTCCTTTTGTAGGCTTCTGGGCTTGGTTTCCAGCTGGCAATTCAACTGGCTGGACAGCCAGCTCCACAGGGATCCCTTGATCCCTATGTGAACTCCATCCCCTCCCAGGGCTGGCTGCCTGTCTGTCCTCTTTCCATCTGGGAGACTCCCAGGCTGTCCTGAGCTTGCTCTGCCTGTCCCATACTGCAAGGTTCTCCTACCCCCAATTCCCCAGCAGGCTCAACTGGCCATGGAAAATGAGCCATTGACTACCTGGCTACCAGCCCTACCTGCCCTAATGCAACCCTGCAGCCCCAGGACAGGGCAGGACCCACAACACATGAACAACCAGGCTCCTAACAAATATAGGACAAATAGGATGTTGTTCTCAGATGCACAACTGTATGTGGTACCAAAGCTCTTCAAGTGCTGGGAGAAATCTCATTCTACAGGTCAACAACTATTTCAGTAACAAGATGTGTTGTCATTCATGCAGAGGTACCTGATTTCCACAGTTACTTTCATAGCTTGCAAATTAGTAGCTTTTCAATCACTCATTTGCTAGATTCCCAGCATTTTTGCAAAGTAGCTGAACTCAGGGTTCCAAAAACTACTCCTAGTGGGACAGCTGTTAAAACACTCCCAGCAGGTTTATAAAGGCTGATTACCATGAGATGGGTCAGCCTCACCTTTCAGGTGTAGTCCAAAGGGCACTAACACACCTTTTCAGCACATCACGGCACACCACTCATACATGGCATCACAAGTTCATCACAAGTTCATCACAAGTTCATCACAAGTTTCATTTCATAGCCCTTGCCCCCAGAGAGAAAGGAATAGAGTCTAGGAGGTCTACACAACTACAGATGTCCTCCCTTTCACACCTAGTCCTGGTACATTGAAAGAGTGGAGATTACATACACTTGGACACAAATATCTGTGTGTCAGAACTTTGTTCTCATTTTTATATCCCTTTGCTTTATGCTGCTAAGGAAGACACAAATGTAGTCAAGTAATCAAGTTTTGTCATTGGAGAAGAAAAAAGGCAGGCCTTTGTCTTTCAAAGGGAGGACGAAAATTGCCCTCTGGGTCCAGACCCTTCCTTGGTATGCAGTGCATGCACTTTACCAACCCATCTGAGTCAGACACCAATCTACACTCAAGCCACACTGTGGGAAAGCAGCTCTTCTCCCCAGTACAGTTACTGAGGCTGTGTCTCCTCTGACCTGCAGGATTTACAAAGACATTCAGTCTGTTCTGAGTACAAGGCAGCCCCTGTGGACACAGCCACTTTCATCCCAGGTAAGATGTGCTGCCATTCCACCAAGCTGGCCTTAATGGAACATTTTTATGAAGACCTAGCTGACCATACTCCAAGTGGTGGCAAATATTCAGATAATTCTTCTTTAGGCTGAATGTAAAGGCCTGCTGAAAAGAGGGTATCTATGGCAGAACTCTTTCCCTACATAACCTCTGCTGCTCCCAGCCTTACTTCTCCCCCAAGCTCTCAAGAGGGGAAGAATGGTGCAGAGGTATTCAAGAAGAGGTAAGAGACCATAGTGTCCATGATCCAGCAGGAGAGGGACACAACAAACAAGCAAGGAGGCACAGTCAAACGGGGCAAGGTTGCCTGCATTTGAGCATATCCTGAGACAGGTAGACCCTCAAGTAGAATATTCAAAATGTATGCCAAAAAAAAAGCATTGGAGTGATAAGAGCATCTCCCCAAGCAGCTTATTTGTCCTTTCTGGAAAGTGCAACCTTCCCTGTCCCATCCACCATCTCACCCTCATCAGGCTAAACCTGATGCCCTCTCTCCTGGGCTTTTCTTCCACAATGTGGCATGCTTGGAATGTGGCTGCTCCCTGTGAATCCAGTAAGAAGTAACCACGGATCAGCTGTCCATCACACGCACATACCTCCAGGTACCAGACTGTCTTTGGTATCCTGGCAGACAAGGGCACAAGCCAATGGAGCCCAATATGCTGCTCACTATAGGTGACCACCACAGGAGATGGGGGAAGTTCAAATACCACCACAAGGAGCACAAGCCTAAAGCTGCCACTTGGCAGCAGGCGTCACCACTTTGGAAGTGCATCATGAAAGAGCAATCAGTATACAGCCTGCAGACTCAGGGAATCCCTTCCTATGAGGGGCTGAGGCTTCTCTCTCCCAACAGCATGGGTCAGGAAAAAGTATTCAGAGAACAGCTGTACAAAGCACAGCACATACAGATCCTTTCTCTGATCCACTACCAGAGTTCAAGCCTCAAGGGACTTCCTGAACTAGGGAACTGCCATCTGAACAAGCACAGTTCATAAACCAACTCCTACCTGTAACTCCATGCTTTATGAACCCCTTAATTTTTTCTGGGCTTGTCAGCTTTTGGAGCAGTGAGCTCAGCATATGAACTGCAGAAACATTCATATCCACCACTAACGGTCTGCTCCCTGGTCTCCAGAATCCCCTTCACCACACAAATCAAGAAGAATTGCTTCCTACTTCTCTTTTCCACCCTCTTCACTATTTTATATATATAGTTCATTTGCCTTTTTTCCCAGAATGACTGAGGACTAACCTATAAAGCATTTCATCACATGAAATCAATTTCACATTTTTATTGATATACTTTAACTATCCTTTTCTGTATCATCTAGTTCTACCATGCCTTTTGACTTCTGCAAGCTGTATTTCAGATCTGAGTGGAGCAGGTGTTAAAAAGATTAAGCAGGTGTCAGGAACAGAAGAATTGCTACTAAAGACTAGCTAAGCTGAGAAGAGGTGAAAAGACAGAAGAATTGATAGTAAGCAGTGCAAGCACTTTCATCTCATTTTGCCAGCACTTTGAGAGCTGGGTCCCACCCCACATCCCTCAGTCACCAGCTGCCTGCTTACAGATACTGCTCTGTGACAAAGACAAGTTCTTCAGCCTCCAGCTTCAACAGATCGTGATCAAGGGGGGAGAATGGACTCAGTCAAGAAAAACAAGGTAGTGGTTAATTTTAGGACTGTCTCTGAACAGCACCAGTGGTGAAGGAGCTGAATAAACAAAGTCAAGAAGGGCAGCGATCTGTGCTAGGTTGTTTAAGCACAGTCAGTTAACTTTCATCCTTCACAAATGTATATTGGAAAAGTGGCACTGCAATAACACCATCAATTAACTTTTAATTAAAGGCTGAACTTTTGCCTTTCATCTGTTTGCCCTGATTCCACAGAGCTCATAATCTCATACTGAAGTTAATCCACATTAGTGCATGCCTAATTTTTCTGAAGCAATAAACATCAGTCAGCCAGTTTCTCCCTCTCATCAGATCCCTAAGTCACCAAAACCCATAAACATGGGATTTGATTCTGAAAGGGAAGTTTTTCCAGAATGAGTGCTTGAAGCTTAAGAGCTTCATTGCCTGATAAACATGTCTCTGTTCTTTCACAAAGGAAAATGTAAAGGAAAACATATTCTCCTTTAACTGAAGACATGCCAGTAAAGCACCTCTCAGTTTTGCCCTCTGTATCTACTAACTGCTTTTTTATTTGCAACTTTTCCTAGAGATAAACATCTGAACAACACAGAACCTGCAGATTATACAAGCAATGCAACTGAGATACAAAATGAAGGAAGGTGTTAAAAAACTACAGACAGCAATGTAAGATATGTAAGTACACACATCCCAAGAATCACCTGCCAGGGGATCTGGCATCTGGCCCATCATTTTGTAATTTGGGCAGCAGCTATAACTGAATATCACCTGTGTGATCTAGCTCCCTAGAAAGCCCGGCACTCCTCCAGCCTCTAAATGTGCTCTCTAAAGCCAGCTTGCCTCGGCAGAGCTCACCTGCTGGATGGGAATGACGAGGAAGGCCCCCCCACCTGCACATTCTGTCACCACTGCAATGAAGTGGGGGTTCACAGCACAGAAGTGGTTGTCATGGACGTTGCGGGTGATGGGCACGCAGTCGTAGCATTTCTCCTTGCTGGCAGCTTTCCCATACACGTGCCGGAATTTGGAGCTGCGGTACTGTGGGTGCCACGACATCTGCAAAGGGAGAAACACAATAACCTGTGACAAAAGGACCAGCCACCCCAGCAAGACCACTCCTACACTTTCCCCACCCCTTCCCCAGCAGAGGCTCACCCACCTCTGATTTTCAGTCCTTGCATCAACCTGCAGACTGCTGGGAACTTTTTGGAAGAAAACAGACAGATGAGCAATCCTGAATATTTATCTCTAACCTGAGTGAGCTAAGGACCTTGAGGCCTAGATGCAATGTTACTGAAAGATCAACTATGTGCAAAAGATAAGGGAGCTGGCACTAGAAAAGATGAATAACAGGCTGGGAAATCATCTCATACACAACACATAAACAGTTGTATTGAACCCGTTAGATAGTGCACTGTGGCATATGAAAAACATGTTGTACCAATCAGCAAAATGCTTGTATTATGTTATCAGCCTTGACTGTGTATAAAAGGGCTACTCCTGCTCTCAATAAATGGCAATACTTGAATTACACTAATCTGTGTGTTGTCCACTGTTCTCCCGCAGCAGCCAGCAAGCAGCAGCAAAGACAGCTGCCTCCATCACCAGCCAGCTGGGATGTGCAGGCACCAGGAATCCCTACCACTGGTGCAGGGCCACATGGCAGCAAGTTCAAAGAGGAGAATCCTGGTAGCACAGAGCCCAGGAAACAAAACATAGAACATCTTGGGTGAGGAAATCCTGAAAGGTGGCAATTGAACAAGCCAGTCTGGATGCATGCTTTGTTTAGCCCTCAGGTGGTTTAGGACCAAAAATGAATCTAAAGGTTCCTTATACAAAGGGAAAAAAGCTTTTCCTGGGAAAAGGCACATGCTGGGTGTGGTAAGAAGATCCTAGTGCCCCACTGAAGAAAAAGAGATGCAGATCAGGCAAGGAGGTAACTGGTGAAAAAGCACTGCATGCTGGGAAGATGGGCAAACATTGGGAGACCCAATACTGATCTCTTTAACATGTCTTTGGTGAAAAGTATTATCAGTGATGCTGGATCAATGACACTCCAGTATGAGAGGAGATCCCAACCAAGGCCACTCATATATATGAGTAAGTGTCTGAAGTAAGCAGTCATTCAATGGCAGGAAGCCAAGTGCATCATCACCTGACAAGCAGGGTTCTAAGCAATTCTAAACCAAAATGTCCTGGCCTCTTACAATACTAGTTACAATACTGCATCCTCCTGGAATTAACTATTAAATGCTAGGAATCTGTATTGCTTGATCCTAGGCAGTAAAGCTGGAGATTTACAAGCACCCATCAAGGCAAAGATCCACAAATCTCACATACCACATCACACTGGCATATTTGGGCTGTGAATAGTGCTAGGACACAAGTTCTGTCCTATTTCCTGCCTCTCTCCAACCTACTGGACAGCTCAGAGACAACCCCACCTTGGACAAATATACATGCCTGTAAAAAATCGGTCCTGGCAGATCACCAGTCCCTTTCACAGTCATTTTAATGCTCAATTTTCTCTTGACATGTTTTATGTTTGCTAACCCTGCACTTGTCCATATTCTCAGCTGATTGGATTTCCTGTGCAGAAAGTATTAGATGCAAAGACTCTGTGATACAGTAAAGCCCAAACAAAAACAAAGAAATGCAGGTTACTTGCAAAATAAAGCAGTAGTCCTGGGAAGCTGGTTAGGTTCACTCGTAATGAGAAAAAAACAAAAATCCCAGTATTGTCTGGATGCAGCAGTTTCTTTTTACAGCAGAAACATTATCTTTCAAAAGGAAATCAATTTTCTGGCTCTAAGGACCTTCTAGCTAATCTGCTGTTGAGGCGGGAAAGACTGTGTGTAGTCTGGAGGTTCAGGGCTCTTCTGCAGAAAGGACACATGAAAGATACTATCAAAGCAACATTCCTATGGAGTGCATGAACACACAGTAAGATACTGACATCCCATGTAGACTACCTGTAAAATGTTAACATAGAATAAGGAATAAAGGACACAAAATTAATTAAATGCCCATGTTTTGGAAAGAACTGCTTAGGAAAGATAGCTCTCTCCCCTTTCACTGTATAGAATTAAAGTTCAGCTGCCACATGAATGGACTTCAAAGCACCTACTGTTTGGAAAACAGAGCAAGATATGACTGGGAATGTCATAAAACTGGATAAAACAATCTTGGCAAAATTGTGTCCCTCTTGACAGCAGAAAGCTCAGTAGTAAAATAAGAAAAGCTTGGATAAAATATAGCACAAAACAGCCTGAACTGCTTTTGTGACTTGATTAGACAAAGCCACATCCTCCTTGATTTAGTGATCAGAATAGTCCTGCTCTGAACAGGAGGATGAACTGGAGAAAACTAAGGGCATGGAGTGAAACCAAACCATAGTGAAACCCCAAAATTTACAACTGAAAAAGCCTGAACCGTAAAATGCATGTATAGCCTGTCTGCTACAAGCCATCCAGTGGACAAAATGTAGTTCCTCAGCCTGAGACAATCTTCCAACTAGCCATTAGTGAGACCAGCACAGCCAGGGCTCTGACAGATCTCATCTATTAGACAGTGCAAGCCATGGTGTATGCAAGGAGATCCTCGTGCAGGAAAGAAGTCACCATTCCTACATTCTCCATCTGAGTTCTCAACACACCAAATGCTGTGCAATGTGTAAATACAGACCAAATACCAGATGCACAGCCAGGTGTAAAGGACTACAGAAACACTTTTGCCCCAGGCAGGTGCTCTGTAGGGTCTGCCTTCACACAGCTTGCCCAAATCTGTCCTTCCGCTGCTGTCAGATAAATTTAGGAACCAGTTACAGACCCTTGATAGCTCTTTTCCTTCAGCAGTCCTGGTCCAGCCTCTGTTCAGCTCCTGTGCTTGCATAGCAGGGCAGAAAGGGCCTCACTCTACAGTACCTTTCTGCAAGTATGT
Organism: Calypte anna; assembly: GCF_003957555.1. Taxonomy (NCBI): domain Eukaryota; kingdom Metazoa; phylum Chordata; class Aves; order Apodiformes; family Trochilidae; genus Calypte; species Calypte anna. Next base: position 60,412,926 of record NC_044274.1, on the reverse strand, counting down.
TTTTTCTGTAAAACACAAAGTTTTCCAGTCACTTCTCCTCCTTCCTCTATCTTCCTAGAAGGGACAGATTGGGTTTTCCATTCCTCATCAGGTACTTCAAACAATCTCCTTTTTTCTCTGCTAGACACAAAGCCATACTTGCTCCTACTTGCCCCTGAAAGAAATAATTTGAGTGAGTGCCATGTCCACTCCTCAGGGCTGAAGGTGAAGCAGAAGGCCAGAGGGCCAGAGGGAAGAAAGGCATCTCCTTCCTCTCAACAAGGAGAGCAGAAAGCCCCACGACAAAGGCAGAGCTGCATGAAAAATACTCATGGCCAAGCAGGGGAAGGAAATATGGTTTCCACAGAATCTCCCATCTAGGGCTCAGAGAACCCATTCTGGTGCAGCGGACAACAAAATCTAGACTGGTCTCCTTAAACAAGCAGCTCTGCAAATGATGTGTGGGAGATAAGGGTCTCCTCAGATTACAAGTGTAAGGAGATGCCAGTTCTTGATGGACGTACCTGTTTCCAGAAGGGGCTGTGGTTTGGCCTGCAGTGCCATGATGTATCTTCATTGCAGAAGTGCAGGATGTCACTGCTGTGTTGAAACAAATGGAGAGACAAAACACTTCCCTACAGGGCAACATGTGAGCAGCTCCTGAGTGCCTGTTTCAGCAGAACAACATAATGTTATCTGCTGCACTCCTGTACCAGGCAGAGACAAGCCTTCTTTCCTCTTTTATTCTCCACAACCTAAAGACTGTCAGCTACTCAAAGCAGCTCAAAAAGCCAAAGCCCATCTGAAGATGAGTCTGACAAGGAATGAAAAGGGCAACACAAAACGTTCCTACAGGTACCACAGCAGTAAAAGGACAAAGATGGAAACCATTGGCCTGTGTAGCATCCCAAAAAGAATATTTGTCTCAAAGCAGCCACCCTGTGGCCACTGTGCTCAGGTGGAGGCCTCATTCAATAGCCATCTGGACTCTGTTGTCTCAAGAAGAGACCCCCATTTGGGTAACCACCCTGATAAACAGGGCCCTATTCTCACAAGGACAGCCCCTCGTCTAGTGGCCATCCCGGTAAGGTGAACCTGGCAAGGGGAGCTCTGTTTGATGGCCACCCTGACAGGCAGGACACTGTCCTTATTCCGTAAGGGACAGGGGCAGGCACCTTGCACCCTGCGGAGGCAGAGTGACATCTTGTGTGTGCCCCGGGTAAGGCCACTGGAGAGGGCACATGTGCAGAAATAAGGGTTATTGCTGTGACATCCCAACTGGAGGGGTCCAAGTGAACACCTGGCTTTGCAAGATATGCCAAAGCCCCCCCCCCAAAATGGTGGGGTCAGGCAGCATAAAAGAGGCACACTCGAAGGATGTGCAGGATGATGCAGGATGTGCACCCACCATCCACCGACCTGAACTTCCTACCAAGATCATTGCTGGATCCAAGGGTGGTGATAACTTTCCTGTGTCTTCTTTATATCTCTTTCTCTCTCTCTCTTTCTCCTTCTCTCTCTGTGTCTCTGTTTCTAACTTTATCTCAGCACATGAGAGTAACATAGTTTCTAACTTTGTTAAGTTTTACTACCCATTGCTTTGTTAAGTTTTGTTAGTTGTAACCTGTTCTTTTGACAACTTCCTTAAGTTTTGCTAAATTGTAATCCATTGCTTTGAATTTTTCATACAAGCCTCCTGGGTAATAACCTTACTCCTGAGTACCGCACAGAGAATTTCCAAACTCAGTCTCGCCGAATGGGTTGTTAAAAGAGATTAATTAGAGGAGGAGAAGGATTGGGCCCAGCCACACCCAGGCTCCTCTCTGAGGGAGTTTAGAAAGCAAGGGGGTCCAGTCCGAATCTCCCTGGGTCGACCCCCACTCTGGGGAACCCTACCTGTGACCATTCTGTGGGATATAGAGATATGCCCACTCCACGAGACATAATATTTTGTTTGACCTCAACATCTGGGGAGTCGTGCTCACTCTGTGAGATTTCACAGTGCTGTACCCACCTTGTGGGTCTGCTAAGGAATGGGCAAGAGCCTTCGTGACAAAGGACCCAAAAAAGGCTGAGGCACCGAATGCCTTCTTTTCACCTCAGCCTTTACTGCTAAGATGGTCCTTAAGGTCTCCAGGGCCCCTGAGACCTGTGGAAAGCCCAAGGCAAGCAAGACTTGTGTCCTGGTTTGGGCCAGGGTGGGGGTTTAATCGCCGGGCCAGTGTTAAACCGTGACAACTTGAATGTAGTTTCTCTCAGTATTAGCAAGGCTTTTAACACTGTCTCCCATAACAGCCTCATAGAAAAAATGGGTCAAGTACAGACAATATAAAAGGAGACACTGAGGTGGGCTGTAAACTGGCTGAAGTCCTGGGCTCAAAGGCATGCTACAGGCTGCACGGAGGCCAGTCTCCAGTGGTGTGCCCCAGGAGTGAGCACTGGGGGCGTGCTGCTTAATATTTTCATTAATGATCTGGATGATGGGGCAGAGTGTACCCTCAGCAAGCTTGCAAATGATGCAGAACAGGTAGGAGCACAACAGAACTTTGTGCTGCCAACCAGAGGGAACTCAACAGACTGGAGAAATGGGGCCACAGGAATGTATCTATGTATCTATGGAAGAAGAACCCCATGCACCAGTATATGATATGTGCCAGCTGTCTGGAAAGCAGCTTTACAGAAAACATCTTGTGGATCCAGATGGTCAACAAGATGAACATTAGCTTCCAGCAACGTACCTTTCCAGCAAAGAAAGCCAGTGGCCTCCTGAGCTGCCTTAGGAGGATTGTTGCCAACTGGCTGAGGGAAGTGATCCTTTCCCTCTTCTTGGGATTGGGTGTGGCACATCTGAAATGCCAGGACAAGTTCTGGGCTCTCCAGTACAACAAAGATATGGCTATCCTGGTCGAGGTGCATGACAACAGTGAAGTGAATGGAGCATCGTTCATGTGAAAAGAGGGTGAGAGAGATGGGACTGATCATCAGGAGGAAAGCAGGCTCAGGAGGATCTTATCAATATGTAAAATACCTCAGGAGGGGGACTAAAGAAGACTAAGCCAGACTCCTCTTGGTGGTATGCAGGAACAGGACAAAATACAATAGGCCCAAACTGAAATGCAGAAAACTTAATTTAAAAACATGGAAACACTTTTTTTTCATTATTTTTTTTCACAGGTTAACCAAAGAGGTTGTGGAGTCTCTGTTCTTAGAGATACTTAAAATCTGACCAGCCATGATCCTGGGCAACTTGCTTTAGATGACCCTGCTCTGAGCAGAAGAGTTGGATCACTATTCTGTGATTCTATGATTTGAAGGCCTTGGATGTCAGTCACATGTATCTTGTACTGCCCTCAAAATGCCCCTGGCGGCATACAAAGATAGACACACGGTAGTATGTGGACTTTTAACCCAATAAACCTGAACTTGGTCTTGCCGTCTCAGCTCTCTCATCTGTTCCTCTCACAGACAGTGATCACAACACATCTCTTCCCCATTCCATGAAAAGTACTGTTTGGATGGACAGCCACTTTCAAAACTGTGTAGAGAGTAACTGGAATTACTGGGATTGGGGTAAGAAAGTCAGGGGATGTACACCAGCATTTCCTCGAAAAGATAGGACTGGTTTTTATTTTAAAAACACCTTGCACCTCCAAAAAGAAGGCCTATTTGTGCATTTTATAGCACTCCAAAATTAAATGTTTTGCTTTTCCTGGTTGTTTTTTAGGAATGAGTGTTAGCTTGCTCCCTGCACTGCAGGGCTGGCCCCAGTGTACAGAGAGTCCCTCCTTGCACAGCCATGTCTGATCACAGTGAGGCAGCATGGGCAAAGCCCAAGGTCCCATAAATACTGGGTGTGGAGCACCAAGTAAGGTTTGAAATAACAGCTCAGGGATCCCCAGCTCACTTCACCTGCTTGTGGGGCAGCAAGGAGACAGGGTGCCCAGAGCATAGGTGTGCAGAGCATCTGTGTACACTCGGCAGTACCCATGGGCAGCGTATCCCCATCCTGAGAGGCACCTGGAGCTAAAGTCTGGGTCCTGTGATCTGGTTAAGGAGGCAGAAGATCCCTGCTCACTTACTGCTCAGAGCTCTGGTGCCACTATCCCAGCACAGAGACTGATGCTGAGCTGACAGTATGAAAGGACCATTGGCTCTCTGACAGTATTGCACAGGGCCCTTTGTGTCCTGGGGAAAGGGAGCATAGCCTTTGCTGTCCACAAACCAGCTCCTGCCTTCCTGCCCCATCATCCTGACCTAATTCCCTGTACCACCAGCCTCTCTGTGGGGGGAGATGGAACTGGGATGGAAGGAGACACTGCAGATTGTACTAGTGTTTGTTCATATGTGTCTAACCATACAGCTGATGCCAAGAATGTGTTAAGCAGTATCCTTCCCTCACCCAGCTCTCAAAGACCAAGCCCAGGGACTTTGTGGTCATTATTCCCACATCTTCCAATAAGGATTTTTTTTTTCCAGAAGCTGTCAAGAGGTCTTAAAAGAGGATACAGAGATCCCTGCAAGCATTCCCACGTCTGCTTACCAGGCTGCAGTGGGCAATCAGCACAAGATTTTTCAGGTTGGACAGTGCTTCCTAGATAGCTTCTGTCCACTGAAATACACAATCCTAGCACTGGGAGCACTGTCATGAAATAGTAGAATCACAGAATCACAGAATGTCAGGCACTGGATGGGACCTCTGAAGATCACTGAGTCCAAGCCTCCTGCCAGAGCAGGACCAGAACTAAGGCAAGTCACTCAGAAATATGCAGTGCTGCCTATGAAATGGAATAAAATACACCCATCTCATCATGTGGAGAGCCTCAGCTGCAGAGCAGAGAAGCCTTCATGCAAACTGGTCTCAGAACATAAAAAGATCCTCATCACTTGTCCATGGTCCAGCACACAGTAAAAGGAAGCAGAGAACGTGAGATTATGGCTGCAACTTCTCTCACGTGATAAGAACAGGGGTCTTGCTACAATCCACACTCTTTGATTGTCAAAACTTTGTCTGTCCCAGTCCCTTGGAAAGCAGTAAGGATTTGGACATCTGTAGCAGCATAACAGAGTCCTGAGGGTAAACACAGAAACCTCTGGAGGTGTCTTCAGTGTGCAGCACAGAGTGCACAGGCATGCAACCAGCACATCTGTTTCTGTGTATGTACAGGTTAAGTTGCAGGTGCAGCAGATAGAGTCAACAACAGCTCATGCAAGGAAGACCAGAAGAGAATCAACCTAGAACTGATCTGTTAAGTCTGCTGCGTTGCAAGACCTTTCATTCCTTTTTTTTTTTTTAAGACAATCATATTGTCCTTGGTTCAGATGTTTGCTCTGATATTATGAGATAAAACAGCAAAGCTGTAGCAATTCTGAGCCCAGTGTTCAGAATGGGTGGGATTCTTCTACCTGGCACCTGACAAGGTTCCCAGAAAACCTCCAGAATACTTTGACAGCCTCAGACACTCCTGTTCAGCCCTTTTCTGTTTACCAAAGATGAGCATAGAAATGCATATGTGAAGTCTAAAGAGCAGACAGTTAAAGATGGAGAATCCCAGTCTCCCACATCTCTTAAGAAACACAATGGAGCAGCACTGGACTCTTTTACAAGGTTATTTATGAAAGTTAGATTTCATGACTCATGAAACCTGACTGCAATGGACCTAGCTCCTTGCCAAAGGTGTGAGGTCCTAAAAGGGCTGCGAAACCTCAGGATGTCTGCAGCACTGAGAAGCAGTCTTGGAAGAGCTATGCTGCAGCATATTTACTGCTCCCCAGGAAATGTCAGACTAAACAAACAGGCATATGCACTTCCAGCTGACTGAACATGTGCTTCACCATAGGCCAGAATGCTGCCACTTGGCCTATTGCATTCCACTTAGCCTAGGATCACAGATTCATGCACTGTGCATGAAATTTGTGAATCTCACCCTGGCCTAGTTGTGTTCTGGCACTTTCAGTCCCATCTATGACCTGCTTTGTCTTGCTCAAAAGACCTGAAAATTCACCAGGTATGAAGGCAAACTTTAAAATAAAATTTAAAAAAAAAAAAAAAAAAAAAAAAAAAAAAAAAAAAACAGAAACAAAAAAAACACACAAAAAAAACCAAACAAAAAAAAAAACCACAGACAAACAAAACAACCCAAGGAAAACAACCAAAAAAACTCAAAAGCTGAGCAGAATCAGATCATAAAAAATATGTGATATGGGCCAAACAGAGCACAAATGGGTGAGGGTCACATCATAGCTAGAAACTGGAGTGTCTTAGACAGCAATGACCTCTCAGCTCACCCAGGGAGCCACAGCCACATGGTGTGACAGTGTCACCCCAGGAAAGGAGGAGTAGCTATAAACCAGGCCTTGCCTTGTTCTCCTGTGAATTAGGCATGCACATTTCCAGCATGGCTGGAAGCACAACATCACTGCACTCAGCTGGAGCAGGGAGGAATTTAGGCTACATCAAGGTCAGATGGAAGATGGGTTTGTAACCTCACCAAGCAGCCTGGGGCAAGAAATCCCACTTAGCATGCTCAGCTCCCACGTTGCATGAGCTCCCATGTTGCATCTTCAGTGCATGAGATGCTTCTGCTTTTTCCCTGTCCCCTGGGACCAGCAAACTCCAAAGGACTCAGCACCCAGCATCTCCTATCATGTCATGCACACAAAATGAAACAGCAGATTTAGATTCCCACTGTGGGAGGGGAGAGGTGACACCAGAAAATGTGGGAGCCAGGACTGCCATACATCCTGCTGCTGGCTGCCAGGAAGAGCACTCATTTTCCCAGGTTCACAGAGCAGAACTATCAAGCAAAGAGTCTCACATCCACCAACAGAAGCCAGGGGCTAACATGCATGCCTATTTCTCAAGCCAGGAGTGTCCATTGCCATCTATACTGATTGGCTTAGTATCAAGTGACAATTTTCCTCTGATTTTATGCAAGAGGAAAGGTTGAGCAATTCCATCATTTACCAGCCTGGATGTTCTCTGTATGTCTTCTTTCCTTCCTGCTCTGAAGACGCAAGCAAGGAATCAGGTAGATTGGCTCTGTGATGAAATACCCATGGCACAAGCTGTCTGTATTTCCAGGACAGAAACAATACACAAGGAGCAGAAAGGACAACGCTGGGCTGTGTGCTCCTGCCCCACTTCACATGCCTGGACTGAGATTTCAGTTCAGATTGGTTTTCCTATCACCAACAACATGGACACAAAAGACTTCAGCTCTGGGTACTGTACAAGACAGCTCTACATAAAGCAGTTTCCCACTCCTCACTCTGATGTCCAGATCCAATGCTGCAGGAAGAAGCCATCTGCTACCTACTCAGAACCAGGCTTGTGTAGTCTTCACAGTCATAAGGTCTTGGTTCCAATGTCTCCACTTTAAGAAACTGTAGGCCCCACTTCTGATCATAGACAGGTGTGCTTCTTCCTGCATCTTATTTCTTGCTGAATCTCAGTAGAGGAACAGCTGCAGAAGAGGCTGCTCCACAAGTTTCTGCTCTTACTTGGCCAGCATCAGGGCATAGGTGGGGAGCAGTGCAATACACACCTCAGATCAGCAAGGTCAGTATTTCTTACACCTCCTGCAGAAGACATTTGTCACCTGGATGTGGTACACCAGTAAGACTCAACATACAAGCACTTGCACTGGGGCTGCATGTAGCAGTTGACTAAACAAGCAAGCCAACCAAATCACAGGTCCACCCAGCAAGACTGAAACAGTTTTTGCAAAGACAAATACACCACATCATTGCATTTACACTGAATAATGCTACTAATGCTCCTCCTACAGGGAAAAGATCACTCCCCAAGACCCAGTACTGCAGGCCACATGCTCCAAACAACCTACATCTGCAGTTAGGCAGCAGCAAAACAATAGGCACAAAAAAAAAAAAAAAAAAAAAAAAGTGTGCAGAACAACTTCTTATTCCAGATGGCTTTAAGACTTTTACCTTCACATCAACCCACAAGCATTCCTCATTCATTTTCCTAGGCTTATGCAGACAAAAAGGCTGCAATCCTGATAGGAGCACAGTGACTGCAAAACAAGCAAGCAGAAGGAAGGTTGCACTAGTGTGCACTTTTCTAGTTACAATCAACCAGTGCTGGGTTTCAACTTCTGATCCCATGTGTCCATGGGATCCCTTCAGCTTTCATGGCAATGAAAAAGGCTTTGTTAGAAACAGCAGAGTGGGCAAATGTGTCCCTCTTGCTAAACCAAGTATTGTAACAAGGTACAGTTTTCTGCAAGAAGTACACACTCATCCTGTGAGGGTTTTGGAAGATTGGACAGACTCCCTCACATTAACACAGACCAGACTTGGGCATGAGCATTCAGCCCATTGGAGCATGCTCTTGTCCACAGAATCACAGAATCATCCAGGTTGGAAAGGACCTCTGAGGTCAACAAGTCCAGCCTTTGATCCAGCCATCATTTGTTCTATCCAGCACAAATATTATTCTCAGATGATCTCACGGATTCAAAGAATCACAGAATTGTCACTATTGGAAAAGACCTTTAAGACCACCACGTCTATCCATCAACAGTCCCCCCCTCATAAAATAAATAAGATATATTTATTAATATCTGTATCACCATGCCCACTACAGCATGTCTCAAAGGGCCTCATCTACATGGCTTTTAAATACTTCAGGCACAGTGATTCCACCACCTTCCTGAGCAGTCCATTGCAACACTTAATTACTCTCTCAGTAATTAAATTCTTCCTTGGATCTAGTCTAAACCTACCCTGGTGCAACTTCAGGCCACCTTCCCTAGTCCTGTCATCATTCACTTGAGAGAAGAGGGCAACACCCACCTCCTACAGCCTCCCTTCAGGTATTTGTGGAGAGCAATAAGGTCTCCTCTTAGCCTCCCCTCCTCCAAATTAAACATTCCCAATTCTCTCAGACTCTCCTTATAGGATTTGTTCTCCAAACTCTGCACCACCCAGTCTCTGAATTCACTTCAGAAACAAAATGTCTTTCCTGTAGTGAGGTGCCCATCACCAGAGCAGCACAGTCAGCTCTTCACACCTCACCCTGCTCTCATCCTCCACTTTTCCCTTTCATCATAAGGTACAGTTTTATCACAGATGTTGGTGAACAATCCTCTAGCTCAGAGCAAGGCAACTCCCAGTGACAACTCAGAATGGCTGCAGCTTTCTGTAGGTGTGCAAACCCCAGGAGGGAAACTCTCTCACTCTCCCAGTGCTCTGAACCACCTTCTTTTGGTTGACCCATCTCCAGAGACTTCTCCCTGTGGCTCTCCATGCATGGCTGGGAGAACCAGAAGTATTTTCAGAGAAACCCACTTCCTGATCCCAGAAAGGACTCACCAGTAGCCTGGAGGAAGCCTGCCCTGTTCTCATAACGAGAAGGTCACTTATAGGTGTATTAATAAACACCAAGTCCTATGCAAGATGAGGCAGATGGAGAGGCAGTCCCTGGGTTTGTAGCCTGTGAAGAAACTAGAAGAGACCCCTCAAAACACCGAAGAATTACTGTGCTGCCAGACCATTGCAAAAGCAGGTAAAGGCTTTGCAAAGGCACCCCTTTGCTCCACTGGTTTGTGACAATTCTCATCCTTTTGCTTCCCTATGATTAAGGTCTCTATCACAAAGGTAAATGCTCCTCTTTCCTGTCCTTTCCTGCTCAATGACACCTGATCTATAACAAGCTCTTCCCAACAGAATGTATGCCAATAAATCAAAGACAAGCCTTCATACAGCCATCCCAGCTTTGTGTTGGAAAGGTCATGCTGTCCTTTCTTATTTTAAACATTTCTTGTCTCTGGTTGTGAAAGGTTTTGCATAAGGCTGTACAAAATACACTGTTGTTGCTGTGGGGGAAATATTGCTAAGAACTGACCATGGAGGTGAGTATTTAACAGATTATCTTGTTCTCAGCAATGCCAACAGCAGGTCTGCATGGACCATCTCCCAGTCCTCTGGTACCAAGACAGCTGCTTGCTAGTGCACCAGGAACATGAAGGTGTCCTAACACATCTCCAGCATTTCAACTCCTTTCTTAATGGAAAGGTAAAGCTTTTCCATTGCCCAGAGAAGGCAGAAAGTTCAAACATGAGCTACAACTCTCTTTTGGCTCAGGAAGTAGTTTCAAGCACAAATGAAGGAGTGAAAAAAGAAGGTAAGTCTTTGCAGGGGGCATATGAAAATATTCAAGAGCACTATACTGAAAGGAAGAGAGGTTAAAGTTGCAGGCACACAAAGAAAAGAGAAAGGGGATAAATTTAGATAGATTTTAGTTGTAGCATTACAACTAAGGGGATGACAAACAATTTCTAAATGGCACAAAAGATACTAATTTTTTTCTCAAACACAACAGGACTGTTGTGGTTCGTCTCCTGCAAATTCATAACGGTCCACCTCAAAATGCAAGAAAGCAAGCAAAAGCAGCATCAGACCTGCATGAATGAACCAGGACATCCTGATAAAACTCAACAATAAAAGAGGATATATGGAGCAGGTGTAAGCAGGCACCTGGGAGGAATATAGAGACAGCGACCAAAGACACAGGGCTGGGATTAGGAAAGCTAAATCCCACCAAGAGCTGAATCTGGTGAGGGATGTGAAGGGTAACAAGAAAGGTTTCTACTGGTACGTTGTCAGCAAAAGGATGACTTGGGAAAATGTAGGCCTGCTGAGGAATAGGAATAGGGACTTAGTGAGAAAGGACACCTGAAAGGCTGAGGCACTGAATGCCTCCTTCACCTCAGTCTTTACTACTGAGATCAGCATTCAGGTACCCCATGCCCCTGAGACCTGTGGGAAGTCCAAGGCAAGGAAGCTTAACCCTCGGTAGAGTAGCATTATGTCAGGGAACATTTAAACAGGACATGTATAAGGCCCTGATGGGATTCATCCACAGGAGGTGAAGAAGCTGACCCATGTTGTTACAAGGTTTTCTCTAAAAGGTCATGGAAATTGGGGGGATGTTCTTGAGAAGTGGAAGAAAGCAAATGTCACCCTTACCTTCAGAAAAGGCAAGATGAGGATCTGGGGAACCACAGGATCTTCATTCAGCCTGAGCTTGATCAAGCAGTTAAACATAAGTAATTCTTTCACTGCGAGGGTGGTCAGACTCAAAGAGGTTGCTGAGAGGGGCTGTGGAGACTCCAACCTTAGATGTACTAAAAATTCAAGCAGACAATGCTCTGAGGAACCTGCTGTACATGAACCTGCTTTCAGCTAGAAGCTGGACTTGATGATGTCCCAAGGAACCTTCACCCTCAGCCATGCTATGACCCTGTGTGATATATACAGTGATTTCTATAGAGAGAATCCTGAGCAGTAACAGTGAAAACAGACTAGAGCTTTCTGTGGGCATTCAACCTGAAGGACATGGGAGATGTTCCCCTTACACAACACTGCCTGCCAGGAACCCATCAGACAGAGCCACACCCGGGGGAAGGAAAACGAGCAGCAACTCAGCCTGGTGACTTAAAGCAACAAAAATAGCTGGACTACAGCGTGCACTCCCTCATTTAAATCCAACCACATGAGGAAAGCAAGAAAGCAAGATTCTAAGTTTGCAGGGGAGACTGGAGAAAGGAAAATTACATCAAAGAAGTGAAAAATAGTACAAAGTTAGCAGATATATAGATAGAATTGAGATAGTAAAGTCAGCACAGCCTTCTTAAACCCTTGCCAGGCCTCGCAAACCAAACTGTAATAAGAAGAGCCAAAATCTTGTGACACGATGTACTCAGTTTCCAATATTAACATGGTTCCTCACCACAGTGATAAGACAGCATGAGGCTAGCAAGAAGTTCCTCAAATGGACAAGTGGTTTGTGAAAAATAAGAAATACATACTTTTTGAGCGGAACAGGAGGATAAACTCATTAAATTGAGTCACATCATCACAAATCTTGGGAGTCCAACTTTTTTCCTATTCTTCCTTCATTTCTCTGAATCCTTCCTGAAGGACTGTTTTCTGAAATTGTCCAGAAATGGACAAAATGAAACTTATCCAACACTCATCTGCCTTTACAATTACAAACCTTTTCCCTGCTTTCAAAATTAAATCTCCTTTTGTGCAGCAGATGTTCCCTTGCTTCTTAATCTGTTTAAACAGATCACAGGAAAAAGACTATTTCCTTCTTGCTGCAGGAAGCTCTGCTCCATAGTTGACATGGATCTTTCCAGTCTTCTCCAGTTTTTACCTAATTCTTCTACCGTGAGACATATTTTCTCATTAGCTGATGAATTTAGCCTCCTCACCGCCACTCTGTTTGGCTGGTCTGTATTTTTCCAGATCAGTTGCACATAGAACTGGAATACATCTATTGTATTAAGATGGACAAATAGATCCTTCCTTTGTAATTTACCAGATACTGTCTTGTTCATATTTATCATTTCCTTGTTAAAGTATGTCCCTGGGTTGTGCTCTGCCTGGAATGAAGCAGCCCCTGGACTCTTTTCTGCAGAACTGCCCTGGGTCTGACAGCACTCCATCATCTGAAGACCTGAACTTCTCCCTGCTGAATGCATCCTTATTTCCCCATGCTGTTTCTCCAGCTCACCATGGCAATTTCAAACCAGAGCCCTGTGCTGCACACTTCCTGCTCCTCCTGTTTCCTGTTTATTATTTATTCCTTTGTCCTGTTTTCTTATAAAAATACCAAACAGCATCAGATGGTAGGAAGAAGCCTGCAAAATTCTTCTTATAAATCCTCATGTTTTGATAATTAACTCTCACAGAAGCTCTCCTGTATAGTTATCTCACCAGATTTATACGTACCTTACCATAGAGAGGTGTATGTAATACATAATTCTTTATCTTAATTGCATGGGACAGCACTGAACATTTTCCTGAAATCAAGATAAACGACATCTCCTGCTTCTCCATATCCACTGGGCTTTGTAACGGGAAATCAGAGTGCTGACATGATTGGTTTTGCCATGCTTCATCTCATTATTTCTTACACAAGTTTCACTTTTTCATGTTGTGCTGATAGTCTCCTTATGGAAAGTCCCAAGCTTCACTCTGTGTTGAGCTCAGAAATCTCCCTCACCCTCTTCAGAGTCCTCAAAAAGAAGATGTTAATTAGGTTAATTTATAATTTTGCAGCCCACACTGACTGGGGTCCCCACACATCTGCCACGACCACTGCCCAATCTCATCTGCCTGAGAAATACAGCAATCACTGTTTACATTTACAGCTCAGCAGATAACACTATCAATCACATTTTACTTTCTTTCCTTCTTGCTTTTGCTGCAGCCATAGGTCTTAGGTTTCAAAACAGAAATTGTCTTTTCTTGCACTGGAAAGGGCTGGGGGATATCCACCAAGGCACACTCTTTGGAAAATCTATGTATGCCTGCTAATTTGATAGCTGTTGCAAGTAATCTCTCATCCTCCTGTGAGGTCCAGCATGTTTAGCTGTCGCACTTTGCCACTCATTTCCCTGCCTACCCAGACAGTGCAGTTGTTAACAGAGAAGCCACTGCCCAAGCACAGGCAATCAAACTTGTCTATGCCAGGTATTTCACTTGCCCAGACACATGGATCTGCAGCAGCCATGCTACATGCTGGCATTATGGTTCCAGCCTTCATCCAAGCAGTATTTTTCACTAATTTGAGGCTCTCAGGCTTAGGCTTTTGAGTTTGCTTTTATTTTTCTTTTACATCTACCCACATGCTTCCATCCTTAAAAAGGCAACCTTAAAGGTAAACACAGGGATGTTAGTGTTATTTACAATTTGTAAGACACACATATGAAACAGTCTCCTGCCTTTTACAAATGTTAAGATGGTGTTCCCAGACAAAATCAGAGCCCTCAGAAATTCATCATTAGCCATAAGCCTCCTGGGTTGGGTCCCAAATAAGCACAGACCACTTAGTCTCTAATCCATTTTCTCTTAAACCTGCCACACCAAATGGTGTGTTACCCTCAGAGCTTAAGCTGGACTCTCCTCCAGTTTGTGGAAGTTCTCCTAGGCACACATCCCCATATGCTTCTCAGCATTCATATTACATTTCAGCTGTGTAATAACACTATCAAGGAGAAATTATCAGTAATGAATTCCTTTGAATCCAAAGTCAAACAGACAATATGGTTATCCAGTAACCCAGAGTTTTAAATACCAGCTGTACATGTAGTCTCAAACCATACTGAAAGTTCACAGGCTATACATTTATTTTTACAAGAGTAATAAACAGTACAGATACGGTGATTTTAACCTCTTAGTTCACAGCTTGGTTCCACCTAACACAGGACAAAGAGAGGCAGTTCCCTCTTCCACAGCTGTAGACTGAGAAGCAAGATCCTGCTTACAAGACATGTTGCCTTGGATCTGAGGTGTGTCATTTTGAAGTCCCAAAGTGGACAGTCTGACCACTCGATCATGGCCTTGACCATGTCACTTGACAACCAGTTGCTAAAAGACTGTGAAGGGAGCTACAGAAAGAGACATATTTCCAGGCTGGCCCAGACAAGTGCATCTCAGTCAGTGGCCACAACTGGGAAGCACAGTCTGAGTCCGGCAAGGTCTGCTTCCTACCAGATGTGGTGCAAGCAGGAAAAGCATTTCCCATCTTTGTCAAATTTCCACTGTAATTTAAGGCTGATGCTGCAAGAAGCACATTCTGCCAGCAGACAGTGCATCAGAAGGAGATCTCTGGGAACTCAGGCACAAGCACACATGCTGCAGTTGTTTCTCATCCCCAAAAAAGAGGGCCTGGTATTTCAAAGCATTGCACCCAGAACCTTCTGTGAGGTCCTCCCACCAGAGCCAACATGCAGAAATGCAGCAGCTCCCTTCCACAGCCTTGCTGCTGGTGATAGGTGCCCCAGCATGTTCATTATACAGCAGGAATCTTCATGGGTAGGACTACAGAGTGTGCATTAATGGAGAATCCAGCATGGGCACTGTTCCTGCAGATACTTGGTTTTCAAAGGTCACGTTGGCATGCATACTGCACCTCAGGCATTTGAGCCCTGTCAGGAACACAGTTCAGTGCCACAAGAAAACTGAGTTACTGGTGAAATCTCACAAACAGGACCAGTCTAGCAAGCAGTCTTGTATGAACAACACATTAAAAAAAAAAAAATAACAATTAAAAAAAACTGTTGGTAACAGTTTGTAAACAAGAAAGCAAGAAAGGAGGTGAAGAGCCATTAGCTAAGTGATCTCGAATTCCTCGATTTGCTTTATCAGTGTCGGTATCTCAGTATTCAGGAAAAAGGCTTAATAGCAGTCCAGGCTCTCCAGTGAATCAACAAAACCACATAAGAGCCTGTACCATTTCTCACAGCCTCCAGGCTGTGCATTAGCTTTTAGCAGAGGTATCTACCACATGAATAATGCAGCACGTCTTCCAGAGTATCTATACTCCAATCAATCCACAGTAGCAAATAAAAACCTTTCAGCACGCCTTGCTGTCAGGCAGCAGGACCTTTTTACAGCTGCTCAGAGGCATATCCTTGGAAAAACAACCCTATCTGCTACCAGAGCTGAAAGCCTTTTAAGTCAGCCAGCTGGGAACCAGCCTTTTAAATCAGCCATCCTGCAATGGGCTTTGATTTTATCAATTGCCTTTCTTTGTCTTTTGTTCCTGAAAGATCCACACCCACCCTAACCGGGCTCAGATTAATGGAGCTCAGACTAAGGTTTCAGTCCACTTTTCAAAACAGACACGTGCCAACCCCCAAAAGCAGCAGCTCACAGCCTGCAGCCTCTCCAGGTGCCCTCTGCTTCCCCACCAGCCACACAGCACCCAGCCACATCCCTCTCCTGCACAGTAAAGCAGCCACCTAATCAAAGTACCCTTCCCCAACAAGGGGGTCTAAGAGCCTTCACCAAACTAAGCCCTAGATATGTGCTCAAACCTCAGAATTTTCAGAGGCAAAGCAGTTGATGGAAAGTGGTGCTTCGTCCATGTCCATCCCTAGCACCAGTTTGGACATCAGTCATCTGCAGAAGCACAGAGGTCCCTTCTCCTTGTGGGATCTGCTTCTGACACCTCATTTCAGCAGCACAACCTGCAGGCTGCTGGCTGGCAGAGGCTGGATGTGCTGCTGGTGCAGATGTACTGAGATCTTCAGAGATGGTGTGGGATGACATGACAACAGTGAGCAAGATTTCAAAAGCGATCATATTCTAGAAATGCTTTATTTTTCTTCAGAACATCCAGCTCCAAATAACACTCCAAAATACATGCAGTTCTCCAGCATGGCAAAGATACTTAAATATAGTGCCCTGGAAAGCTGGGTGGGAAAAAACACTTCTGCCTGTAGTATAGACATAGCAAAAATACAGAGGACGTGAAACAGAGGGTGAAGGAGTCACTCAAGATGGAAATTAATTTTCTCACTCATAAAACACCAAGGCCCAAACCCTTCTCTGAGCAGGCACAGAAGCTGTCGCATGTCTCCCCTTCTCCTATGTTGCCACTGAGTCAAAACTAATGCAGAGGGTTCAAGGTGGACACAGCCCCAGAAGACATGAGACAAAGGCTCCTCCACTGACACAGGCATCATCTGCTTCCACCACAAGCAGAGGGTGGTTCCACTACTTTTGCCTCCCCCAAATATCTTTATGCAAATATTGCATAAAGACCTGGCCTGTAGTTCAGACTCCAGACTCCATCAACCCATTGCAGCCCTGCAACTCACAAACATCAGCAGCAGCTGGTACCACATCATCTCAGAGCATCTTTCCAGCAAGGGGCTCCAAACCAGCCCACCAACAATACACCAAAACCCCAAACTTGGCAAAATGCACATTGTATAAATTTTGTTTACATTAGAAGATACACCACATGTTGTGAACCTCAAAATTATTTTAAGCATGTCTAACCAAGGGCAGTTTAGGGCTGCCAGGAGTGGAACAAGAGGATTCTACACAAAGCAAGGTTGACACAGCAAAAATCCAAAGGCCTTCCTGAGCTATCTTTCCAACTGCATTTGTATTCAGTCAAAGCTGAAACTATAACACACTCCCCACAGCAGGCAGCAAAGCCCAACTCATTCCAGAACAAAAACTCCCTGATTGTGACACCTGTGCACAGTATTGCTACATCCTCACCACCTGGTATTACTCCATGGCTGTGCTCTTCTGTCCCCCTGGTACAACAAGGAGAGGGACAAGGGAGCATATCTGTCTCACAGAAATAGCTCAGCCAGGTTATTTTTAACTGGGTCATCCCAGCACAGCCAGCGGCAACGACCAGGAGCAGGGTAGAAAGCAAAGAGAAAAAACTGGC
The DNA here is from genome assembly GCF_003957555.1 of Calypte anna. Classification (NCBI taxonomy): domain Eukaryota; kingdom Metazoa; phylum Chordata; class Aves; order Apodiformes; family Trochilidae; genus Calypte; species Calypte anna. The sequence goes on along the minus strand of NC_044274.1, from coordinate 60,395,720 downwards.
AGAGACCACAGTCTCAGGCAGCTCCCAAGAGGTTCAGACTCTCCTATCACCTGACCAGATGAGTAGGCTGAGACTGTATTTTGGGTAGAATCCCCCAGAATATTGTGAAGTGAAGCCACACCACGAAGTGCTGGCTGAATTGTCACCCATTCTTTATTTTATAATTGTTGGGATCACTTCCAAGCCTGACACTGAATGTGTACTTGAGCCTCCCCTGGGACAAGTGGGAGAAGCAAAGAAGAAATTATAACAATAAAGCATACAGAATCACAGGGAAAAAATAGGCCAGAAGGCACTTCTGGGGGTCCCATGTACTGCCCACAGCCCCCAGCAAAGCTCACTACAAAGGCAGGTCATGTTGCTCAGACTGCCCAGATGAATTTGCAAGACCAGTGAAGATGGAGATCCCTCAGCCTCCTCAGGAAACGTGTGTGCCCACCATCCTGTGGAGAAGCCCAGGCTGCAGCTGGCTGCAGGGCTTGCAAAGTTACCCAGATAACTCTCGTCAAACTTGCTGCCCACTAGGACCCTTGTGGGTCTTCACTGAAGAGCTGCTCTCTTGCCAGTCAGCGTGAGCTTGCACCACTGCAGGCAGCTGCTGCAAATCAGGGGCAGAAGTTGCTATTTACCTTTACTGAATTTCATGAGGCGCTCTTTTTCCCTCCCGAGAAGCATAAAACAGGCTGGAAGCCTTCGCATTGCTTAGGAAGCACAGAGGTTGGGCACTACACATGGAGGGTCTGTGGCCAGACTTTGGATTTCCCTGCATTGCCCAACAAGCATCACTCTTCTCATGAGCAACCAAAATGATTCAACCTGGAGCACAAGAGCCTGAAGCACCTGTGGCACCATCACTGTCGCTCTGCTGCCAACACTGCCGGGAGCTCCACTTCCTCAAGGTTCACACCTCTCACTCAGGCACATGGAGTGAAACACCATCTCACTGCACATTACTTTCTCCAGGCCACAGGAACAGTGCTTCATGAATACTTTTAAGCCAATGACAGCTAGATATCGAGCTGCAGAGCAGGACCTCCAAAGAGTGTGAAGAAACTTGTGCTCTGCCAATGCACAGTCAGTTTGTCCATCCCAGGAGGGACAAAGGAATCCACCAGGACTGATCCCTGACTCAGAATATGGCAACACCATATTCTGGAAGCTCAGCTTCTCCCTTCACAACATGTCCAGCATCTCCTTCATGTGTTGCCCCCACTCTGCAAGCTCTGACAGAGAGATGATGCATTGAGGGCACAAATGGATTCAGTCAACACAACCTTTAAGAAACACAGCAGTGGGTCAAGGGAGTGTGAAAGGCTGGCAAAAACCAAAATTACCCTGAAACTCAACTCAGTTTCATTAGGCTTATCAGAGCTCCCAGGAAGGGCAGGAGGCAGTATGACTAAAGCAAAGGATAGGCCCGCCCCAGCCTCTTTGGAGAGCAAGTCCCTCCTTCCCCTGTTCACCTCGAGCTTTCCAAGATAGCCTGTGTACTCCATCAGAAAGATAAAGCCAACTTGCCTGCACTCTCCAGAGACAATACCCTCTTTCACTCTCATGGTTACCTGGGCAGCAAAGAAAATATTATTGCTTATCAACTTCCTTGTGAGTGCTAATGGGCTTTTGAATTCAATGAGAGGGCAAATTCCACCTTCTACCTTGGCAAGATCCTGCTCTGTTACGAAAGAAAAGTAAATACAACAATCCTAGTTCACAGAAACATAAAAACTAGAGGCCTCCTCCATTCCCTCACCCTGCAAAAACTAATTCTAAAAAGGAAGTGATGAAGTGTTTGTATTTTAAGAGGCTTTGCTAGATTTCTGTCCTTTGAAAAACTCATCACCTGAGTCTCTGCAAGCTCTGCAATTCCTTCTGAAACCAGAGCACCATGCTTTCAACTCTCCTATTTCACAGGAAGAAGCTTCTTGGTATTCAAGACCACAGTGGCTTCTCAGTTTCAGGAACCAAAGTTTATCTCCCCATTGAAAAGATGCAACTGGGTCTCAATAGCCTGCCATATATAGGTTTGGGAAGACAGGGACACTTGGTCTCACTACTCTTTGCCATGAGGTCTGAGCATGCTTGCAGACATCTGGCAGATGCAGTATCTCTGCTAAAGGCTTTCCATGCAGCAAAGCTGAGCATTACAAGTTTGGGGAGTTTTGCCACAGTCAGGGAATACAAAGACTGTGGTTAGCTGCCCAGAGAGCTCCACTGGGCTAGCCAGACTTCTTCCCAAACCTCTTCTGCCTAGCTGAGGACTTGTGACTGCCAGCAGGACACAGACATTTCAGGAAATCTGACAGGCTCTGACTGTCTGGGCAGGAAGGCACAAACACTGGTGCAAGGGCACAGACTAGGGGACCTTGCCTCTGATGGTCTCTAGTCTATCCTCATAGTGAACCTGCCCATAGCTCTAAATCAGGGCAGATGTGGAGCCTGCAAAACTCCTAAGGTTGAAGCCTTCCACCTGCCTGGTTCCAGGTCTGCACCACCCTCCTGGGGATGAGCTCTCTCTAACATCTGACCTACTTCCCTCCAGATGCAGCTTGCATCTTTTCTCCTTGTTAGACTATCTGTCACTGCCAGGAAGAATCTGGCTCTGTAATTGTCCTTCCAGAAGTTGTATCCCACTGTTAGTGAGTTGGTTTGGCAGCAAAAGACAGAGGTACCTACTACCATGGACTACAGGAGAACCAGATGCGGTTTTTGCAGTTGTGAGCCAGGAGCAAAAGGAAACCATCACTGTCCTTCTGGAGAAATGACAACAGTATATTTTCCTTTGAAAAGCAACAGGCAAGCATAGAGGTCTTCTCTGAAGCCCATACCTGCTGAGTTCTTCCAGCTCACTTGCAGCATCATCTACAAGCAAAAACATCTAGAGGCACAGAGAAAAGATAAGTGCATCCCACAGCCATATAGGGTGGAATTGCTTTATGTTTCCAGTTGAGGTTTTTCTCTTTGTCTGGCTGATTAAATTAGAATTGTTATCTCTCCATGCTCTGGAAAACTCCTAATGCAATTTTGAGCTCTCTAACAGCAGGCCCACTTTATCTGGTGCATGACAAGCTACCAAGACTCTGTCCCAAAGGCATCTATTACAGACACATCAGCCAGTGCTCTCTTCTGATGCAAATTTAAAAACTGATTCATCATTTACAGCAGAGATAACTGGTTCAGTTTTGTTCTTATTGGTTCTTAGCCTGGCTTTGATTGATGATGACTAAATGGGAAGACTACCCAAACAGGAAGACTACCCATGTGTTCCCTGCCAGATAAATTATGTGCTGTGCCCATTCATTTACCTCTTAGGCTTGGCAAATCTACAGTCTCTGGGAAACCAGTGGCATCAGTCTGAACTGAATACGTCAATGAGAGCAGAAGCAGAGTTTGGTTGAGACTGGGACCACAGTTTTGGACCAAATTTCCCTCTCTGTGTCATTTACTGCACTCCAGTTTACCTTGCAAAGCCATCTGGGAGCATGCAGATGGGATTCCCTCCAGATGAAACTAAAATCATTTAAGGATCAGAACTCCATCCACTAAGGGGACTAGCTGGGTCAAATTTAAATGTCCAAAATGCCTGTGGATATGAAGTCCTGGTACCACCTCTTTCTCTCCATAGGTCCACTCCTCTTGCACTGTAGATGTGACTAGAGTTAACAGAGAACTGAGGTCAGTCACTACATCCACACTTTCTGTAGAGATCCCTGTTTGACCTTCAGCCTTGCCTGTCTTCAGACAGATTTTTTTTTTTTACCTTCCCTCCTCCAACTATTGTTCTTATGATGGGTTTGGTGTTCCTCCATCTCTGATCATTTTGTGCAGCATTACTGCCTTCCTGTGACCAGTCCCTCTCTTCACACATGCCATCTACTAGCAGTGAAGATCAGTCTCTCTTCCCACTTAGTATTTTATTTGCTACATACTTGATTCCAGACAGCCTCTTTGCAAATCTTCTCCAATATGAATTCTGAACATCTTCCAGCTCTGTCTGCACCACCCCTCTCTCCAGCTCTTCCAAGCAGGGAGAACCAGCATGTCCCAGCTGAGCTCCCCACTGCAGGCTCATTCTCTCTAACTCTACCACTGTTGCTTTCTATGCCAGTCTCTTCCTCCATGATATCCATGCCAACAAGCGGATCTTTTCTCCACCTTGGAGTCATCTCTGGGCATCTGTGCCTCAGACACTTTTTGAGCCAAAGGCTTATCTGTCTGTTTAGCTAGTCTTAATGGATTTTCCACCTGCAGATTCATCTAATGGCTTTTCTCGAACCACATCCCCAACATCCTCTGTCAATGAGTTCCACTGTTTACCTGTATCCTGAAGTTCCTGGGCAGTGATAAACAAAGGAACAATCACTCCTTATCTGAACTCTCCATCCCATCATCCTACCATACATGTCAAAGGCCATATGTCATACCCCTTTTCAGGCATACCTTTTCCAAACTAAACAGCTCTCCCTCTCTACCTTCTCTCCTGCACTAGCAGGTCCTCAGTGAGCTGGTATTGCAGGAGGCACTCAAGACATAGATGCACTGTAGATGTATCGAGGTAGTGTATGATCTTTCCACAGTATCAGTGGGAAAAAAAAAACAAAACAAAAAACAAAAAACAAGAAACAAACAAAAAACAAACAAAACCACACAAAAATAAAAACAAAACCAGCAAAAAAAAAAAAAAAAAAAAAAAAGGAAAAAAAGAAAAAAAGAAAAGAAAAAAAAAAGGAAGCAAGCCAGCTTGGGTCATGATTTTCATGCTTTAGACAGCAAAAACAAAGATTGTCTTTGTGAAGGTGAGTAAGAAGAAAAGCACTGGGTATGACACACAGCATACCTATGCAGCTTTCTAGTATACACCCATAAAATTACATCTGCATGTAGGGCTTTTTGGTACCAGAGAAAATCTTCAGGATCTAGAAAACTTCTGTGGACTTCTCGGATCCAAAGGGGAGCCAAAGCCATGCTCCCAGTTCTTGCTCAGCCAGAGATGGAAGTGTGAACAGTTCCATAGAAGAGTTCCCAAGCAGACTTTAGGACTCCAGGTGAGCACTACCACTGCCCTGACTAACACCCTGGGCACCCCACGATGCCAGAGAAGTTCAGGCGCAGGGAAGACAGCAGGCAATGACATATGGAGCTATGAAACTAAAGAAAGGGGAAGGTTTTTAGAAAGCTCAAAATAAAGACCTGACTTTCCTGAGGAAGACTTTCTTTTCTGCAGTTCCAGTCACTTGCAGGTTTTTAGAATAACAGACTAAGTCACCATGCAGGCATCTGCCTGCACTGCAAGACAGGCAGAAACAAAGAGTACAAACAGTGTTCTGTTTTTTTATATGTATATATATAAAACACAAGCTGTCATAAAGTCATGGAAAAGTTCATATTGAAAGTCATGCTGCCAGGGAAGGAAGAATAGATAAGGCTCTAGAAAAGACCCATAAAGCAGATATGTTGAAGCCCAAAAGGCCAGCAAAACTGTTTAGAGACAGAGTTTTGAGCCTTTAAACAGCAAAGGTATTTATTTTCGGATCCGGGGAACTCCCAGCTCGCGCTGGACAAAGAGTTCCAAGGGATAAGGGAAAGGGTTAGGGTATTTATACAGTAAAAGGGGAGGTTACAACATCATTACATTCTCAATTCTTGCTGACTTCATTATATTTTTATAAGGCGATATCAGACCCTAGCCATATCTTTCTTCTTATCTGTTGGTGGTGACATCTTTATGTTCTTCTTGTGCAGATGTTCACATTGCTTGGTGCCCAGCTGGAGCCTAAATGGCCTTGTTTGAAGAACAAGACTTACTTTTAATTATCTCCGAGATAGAAGTTAATCCCGTTAGGACCTTGTCTTGGTTACATTGTTCTAGTGGAAAATGACATTGGCAGTGTCTTGTTTTAAGAATAAGAGTTGTTTTACATTGTTCTAGTAGAAAATGACATGTCTCAGCTGCTTTGTTCACTTATTTCTCAGTATAACCCTAAATTTTACTGGTTATGAATACAAATTCATTAACATATATTACAAGTTTTAAGTAAATTCACACAAACAGCTTGGACTGATCTCCTCTCCTTACAGGAGCTAATCCTGTCAGGATCTTTCTCTTTTTCAATGTGTGCTAGAGAAAAAGGTTAGAGATTCTCACCACTCATCCTAGTTCAACACTCAGCATAAACATTGGGAAAGAAACACGAGAGAGACCAAAGCAGATTTTTCAGGTGGACTCTAGCTATGGGTTTCCTTGATTTAACTCCTTGGAACTTTCATTCCTAATATCATTACCAAGTTTTCACTTCTACTGTCATCCCATAATCACAGGTAAATTTAGGCTGAGTGGGTCTGAGTGTCTGTAGGCCAAACTCCGGGTCAAAGCAGAGACAGCCTCCAAGTAAAACCAAGTTTCTCAAGGCCTTGTCCACATGGATTCTGAAAATCTCCAATGGTGGAGGTGCTACAGGGAAGCAAGTCATCCTGCTGAGCCCCTCTCTGGCTAATAACTGTTACCTCAGCTGGTAATACACACCATCTGAGGGTGCTGGACAAATGTAGTGCTCTGCCTCTATGAAGATGACTTACCTGTCCCCCCCCCTCCAGAGCTCCCATCAACACAGGGAGTGAAATCCTTCTCCACCTACAGCAAATGTCCAGTGGCTCACTCCTGCCTTCAAATTGTCATCCCTCCAGTGGCAATAAAACAAAACTTGGGAAAGAAAGTTAGCTGTTGTATTGGGCAATACAATACCACCTTGAGGCCTTAAAGGTAAAGGCTAGCTGAACTTGCTGAGAGCTTGGAGACAGGAGTGCATCTTCATCACCGTGGTGAGATGGGATGCATTGCGAGTGACAAGTAAGAGAAATTAATCTCTGCAGGATGCCAGGTAGCAGTTGCTTGGCTAGTGGCACTCTGAGAGCTGTCACCTACTTCCAGAGAACACTGCTGTCTGCACTGAGGGACATCATTTAGGCAATCATCCTGTTCAAGGTTCTAGCAATGCATCATCCCAGGAAGCTCTTCCCACGATTCCTCCTCTTTGCTGCTAAAAACACAACTGCCTTATTATTTTGCCAAATAATAACTTCTGTTTCCAGCTACTGGCTCTTGCTCTGGTTTGTCAGCCAGAATTATATATAAAAATAAAAGAGGCTTCCTATATTTTTAACTCCACAGGAACCAACAGTTCACCAAAACGCAAGCTAGATGCCAAGACAGAGGAAAGTTTCAACTTCACCCTTGAGCTTTTCTCTATGAAGTCTCAATGAGAGTTTGGGGTTTTTCTGCTGCAAAACTTGATCTGCCTGGCAGGACCCATCAGATATAGCATGGGCCTTGAGGTATGGCACAAGTCTCAAATAAATGCAAGAAGCCATAAGGTGAAGCTCGTAGGTCCCCATTAAGCTTTTAACTGAGTGCCATGATTTTTAGAATTTTCAGTGAGACACTGAACTCCTATTGATTTATGTGGAAGGTGTGGGATGCCATGCTATCCTTAGCAAAATCAATCTTTTCAATTAAGACTTTGAGCATCAGTTACTGACATCAAGACTTTTGCATATTCAAAGAGAAACACAAGCCACAGCCATGACCACAGGCAGGGGGGGTGAGAAGAGAGACTCTGACCCTCCCTGACTATAAGGAAAAGAGCCTCTATATGTAGGAGGAGCTGAATATTTGAGAGCAGGAAGTTGGAGCAATGCTGTTCTGACTTTGGTTTTGTTCCTCTGTGTGTGTATTTTGGTATTCAAATTAAATTAGAGAAAATGGCAGAGAAAAATAATGTGAACTAATTACATTTAAGTAGATGTTAGCAAAACAGTATTTGTTTTCTTCTATTTGTCTGCTGCAATTACAGAGCTGTCTGGGTTCTCTGTGCCTATTACCCTGCAATTTTGTTGCCAGCACAGGCTCCTTTTAGGGGGCAGATAGAAAGGAAGAAACCAGAGGATAAAGAGGAAGATTCATCCTTCCTGGCGTTGTTCAGGTTACCAGACAGTGTTCCAAGTAACACCAGCTTGAGGTTTCTTAGGAAGAAGAGCTGCAACTGTGCCAGCAGTTCAGGCAAAATGGTAGTGACATTTTTCTAGGGCAATATTTTTAAAGATTTGCGTATTCGTGCTCAGGGCAAACTCTGGTTTAAATAACTTGTTTTAAATAACCTCACATGTAACCATGTGGAAGGTGGCTGAGAGATGAATGGCACTGGCAGGGATGAACTTTCCCCAGCCTGGGAAGCAAAACTTCACAGAAACCCGACGTGAGAAGAGCAACCATGATACAGAGGGCAGTGAAAAGCCTGTCACTGGATTCAGCACAGATTGCAGGTGTGAAAAGGGCACTGAGTGGCATTCAGGGGCAGCACCACTTCAGGGGTCCCTTTGCCAGGTTGGCAAACATGCTATGTGAAAACAGTACCTGGCTAAATGAGCCCCAGGCGAGGCTGGAGCAGAGCAGACAGCTTTAGGAGAGATCCACTGTTCCCAGTCCTGCTTCTGCACATGATCTTGTTCTCCTGCTGCTTCAGTCCACACCCCAACCCAGGCAGGGGGCATTGCCTGAGAAAAAGGCACTTGCCTACTGAGCACTACCCATATGCATTGACTGTGCTTCCCAGAAAACCTTGATCCAGAGCTTTCTGACCCTCCCAAGGAGGATTTCAGCCCTCTGCAAGAAGAGTTTAAATCATGGTGTCTGTAGGGGCACATTGCTTAATTTCTGCTCTTGGGAGTAGGCCCAGTGTTTGCCTTGGCTCCTGCCTGCACCTTTTTTTTGTCTATCCATGCTCTACTCTACATGCAACCAGAGCCACAAGGCTCTTTTCCTTATAGTCAGGGAGGGTCAGTCTCTCTTCTCATCCCCCTGCCTGTGGTCATGACTTGTGGCTTGTGTTTCTCTTTGAATGTGCACCATTACTGATGTAGCCCTGGTCTGGAGAACTTTCCCCAGACATTTTTTACTGGAAGGACCTCTCCCCAGTATTGTCTCCTTTCCTGGGTAAGGACAGTTCCTAGAAATACACAAAGAACAAGATGGAATTTGGCCTCTCCTGCTATCCTGCAAGCTATCTAATAAGTTTCCATGGACTTTGTTGCAGCCTCAGTGATAAACAGCCCACAAATGCTGGGACCTTTTGCTGTTTTGTCTCTCTTACCATTTTCCACAGTTAATTTTTTCCACAGAGGGAGAGATAGTGAGGAGTCATCACTGCTGAAGGCTTCTTCTCTGCTGGTGGAAATATCTATATTTCCTGGCGCAAGATAAATAGAACAGCAACTCCCCAGACTAGAAAGAAAACCTTGCACAAGCCAGAGCCCAAAAGGATGCTCAGAAGAGAGAGGGAGAAAGAGGTTAAACTTTGGGCCTTGCTCTGGAAGATGTGAAACGGTGTGAAATACAGCAGGGAGTAAGTCAAGAAGGGAAGAGAGAAGCTTGGAGCTGCATGCTGTCATTGGTCCTACCATGGGCAGCAGCATGTCTCCAAGCTTCAGAAAGGGCTTTGAGGGTCATAAAGTCCGATTTGTGAATTTCAAAGTGCTTTGGAACTAGAAAGTTCTGCTTTACCCTAAAAGAGCCCTGCAGGGTTGTCCTGGCTTGGACCAGGATAGAGCTAATTTTCTGTTCTGTAATTTTGCTTTCAGCTAAGTCTCTTATAAGCAGCTGCACTTGCTGAAATTAAGAGCAAGTTTCTCAGTCAGTGTCTGCTTCTCAGACTGAAGCGGACTAGGAAGGAGCGGACAAGATAAATGACAAAAACTGACCAGAGTATTCCATCCCATACACCTCATACTCAGTATAAATTTGAGGGATCATGAGGGTCAAGCCCCTCCCCTTTCCCCTTCCTCTTTGCCTTCCTCATTGCCCTTCACCCTTGCACATCTTCACCTGTCCCTGTTTGCTTCAGCATCCTGGGAGGATTCTGTCCATTCATCTCCCTGTGGTCCTGATCCATGCCAGCTCAAATCTGTGTGTTCCTGCCTCCAGCTCCTGACTGCTGCTGACTCCAGGAGTCCAGTCTGGACTTTTCCAGCCATGGTGGTGATATGAGCTTTATTTGGGGAAAAGGGAGGAGGAATATGGTATGATTCTTCTGTATGTTTGTATATATTTAATATTTTTTTCTTTTTTATCATCATTAAAGCTGTGTAGTTCATTTTCCAACCCCTAAGTCTCTCTCCCTTATTGTCTCTCCTTTCTTTATCAGGAAAGAGAAGGGGATTAATAGAGAGCATCTGTGATTTGGTTAATTGCCAGCCCAGCATTAAACCATGACAAGGATGTATTTTCAAGGTGGAGAATTGCTGGCAAGCGTGTAATACCACAGAGGGGAACTCCCTGGAAGTCCTAGGCCAGTCTGTCTTCCATTTGGAAGCCAGTATAACCCTGTGAGTGTCAAACCTCCTCAGCCCATGCAGCCTCCTGGATAATCTAAAAGTCTTTCCTGTTTCTCCCGCAGAGAGGCAGAAGGCGCGTCAGCGTAATTGCTGTGTGCTGCGGGCTGCTTGCCTCAGTCAGCTCTCTGCAGCCAGAGCAGCTTAACCTGTACTTAAGGGAAGCCAGGTAATGCATACATGTGGAACACTTCCCTGCATCATTGCTCCAGTGTCTTCTTGCTATGAGAGCAAGAGACCAAACAGTTTGCAGCCCTTTTGTGCTTTAAGAGGCTGTTTCAAGCCCCAGCTGTTTCAAAAAGCAGCAGCTGTCCAGCATCACCAGGGATAGGTCCAGAAGTCCTCTTTGGGTCTGAGCAAGAGGTTTAACACCAACATTCTCAGCAGCCTCCCAGACATCAGTTCACTGGCAAACAGTAATACTCAATGTCATTTTATTGCCAAAAAAGACTGATGCTGTTGATAACCTGCAGATAGGAATACTCAGGGTGGGTTTTGAGGGTCTTTTTCATTGAAGCAAATACTTCAAGCCATCTTTCTTGGAGGTTTATTTATGGTAGTGGAGGACAGTGTCTGGACATTAAGGATCAGGACTCTGCTGGGGTCTCCTTGAATCATTCAAGAGCGGATAGTGAGGAAGTGATTTGGGACAGTCTCCTTCACTGTTTCTTCACAGAAAGTCTCTGTCATGTCCTGTCACAACCCCTCTTTAACAGTTTCTCCAATGAAATCCCTGCTGTGGAAAACAGTGTCCACCAGAGTGGGATGAAAGCTTCATTCTCTGCAGCCACTGGGCTACTGAACTGACCATAACATGTAAGAAGCCTGCAAGATAATGTGCAAAATCTACCTTGGCTAGCCCCAAAGCAGCTGCCACCTTTCACTCCAAAACATCACCTTTCACCTCTGGAGATTTGCCAAGCCTTCAGTTTTCCCCCTAAGTCTCTGCAACACTGAAATACCCATGTGCCTGGACACCTGCAGCTCACAGCACAGGGACTTGCTCCAGACTGGAGTGTATACTCCCAAAACACAGTTCACAAAACATTCTGGCATCTAGAAGCCCAGACAGCCTACAGACAAGAGAGAACTGCCCTTGCAGAAGCACCACAACCTGATTCCAGAGACCAGCAGCCTGCCCAGTGCCAGCCCGCCTAGAAAGAGACTCAAAGAAACCTGCCACAGAGTCAGACAAGCCAAATTCCACTCATTATCCAGCTACTCATAAAAGTAGCAGCCACAGAAACATTCAAAATGTTATCTATTACTGACATTTTCTGAACAAGAAACCTGCTCAAAGGGGACAAATTTAACATAGACAAGAGAAATTACCCAGAGGGGAAAAAAAGAGAACGAGAAACCCATCACATCTGGAAATACCCTGACCTGCTATCAGGAAACCCACCTGCTCCACAGACCCAGAGAGCAAGTGATTGGATCATTGGGATGGAGATGAGCAATGCAGCCAGCCAGGCTGGTGCAGCTGGTGCACAGAGGACAGCACTCTCACTCTCCCCCAGACTTGCAAAACCAGCACACTTGTGCAGAGATGTTTTGCCTCTCAGGTAGAAAGGTGAGGAGGAGCTCAGGGCAGAGCTGGGGTGCAGGTGGGAGAGTTGTCTTGCTCTTTGTCCAAACATCTCTAGTGCCTGGACTTTGCATTCCCCAGGTCTACAGAGATGATGGGCTTTCATTTGTTGCTATAGAATAATGGACTGAATGAATTTGAGATACTCTTCAGCGATGGATCTGTATCTTGTCTGTGATAATGCTAATTCAACAGACATCAGCACAGATGAAAAAAACTCCTTTTTGCCTTGTGTCTAAAAAGAAAACAGCTCCCTCCTGTCCAGCCTGCCAGAGTTTTGCACTCGAGTTTCCTGAAAACATGAAGTCCCTTCGTGCCTCTGTTAGTCACTCTCTATCTCTGATCAAACCTGAAGAGATCTGAGCTCTCCAAAGAGGGCACAGCCAGTGAGAGAACAAAGGAACACCAGGGCTACACAGGCTACTCCTTTGTTAACCCACCGGGGAGCCTGAGTTAGGAAGCTTAAAAGACAACCAAACCCAACATGCCTCCAAGTGTTCTCCAAATCCTCCAATTCTAATTGCAGAATTCACTTGGGCACCCACGAGGCCAGAAGAACAGGTAAATTCCCATCCAGGTAAATTCCCTTTAAAGGGACTGCAGCAAACACGGTGCCCTCTGATGATGTGTAACTGAATGAGGGGATCGGGAACAGCCAGGATGCTGGGGCGATGTTTTTCTACACTGCAGAGCGAAACAAGGAGGGCACCACCCTGCAGGGTGAACAATGGATGTTCGGCAAGACACTGCACACAGCTGGCCTTCCCAGGCCACCGGGGACTTGTTTGCAAAGTGCTGTCATCGTTACATATCCCTTCGCAGCCGCCTGCCTCCGTCCCTGACGGCTGTGGCGTCAAAGCCAGATCCACGGGAAGAAGCCGTAGTCCAAAGCTGTGCGGACTGAAAGTAAGACCCCTTGAAGGGCTTTCCCTGAAGGAAGAACTGGCACCAGGAGATCCCACTGCCAGAAAGCGTGGCCCAGATGCCGTTTAAGTGGCTGTCATTGTGCGCTGCGCAAGATGTGACCTGCCCTAACACCAAGCACCAAAAATCCCCATGAAAGGGCAGTACAAAGGGTCCAAATTCAACAACAACACAGAGCCATAGATGAGGCTCCGTCTGTATCATGAGCAAAGTCATGGAGGTGCCAAACTGTGCCCCCCGCTGCCCGGGCAGGTGGGGTTGGCCGGGGGAGAGGCAGCGTGCTGCCCACTCCCGCTCTCCTCCGGTCGCCCTGCAGCCCTGTTGCTCCGTGCACCAGCCGCGCACCTCTGAGCGGAACCGCTTGCAGATCCCCTCCTCGGACCGGCGGGCTCCCACCGGGGGCCAGCTCTCGGTCCATCACTGTCGGAATAGAAAATCGCCGCTGCAGTTACCTGCGGGAACAGCCCAAGGGCAGGGCGCTACTGGGGAGCGGGCATCCTGCCCCAGGAGGGCGCGACCAGCACCGCCTGCCCTGGCTGCGGCCAGCGGGGATGCCCTGCTCCCGCTCTCGCTCCCACTGCCGCCGCACCGTGCCGGGGGATGCCCAAGGCCCGCAGCAGCGGGCGGCCGCCGCATCCCCCGACCGTCGGTGCTTCCGCGGCTGCGGATGTCGGACACTCCGCACAAAGCGGGGTGGGGCCGGCGGGGGCTGCGGCACCTCCGTCTCAGGGGTAGAGCAGCCCCACTGCCCCCAGCCCCCGCTCCTCGGCACCGCCGGGCTCCGCAGGCCCCGGGCTGTGGCAGGTGCCCCGGCCGCCCGTGCCCACGAGTGTCTCGGCCCCAGGACTCACCACCACCACCACCGGTCTCATACCTTGACGCTGGCGGCGGGGGTCCAGCAGCACCGTGCCGTGCCGCGCCGTTGCGTTCCGCGCCGCGCCGCGCCGCACCGCACCGTACCAGCCCGGCCCGGCCTTCCCGCGGTCCCCGCCCCGGCCCGCCCCTCACGCCGCGCCCCGCAGCCGGGAGGTGCCGGTGCCGGCGGGGCTCGGGGAGTGCCCGCTGCCCCCTGATGCGGGAGCCTGATGCCGCAGAGCTCCCGAACACCTTGCCGGGGAGATTCGAGCGGAGCGGCTACGACCACCCCCTGGGCGCGATCTGCCGTGGGAAGCGTGAGGTTTGTCTTGATGCTACGACGGGGAATGCCCCTCCGTACCCACTGAAAAGTGCTCAGGCACCTCTCCTCGCCCTGAGCTCAGGGAGCCAGCTCGCCTGGGCCCATGTGCACAGTTCACCACCACCATCACAGCTTCAGTGAAGTTCCCAAGGTCTGCACCTGGAGTTAAATTGTGAAGACTGGGGACATGTTTCTGAGAGCATCCTGACGGGATCAGAACTTTACAATCCCCTGCGCAGAGGTACCCACAGGACCTGCCTTAGCTCACAGAGCTGCTGAGGAAATGGTGTCATGTTCCCATATCCTCGGTATGCTCACCAGGTACTGCATCCTAGACTTTGCACACACTCCCACAACTCATTAAGGCCTTAGCTGCCATCCCTAGCTTGCAGCCTCTGAATGTCTTAGCAGCTCTTGGCAGATGGAGAGACATCGGTGCATGTGGGCCAAAAGCTGCATGGCCTTCAAGGATGGCAAATGGTTCTAAAAAACTTCTCCTACTTGCAGAGATCTGACTGAGACTTTGGGGTTAGCTGGTACCTTGGCAGCACTACAATCACACATGGTACTCTGGGTGAGGAATCTGGCAAGTAGACAGCAGGGCAGAAGTCCCTCTGGGGAAGGAAAAGCATCCCCTTGACTGGAGCTGTCCCACAGAATCCTTCAAGGGAGTTGAGTTGAGCAGAGTTTCAGAAGCTAATAGCCCTGCTGCCAGGTGCCAGGCTGGAACAACCCAGGAGACCGAGACAGCCAAGCAGCAACACATCTGTTGAGAAGCACTGTCCATGGGTTGAGCACAAGAGACAATCCAGATGTGGACATAGGCGGCTGCTTGTGCAACAGCTATCCTGGACCTGCCATAGGAATTGAGATGACTTCTGGAACTCTCACATATCCTCACAACCCACACCCTGGACTCTCACAGCATATGCTCACATCTTGACCATGGAGAAGTACAAGACAAGTCAGGTGCTGATGCACAGATGTCCAGTGCTTCCTTTTACACAGGCTGTCCTCCAGCCCTGACTGAGCTGTAGAAAATTATATGGAGGACTGACGGGGGATAAATGTGTCTTAGGGGTTATAGGTGGGAAATATTTCCACTGCCTGCAGCCCTGTCTCCTGTAAGCATCTAGATATGCTAGTCATGTGCAAGTGCTGCTCCTCAGAGCTGTTTAGATGTGATAAAGTAAATGGTTTTGCTGCCAGTTCCAAGACTCACGCTTAAGACTCAGTGTCTGGGAATGGTGTCTGTACTGGAGTGACATCAGTAACTGGCACTCACTCTCTGTCTTCTTTCCTGTGGCTTCTAAACTGGTCACTAAACAGCAAGAACGTGACTGAACAGCAGCAGTCTGGCTGCTGTCGGGTTGTGGCAAAGAGCACCCCTGCACAACACTTGTCCTGCTTTGTAAAGGGCCTCCAAGTGACCCACTGAAAACACTATTGGTAGTTCTTTCTGTGTGATCCAACAGCAGAAGTTAGAGCAATGTGTTCTGTAACCTTCTGCCATTCCACATCCTTAGGTACCAGAAATCAATGCCAGAGGCAAGCTGGTCTCATCTCTGGACATCTATTCCCGGCTTGTGCAAACTAATGAAAAGTGAAAAACTGCCACCACAGACAGCAGAGCTCATTATGGAAGTGAGCCTGGCAGCAGAGCAGTCAAACCCCACCACTGGCCCACTGCTGGCCAGAAACCACATGCAGCACAGCAGCCTCCAGCAAGCCACTGGGAAGAGCAGAGCTAGCACCTGTTCTGGCTGTGCTGAGCTGCAGGAGTGACAGTGGCTGCACTTGGAGTATGTGTGCAGCTGTGGATAAAGCATCCATGACCTGGCTGGGGGCTGCTCCCAGGGGCAGGTTCCTGCCTTGCAAGGAGCAGGTGCAGAAGTGGATGAGACGAGGATGAAGAAAAAAATATGAGTTGGGTTTCAGTTCCCTTAGGAACTTTTTTCCTCCCTGCCATAAATAATAATTTTGTACTAACAGAATCACTTAATAAAATAATAATTTAAAAAAAGGTAATCTTTTCAGCAGGAGGCTGGTATGTGGGGCTGATTAGTGTCCTTCTCAAAGGAACCTTGAGATTTCATTTCACTAAACTTGGATGTTGCCTCAAGTCTCAAAGCTTTCTACCAACTGCGTTTTGTTACTTCTCCTGGGCAACATCTTGTCCTTCACCCTCGATGAGAAGTATGAGCTTGGGATAAACATTAACACAGAAACATACCTGGGAATGCCTCTTTCCCAGGCAGCATGCCAGGATACAGGAGTGGATCAAATGTCTTTGTTGTGTACTAGCACTTTTGCATGCAAGGGCTTATCTGCAGCATACAGAGGTAGGTATTGGTGGTTCAGACCAAAGATCTTTCCAGTCCAATACCATCCAAGTGCCAAAAAGGGGTCAAGAGGGGAAAAGAAGGGAAGTGTCCTGGCTTCTACTTGTTACCAGTTCAGTGACTTCCTGAGCCAGCAGTTGCTTTCTCTGTTTGGTCACCCTCTACCAATTTGTCCTCTGGAAACCATGGAAACTTTTGGTGGCCCCGAAGTCCTGCAATAAGGTGATCTACAGATTAATTGCACATTCTCAAGAAGAAAAAAAAAACCAAACTAAAAAATTGCAACCATACTTGGCAGGGTAGGAGCTGGTATCCCAAGGTTTAGATTAGTGCAGAGACAGAAGACTTAATTTGTTACACATAATAGGGTTAGCAGAGGCCAGACCTGGGACAGAAAGGCACCCGTTTTATCCACAGGTGCCAGCACAGGCAGAGGGAGCTACTGAGCTATAAAACCAGGTAAAAGTGTTTTCCGACCATAACAGTTAGAGACGACAGCACAAACTATACATGTGCACTTACTGTAGGGGTAACCTCTGTTCAAAGCACCTCCAACACTGATTCTCACTTTAGGTCTTGCAGAGGCCCAAGGGACTTGTGTAGGGCTAAGCTAACCTCTGGGCTGGCATTTGTAATACAAGTTCAGTGCTTTTCAGGAACCCTGAAGTTTGTAGAGCTGAAGGGAAGCAGAGTAAGGCCCATGAGGGCATGCTAGTATGGTCTGCACAGGCCCTGCAGATACTCTTGTATTTACCACATTTTAGTCAAGATCAAACACAAGTGACTGGTCGGTGGTATGACCAAAGGAAATAGCCCTTAGCAAATCCTCATGTGGAGCAAATACAAGAGCTGGTGAAGACACAACACACTAGAAGCTTGTAACAATCCTGAGAAGTTCTTCCCTTCTGATTTCAGTTAAAAATTATTTTCAAAATTTCCCATCAGAGACAACAGCTTGGTCTGTATGTCTTCTCCAGAAAAGTTTATTTTTTAATGGGTCATTATATACAACATAGACCAATGTTTATTTATATGCTGTAAACTATGCTTTGGTCTGATAATGCATGTTTCAAATGACTTTGTCAAAAAGCATAGGGGCAGGATCGAAGACGTTTAAGCTGCTGGAAAAGGCTCCAGGAAAAATACAGTTGCAAGCATACTGCTGATTTCCATGGCCTTGATTTAAAAGATAATTCCTTTCAAAAGTCCAGAACAAGAGCAAAATTCTGCATTTGTGTGCAACCATAACACTATGAGTAAATTAGATAAGTGATACAATCTTCTGCCTTTTGAACTTCTCTAGCTAGGTGGCATCACTATAAAAGCAATTACTTTTTTTTTTTGAGATAGTGTAGTAAGACTCCAGTTACATTCTCTTCTTGTCCCACACTTTCCATGTGTGTAGCTATCAGTGATATGCAGGGGATCTACCTCACTCTTGCTCATCTTTTCACTCTTCTCAAACCCTCATTTCCGCTTTGATTACTTCAGTACTGCTTGGTTGGCCTCCACAGCTCTCCCCCAGATCAGACTTCTGTAATTCTTTGAAATTGGCTGATTTGTCCAGTTGTGCCTGAGGCAGACCTGAGGCAGACCACATGTCTCAGGTGAACAGAGACTTTTCCACTTGGTTATGACCCACCTGCCCGAGAACAGTATGGGCTCCAAATTCTTCTTTTCCCTTCCTCTGCAAGCAATGGTGACATCATACAACAAGATCTTTACATGAGGCTCATGCACTGCATGGGCTTAGGTTCAAGGTCAGTATAAAAATGCAGAGCGGAGCCCACCTTATAGTGGGGTCTGCTGCATGCTGTCAGCAACAGCACAGTGGGCACAGCTAGAATAAAGCACTGCTCAGCAAGAAAGTGGGGCAGCAGGATCTGGTACCATGTTAGGGAAAAGAAGCTGCACCTGACTCATCCTGGGCCTGTGGAGGACTGAGCTGCATACGCAGGGCATACCGCCCAAGGCATGTGTGAGGCTGGGGGACTGGGGAGAAGACTTCAAGGCCATATTCTCAGAGGCAGTGTGCTAGACCCATGGAGGTCAGATCCTTTGTTCAGAGGAGAGCAGCATTTTTTCTCTAAAGACTACAAAGCCATTCTTTGTGAACTAGTCCAAGTGGTTTGCAGGTTCATCCCTAGCGTGCCATATTACATGAATGTTCGCAATACTGGAAAGTCTTATGGAAAAGACCTCCTCCCTCCCATTATGAATGAGAGTCAGAGACAGGGATATCAACATAGACACCTGGCACATAAGGAGCATACCTGTGAGGAAGTGAGAGATAGCCAAACACTCATCCTAGCCAAGTGTGAGACAATCAGAAGATCCAGGTGTCCTCAGAACTCAAAATCCCCATAACACTGGTCTCTGCTGCAGTCAGATAGGGGTTGAGATGAGACCTCCACTATGAAGCAAACCTCTGTAAGGCAAAGTCCTGCCAGGGTCAGGCCAAGTCATAGATGACTCTGCTCAAAGCTAAACAAAGAACATTAACTCCCAGCATTTCCCAACCAGGCAAGGAGACACACCCTGTTCTCCCAGTGGCTTCCACAGGAACCAAAATAAACTGGAGAGACAATTCTGCTCTTGCACAATTCATTTCACTTGTTCCAGCCTGGATCCCATAGGAAGATGTTCTCCAGCTTGAGGACTTCCTCAGGCCCAACATTTATCTGGAGAGAGTGTCATGACTCATTAACTACAATGTTAAATACAAGCTTTCCTGGAAGGCTAGTCACTGAAGGCACTATGCCTTCTTTCCTGACCAGTTCAGAAGCTTTAGGCACCAATGAGGGTGTGCTCTTGGTTAATTCTTTCTGTTGCTTTTACTTGTACATAAAGATCTCTTCCAAGCCTCCATCAGAAAAGGTAGAAAAGCCCTGCCTTCCTTTTTACACCAGATCAATTTCTGTCATGGTACCAACACCTGACATTTCCTACAGTACTCCAGCTGTAAACCTGAATTGCACAGGTTAGGGTGGGTTGAATGGGGAAAAATACAGAAGGGAATAAAGCTCCTTTGACATCTTCCAGTCCACTGCCAGTCCACAGAGACTGGCACGGTCTCCAAATTGTTATATACATACAGCCATACTCCCTGGGGCAGAAGAACACCTGCATGACCACCTTCCACTCTTTGCTCTGTCTCTTCAGTTGCTACTGAAGACCACCTGCAAGGCCAGAGGAAAGCGATGGGGAACTTTGTTTTTTTTGTTACATCTCTTCTTCCTCTTCACTAACAACCTCCTTCAGGTCCTGAGGCCCCTGCTCTGCTCTCTCTTTTACATAGGCTGCCTTGATCTGTTCCAGCTTGCGCATCTCTGCCTCCAGCTCTTCCCTGTGCACTGACCTCCGGTTCCTCAGCAGTTTCATGGGGAAGGGGTTTAAGTCATTGAAGGCAATGTTCATCAGCTTCCTACAATGGAAAAGACAGACCTGGTGAACCAATTTACTGGTTGGTAACAGATGCTAACAGATACACCAACTGCATCCTGGGGTAGGCAAAGAGTAGGACCTCAGATCTAAGATTTCTTGAGCTCAAATTCACCAAGCAGCAGAGATTTAAAGGAATCACAAGCAATTCCCTTTCACACAAACACCAACCCAAGCAATGCTTTACAACACTTTTTAAAGTATCAGTGTGTAGGCACCTGTTAGGAGACTATGGATCAAATGCCAATTCTGATGGTCCCTGGGTAAGGAATATTGATGATGTTCAGCACTTTTCATCACAGAAATATTCCTTTGGACATATTGTCACTGAAGGTTGTAAGTGCTTCTGTGTTCCCAAGAGCCCCAATTACAGCTGAGAGATACCCAGCAAGTGGCAGACCAAGTTCCAGAAGCTGCAAAAAGGAGGCTGGCCTATGCTTTGTGGCCTGCTCTGCTTTAGCATGCCTCTGCCTGAGATAAAAAGACTTTAAGTAACACCATGAAGGGAAAGTCAAAAATGACACAAACTGATACATATCCCATGGACCTGCCAGTGTGCATGCAACTCTCTTGACAGACTGGGCCACAACTCTTTTTAGGTTGACTTAACAGGTAAGCAAATATAAACTCAGGATGAAAGATGGTCTACAACCCATACAACCATCTACAACCCACAGTCCTACCTGCCATCCGTGATCATTCTTGTGAAAAAGCGTAGGTACTGGTAGATCTCCACACTGTCATGAATTCTTAGGATTTCTTCCTCATTGTATTTAAAAATTGCAAGAGCATAGCGGAAAATTACCTGGAGGATTGAAAGGTATTTGAGTTGAAAAAGTCTTAGGTTGTTGAGGGGCGAGGCCCTGCTAGCATAAAACATGGGGTGGAGCACTGCAGTACAGGCTGGACAAGAGGCTTCTCCTGCTCTGAGTTAGGGCAGGCCTGAGGAAGCACACAGCGAATGCCAAGAGAATGACCCTCTCTAAGCTAATTTACAAGCCCAAGTATACCACATACTCCAAAAAGACCCCATAGGGATTTCCCAAGACTTCTCCAGTTCTGCCTATGCAAAGGGGCAACACAAGTATCATGTTTTCAGATACTAACTCTGCTCATCTTATGTTCCCTGTATCTGTCATACTATCAGCTACACCCAGATCACAGAATAGAAAACACCACAGCATAACTACCTGATAAAAAGTGCCAGGGATACTGTGCATAGTGCAGCAAGTACACAGACAACACAGAGGCTGGGAGGCATCAAGGCATCCTTCCAAACAGCCAAGATAGCATGAGAGGCTCAACCACACATTTCCTTGACCCATGTGCATGTCCATTGCCCTTACAATATGTCACAGAGGTGGTACATATGGGAGCAAGGTCTAGGAAGGTCTAGAATGAGAGGTGCACCTTAGTTCCCTCGTACAGGAAGGCATCCCACACTCGCAGGAGGATGTCACTGACCAGGCTGTCCACAAAGGCCACCAGAAACCAATTGAAGGTGATGAGTGAGACATCAATCCGATACTGCTCAAAATGAGCCGTGAGGCGAGGGAGCTTCTCTGACAAGAAGTCTTTGAAGACTCTCTGATCTACCTAAAGTTGACAAAAAAGAAAACAAAGAAGTTCTAGATGAGCAATCCTAGTGCTGGAGGGGAAGAGTGCTGCAACAGGGCATTGGCTCACATGTGCCAGGTAATTGGTGGTGCTGCCTTCTAGCCTAGTCACACCCCAGGAAAAGCAGAGCATCCTTTGTCTACCAACTCTCAAAAATTACTGAGCAGTGTACTTGTATGCTTTACCCAGTGCAAAGTGTGGACCTGAAACAGGGAAGACACAAGCAGAGATACGTATGTTTTTCTCATTCAGGGGAACATACTGCTTCCCAGCCTCCAAATCCAGACAGAAAATGCTGCCATATCTTCCTACATCATTTTT
This sequence comes from Calypte anna, assembly GCF_003957555.1. NCBI lineage: Eukaryota > Metazoa > Chordata > Aves > Apodiformes > Trochilidae > Calypte > Calypte anna. Next base: position 60,373,930 of record NC_044274.1, on the reverse strand, counting down.
ACTGGGATATTTTTGTGAAGTCATGAGTATTCAGTTGAATGACAGGGATTACAAGGATGCTCTCACAGCATCCTTGTAGATAAGTTGATCAAGTATGGGTTTGGTGATCAGGTAGTGAGGTGGATCAGGAACTGGTTGAAAGGAAGGAGTCAGAGAGTTGTAGTCAATGGGGCAGAATCTGGTTGGAGGTGTGTGACTAGTGGAGTCCCTCAGGGGTCGGTACTGGGACCGGTGTTGTTCAATATCTTCATCAACGACTTGGATGAGGGTATAGAATGTACCCTCAGCAAGTTTGCTGATGACACTAAGCTGGGAGGAGTGGCTGACACACCAGAAGGCTGTGCTGCCATTCAGAGAGACTTAGACAGGCTGGAGAGTTGGGCAGAGAGAAACATGATGAAATTCAACAAGGGGAAGTGTAGAGTTTTGCATTTGGGGAAGAACAACCCGATGTCCCAGTATAGGTTGGGGGCTGACCTGCTGGAGAGCAGTGTAGGTGAAAGAGACCTGGGGGTCCTGGTTGACAAGAAGATGACCATGAGCCAGCAATGTGCCCTTGTGGCCAAGAAGGCCAATGGCACCCTGGGGTGCATTAGAAAGGGTGTGGTTAGTAGGTCAAGAGAGGTTCTCCTCCCCCTCTATTCTGCATTGGTGAGGCCGCACCTGGAGTATTGTGTCCAGTTCTGGGCCCCTCAGTTCAAGAAGGACAGGGAAGTGCTTGAAAGAGTCCAGCGCAGAGCTACTAAGATGATTAAGGGAGTGGAACATCTCCCTTATGAGGAAAGGCTGAGGGAGCTGGGTCTCTTTAGTTTGGAAAAAGGAGACTGAGGGGTGACCTCATCAATGTTTTCAAATATGTAAGGGGTGAGTGTCAGGGAGATGGAGTTAGGCTTTTCTCAGTGGTGACCAGTGATAGGACAAGGGGTAATGGGTGTAAATTGGAGCATAGGAGGTTCAAGTTGAATATTCGAAAAAATTTTTTTACTGTAAGGGTGACAGAGCCCTGGAACAGGCTGCCCAGGGGGGTCGTGGAGTCTCCTTCACTGGAGACATTCAAAACCCGCCTGGACACGTTCCTATGCGAAGTGCTCTAGGTGGCCCTGCTCTGGCAGGGGGGGTTGGACTAGATGATCTTTCGAGGTCCCTTCCAACCCCAAGGATTCTATGATTCTATGATTCTATGATTAAAACCTGCCCAGGTCTGAATGACAGAACAAACTCCTAGAATCTCTTTGACTTCACAAGCAGGGCCTAATATTCTCACTTAGCTTCTTTTTGTGGTCTGAGTACTGTCTGTGTTCTGCCCTGGCTGCATGAGCTGAGACACAGAACACAATTGGTGAGATCCCCAACCTAGGTTTATAAAGGCTCCATCTAAGGGAAGCCGGGGTTTCATGAAGGTAAATGCTAAGGAGAAAGATCATGGGTAAGTCCATCCCTATGCCATATATTCCTGTCCCATCTGTGTCAGCCCATTTAGCTCTGGCACAGAGGTACAAACCATACAGCTGAGGATACATGCTTGGTGCTTAAGATCTTCAAGAGCTAAACTTTAAGTTTTCCAGCCAACTCAGAGCTTTCACTTTATCAAGCCAGCTCACAAAGCATCATCCTACATCTTCCTCTTTACATGGGTCTTGCTTAGGTCTTGCCTAGACTTTCAGAGACCAACCACAAGGTCAGGAAGTCTTGCTAAAAAAGGTCCCTTCAGCCGACAGTCTTTTCTCACCATATGTAGAGGAGCCTCTGTGTCTTCAGAGTGCCCTGCTTTACCTGTCAGTCACTATTTGTCAAATACTGAGTGCTACCTGTTAAATTTCATAGTTAACACTACCTGGTCTGAATATAAATTCTGCTGTCTGCAGTGATTTGGCTGTTTCCCCAGTATGTGGTTTGGCCTCCTCACCATCACACCACTCTCCCACTAAACGTTAGTCAACAAATTTCAGTGGCACAATCAATTACACTCAGCTACTGACATTTGTACTTACTGTGGGCCCACAGATACAACTCTCTTCTCTCTTACACACAATAAAGACACCAAAGTCACAGCCAGGCTCACCAGACTGGGTACTGCTGGGTGTGGCTGCTGTGGGCACACAATTACAATTCCATTGAACTATATGGGATTTATCTTGGCTCTGTGTGGGCTTGGGAGGATGTAGTATAGCTGATACAAGACATCCTGAAAACATTAAAATCCAGTGACTTTGAATTAGGAGGGCAAGTTGCACACTGAACAACATTTTACATCAAATGGCCAGAGGGCTTTCTGATCTGCAGGGAACCCGAAAGCCAGAACTGACACTGTATTTGATCATGAGCTGAAGCAAGCACAGTGAATATAAAAAGTCTCAGTATTTTCTTCCATCTGCACATGGCACTCCAAAGACAGGGTGTAGTTTACAAAGAAACTGCTGATGGACTGCAAAAAGGTCCCTTCTTGGTACTTACTTCTATACATGTTGGAGTTCGCTACTTCACTTCTACTAGGCCCTCCTAAAAATTAGTAACTGTGCAATTAATGAGCACCTTCTTTCTGAATAACTTGACCTTCAAATAGTTACTCAGGCATGGTGCCCAATTTTCTAGTGCTGGGGATCAGTTTTGCTGTAACAACTTTGTATTCCCAAGTCTACAATACCTCTGCAATAGAAGGGATTTCAAGGTGGCATTACTGTCCTGTTGGAAATCAAACACTCTGCAAGCTGTCTGCTTTTTTTCAAATCTTTACTGTAAGTCATTGTATCCAAGCAGATGTGAGGGTGCTCAGCTCACCTGTGATGTTATCAGTGTGTCACTGTAGTAGTCTGCTGGCATTAGGTTCTCCACAATATGGACTAGGCACCAGAAAGCACTCTCCTCCTCTTCCAGGACCAAAAGGGCAACCGCTGCCAATCTGTGATGGACAACATATGGTGAGGCAATGCAACACTGCTGGCAGAGACACAGGACAGCACAGGAACTGGAGAATCCAAGATTCCTCTTGGCATGTCTCTAGCTCCACAAGCATCCAAAACATCTAGTGTGTCAGGACAGCTGGTAAGAGGGACAAATGATCTGTTTGGTGGATTTCTGAGGGAACCATGGGGCTTCTTCTTTCCCACATGTCTCTGTGAGCAAACAAGAAGGATCAAATAGCAGAACTGGTATGACAAAACCAGCCTCACCAGCTAAGAGGATGTTCTGAAGATCTGCCGAAGTTAAAAGTGTGATGATTTTAGCTATTTCAACACAGGAAAGAGGTCAACTGGAGATACTCCATGTTACATGACACAGCTCACCTTTTCGTACACGACTCTACAGCCCTTACCCCCTTCAGCTCTGACTTCCACCCTTTCAGCCAGATTGGAAAGATAATACCACAGGCTCTCCAGAGTGGGAACTGTCCTTCTGAAGAACTTCTGGAGAACAACAGCAAAAGCTTACACAGACTTTCCTATGTTGAAAAGGTGTGAGCAGAAATTGCATTCTTGCAGCTAGTGCCTGGTGCCTCTTTTACTTGCAAGCATACTTCTAGGAAGTCTGGTTTTATCTTTTCTAACACCTTTGGACAGTAGAAGAAGCTTTTAGATTTCCTTAACCTTCTCTTCTTCAGACAGAACACCTCCAGTTTCCTCAGCTTCTCCTTACGTCATTTGCTGCAATCCCCTCATCTCTAACACTTCCAAAGGTTTCCTACAACTCTTCTCAGCTAAAAGGAGAATCCTCAGAGTGTTTTTCTGCTGAGTACATTACGACTTAGAAGTTTATCCCCAGTCTCATGCTGTTATTCTGGGACTGCCTCACTCTACCTCTTAAAACTGCTCCTTCTGATGCTGTAACTATAGAAATGCTGAACAAGTGCATCCTGTTGCTTGATCCCAGCAACAACACTGCTGAAAAAAGACAGCAAATGCAAAATTCTGAAGTCAAATATCAATAGCCAGGACAGGCCTCTAGAGAGGCAGGAACCTCGGGTTGCTGGAATCACTGACTAAAGTACGTGTCTTGGTAATATCCCATGAAGAAGCAGCACACCCAGCTCCTCACCTATTCAGTCCCTGGCAGTATCCAATGGCAGGATTGTGCCAGGAGAATGCCAGCAACACCCTCCGGAGCTTGGGGATGAGCTGGGAGGTGGGAGAGGAAAAATGTTTATTGTTGGTCAGTGTGCGGGGCAAGTCAAGCTCGATCTGCCGGCAGGCAGGGTGCTCGGCGCTCTGGCTCTGCCGCAGGAGCCGATGGTAGTGCTCAGGGGGGTGGCTGCAGTGCCGGCTGACAATCCAGCTCCAGACCCACTGACGGTGCTCCACGGGAATGCCGCTTCGGATCAGGCTCTTCAGCTCTGCAGAGGGACTCAGTTCTCCAAGGCTGTTCCACTTGTCACGGAGAGGCTTGTCCACTACTTCCTGGCTCCGTAGGTTGTTGGACTTTATCTCCAGGGCTTGAATTTTGGCCAGTAGCTTCCAGTCCTCAACTTCGTAGTCTGGCACTGTCATAAACCCATACTCATCATATTCACTGGAGGGACACAGGACAGAGAGGTTAGTTCAAGGGACAGAGCTGGTACCCATGTCAAGGGCCACACACTGCTTGGGGTTGTGTCAGCTACAGCCTGCCACCACGTTCCTGTCACCCATGCTGGACCACAGGTGCTCACTTCTCTGGCAGCTGTGAGACCCTACCATGCCACACCTGCCATGCTCTGCCATGTCTCAGAGACCAGAAGACAGTGAGAGAGGCTTCTGAGAGCCTGAAGCAATGGCATACACACATGAACCCAAATATAACTTTGCTCTGAGCCCAAACTCATCTTACCTCCCTCACCTCACCTGCTCCCCAGCCCCTATGGAGGTATCTAGTTCAGCCTTCTCCGTATCATGTTCTAGTGCAGAGATGGCTCTGTAGGAAGGGACTGCAAAGACTTTGGGGCATAAGACAAAAGAAAAGAGACCAACAGTCCTTTCTGATGTCTCTCTGTGCAAATCTCCTAATGATCAGAAAATGCCTGCAGTGCAAATAGTACAGCTCATGGAGGGTTTGTGCAGCATCAGTCCACATGCTAGGCTACTTCTAAGATGCCACTATATTCTTGACAAGAGAGACCAAGACTGACCTTGGTGTCTCATTTCCAAAGCTACCTGGAGAACTTGTGTCTGACTGATCAGATGAAATGGAAACTGCTTTAGGACTGGGGCACCAGCTGTACAGGAAAGCATAAACACAAATTCAAAGACCTCGGCAGTGCTGGTGGCAAGGCTCTCCGCAGGCCAGTCCAGCCTCCCCTTCACTTAAGTTTTGACCCCAGCACCAGAAAAAGACAATAGTGGCTTTGTATGGCTGGGACTAGAAAACCCCAAAGGATGAAGATCTCACATCCCATGTGACCTCCTGTCATACAGGAATTTATCCTCATGTCCAGTGTTCACCTCCAGACACACCGTGGCAGCTGTCACTTGCTATGCCATCTGTCACGTCCAAGAAAAATTTAGCTGTACCATCTTTAACTTTCCCTTCCTACAGTGATATGCTGCTAACAGATATTCATGGTCTCCGTACCACCAAATTCAACCAGTCTCCCTAACCTTCACTCCTAAGCCATAACTGAAATTTCCTGCTACAGAAAATGTCCCTGATTCTTTCTTGCCTGCACATCCCTCTTCACAGCCGGACAAGGGTGTGAATATCCTCTTTTTTCTTACCTTACAGGGTTCAGGTTAAAACCTTCTTCTGCTTCTTTCTTCACATCCCACTGGAGTGCTTCCTGGATAAGGTTCCTCACCAACTCAGCATCAGTGCTGGGTAGACCAGGAACAGCCTCCTGCAGCTTCCGCAGGACTGTCAGGTATTTGCTCTCCATCTGGCAGTTTCGTGCTTGCAGGCAGGCACACTGATGGGGAAACAAAAGGGAATGAGCTGGCTTCTTGATTATTCTGCCTGCATTGCCACTGCTTTCTATTGTCTTGGTCTGCATGTAGAATGAAGACTCCTGCCACAGAAAATATCCAGCAGCTTTCCACAGTCAATGGAATCTGCAGCTGTGAATGAAACACTGAACCAATGTGGTCTGTGAACAAGCAAAAGCTGCAAGAGGAAGACCTGCTACAGCATCACCTATTTGAGCTACTGGGTTGCATCAGTGAATGGCCATATCACAGCCATCTCAGCTCAGAATATAACCAAAGAGCCATCACTGCAGCTGAGTTCTCTGCAGGCTTTTTCTCTCCTCCTCAGAGAAGTTCCCTACTGCACATTGAACTGTATCTTGACAAAGCACACTGCTCCTGGGACTGAGCTATGACCATACCATTTTCAGGGTACATGGTACCCAGACACCCAGCACCACAGACAAGGTGACCACATGTCCCTCAGCAAGCCTAGTCCCATGGCACTGATACACAACTTTTCTGAAGCACACGATACCCAGTTCCTGCCATCATATTCCAGGCTTGAAAAACAAACAAACAAAAAAAAGAGTAATGAGGACTGTTATCCACTCTCCACAGGTGGAGAATTGAGCCACACAGGTGAGAAGACTCACCCAATGTCTCACAGGAAGCTCAATGAAGACTCCTGCTCAGTGGAAGCAGCAGTTGTAAATAAAAAAAAGAAACCACAGAGAGAATTAGACTGCATGTAGTGGTGACGGAAAGGAACGTGGGATACTGTTACACTATTTACTCATCCTTTTGCTTCACACTGACCATGTTTATCTGATTACTCCCTTTCTGAAGGTTATGGCAGTTTCACGATCAGAGAAAGGCCTTACGTTAGAAGGTAAGGCAAAGGCAAACAAATGTAAGAATGGAAATAACACTTTGGAAGCAGCTTTTTTTCCCTGCTCCACACTCCAAAGCTGTGGAAACACACTTTAAAACCGGGGAAGTAAAATCTAGGGAAAACCCACAGAACAAATGCCAGCACACAGCATCAGACTGAGAAAGGGATTCAGGACCAGAATCACACCAGAAGTGTGCGAGCAATCAGGTCATTCACACTTAAAATAGCTAGAAAAAAAAATATAGCTTTAGAAAACACAAGAACTGTGATCTAGCTGCAGGACCTGAGAGTACTGCTTATTGGCAGTGCCAAGCCTGGTAGAGATACCAAGATTAGATGGAGACAGGGCTCAGACAATCTGCCAGCTCTCAGGAAAATTTTTTAATTCCCTGCTCTTAGTATTGCTTTGCTTATTTGTATCCAAAAACATAGCTGAAATGCAGAAATCTGGGTTAAGTTTCAGCATCCTTAAGACTGAGCTTTCCAGGTGTTTCACGTTTATGGAAGAGTAAAATTGATCATGTCTAATTTGGGAAAAACACAAAGCAGAAAAAGGGTAGCACTGAAAAAACACACTGGGAAGAAATGTTATTCCTGTAGTGGTTTGGACCAAAATTCATTTCACTTTTGAAAGAAATTAGTTAACATTTCTCACCAAGGGAGAAAATGTCATTTTGCCTTACCTTCATCAGAAGGGCTTTTTCATTCTCAGCAACACTTGTCCAGAGTCGAGTAACCTGGTGGATCTCTGAGTTGAGGAACTGGTTCTGAGTTTTGTAAGCATCAATATCATCCTGACAAAAAAGAGAAACAGTCACACAAGGAGAGTTTTTGAGGGGCCAGCAATCTCTTCCCAGTTCAGAGACCTCCGCTGTCTAAAACAATGTCAACAATTTTGTGTTCTGGAGAGAAGACAGACTCCCCAGGATACATATTGGCTACAAAGAAAATAAAGCCACAATATTAAATAGGAGAGTCACACATAGATAAGACACTTGCAAATGCCAAGTGCACTGCATGCATGTACTTAGAAAACACAGAGACATCTGGGTGATATAAAGCTAGATAAGCAAGATAAGTAAGATGAAGAATGTATGTGTTTGTACTATTTAAAAAAAATATAGCGCAACTCTCAGCCCCATGGCTGAGAGCAAAAACAAATGCTCTCCCACAATGCAGTAAGTGGCTCTTCTGGCAATTCTCTAGCCCACACTTACTGGTCATTATAACTGTACATGTAGTGACATACAAAAGGCTGGGTTTGAAAGAACCAGGAGATTTTGGAAAACTGTTTGCAAGAAGGAAATGCAGAGGAACAAAGGTAGTGAAGGCAGCAAGTGAGACTGCAGCTGTGAAGCAACAGTAGAGATGCAGGCACCGAATAGTGACACAAAGTCAAACAAAACAGGTTATGAGCTGGAGCTGAAACTTACTCATCTGCTTTTGAACACCCAATCACCTATTGATATTAAGTGCCCTTCCAGCTTGCCTTTGGTTTGGAGACAGATGGAGCAATTGGCAGAAGTACATTCAGTGTTTCCAACAAGGAACACCCTCCTACTGAATGAGAGGGCACAGAAATGGGAGCTCCAAAATGACCTGTGCTGTCTCACCCACCTTCAGGTGCTCAATCTCCTCTTGCTGCTTATTCAATGTCTCTGCAGTGACAGTGTTGGCTTCTTGCAGGGGGTCAGAGAGCTCTCGGGCCTTCTGGTCTGTCAAGGCCATGATGACTTCCTGTTTGGCATGGTTCTTCTCCATCAGGAGCTGTACATGCTCCTTGAGTTCCTGAATGTGGCTGTCTCTCAGAGACAGTATCTGCTCCAGCTCCTTCTTTTCTTGCTCAAGAGCTTCCAGTCGACTGGTGAGATCTGCAATTTGTCTCACTTTGTGGCGCACCAGCTCCAGTCTGTCCTTATCTTCTGATGCAGTGAGATACATGCTAGATACTCGCTTCTCCTGCTGGGCTGCCTCCAGAGCTTTGTGGAGAAGTTTGACCAGCTCCTGGAAAGAGAATGCAAAGCCATTATATTTCACAGTGCTGCCTAAAGCAATAGCAGCACAGATAGCACAGGCTCAAACCAGTAATGAGGGAACACTGAAAGGTCCTCAGGATCTTGAATTTGACTTCTTTTGCTTGCTTTCAGAAGCAAAACTGAATGAAGTAATCTGTAAATCACAGTGCACCCTCAGCAGAGCAGCTGTGCTCTCAGAGCTGAGCCTGAAAGGTCTCTGCAGCAGGCCACAGATAGACTTGGCTTCAGGTGCACTGCTAATAGACAAGCTGCAGCTCACACTGTCTGAATTCTGACTTTTTACAGTTATCCTCCTTGGGAGGCCCAAGGCTGGAGTCAGCAGTGTGGTAAAATAGGAAGGAGGGAAATAATGCTGTTACCAGAATAGTGCTGCCAGAAGGAAAGTGATAAATCCATTTTAACCTTCTCTCTGCCAAAGCCCTCTATCACTCCACTCCACATACAGGCACTAAAGCTTGCTGCAGGCACATAGGTGCTGATTCAGGCTTTGCCATCTCAGCCATTTAAGGAAGCAAACCAAGGATGCAATTGATTGATTATCCACCATGAGACCTGGCTCTCTAGCCTCTGCTGCAGAAAGGGCTGCCCAGAATTACTCCCTGCTTGTGTGGAAGAACAATACCATTAAGGAGAGAAGCCCTTGCAATGACCCATGTGCTGACTGCCACTATAAAATCACCTCTTAATGGTGGGTGGATGTTCAAAAACAATGACCTGCTGTTAAGGTCATGACTCAGAGTGGCAGCTGCTGCCAGTGTCAGGGCACATATTCAGGCCTGCATTTCATACGTTCATTGAGCAGCAGAGATGTGCCAGCCAGACACATCCAGAGTACACCTGGACACCAGGGGGTAACACCAGGAGCTTCAGCTGGGCCCTGTGAGTGCCTGCTGAGCACTTCTCAGCCTACCACCAAGGTACAAGGGATTCCTTGTGTCCAGTCCCAGGGCCTTGCCCTTAGAAGCACCAGACTCTTCATTGTGCTCACCTTCTGTGACTTGACTTCCTCTGTGAGGGTCAGGATCTGTTGCTGTAGGACGCTCACTTTATCCATTGGGTTCCTCTCCCTGGACATTTCTTCAGGCAAGCCTGGGAAGCCACTGCTCATCCACCTGCCCTTCCTAATCCAGTTCAGCCTGGACTCCAACCTTCCATCCTCCAGGATTCCCTCCTTAACTGAAAGGAAATAGGATAAATTTACACAAAATTTGCTGCTACTATGGGTTCCTGAGTGTTGATATTAGGGGACTCACAACAGCTCAGCAGAGAAAACTGACACAGAACTCAGAAAACTGAACTGCTAGGATCCATAGGGTGCCACTGCACAGACAGTATGGATCAGCCAATCACCTCCAGATTTAAAAAAGCGATGATATTTCTACCTTGCACCCTACCCACCTATCTTGTACACAGCAAGTTACTATCATGGAGAGGAAACTTCCCAAGCAGTGGAGCTGCTGAGCTTAGTCTGTGATGTGCAGCAATTTAACCTGTATCTCAAAAAAATAACAATATGGGACTGCATCACGGATGATACTTTTGCCTCTGCAAAAGGTTCCAGAGATAGGGGATAGATAGATAGATAGATAGATAGATAGATAGATAGATGCAGCCTGGAGCACAGTCAGAAGAGTTAGTCTTGAAACAGAAGGGACCTGAGACAATATGATAGAGTTTTCAGGTCCTGTGACAACTCATCACCCTTCCCCTCCCCCTCCCTTTTCTGCTAAGTCTGACTCCCTGTGAGAAGGCATCATACTCAAAACAGCTCACACAGCTCAGTAATAAGCACCTCTACATCCTGCCTCCACTTCTGCCTCTTGTTCCTTATCAGGGATTTCAGGATGCTCCTGGAATTCACTGAAGTCAAAGACATTCCCATTGTTCCCCCAGAGCTGCTTGGAGCCACAGATATTGTAGACAGTGTTTCTGAAACAAGAAAAGATCAAGACAACCTAATAAACAGGAGAAGTCATGGTCAGTGCAGTCAGTAGATACTCAAGTTATTTAATGCCTTACCTCTCCTCATATCCCATCCCTCCTTCCAGAGCATATCTCCTTCATGTGCTGAGAAAATGAACTGTTCAAGGAATTGGTGGATTTGAAGGAAGCAAGGCTGCAACTTTTGTAAATCAGAAAGGTGCCACAAAATCAGTACCAGCACAGAAATGCAAATCAAATGGAGATCTTTCCCCATGTGCTTGAGCTCTGTCCATAAAGGTATAAGGCTGGACAGAGGGGTCAAAAATAGCAGTAAACCAACCACATCACTCCTTTCCCTCTCTCCTTCCCTCTTATTCTCCTTTCTCCCCTTTCTCCCTCCTTCCTTTCCTTTTCTTTGCTCACTGCAGAAATCCCCAGGTGCCAAGAAAAATGCAGCTATCTACAGCACAGCCAAAATATGACAACAGAAGCAGCCACAGGTCCTGTGTTCTGAATCACATTTTTTAAAATTGCCACAACAAACTCAATAGACTTCAATGCAGTAAAAAGATTCAGAAACAAAACTGCAATCAGGCCAAGAACCAGTTTATAACATCTGCTGTTACAGAGGCACCAAGAGATGACTTTACAACATCATGCAGAACCACAAATACACAACTATTTTCTATAAAAACTTTGCAAAAAATTGATAGTTGCCTGTCTCAATACAGGTGTTTCCCCTTCTTCTCTTGTGTTGTCCATCAGCTAAAACAAAGCAAGCCCTACAAAAGGGCCTACAAAAAGACTCAGTGAGACCTAAAAAGACTTAGTGTCAGCTACTTCCAAACTGTAAATTAAGCTGGCAATTACATATTGTTCTCCTTTTGCCTTGTAATTCTAAGACTCCACCACAGAAGAGAACACATTTCTGGCCCCAGAGAAAATATTGGCACAGAAGCAGACCTTCATTCCTGGTAGTCTGGAGTTGGCACTTGTCCATTGCAACTTTCCTACTTTTCTCTACCTCATGCTGCATTTTGTTTTACCTCTGAGACAGCAGCAGGTCAGGGATCTGATGAACTGAGCTGATACCAGGCATGCTGTGCTCATTAAGACCCAGCCTGATAGCAGTAGAACCTGAAGAACACACAGAACTAGGGGAGCAGTACAATTTGAAGAGCAAAGGAGGCAGTTGTTATTTGTGCTAGTAAAAGCAAGGCTGAGGAGGGAGCAGGAGTTATGCTCGTATTATTTTTAATCAAAGTGAAGAGGAGAGAATGTGTAGCCTGCAGTATGGTACAGCTGACTCCGTTCCTCTTTGGTACAAGATTGTAGCCATAGTAGTGGTGGTAAAAAACTATAGCCAACACCCCCAACAAAAATATTTGGCAAGAGCATGGCTACCTACCACACCTGTCGTCACTTAAAACATTTTTTATTATATGTAAATAAGCAACTAGAAGTCTCTTAGAAGACACTAATGAGGGCTGCATTTATGCAACTGCATCTGCCCAGCACTTGTCACCTGTAGCCCTGATGAGCTACACAATTCAACAGCAGATAGCAACATCATTGTAAACAGTGGAATAGTCACATACTTGAAACTCAGCAAGGAGTAGCAAGCTGTAGGGTGTCAGGCCATATTACAGGCTCAAACATATTTTGCTTGCAGTTCATGTATTAGAGAGCACACCTGGGAACTGATAAAAGGCTTCTATCACTAATCTACTGAGTACAGCTCACGCTGCCCACGTGCACTTGCACAAACAATATGCAGATGCATCACGGCGACCATGAAAAAACACTGAGTAGCCTGAAGAAAGTTTAACCAAGCTCTAGGTCTGCCACCACTATCTTTGCTAAGAGAGACAGATGATGTGAAATGACTTGGACAAGGGGGAGGTTAAAGACCCTCTGATAGGAAGTTCACCAAAACTGAAGTTCACTGAAAAATCCTTCAGAAAGCTGCTTCATGATTTTTCCACCTAGGCAAGGGTCTTATTTTACACAACACTGACATGTGAAAAAGAGAAAGATCCTGACAGGACTAACTCCTGTAAGGAGAGGAAATCAGGCCAAGCTGTCTGTGTGAATTTACTTTATGTAGAATTAAAACTTGTAATATATGTCAATGAATTTGTATTCATAACCAGTAAAATTCAGGGTTAAACTGAGAAGGAGGTGAACAAAGCAGCTGAGACATGTTATTTTCCACTAGAACAATGTAACCAATACAAGACCCTAACGGGATTAACTTCTGTCTCGGAGATAATTAAAAGTGTAAGTCTTATTCTTAAGTCACTGCCAAGGCCATTTAGGGGCTAGCTGGGCACTGGGGGAGTGCGAACACCTGCACGGAGCAGAATGAGGCAGCCACAGCCAGCAGATAAGGGAGAAATTATCGCAAGAGTCCAATTAAGAGGATGAAGTCATCGAAAACAGGAGAGATAAAGATTTCTTACTTCATCCACAGGCCCCCCACCCCCCCACCATCTCTGTCCAGGCCCCGCCCAGACTCCGCCTGTCATGAATATTATAATTATATGTTGCAAACTTATTAATATGTATGTCGCCTCCCCTTTTACTGTATAAATACCCTAACCCTTTCCCTTAACCCTTGGAACTCTTTGTCCAGCACGAGCTGGGAGTTCCCGGGATCCAAAAATAAATACCTTTGCTGTTTAAAGGCTCAAAACTCTGTCTCTAAACAGTTTTGCTTGGCCTTTTGGGCTTCACATGCAAGGAAGGGACAAAGCATCAGGCCAGCACATCAATGGCACTGCAGCTCTCCTCAGGCACTTACTGTATCTCTGTCCAAGGGTGCTTAAGGGAGATGTTCTGCAAAGCAGTAGATGTTTGGGGTGCAGGCAAAGATGCCGCCTTTAAACCCACTGCTTCTGTTGGTGTTTTCACTGGAGGCAAAAAGTCTTCATTTTCAACAATACCTGTGTAAAACCAAACCAGGACACAGAAGCAAGTGAGCAAGACAGAATCCCATTGGACTTGACTCTTTCATGTAACATGAGAGCCATAACAGTTTTGTGCAAGTATACATTCCATGTTCAACTGGCCAGGTGGAACAAGAGCAGCAGAGCAGGTTTCTTTAGTGTTAGGTCAAATTACAGAAGGTTTCAACTACAAATAGTGTAATCTATGCAAGGACAATCAAGTAACTTCAACCATTTTTAGACGAGAATGGCTAAGCTTAAACAATTAAACTTTTAACTGCCTAAGGTAAAAAACAAAGAAGCTGCTGCTGTTCTTTTTCCACATCCCAAACCAGTGCTTGATAGTTTCAATGCCCTGGCAACACTCCACAAACAGTTTGCTACCAAATTATTGCCTGCTGTAGCAAAATGCCCAGGCAGCATTTTACAGCAGACACTTGCTAGGGATTCTTTTTTTCAAACAAAATGTGCATCTAGTCATAAGTGAACAGGTGGATAACCTCCCCTGATCTACCAGCCTGTGTACTCCCACTGCTAGGAGTGCACATCTTTGTTGCACCACTGCTGAAAAAAATCTTGCTTGCTTAAGTTCCACAGACCTCTCAAAAGGAAAGGCATATACATGTGCACACCACGTGCATAAGGAAAATCAAGAGGGAAATCATGATCAAAAAATACCTGAGCATCTCCATCCCCATGATGTGGATTAGGAGATTGCCCTTTCACAATCATCCATAGTAAAACCAGAAGTTCCAAACATCAAACGAGCACGGATAGTTGGCACCTGCATTTAAAAACTGGCCAAAACCTCTTCCCACTTACAGACAAGGAGAACCATTCACCACTGAGGGGCTGAAAGGAAAAGAAAAACTGACATATGCAACACCTACTTGTTCTGCCAGCCAGAGATTCATTCACAAGCTGGGAGCTGCCCACAGGAAATCTGCTCTGAGCGTTGCAGAAGTCCCAGCGTCTCATTTGCAGCTGCTGAAGCCAGTAGATCATTGCCTGTTTGCTGATTGCCTAACATAACACAAAACAGGAAGGGGAGTAGTCTCCTCAGGATGAGACACATCCTGAAAAGCTGACCAACACTTCACAGAAACACTGCTGGCTTGACCAACAAGTCAGCAGAAATAAAGGCCAGGCTATGCCATATTCTCTGGCCCTGACACTGATCTGAGAGGATGGAGTAAATCTTCAGCATGATCTTAGTAACAGAATCTCAGTGGATCACTGATCTTATTGAAAAACAGTTTAGTGGTTTACTATACTCCAAGGCTAAGCAGAAATGTCATTATCATTTTTGCCAGGGAACACCTACAGAGCTTCCCAATACCAATTTTCAGAGAGATAGAAATCTAGCAAAGGTTCCTACTACAGCAAACACTTTAGACAGGGAAGCTCATTCCTGCTCAGCAAATTATATGTGGACTGCAGCACTCCTTAGTGATTTTAATTCAGCACCCAGTTCAGCTTTTACTTCTGTTTAACAAAAGCTCTAAGAGCTTGTTTGGTAAGAGAGTCTCAAGTCTTGCCAAAACAATACAAGTAATTTAGGTACAAATGGTCACAGTCCAGGCTAGGAGGACTAAAGTGAAACTCAAGCTAAAAGGTATCTTAGCAGATACGTGTCTGTCCTGATTGGAAATGTTCCACAACACTCACCACACGAAGATGCTGCCCCTTACCTTCAAAGTAAAAGCTCTGCTTCGTGTTCTGATCTCAAAAACTCCTTCCCCATTTTCTGCTTTGCAATCAAAGCTGGCGCTGGAGATATCAATAGACCCCAAGGGGTTGATGTCCTGTGCAGTTCTGTAGTATAGTAAATGACATTTGTTTTCATCATAAGAGAACCACCGAGACTTCCAGGTCTTGATTGGCCCCTTGACTCCCAGTTTATTTAAATAGCCACAGAGTTTTTTTCTGGATGTTTCTTTGCTGGGTTTCAGCTGTACATTTCCCAGTTCTCCAGAAGAGGAAAGCATGTCTTTCTCTCTCACTGAGCCTTCATTCCTGCTGTTATTTTCTGGATTTGACTCCAACAAATTGTCTGGAGAATCAAGGGGACAAGCTCCACTTTCTGGTCCTTTTTCCATCTCTTTCAGGGAATATTCTCAGAAGCGGATTGAAATTTCCCTAGATAAACAAGCAACAGCAGATCCCATCACCATTCCTGTAGAATCTGCAGCAAACAAAAAAGGAGGAATATAGTCAGGTCTGGCATATGACTAAAAAAACATTCCTTAGCTTTCAAACAGTTCAGGCAAAGTCTCTGACTTCTACTTTTTGGTCACTGTTCCCTGCTTTCCTCAGCTCAGATAACTTCTGTGTATGTGTTTTCTCCCCTTTCCATTCCTAAATTAGCCTAAACCAGCAGCCAAGAAGCAGCTCTACAATCTCTTGAAACACAGGTACAGCCTGTGAGCATAACAAATCAATAGCAATAGCCAAGGTAAGTGAAGCCTCAGAAAACCACATTAAGTAGCAGTTGCAGGAAACAGAAAGATAACAAGACTGAAGGGGAAGGTTGTGTGAACACAGACTCAGGTCAAAGAAATTTCAGGTAAGCATATCCAGGCATTTCCACAAAATGTTTGGCTAATATTTTAAATCATGGTGTCTGGAGAAAAATCCAGCCTTATGCACCATTCTTATAAATCATTTGTGTTAGTTGAGGATTGATGTTAAAAAAGTCTACGTGCCATGTGTTAGGTCTCCGTCCGGCAGGCCTCATATTATGCACCAGAGAAAGTAATTCTATAGTCCTGGAAAAAGAGACCTGGCTACTTATGGTGAAAGTAACCTGCTGGGTTCTCAAGAGGAATGCAATGTACAAGATAAAAACAGAAAAATAAGGCTGGAAAGGATCTCTGGTCTCTCGTTCAACTTTCCTCTAGAAAAAGAGCCAACTTCAAAGCCACAGCCAGGTACTCAACTCCACATTCAGATGAATTTTCATCATAAGCAAGGAAGGCAAGTCTTCCATGTTTCCAGGAACTTTTCAAATGCTTAACCATATAGCAGGTATGATTTTTTTGCTCAGAGCTGCAGGCACCCATGGCCCTTGCATTCTTGCATTAGGGAAACTAACAGCATTCCAGAAAAATACGCATAATTTTTTGCAATTGTTTTCTTAAGGAAAAACATGGTTTAAAGCACAATAAATGAAAATACTTCAGGTCAGAGACAAAGTTATCTGGAGCAAATAGGCAAGAAAATAAATTGCTGCAGTGTTAAGTTACTGGAAACCCAACTGCAGACACAAAACTGAACACAACAGCCAGCTGTGTGACAACAGATGAATGGAGAATAACACAGTGGAGCACCCAGAGGTGTTCCCCAAGCTCACACTCTTAGGAACAATCTACCCTCATGACTGAAAGAAGACTTACACATCTCAGTGCTGGCTAAGCCACAACTTGTTTATTGCTGCTCCCTTCTGCTTCCCTCATTACCCTTCTAGACATCTCTAGATAATGTTCACCCTTTCTGGAAAACTACTGAACTTTTTCAGCTTCCTCCTCATGCCATCAATCCCGCTGCTGAACAAATGCCAGAACAAGCATCCTTCATGAAGGGGATGTTTCAGCTAAGCTTCTGAAACACCCAGAAGCTTTGCTTTCAAGTTAATTTTGACTGGCACAAAGGAACCAACAGAGAAAGAAACAGGCTCAAGTCTTCCTGAGAGACTCAAAGGTTTTTACAGCAGTATCAGCATAAGGACCTCTGGTACCACCTGAAACTCCATCATAATTCTGCCTCTTTCCAGCGTGGTGATCCATGGGCCCACACCATGAACAGGATCAAGAAAACGTTTTGGGTTCAAGCACCAAGTTACAAGAAGTCACATCAGATCTGCACTGCAAAGCACCCTAGAGGTGAACTAACCTTGAGAGAAGTCCCTGGAAGCCACCGTCTGCTGGCACAGAGCTACTGCTGCAGCCACCACCGAGGAGGTAACCACAACCTCCGAAACAAATCCAACGGCAACAGAAGAGGGACTTTCACTTCAAGTTCCCTGCGGCCCAGTCGCTGCCTGGAAATCTCTAAATATCAGAGATATTTAGCTGAAAGCAACTCTGACAATGACCCATCAATAAAAAGAGAAGATTGGGGTGAGCACTTCCCGAGCCGCTGCTGTGACCAGCGCACGACAGTCCCCCCCGCACCTCCCCGTGTCTCCCCCAGCGCCGCAGCAGAAGCCCCTCCCAGCCCAGCTGCGCGGTGCTGGGACACCGGGGGTGGCAGCTGGAGCCTGGCACAGGGTTGCGCTGCCCGCCGCGACGAGGACCGGACCCTGACACCGCATTGTACCGCCCGCACCAGGGCGGGGGGCTGTGGGGGAGCTCCGTGCGTCTGACCGGAGGATGGAAGGGGTAGAGGGGGTACAGGGGTACCTGCTCCGGACGCATGGGCTGCAGCGGCCGCCGCCCCGCGCTTCCTGCCGGGCCGGTCTGGCGGCGGGGCCCGGCGGGGCGGGGCGCGGAACGGAGCGGAGCGGCCCGCGAAAGGCGGCGGGACGGGGGCAGCGCAGCAAGAGGGGTTTCGGCACCGGCGGCGAAAATAATTATAAATAAATAAATAAATAAATTCTAAAATGACATTTCGGCCATGCATTGGGTAGAAAATGATTCACCGAAGAGATGTAGAGGACTGAAAGCAAACCCAGAGGGGGATAGCTTAGGGTCTGGAGGGGACCAGCAGGTCCCATCTGCTAGAAGGAATGCACTCCAAGCGTTCAAAACTGGACCCCACAGTGTGAGAGCCACAGCTTGTGCACTTAGCTAGGGAAAACAGGGTAAGGCAAACAAATTTTGCTTGGCAAAAATGGTGGTACTTGGCGCCACAGGAGACTGGAGGCTGGTAGGACTGAGCTGGGCCAAAAGGTCTAGACTGATTCCTGAAAAAGCCTCCAAAAGGTATTGCAGGAAACAGAGGTGTCAGACTGCCCTAACTCAGTGCTCCAAGTCCTGGGGGCATCAGGGTGCAAAGCACAACCAGGCTCACACCGTCTGGCAGCTGCCTCTCTCTTGCCAGACCTGCCAGGCCCAGCTGGACTTGGCAGGCACTGGGTTGGCCTGGGAAGGCACTTCTTACATCTTCAGGAGTCTGTGACTTTGACTTTCTCTGTATACAGTGGTAGCTGGGATGTGATGGTGTGATTTATTTCTGTTGGCTCCGAGCTCAGCCAACTCCACCAACTTTTATCACTGTCTTTAGCCATGTTTAGTACCCTACCAGCCAGAAGCAAAACTATCCAGAAATCCAGTGGCCCTGCTTTCCACTGGTGTAAGCTAACAAGCTGTAATTGGTTATTGCCACTGTGGCTGCAATATAACCATCCTGCTCCCAGTTTTACTTCATACCTATCACTGAAGAATTACCTTGGTTGGAAAAGATCTTCAAGATCATTAAACCCAACCATACCCTGACACTGACAAGACCTGAGCTGTCAGGCATGTGCAACCCACACAGGGAACTGCACTGGTGAGAAGTCAAAAGTACGGATTTTGTGGTCTAAACCACAACCCCATGTGGCTTCCAGACTCGGCATGTGCTGGGTGACTCAGGAAGGTGTCTGCAGGACTAGCAGCAATGTCAGCACACACAGAGCGCCGGGGATCCCATCTGACACAGGTGGTGTGACAGCCCTTTGCCCGGCATCCCCGCCGGTGCCACGGCTGGCCGAGAGATGTTCGCGGAGGAGCAAGCACAGCGCTACCCGCAGGTTGCAGGAAGCCATCAGCACCGACTGCTGCCGACACTGCCAGTGCGGCGTGGCGCTGGCGCCAATACCGGGCACGGCATTTTCCAGTGGCCGTTCCGCCAGACCCGCAACCGGGAAGGCGCTGATGCCTCCAGGAGCCCTTGGGAAGGGCTGGAAGTGAGGCGGCGCTGACCCGCAGGACATGAAGGTTCCCGCCCCTCGCTCCGGTCAGAGCTCCCCCGACCTGCGCCCGGGGCTGCGCAAGCGCCCTCCGCTCACGGCGCCTCCGCCCGCCCTCCCGCGCAGGCGCAGCTCGCACCGCGCATGCGCCGCTCCTCCGCCCGCCCGCCCGTGGCGGAGAAGATGGCGGCGCCGTGAGCAGCGCGGGTTTGCCCAGCATCTCCCCACCATGAGGAACCTGCGGCTGCTGCGGACCGGCGGCCTCCGCTGCGCCGCCGCCCCAGGCACGCCGCAGTGCTTCTGCGTCAGCGCCGAGCCCGGCACCATCCTCGTGGGCTCCCAGCATGGCCTGGTGGAGCTGGGCCCCTCCAGGGACGCGGTGAGACCCGCCGCCGGGCGTCCTCCCGTGCCTGTCAGGCCCGGGACAGAGCTGTGGTTTCGAAGGAGGCTGCCGGTGCCTGTCGGGCATTGCTGCAGGCGTGCTGTTAGGGGTGGCTTTGTTCTTTCTGTTGCAGAGCTGGAATAAAGCCTTGGGGCCTCGGCCAGCGTGGGCGCCCGGCGTTTGTGCGTAGGTGCCCGGCGGCAGCTCGGCTCTGGGCCGCTGGCGGCTGCCCTCTGATGGGGATGGCTCTTGGGAGAGGCGTCTGGGGGTGCTTGGAGTATCCTGCAGCTCCCTGCTACCGCTTGTCCGGCCTCATGGGGTCTAGGAAGTTGCCCGTGAAGCTGCTCTGTGATGTTGGTGGTTTGGTGTGCTTTTGAAATGCTATATCTGCCTTCAGGAGGGTGGCTCTGTTTCACACTGGTCATCCCTGTAGTCTAGTCTGAAGCATGATACTTCGAACATTGTAATCAGGGACAAAACTGACACAACAGAAGGCTGCAGGCAAAGGGATAGTGACTGCACGAGGAAGCTTCTGAAGCTGTGATCCAGGAGAGGGAAAGAACCCCACAGCATTAGTAAAGAAAGTTCTTTTGATTCATGAATTCCCCTTAGAGCTGGGTTGCAGTGTTTTATCTGGAAACACTGCAACTTCGAGGCATCTAATTCCTTCCATATGTTCATATCTAAAGTTAGCTGACAGAAGAAATTCTGGGCTTTTCTGCTATCTCTGGTCTGTTTGTGAAGGCAATGAACTAAAATCTCTTTAGAACTAAAATAATTCTGAAGCTCATTCAAAGTTGCTACATATGGCAGCTTCTTTGGGGGGGGTTATTTTGGTTTTGTTTGTTTTGGGGGGATGGTATTTTAGACCTTTATTAAAGTGTTTTTTTCCCCTGATAACTGGGTGTGTAAGACATTCAAGCAACTAAGCTAGAAAGAGATATTTTAGCTAAAACTTTCTTGTTTTACTGTATCTATTCACATCCAAATGGCTTTCCTTTAATTTTTTATTTTCTTTATGTTGTGTCTGTAAAGTCTATCATTCTTTTAAAATACTGGGACACTTTAAGCAGCTACCCATTCACCTCTTAATGTTAACACTGTGGAGAAATATGAAAAAGGGGTTGAAAGATTATTAGAAAGACATGTTGGAAGCTGCAGTATTACTACTTACTATTTGCTCTGTTACATGAGTTTTCTCATTGTGCAGAAATTTTAACATAAGAGCACTGTCACCATTTGCTATGGATAAATGCAAATAAGAACGTACACACTGTTTCCCGGTGCCATTCTCATGCTCACTCCTGTTGTGTCATGCTTCGTGTAATGTAGGATGAAATATACCCATGAGTGTTATTTTGTCCTTTCTGCAAAAATCTCTGTGAGGTGATATGTAGTTAGTAAGTCATGTGCCTCTCTGTGTCAAGGTGACAAGAGAAGTTTCCCTGACTGCAGAGGGTTTCATGCCCGAGGATGGAAGTGGCTGCATCGTGGGTATTGAAGATCTTCCAGAGCAGGAGTGTGTATGTGTTGCTACAGCAGCTGGAGACATCCTGTTGTGCAATCTCAGCACCAAGCAGGTAATGTGACAGGAAAGACTCAACAATAACAAGGGATTTCAAAGGATAACACTGTTCAGATTTCTTTAGGGAGCAGTTGTATGGTTACTACATACTAGACTGCAGTTCCCTATTCTTGGCAGATGAGCTGATTTATTGTGAATGACTTGAGGAGAATTCAGGACAGAATATACACTCCATAAGAGGACTGGAACTGAAATAGTGGCTTTCCTGTCCACAGCCCTAGTCCTGTTTGCTCAGGGGTCTGCTGTCACACACCCTGCAGCACAGGATCCACTAGACAGTTTTACAGGCTATAGATGAGAATAGGTAGTGAATAAAGTCATCTCTTCACAGCTCGTTGTGGGTCAGTACAGAGCACCATGCTGACATGACCTAAAAGAGGAAAAAGTGATGTGTGTCATTATTTGAAGAATATTTGGAATAAACAATGGCCTAGAAAACACTTAAGGGGACTGACGTGTGTCATCTGAGTATACATGGCAGGAGCTGGGACACGTGCATTCTGTTTATTCCTTCTTGAGCATCAGATTTGTATAGTCTTCAGCAAGACACTTAAACATCACAGCAGCACCCTCTGAAATCTGCATCACCTCCCACAATACCAGCCCAGCAGTGCAGGTGTAGGTAAGCATTGAGACAACAGTACCCTGTCTGGGTTAGTTGTCAGATTTTGCTTATTTGCAGCTCACCTGTGTTGGTTCATGTCTGGCTTTGATTCACAGATACCCCTTGAAAGTGTAATCAGATATGTCAGAAAACTGTGTCCTAAATTGCAACTTAAAATACATTATAAGGGAATAGAGATTAATTGAAGATGTGATGTGTGAGATTTTTCTTGAACTGATATGTGGGTCAGATTTGAGGTTTAACTTCAGACGCTTTATTTCAAGGTTTCAGTTTTAAAAGTGTCTTCTTTTGGTGCAGTCTGGGTACCAAGAAAGAAGTCTTGAAGGTTACTCTGCTTGTTCTGAAACATTTTACATGTGGGTCATGGTTATTCTGCTCACTAGTGCTCAGTCCCACTTTGTGAACTTGAAAAGATTGTGATGCCGAAGCATAATTCTTTGAATGGTGTCATCTTGCTATTTATCACAATTGTTCTGTTCCATGAGTTTTGTAAAGTGCATGATGCAAGTTCTCTGCCCTCTGCTATTGCTTGTATACTCATGATGACCCAGTAAAACAGGCCCAATTTTTCATGAACTTTGAAGTTCGTGCAGCTGTACACAGTTGTCAAGTTTAGCATGCATAAACTGATCAGAGTTATAATGGTGTCCCTTAACTGCATGTTGGAATTCTCTAGGTAGGAACTATTATGTCTTTGTTTTGTGACTGCAGTATGTTTACCAATGTAACCACAGACCCGACGTGGCAATATTAAGCACTAACACTAAGCATGCTGACTGAGTTGCAGTGTAAAGCTCTTGCTAAAGCTGTATGGTAGAAAATTATAATAATCTCTAGATTATCTGAGCTGTCATACATAAACATCTCTAGTTAGAAATGTTTATTTCATTCAACACAAAGGGTAAAGTAAGATTTGTAGCTTAAAATTCTAAGTAGGAGAGGATTTCTTTGCCTTGGTGACTGAGTGCATTTGTGCTGGGATGGTGCTGCACTGGTGCTCCTGCACTTCTGTGATCTAATTTGGTTTTGCAGGTGGAATGTGTTGGAAGTGTGGACAGCGGTCTGAGTACCATGAGCTGGAGTCCTGACCAAGAGCTTGTTTTGCTTGCAACAGGTATCAGCAACATCATGTAAGCTCTCTGCTTTTAGAAGTGAAACTCACCATGGCCAAAATATAAAGCACAGTTCAGTTTAAGATAGAAGAAGCAAAAAGTGAATTTTTTGAAACCAGGGCTAAGACTTATAGAGAAGAACCTCACTTGATCATATATGAGACTTAATTTCACGATCAGCAAGGTGTTTTGGTGATTCAAGCAGACGCTGTTCAGCCCAAAAAGCTGAGTTTTATAGAACAGTAATTAAATAGTAAAAATTCAGATCTTTAACCAAGGAAGTATATTTGATCTTGCCTCAAAACATAGTAACTCCTGCTTTATATCCCCATTTGATTTTTCAGTAACAACCCAGCTCCTTGACTCCTAGTGCCTGAGATGTTTATTTTCCATGTGCAGGACATGGCTTTTTTCCTTATTGAACATTATGAGGTTCTTGATAGCCCATCACCTGCATGACAGGATCCTCCAGCAGAACTTTCTACTCCCACTTATGTGTCATCTACAGAGTTGTCAGGTTCTTCCCTTCATGTCATTAATGAATATGTTAAAAATAGTCTCTAGTGCTCAGGGGCATTCCTCTAATGACATGATAGTGGTGAGACACTGAACAAGGTTGTCCAGGGAAGCTGTAGCTGCCCACTCCCTAGAAGTGTTTGGGGCCTGGTTGGATGGGGCTTTGAGCAACCTGGTCTCACTGGAGGTGTCCCAGTCCATAGGACAGTTGGAACTAGGTGATCTTTAAGGTTGCTTCCAACCCAAACCAGCTGATCTCAAGCTGAACTTTTTGCCACGGAATGCAAGCTATTGCTCTTGGCACTTTGCTGGTTTTCAGTGCATTTCACTGTCCTTTTATCTATCCCGTCCTTCAGGAGTTTGTCTCAGGTGATATACTGCACTGTCAAAAGCCATAATAGGATCAATATGAATGCCATCCACTAGTCTCCTGATATCCACAAGTTATTTCATTATCCAAGGCTATCAGCACAGGCATGATTTCCCCTTCGTAAATCGCTGCTGACTGCTCCCAGGTCACCTTGTCCTTCATATCTTATGACAAGAAGTTGAAGTGACAGGTACTTATTTTGAAGGCAGAAAGACCTTTCTAAGGTTAGGCCAGGAAGCATGTTTTTGAAGAGAAACCTGAAAGTGCCTCTT
This sequence comes from Calypte anna, assembly GCF_003957555.1. NCBI lineage: Eukaryota > Metazoa > Chordata > Aves > Apodiformes > Trochilidae > Calypte > Calypte anna. The sequence continues at coordinate 60,349,509 of NC_044274.1, read as the reverse complement.
CTGTGCCAGCTGGAGATTTTCTGCTTTGAGAGATGTCTTCTCTTTAGTATATGTTACCATTAGAAATATAACTATATTCATAACAGAACAATAGGAGAACACAGGAGAACACTCAGATTTTATTTATTGGTATTTGCAATATCATTACTGATACCGTATTTAATGTCTACCCTACAGGTCAGCAAACACTCATCATGATGACAAGGGATTTTGAACCAGTTACTGAGAAGCACATCCATCAAGATGAGTTTGGGGAAGGTGAGATGAGCACTAAAATGAACTTGTTCAAATTGCTGTCATTGGTGTGTTCTAAGCATGTAAAAAGTAAAGAATTGGAGCTTGCTGAGCCCCAGGTTACATTTTAGACTGTAATGCTTCTGGGCAGTTGAAGGGGAGCACCAATAATTTACTTGTCAGCATAAATTCAAGTATATTCCCTGTACTAGAGGACTTTCTTGGGTATGTAAATTTTCTGCAGGTTTTTAGAGTTATACTGCGATGAAAGGTGTGGCTTGCTTGGACCTGTGATGTTTACTGTGCAGAGTTGTGCTGTAAATCTCCCACTACAGTGATTATTTCTTCTTCAGGAAAACTTGTTGCTCTTGGCTGGGGTAAAAAGGAGACACAGTTCCATGGATCAGAGGGAAAACAGGCAGCGCATCGCAAACAGACGGTATTATACGAGTTCTCTTATGTTAGGCCCATGCTTCTCTCTGGGAAAACATGCTTAAAGAGGGTTTCTGTTATTCCTGTGGTGCCAGTTTGACACTGTCTTCCTGGTAATTGTCTTCATTACACTTCTTCTGTTTGTTTCTCTTGTACCTGAAATACCGCATTTTTATCCTCTTAATTCAAGACATCAACTGGGAGGAGGTACTTAGAGGACTTTTCATAAACAGCTTAGAGCAAGAAGATTTGCAAGTACTAGTGCTTGCAGAATTAAAGCCACCCTTAAATCAACACAACAAATCTTGGCAAACATCTGCTGTATTCTAAAGCATTAGCATGATGTTGTGCTGAGAGAAGCATAAATAACAGTAGTTAGAACTCCCGGCAGCAGTAGAAAGGTTTGGTCTACTGAGCAGCACTCTTCATGAGATGTGGTTCTATCTCCCTGCACATTTTAACTCTTTGCTCCTTTGTCTGATACTTCCTTGTTGGAGTCCTGTTTTGTCTAGATTTTATTTGGTAAAAAGTCAGATAACTTAAAACACTCCACTGCTGGATTTTTCTTCCTGTGTTTGTTTCAAAATTAAAACTGTCTCCTGAAACCTGGCAGGTTAAAGTGCAGAGTCATGAAATGTGGCCTGTGCCAGCATTATTATTAAGAGGGACAGGACAAGGCTTGGCTGTATCTGGAAGAATATACCTAGTCTGACAGAGTTGGAGAGGAACTTTTTACAAGGGCATGTCATGCCAGGATGAGGGGTTTTAAGCTGAAAGAGGTTTGACATTAAGAAGATGTTCTTCACTGAGTGTGGTGAGGCATTGGAACACGTTGCACAGGGAGGCTGTGGATGCCCAACCTCTGGAAGCATTCAGGGTGAGGTTGGAGGGGAACCTGGTCTAGTGGAAGGTGTCCCTGCCCATGCAGGGGCATTGGAACTACATGATCTTCAAGGTCCTTCCAATCCAAACCAGTGTATGTTTCTGTGATAAATCTTGGAACAGCTGCCTCTTCTATTGAAACTTTTTTTTTTTTCCTTTTGTTTTGTTCTGGAAAGAACCTGTTTGCCTTGAAGAGTTCTCCTTCTCATCCCACCTCCTGTCTGTCCTACAGACTGCCTGGATGCCATGCCTTTCTTGTCCTTCCCCTCCCAAGAAGCTGTCACTCCAGGCATCAGTCATGAGTAAACCCTGATTCAGCCTTGTGTTCAGCTTGTGCACAGCTGGTCCATGAGCAGAGACCTTGGTGGAGGAGAAGGGTAGTGTGTGGTAATGTGAATAGTCATACACACTTGAAGGAGGAGCAGGCTGACTTTGCAGACAGTTGTAATTCTGTTTACTGAGATAACATTCTGAGTGATTAATTTTTTCACTGTGCAGCCTTAGTATTTTTTAATGGATTGATTTCATGCCAAGGCTCTTGGAATAGCTGAGTTGCAATGCAGTCTGCTTAGACAAAGACAGCAGTTGCCTTACAGCGTTTTGATGCAACTTTTTTTCTGTAACTTCAGGAAGTGTCACCTACTTCAGCCTGGGATGATGGCAGGCCTCGGGTGACATGGAGAGGAGATGGGCAGTTTGTTGCAGTGAGTGCTGTCTGTCCAGAGACAGGTAAGGGACCAAACCTTTTTGAAATACCAGCAGGTGTAAGAGTGTTCTTAAGCAGAAGCTTATGAAAAGAAGGCAAGGACTGTTTGACACTTGTGGGCTATTGGCCACTTGAAGCAAGAGTGAGTTGAGATAGGTGCTCTTTTCTCTATTTTGTTGTTCTCAGAGGCATTTTACAGACACATTCTTTGCAGTTTGGTTTTTCACCCAGTGAGAAGCCAGCAGAGGTTACTACAGAGTAGTTACCAGCTGAACTGCTTCTTTTATCAGTGTTAAGTCACTGCTCAAGCTCTAAGTAATTTCTGGTGGGCTTCCAGTGCCAAATGGATTAATCTCTTTGGATTGCCATATCCACTGTTCCTCAATGAGCAGTCTTGCCTCATACACTGTTGTTTAAATACTGGTAATACTTTTCCCTAAAGCCACAGAGGTAATGAGTGCATGCATTTCTTGTAAGGCTATAATTTTTATGTCCCCTGATAGGTTCAAAGTGCTCAGTAATATGTATTGGACAGCATACTGAACTGCACCAAACTGCACTGCTATTTTTACTTCCAGTACTTCAGATTAGGGAGGATATTGCACTTATAGGGTGATTTTAACATTTCTGTGTTTAAAGTAGCAGAGGGAAATGGCTATGACTGAGATGCATCAGACTGAAATTTCTACTCAGTTCCTTTAGTGTCATTCATTTACTAAGGGAGAACTGCCTGAGACAGAACACATTCTTGTACCTCTTAAGGCCTAAGAGAGAAATCTCCTTTTTACTCATGTCAATAAGAATTCTAGTTCTCTCCTAGAATTAGAGAAGTCTTTTCCCCATGCTTTGTTACACCTTTGTCTCATTGTTGTCTCAATCTTTAGGTGCTCGGAAGGTCAGAGTATGGAACCGAGAGCTTGTTCTGCAGTCCACAAGTGAGCCCATCTCAGGATTAGAGCAAGCCCTGTCCTGGAAGTGAGTAGCAAAGCAGTCTGCCTGCTGGCACCAGGTTGTTGCTTTTTAGAATCACAGAATCCTAGAATGTCATGAGTTGGAAGGGATCTTGAGAGGATCGTCCAGTCCAACCTCCCTGCCAAAGCAGGATAACCTAGGGCAAGCCACACAGGAACACACAGGAAGAGAAGGAGACTTCAGAACCACTCCTGGCAGCCTGTGTCAGTGCTCTGTCACCCTCACAGTAAATAAGTTTCTCCTCACGTTTGTGGAACTTCCTGTGTTCTATCTTAAAGCCATTATTCCTTGTCTCATTACTGGGCACCACCAAAAAGAGATTGTCCCCTTTCCTACCCTCAGATATTTTTTTTCCAATTATCATCATCATATATTTATAGACATTGTTAAAATTCCCTCTCAGCCTTCTTTTCTCAGTGCTAAACAGCCCCAGTTCTCTCAGTCTTTCTTCATAGGACTGATGTTCAAGTCCCTTAATCATCCTTGTAGCTCTCCATTGGACTCTCTCCAGTAGATTCCTGTCTCTCTTGAACTGGGGAGCCTAAAACTGGATACAGTATTCCAGGTGTGGTCTCACCGGGGCCGAGTAGAGAGGGAAGAGAACATCACTACATATGCTGGACACTTTTCCTGATGCTCCCCAGGATACCATTGGCCCTCTTTTCCACAAGGGTACAGGGAGACTCATGGAGAATTTACTGTCCATTAGGACTCTGAGGTCTTCTTCCATGGAGCTGCTTTCCAGCAGTACATCTCCTAATCTGTATTAGTGGTTGATGTTATTCCTACCCAGGTGTGTGACTCTGCACTTGTCTTTGTTGAACTTCATGAGGTTCACTTTTGCCCAGCTCTCCAGCCTGTCCAGATCTCATTGGATATCAGCACAGCCTTCTGGTATATCAGCCACTCTTCCCAGCTACGTATCATCAGCAAGCTTGCTGAGGGTATTCTCCATCCCCTCATCCCCTCATCTTCATCATTAATGAAGATACTCAATAAAACATGACCCACTACTGATCCCTGGGGAACACCACTGGCCAGAGGCCTCTGACTTGACTCTGTGCCACTGATCACAACCCTCTGAACTCTGTTGGTCTACAGGTATCAGTCCACCTCACAGTCCAGACATATATCCCACATTTCTTGAGTTTTGCTGCAGGGGTGTTGTAGGAGACCCTGTCAAAAGCTTTATTGAAATCAAGCTATAGGACATCCACTGCTCTCCCGTAATCTATCCAGTTGGCCACACCTTTGTAGAAGGTTATCAGGTTAGTCCTGCAAGATTACCCTATAGGAAATCCAAATTGGCTACTCCAGATAACCTTTTCCTTCACATGGTTAGAGATCGCCTCCAGAATGAGCTGCTCTGTCACCTTTCCAGGGATGGAGGTGCAGGTGACTGGTCTGTTGTTGCCTGGGCCTTCCTTCTTGTTCTTTTTGAAGACTGGAGTGACATTGGCTTTTCCCCAGTCCTCAGGCACCTCTCCTGTTTGCCAGGATTTTTAAAAAATGATGGAGAGTGGCTCAGCAACACCAGCCAGCTCTCAGCATGCCTGGCTGCACACCATCAGAGCCCATGGATTTGTGTGTTAGTTTATCCAAGCCATCCCTAACCCGATCCATGCTGACCAGTGGAGTGTCTTCCTCCAGCTATGCTCCCTTACTTTTAGTGACTGCAGTTCCTGAGGGCTGCTCTTTGGAGTAAAGACGGAGACAAGGCATTCAGCATCTCTACCGTATCTCCATATCTGCATCTTCTGTCACCATATCTCCTGCTGCATTTAGAAGTGGACTCATCTTTTCTGATTTTTCTCATTGATGTATTTGAATAAGCTGTTCATGTTTTTCTTTACCTCCCTAGCCTAAGTTCCAAGAGAGCCTTGGCCTTTCTTGTCAAATCCCTACATAACTCTGGCAGCATTTCTATAGTACTACTAATTAACCAAACCATTTTTCTACATAACATAAATTTCCCTCTTCCATCTGAGTTTCTCCAGGAGCTCCTTGTTTATCCATGCAGGTCTCCTGCCTCCTCTACTTGAGCTTTGTGGAGGTAGTGTTTGAACACTGACCAAATGACTCAGGCCTTCCTACCTTAAAGAAGACAAAGTTAGCCCTCTTAAAATCCAGGGCAGAGCTTCTACTTACTGCCCTGCTTCTTTTCCTAGCAACTCTTAAAATGTCATGGTCACTACATCCAAGACTGCCCCAAACCTTAACATCCATGACCAGACCTTGTTAATAGAGGGTCCCAGCACTTCACCTCTCCTCATTGTATTCTTCAACCACCTGCAGCAGAAAGTTGCACTGCAGAAGCCTTTTGGACTGGTTATATCTGGCTGTGTGATCTTTCCAACTAATATCAAAGTGATAGAAGTCACCCATGAGCACCGGGGCATATGACCTCAAGGCTACTTCTAGCTGTCTGTAGAAGGCCTCATCAACAACTTTTTGGTTTGCTGATCTGTAGTAGACACCCACAAACAGCATCTGCCATGTTTGTATGTCCCCTCAGTCTTACCCATAAGCTTTCAGCATTGTCATTGTCTCTCCCTGCATTAAGCTCAGTGCATTCTAGTTGCCTACTCACATAAAGGGCAGCTACATCACCGTGCCTTGTCAGTCTGTCCTTCCTGAAAAGTACACAGTACATCATATAGTATCACATAGTACATCAATAACCAATCCCAGTAATGTAATGATGTTTTATTCCCTGGCCACAGTCTTTGATCAGCATCAATGTAATGTTGTTTGTGTTTGTTTTTCCCAAAACTTGAAGAGAGCTTCCTTCTGATCCAGTAAGAGGAATAACAGCCCTGGAGAAAATGGGATATGATTGGTGCTTAAAATGACAGCTTAGTGATTGTATTATCAACCACTTTTTGTTTGGCTCTTTTTTAAGGCCTTCTGGAAACCTGATAGCATCCACACAAGAAAAACCAAATAGGTATGATGTTGTTTTCTTGGAGAAAAATGGACTTCTTCACGGCGAGTTCACCCTCCCATTCCAGAAAGGGCAGGTCAAAGTAAGTGCTGTGTCTTGGCTTCTTTGATTAGAGAGTAATGGAGAGGAGGACTAGATCTTTTTCTTACTACAAGGGGAAGGTTTTAGCTCAACACTAAGTGCTTGGAAATAGAAAAAGTGACCTGAAAATAGAACAGTGAAGAAGCCTGTGGAGAGCCTGCAGTGCCCCCTGCAGGCCTTTAGTACACATACAAGTTAAGGGGCATTGTAGCCTTGGGTGCTTTTGACCACTGTCAGGGTTTAACACTGGCCCGGCAATTAAACCGAGTTACAGATGCTCTCTATTAATCTATCTCTCCTCCCTGATGAAGAAAGGAGAGAGAATAAGGGAGAGAGACTTTGGTTTGGAAACTAAACTACACAACTTTAATGAAACAGTAATGATAAATAGGAAAATTACTAAATATATACAAATATACAGGAAAATGGAAACCACATTCGTCCCCCCTTTTCCCCCAATAACTCTCACGTCACCACCGAGGCTGCAGGGCAGCCCTGGGAGAGTCCAGGCTGGACTCCTGGAGTCGGCAGCAGTCGGGAACTGGAGGCAGGAACACACAGATATGGGCTGGCATGGATCAGGACCACAGGCAGACAAACGGACGGAATCCTTCCAGGATGCTGGGTGAAGGAAGGGAAGCAGGAAAGGCAGGAAGGGCAGGCAGCTGGAAGCAGGAAATCTGGCTTGGCCCTCGTGATCCCTCAGATTTATACTGAGTATGATGTATATGGGATGGAATACTCTGTTTGGTCAATTCTGGCATCTATCTTGTCCGTTCCTCCCCAAAGCAGGGCTGCAGGTGGGACCTCTTTCTTCCTTCTGGAGGGTAAAAGTTTTCCTCAGAGCTGAGCAGTGTCCTTGGCTCTTCACACCAGTCTCTAGCAGTAACTTTAAACATCAAGTGTTATTAGTCCTAGAAGCACACACTGTCTGAGAAGCTTGCTGTTAATTTCAGCAAGTGCAACTACTTACAGGAGACTTAGCTAAAAGCAAAAGTACAAGACAGAAAATCACCTTTATCCTGACCCAAACCAGGACAGACCACTTATACCTTCCACCAGGCAGATGCTTCAAAAGTGCTTTTCAGGATGTCAGCTGTTGCAAGAATGAGGTGAAATAGCCCATTATCCCAAATCAGAGAAGAGAGAAGCTACTGCCAGGGTGTTACTTCAACCTCTGCCTTTGAATGCTAAGAAGTCTTTTGGCAGATGCTTCCTGAGTGCCAAGAGAATGCTGCTGTCAAGTTTGTGGTTGTATTGCCTCTTCAGCAGTGTAGAACCACTATGAGAGGTTCAGCTTCAGGATGCTTTTCTCCAGCTGTCAGGAGCATTACAATACACAGTAATAATATTAGTATATTAACCCATGCCTCTTACATTATTGAAAATGAGAAGCAACTTGGGGTCCTGCAAACCAGTCAGGAGCATACTCACCCTACGCAGAAGCAATAGTATCAAAAAGAGCCATGTTTGTTTCTGCAGGTTAATGAACTGCTTTGGAATGCAGATTCTACAATCCTGGCTATATGGCTGGAAGATCTCAAGCTGGAAAAATCCAACCCATGCAGTTACGGTGAGAGCACTGTGTGAGGCTCTTCCAATTGCTTGTAAATGTGGCTAGCATTGAGTGTTCCTCTGCAAGACACTGGGGAGTCTTACCTGCAGCTTTGAGACACCCACGTGGGTCACGAAGTTAGTAGCTGAAGCATCTTCCAGGCTACAGTATTTAGAAGTAGTGTTAATGAAATGCTAAAAGTGTGAGCCCTTCATAAAACATGGCTGCCTTCTCACAAGGGGAACTCAGAGAATTCTAGCATTGACTTTTTCCACAAAGTCTGTTGTTAGAGTTTCTTGTGCTGGTTGTTGTATGACACAGCCCATGGGCTGAGGTCTAGAACTATGATTTTTATTGCACTTAACCCACACCTAGAAGAGCAGCAGTGGTGGAGAGAACTTGAGATGTGTGTCATGTAGTTGTCTTGGTAATAACCATTTGTTTTTCTATAGTTCAGCTGTGGACCACAGGGAACTATCACTGGTACCTGAAGCAGAGTTTACATTTTGGTAGTCTGGAGGAAAATCGTTTAGTGTCACTGCTGTGGGACCGAGAGAACCCCTACAGACTGCATGTACTCTGCCTGGGTTGGCATTACCTCTCCTATGACTGGCACTGGACCATAGACCATGGAATGGGAGACAATAGCCAGCATGTGGCAAATGTGGCTGTAATAGATGGAGGTAAGCAGTGGGAAGGCCACTTTGTAATTTCAGGGTCAGGATAGGCATAGCCTTCTGGGTGCAGGCTGAATGGGACTGTGCTAGTTCTTCTGTTACCTGCTGTTATTAAAACCTGTTTATAAGGGGGATGTAATTAATGGAAGTTTCAGAGGTGGTTCAGTGGAGTTAACTACAATGGGCACAGCAGCTGTGTTTTTCCTTGACATTGTCCCTACTTTCAGTAAAGAACCTAACAAGAGCATCAGTAACATTTGGTCTGGGTTACAGCTTGTTGTTTTTTTCCCTCTTCCACAGATAAAGTGCTTGTCACAGCATTCCAGCATGCTGTGGTGCCTCCACCCATGTGTACCTATGAGCTTCAGCTCCAACAGGCTGTTAATCAGGTTGCATTTCACACAGATCCCAAATGTAGCGGAGATATGGCTATCCTGGATGCTGACAACAAGATCTCTGTGTACAGATATGGTGAGAGCATGTTGCACTGGCCTGTTAAAGGAAGCCCTCTGTCCCTAAGGCAACCCTGGCAGACTAGTAGGGTGATGATCACTCAAGTCTTTTAGTCAGGAGCAAGATATACCTGGTTCAGCTGTGGGTTCATGCTCAGTGCTTTTATCTCCAGTATTTTGGGTGGCACCAGGAGCATTTTGATGGTTCACTGGGGTTGTGGGAAGACAGTATTATTCAGACAGGAGACCATTGCTCATGGCTGAGTTTTGTACTGTAACATTACAAGGTATTTGTGATCTCAGAGTACGTGCTAATGAGGATTAAGTGTTGGCTTTACATGTAGGAATAGTATTTTCTGACTTTTATAGTAGGTTCCTGTAGCATCTACCTTTTGGTAAGAACGAAGATGAAAGGGGCTCTTTTGGGAGGATTTCTAAACTCTGCTTTGTTCTGTGTTTGCTAGAACAGAGCACAATGAATGACCTCACTGTCAGGTTTGGAGCTGTGGGTGGAAATGGATTTAAAGCATCTGTGGAAACACCATGCCTGGATAAAACCTACAGGTAATACTGAACTAATACAATTGTAGTGGAGAGCAAAGGGACTACCCTTTTCTGTCTAGATGTTTTAGAGGTCACAGCTCTGACCACTTGTCTCAAGATTTTGAAGACATTGTCAGATCATGTGTTTTCATTGCACTGACACTGTGGCTGCAATTAGTGCTAAGGACTGAGCAACACAGTGGGCAGTTTATCCTGAGAGGTGCCCTTGACTGAAGTCTTAATCTAGTGGGAACAGTAACTGTCAGTGACAGCACTGAGACAGCCTCTCCGGTGCCTGATGCTCTTGGCATTGGGGTGCTGCTCCTATTTTGTGCTTCTGCTCCCAGAACCAAATTAATGCTTGTGCAGTGCCCAGGCCCATGATCATGGCACATTGAGCAACAGAGCTACTTGCATGGTAGACAATGTAAAAATAAAAACACTCTGCTCTACATTTGTATGTGTGCACAGTTGTCACCAGAGCAGTACTGCCTAGGGAAAACAAATGGTGGTCTCTGGTCTCTGTCCTTCATCTCTAGCCCAGCCTGTGACAGGGTTCATGCCTTGGCTGACTGTCCACATGAGCCCTCCTAGTCATGGTGTGTGTCTGAGCAACCAGGCTGTGCCTTGGAAGACCTTTGCTACTCTAGTGAGGTGGAGGTTCTGGAGATGGAGGTACTGAAATACTGTTCTATGTTACTTTGTGACAGAGTCGATGTAGGCAGTGACACCAATGAAGTGATGAATCCTCTTGGGCTCCGGTTTCTCACCTGGCTGCCAGATGACAGCTTCCTGATGGTTGGTCAGGGTCAGCATGCTGCTCAGTCTGTCCTTCACCACCTGACTGCAGTGCCTCAGGTGGCTGGAGCTGAAGAAGGGCACCTGAATTTACGGTACTAGAGATCTGTCTCTTGTGGGTGAAGTCTGCGAGCACCTCTGGACAGTACCTGCATGATGCTGTCTCTCAGTAGACATGCAGCCTGGAGTCTGTGCTCTGGGGAATTTGATTCTCTTAGTGCACGAGAACCAAACAGCTCATGAAGCTGCTTACTGGTCAGCACTTGCCTGTAGTCCTAGTGCCTGACAAGAGGGTGTATGCTAGCATGCTTGTGTCAGCACAGAATAGTTCTGTTCCTTTGTCTGAAGACCCTCAAGAGCACTGAATTCCTCCATTTTACCCTTAGCATCCCATTAGCAAGGTCCAGAAAGTTCTTGTCCTTGTCCTTTCTTGCTGGGCTTTATGGAGTCAGTTGCAGTAAAGCCGGATCACAAAAGGAAAACCACCTGGGCTGCAGAAATCTACTTCTCAAAGAGATCCTGTGTATTGCTTTCTGCATCACTCACACAGCAAAGACAGGCAGATTTGCATGTGAACTGCAGATTAGAACAAAAGTTGTCTCTGCAGAGTGCTGTAAGCATGCAGACAGTGCCTCGCACAGTTAGGCAAGTGCCTCTTGGCTGGACTAGCTGGTCCTCTGAGGTGACAATGTCAGTTGACATAGGTGTGAAAGACTGCAAAACATCTTTACATGAACAAAGTATCCCTGCTGGAGATGTGCATCCTTCCCTCTGGCCACAGGAAATGCAGGATCTACATGTCAAATGTATTTACTAGGTCTGATGTTCTTTGTCTTGCTTCAGGTTCTCTGTGCCTGTAGATGGAGAAGTGATCAGTCTGTGCTGCAGCCCAGTTACCAAAAGTGTAGCTCTACAGCTGGCTGATAGACAGATCCTGAAATACTTTTGGGGTAAGCTAAGTCCTACCTGGTCTGAGATGTAGTTATTACAGATTTCTCAAAAGGTTTAATAGGTGATCTGACGTTCAGGGACATGGGTGACCCTGGTAGCTGGTTGTGCCTTTCATACTCCCTCTGCTCCCAGAAATGGACCAAAATTAGTAGGCTTTGTCAGAAAGCTGTTAATGTTGCTGAGAATGATAGTTCAAATTTTATGGTTTGAAAAGAAGATGACTTTCAGTTATTTCAGAAGTGCTTATTGCTCCGTCCTTGGCACTTCTCTCTCTTGATCCACAGTGGAATAGAGGGGCTGCTGAGCCCTTAGGAGTTACAACTTTCTTGTCTGCTGTGTCCTGAACTTTTGGGTCAGCATTCCTCTCTGTCAGATGGCATATCTTATTCCTAGTCTTCTTCAGATACTGGAAAACAGTTTTATCTTTGTTTTTTAGAGGGTTCTACTCCAGTCCTTGAGCCCTGGCGGACTAGCAGTGGCTCTGCTGTTCGGTTCCCCTACCCTTGCATGCAGACTTCTATCACAAGGATCAGTGGTGAAGTAAGTAAGACTGTGAGCAAATTTTATTATCTACTCAGTTGTTTCCTGTTTCGAATGTGCACCATCATCCCCTGCCCAGGGTTCAGGGATATTTCTTAATGGCGTTCTTTACATGGCCCTATTTAGAACTGAGAGTGTATCTTTCCTTGCCTTCTAGAGCATTCGTGATTGCTTGCAGTTAACATCCAATTCCCTAGTCTATGAATACAATGCATAATGTCCTTGAAGAGCAATAAATTTCAAATTTAAAGTTTCCAGCAATCACTGCCCTGCTCTTTTTAAAAACAGATTTTTGCTTATCTGAATTTACCCTGTTAACAAGCAAGGCTGCTGAACTGTTAGCAAACACTGAGTTACTGCAGATCTACTACTACTGTTCTTTTCTATTTTTTAACAGTAACAACAGCTTAAGGAATGACTTGCTATTTTGCTGGTAGTTTCAGGATAGTTTCTGTCCTTCAGTGTGCATCCAGGTGAATGCTGTACAGTGTTGCTTTGACCTGCTCTGTACTAGTGCATGTCTTCTGCTATTTTGGACCAAATACTACACAATAAAAAGCTAAATTATCTGCTATGGTTTCTGCTTCTATTTTCTTACTGTGCAGTTTCTATTACAGGGTAGACCAAACTGCATTTCAAGCCAGAAGTGTTTAAATAAGCCTTCCTGGTATAGGGCTTTCATATTTCCTGTCCAGTTTCTCTAAGTAGTTCACATGAGGTATTCAGTAACTAATTGTAAGGTCCTTCAATCCAGTGCTAGTAAGTTGTATGAAACACTGGAGGTTGAGGCCCTGATAGCTAATAAAGCTTGTCATAATTCTTTATTTACAGGAGATGATATTGGGCCTCACGGATCGATGCCGTTTTTTTGTGAACAATACCGAGGTACCAAAAGTTTTTACCCCTCCCTGGAATCCCGTTTTGCTCTGGCAAAGGCAGCCTTCCTGTTCCATTCCGTGCAACAATAAACTTCATTTTTCTACAGGTTGCTTCCAACATCACCTCATTTGCAACGTACAATGAGTTTTTATTGGTGACAACCAACTCCCACACCTGTCAGTGCTTCTGCTTGAAGAACCTGTCAGTGAAAGGTAAATGCCAGCTCTGTCTGCCTGCTCCTGGCAGCTCATGGCTGTTGTCTTGGAACCACAAGGTGTCTCCATTTTTCATATCTAAACCTGCTGTATTCAGGTCACTCAGACCATCTGTTTAAGAGATAGAGGAAGAGAGCTTCTTTCAAAAATTTATCAGAGCGAGGAGCACAGAACTTTTTATCACATGCTTCTCCCAGGGAGCAGGATTTGTCCTGTAGTTGTTGTCCTGTCACTGTTTTCAGAAACTTAGACCTGCATTCCCTCACTCTTTTCCATGTTAAAAAAAAAAAGGAGCTTTGTACTCTTTCAGGGTGCATGATAGAGAAAGACTCCCAACAGAAAGAGTTTCTTGTGCTATCTAGCTATGAGAGATATGAAGACCCTGGGAAAGACAGCATGACAAGTTACTGGTCCTTTTCATTTTTTTGTGCTCCTTTCATTTGTTGTGTTGAACTTTGTGATCCTATTGTATAGAGGACATACGTCTACTTTGCGTATAGCGGCACATAGCACTGAGAAATCCTTTCCCTATCTGGAACTGTTGAAGATCACTGGGTGTATTATTGACTCAGTTGGTCCTGTATGACCTTGCAGGGCCACAGAGGAAAGCCTGACTGGGGCACTGTTCTGCCATGTGTGCTGATAAATATGCTTTCTTCAGCCCTTCAGGCTGGCCTGAGCAGTGCTGCTGCACCCAACAGTGAGACCCTGCGCAAGGTGGAGCGAGGTTCACGCATCATCACCATCGTGCCACAGGACACAAAGGTTGTGCTGCAGGTCAGTGCTGTGCCTGTGTCAGCTGAGGTGTGTTGTCAAGGGAGGAATGGGGGGCATCTCCATCTCACCAACCTACAAACCATGTGTGCAGTGCTGCTGTCCTGTAGTGCTGCAGCATGATGCCTCATGAATGTCCAGCCACCTGGCTGGATGCAGAGGGGTTTTAAGCATGCCTGTGGGAGCAAGATTCAGCACAGACAGCTGGGTGTGTACAGAACTGGGAAAGGCTGTTCAGATTCCTAATGACTGAGGCATTATAGGGCTGCAAACTATGGCCTCCCACTGTGAATTTCAGACTCACCTCTTATTACTTGCTGTATTTGCTAGCAGTCCTCCATTAGCCATGGTAATAATTTTGTCTGAAGGGCTGAGCTTACTCTTCAGAACCATCAGAGATTAACGGAGTGGAGAAGAAGGATGTTACTTGAAAGGCACCTCTGGAGGTGTGTGGCCCAACACCCTCCTCAAAGCAGGGCTAACCAGAAAGCTTGATCCGGCTGCTCTGGGTCTTGCCCTGTGCCATGGAGTCCAACGTCCTGAGGAAAGAATGTTTTCTGAGCTGAGAGGATTTTTAGATACTTTTTCCTCAGTGATTGAAACTGCATGTCTGTTGAAGTGAACAAACAGGCCTGTACACCTGCATACAGCAGATATGCCTAGAAAACTGGCCACTCCTCCCTTCACCTTCAGTGTAAGCAAAGTAACTACAAATAAATAGTTGTGTGGATCTTGTGTTACAGATGCCAAGAGGAAACCTGGAGACTGTTCACCACCGAGCTCTGGTTCTAGCCCAGATTCGGAAGTGGTTAGACAGGTAATTGGCACTGGTGTATTCTGTCTTTCTCCCTCAGTCTGAGCTGTTAGAAGCTGGTTGGCCCAGCCTTATTGTGCTGGAGAAGAGAGAATTAACTTTGTTAGTGGGAATTTAACTGTTTCTGAGGCTACCAGCTAGGAGTCCAGCTTTGAGGAGTCCCAGGTACCTCTCCCTTGACCACTGAAGAGCTTCTATGTGTGCTAAGGCTGTGTGGGTGGGAGAAATCTTCATCTGCTCCCTTCTCCAGACAAATTCATCACTTCTTGATGAAACTTGCTGTTTTTCATGTTTTATTTGTTTAATTGATTTACACTGAAGTTTTGTGAAACAGAAGTTTGTTAGATTAAAATGTGGTTCTTTGGTTTAGGAGAGGAAATAATAATGCAAGGCCTATATTGCTTACTCAGCCTGGCACACTGCTCTGTTCCACTGCAAGAGGCTGGTGATGAATAGGATTAACAATCCATGTTTTTTCAGGAAGGCAACCTACATGGCTTGCTGCCAAGGCATTCCACTTCTCAGGGAGTCTGTGCTCAACCTCTAAGTCAGTTGCCTTCATTTTAATATATTGCACCTATTTACTGTAAACTATTGCACTTGATTGATTCCTCCAGGCTTATGTTCAGGGAAGCATTTCAGTGTATGAGGAAGCTGCGAATCAACCTCAATCTTCTCTATGACCACAATCCCAAGGCAAGTATGCCAAATTCTGTTGTATTGTCTTCCATATCCATCTAGTCTGGAATCCATTGATACTGAACAGTGGGCTCAAGAGTAGTGGTGCTGTCAGTTCTGCTTTCAGCAGAGACAGATGCTCTGCACAGCCTGCATCCCCATGCAGGTGGATTGGATTTAGCATTTCCTTCATCTTGTGCATTCAGAGGAGGTCTTTAAATTTGTTCTTATACTTACTGTAATTGTTCAGAATTACCATAGTAATGCTCTTGTTCATTTCAGGTATTTCTGGAAAATGCAGAAACCTTTATCAGGCAAATAGATTCTGTGAATTACATCAACTTATTTTTCACAGAACTGAAGTGAGTATAGTTCTGCGCATGGGGCCACACATGTTCTCAGTGGCAGTACAGTATTTTTTCAAAATATTGGCAGCTCTTCAGTGTGAGTGCAAGGAGTCACTTGCAAAACTGTCATGTTGAGCTCTAAAGACTAAAGTAAACTCAAGAATTTCGGTCTTGTTGGGAATGTCAGCTTGCATACACCCATTAGATTTTTTTCCAGTAAGTGATTAATTAGTAGATCATCTGACTGCTTTAATTTGTCTTCTCATTTACTGTACAGGGGTAAATGTGGACAGAGAATGTTTTGTTCCCTCATAAGGAGGAATAAGGACTGCAAATATGAAGCCTGAGGATAAGAGGCTTGCTTACATTTCCAAATTTCCTTTCTTATGTTCCTTTCTTTCTTGAAGGCTTAGTGACAAGAGGCTTTGGGTCACTGGTAGCTTCAGGACTTCTGACCTAATCTTAAATCTTTGTCTAGAAGTAACAGTAAATGGCTGATTTTTCAGAAGTGCTTTGTGCTCAGCGTCTCTGCAGTGGATTTAATAGAAATATATTGAAATATTTGTGTTCTGATTTTTTTTGTGCAACTGAAGTAATTGTTCTGAGCAGTTTTTTTCAGTGCCTCTCCTGGCTCAGAAGGGGACAGACAGGAGATGCTGGGGAGCTTTCCAGTAGTGTGGTACTGTGTCAGTACTGAATGACATATGAGTGATTCTGTTCAGTAGTTATTTTCTGCATGCATTTGTGTTTCTTCATATCACTGTCTTTGTGCAGGGCTTTGTGAGGAACTGTGCTATTATTCATGGTATCTGTTTTTATTTAGAGAAGAAGATTTCACAAAGAGTATGTACCCATCTTTGAATGGTAACTGTAATGCTCAACCATGCCAGCATCCTGGCCAGAAAAAAGTAAACCTCATATGTGATGTGATGAGAGCTGCCATGGAACGTATTGATCCTCAAAAGTAAGCATTTTTTTGTTTGGGGTGAAAAAAACATCAGAGAGATTTTTAGTAAGTCATTTGCAGAAAGCAAATGTGTCCTTAACATCAGTCACTTGGCTTCAGATACTCTGAGGCAAACCTGTGCTCCACAAAACTTTAGTAGCCATACATCTGCTAAGGATGCTGTCCTGAGAACCACAGCATCTCGTAATTCCACAGATGGCAAAACAACTTTTTACTTCTAGAATTAAAGTATCAGACACAGGATGCTTATAAGAGCTTAAGAAATACACTCCATTTGGGAAGGTCTGTGTGGCTTAGAGGACAGACAGGCATGAGCAAGGCAGTAATGCTGGCTTTTGGGAGCTGGCTTTTCCATTTGAGACTGAATTACTTTTGTAAATCTTCAGCTGCGTCTTTCTGAATTACGACCTTTTTGGTAACCATCTTCCTTGTATGAATCAATACCAGATAGAAATAAAGGGTTGGAAAAGAGGATAATATTGGTAATGAAACAGGGCTAAACCATTGGCAGCTTACACGTGAAAGAGTGGATAGAGGAGCAACAGCTGGTGGGTTAGTGCTGAGCCCTGAAAGATTAGACACATTTCAACAGACAATTTATGGGAAGAAAGGATTCCCTTAGCTGGGGAAGCTGTTTTGATACAGTATGAGTGAAATGTATGAAAGTAGAAATAATCTCTTAGAAATCTTTCCTTTTATAACAAAAAATGACAACTTTCATGCCAGATGTTATTTGGAAAGCTTTGTCTGGCTGTCCAAGCTTCCAAAAAGTGTTGTGCTCTCTCCATTGTGCAGGCTGCCATGGGGAGGAAGCACCTCCAATTTTGTGACATGTTTAGGGAGACATGCTGAGTAGAAAAACTTTCCTGGCATATCTGTTCTCTTCCCGTTTTTCCTAACTTCCTTGGAAAAAGACTGAAATATTTGATAAGTTTTGGGATTTGTTGTTTTGGGTTTTTTGTTGCCTTGGTTTGGGTTTTTTTACTAAAATGTAAAGTAGAACTTGAACAAGTGCTAAGACAGGAATAAGCAATGTTTCTGCTTTCTTACTTTTTCATTTACTGCTTCTATTTTCTTCAGATATTGCCTATCAATACTGACAGCACATGTAAAGAAAAGTCCTCCAGAACTGGAAATTGCTCTCCAGAAGGTCCATGATCTTCGAGGTGTTGTATCAGGAACTCACAAGTTTTGATAATGGGTGGTTTGCAGGAGCTTTCATTCTTAGCATGTTTCACCCTGGAAATTATTTTCTACTGGCTATTTATGGAGCCATCCAGAAAACAGAAATGTGCATGAAGCTAGCTATCTGTCAGTTGCACAGCAGCATATCAGCTAAGATATGCTGCTGTACATGCCCTCAGCTCATCCTTTTATCTAGGTATGCCAGTACATAGCCCAGAGTTGGAGCTGTTTTCTCTTTCCAATCAGAACTCTGGTTTTCCCAGCATGGAATAGGAGGTCCCATTCTGGGTCCTGGTATCTCAAAGTGGCAAACATGGCTTGTATTCTGTGATGATACTTGTGCCTTGTCACTGTTGCACACTTAGCAATTTACCATGCTTGGTTTTATCCTTGAAGTTGCCCAGGAAAGACAAACTAACCCCTCCTGCAAGCTGGAACAAGGTGTTAGTTTGGTGGTCTCGATATGATGTTAAGGATGTACTTGATAATGCACTCCTCCCTCAGAGTGCTGTTCTGATGATGATGGTGTAGTTGATTGTATGCTTTTTTTTCTTGTTACAGAAAGCATTACTCCAGATGTCAAAGCTGTGAGTGCAGAAGAAGCACTGAAATACCTGCTTTTCCTTGTGGATGTCAATGAATTGTATGATTACTCCTTGGGGACATATGACTTTGATTTGGTCATCATGGTAGCAGAAAAGTCTCAGAAGGTCTTGTCTTATAGTTCCAGCCAAGGAGCTATTCTTCTGCTTTCCAAGAAGTTCTTTGTAGTCTATGGATCAGTCCAAATTTTTTTTAAGTCATAGCTCTCTCCTCAGGCAGAACTCCATTTGTTCGGAAGTCCAGTGTGTGCTTGGGATGATGGCATGTCTCTGCATCCCTAAGTACTTTTTGAGCACAGTTTTGGTGCTCAAGGTGAAACAGAGCTCTTCTAGAGTAGCATAGCAAAGTAGCTCTGGGGAAAGAAAGAGCTGTTGTCTGAAGTGTTGTGACCGCCTGCTTTACACTCCCACTTCTGTACTCTTTTGATTCTTACTTATTTGTTGGTGGCCATTGTAATAGTGTACATCTTCCAGGGGGTTTAATTTTAAATCTCTGAATGGAAATGCCTGTCTTCAGAGTTTCCTAATTTTACAGGCTGTTTTTGATCAGAACGTCCTATTCATGTTAACAGGTCTTATGACCTTTAGTGTGGGTAAATTGATCAGCTCTACAGCTGCAAATTTATACATGATAATTGGTAATAGCAAATCAGTGTTTGATTTGATACCTACTCTTGAATTTTAAATTATACCAGGCTTTGTATACTGCTGAGGTCAATGTGTAACTTCCAAGTTAGTCATTGCTGGCAAGAATACATATATAGAATTGACTCTTTTAAGTTGGCTTACGTTAAAGAAACAAAACAAAAAACATGCCACCTTTTTAGTACATTATTATAAAATTTCAAATACAGAACTGTCTGTTTGTGAAGATGGGAGCAATAAAGATCTTAACCAGGTTAGCTCAACCCACCCTTTTTATTATTCTTTGCAGGACCCAAAAGAATACTTGCCCTTCTTAAATACCCTCCGGAAGATGGAAGCCAATTACCAGCGATATACAATAGACAGACACTTGAAGAGATACAAAAAAGCTCTTGGGCACCTCAGCAAATGTGGTAGGTGTTGCTAAGGAGAAGTTTTCCAATGGAACATTTCTATTTTGGAGAGTCATTGGGGAAAAACAGATGAAGAAAGAGAAAGATTGCACAGGGTCATCTTTCCTTCTGGCAATGCATGGTCAACTAACCTCTCCAGCATGCAGTGTAGCTTGGAGCAGGGAGAAAGGATTGCAGGTGTTTACTGCTCTGTGAAACAAAAATCTTGTTTTGTTCCTGTTGTAGGTGACTATTCACCAGTTAATATTGCTGGCAAAAATGCAGCAAACCTGAAGGAAGTGAATAAACTTGTTTTACAGTAATGAAATAGGTGCTTTGTGCTCTTCTACCTAAGCACCTTTAGTTGCCTCTTAATGCAGTGAATCCAGACTGGCTGGGAGCCATGAGACCCATGTACTTTCTCTTTTACTGCTATGAAAAATAAATTATTTCTGCAGGTCCTGAACACTTCTCTGAATTTCTAAACTTGGTGAAAGATAAGAATGAGTATTGTGAAGCCTTGAAGCTGTACCCCTCTACCACTCAGGAGTACAAGGTATGTTAGCACATAACACTGCAGCATGCAGATTTTATTTTCTCTTGTGTGTTTGCATGTTGATGACACCCTGAGTGAGGGCAGGAATGAGACAGCAGTTGCTTGTGTTCAAGTTCTGTGGGTGATTGCTGTTCCTGAGTTGTCTGAGACCCTTCTCTGAGATACCAGCTGGAATGATTCCCAGTACTGACCCTGCAAGGTCCAGTCACCAAGAGTGGCTGTTACTTCTTTAATCCTGTGACTAGGAGAGCACTTGGGAGTCCAGTTCCTGCTGCACTATCTCATGGTGTGCTGGAGAGCTCCTGCTAAGATAGAAAGACTTTTATTCCTGTCTTGATTTCCATGATACCAGCTTTCTGCCCAGCACTTGCAGGTTGTTTGGGGTACACTTTCTTATTCTTAAACTATTCTGAAGAGTACTCGGGAGCTTGGGGTACTTGTAGACCTGCTGTTCCTTAGCATGTTTTATCCTTTGTTAGTTTTGGTAATACAAGAACTTCAGCTTGCCAAGGCTGAGGTAAAATGTAAATTAATGCATTTAATGTAATTAAATTTATATATTGTAGATACACAGCACACAAGCCTTTGTAAAAGAAGTAGATGAAGATAAAAGAGCGAAAATACAAAAACTCAGTCTGTAACAGTGAAAAGCGGAAGGGCCTCTTTCCTCATGAGTGTGGTCTGTTCCTTGCTCTGGCTCACTGGGAGCCTTTCTTTATTCCCTATGTATTTTCCAAGTCAAATCCACTCACCCCTTCTTGATGAATATGTGGGCTTTGAATAGCATAACAAATGCTAGGATCTTGATTCACAGCAGCCTGTGCCTATGGAGTGGCAGGTCTTATATCCTCATTTGTGCCTCAAGTGACCCCAGGAGTAAGTTGGTTCAGGGAGACATTCTAACAAAAAATGCTCAGGTGAGTAGGGAAGAAGGGGTTTATTTCCTGCAACATATAGTTCCCTATTGCCTTGGAGAGTTAGGTACCTCTGCACACTTCTTGCTCTATCACTGTAAAATGGCTTCATGTGCTAATCATGAGCCTTTGGCTTGATAAAATGTTAAGCCTTGTGCCTGGAGGTAATTTGAGGGAGTGGGATGTAGGCTTTTGTTGACAGGCACTTCATTTGTTACTAATGGAGGACTGCTACTGATTCTAGAGCTGATTTCGTATTTCTCTTTTGTCCATTTCTTGCAGGATATTAGTGATGCTTATGGGGAGTACCTGATTGAGAAGCAGCTATATGAACAGGCTGCACTGATATTTGCTCGTGCTGGCAGCTTTGCAAAAGCACTCAGTGCTTTTCAGAACAGTGGCAACTGGCAGCAAGCTCTGTGCATGGCATCACGGCTTGGTTATGGAAAAACTGAGCTGTCCATCCTGGGACAAAGCATGGCAGGTAGGCCTTAGGGAGACAGAACTGTGCAGAAAACTGAATGCTGTTATTTTTGATTCATTTTAATTTTACCAAACGTTTAGTGAAATCCTCAGTAGCCAGCAGTGTTTTTCCTAAGGGGAGAACAAAGATCCCATGTTTCCCAATGGTTTGTGTGACTGCACATCATCTTTGTTTCTCACAGGAACCACAGAATGTTGGAGCTGAGCTGGTCAGCACCCAGGAGTTGCCAAGCTAGCTGTGGGCTTGGCTGCCCTGTGCTGACTGCTTCTTGTACTTTTTCCTTGCAGTCTCTTACTGAACTGATATTCCAAATTGCCTCCTAAGTTAGTCTCAGTGAATGAAGATTCTTTGAAGTGTCTGACATGACAGAGGCCTCTAGACAGCATTGACAGCACTGTGCCTAGTCCCAGACTGTAAAGACTGATGGAGGATTCATAGCTGTAGCTTTTGTGTTTTCTCCATAAAGCCTGCTAACAGCTAGGACCAACTGTGTATGTAAATCTATGGGCTGTCCTACTGCAGAAAAAGGTAGCTGGGTCTCAGAATTTGTGCTCACTGAGACATTTCAGACTGTATACAAGATCTGCTGTGGACCTGGCATATATGTCAGCAAGAGAGGCAAAGCATCATCCTGACAGTGGAAATATGATTCCTGGGAGTTTTGTATTTCAGAGCTGGATATTCCAGTATTCTCTTTTTGTGTCACTTCATGTGATTTGGATCCTTTATGTCCTGCCTTTAATACTTGTGTCTGCTTAGCTTGTGACTGCTTATTTTGCTGAATTACAGTTACAGTTTAAGAGGGGCACCTCAACATGTTTTCTCGGTGAGATTACTTTCCTTGGCTCATTTCATTATTTTTTCTGGTGCTGTATATATCTTGTTCTCATACATTACATCCTAGCATATGAACAAGGTACTGACCTTTAGGGAACTAGAAGCCCTAAACCCCTCCACCTTGGTGGCTGCTGTACATACCACAGAGAGAAGGTGGCCAGGTGCTCCCTGCAGATAGCCAGGCTGTGATACATTGGAGTTTTCAAGGAAGATTCCCTTTTTAGATCCTGTCCACTCAAAAGAGTATCCAAAGAGACTATTTGCTATTTTTGTCCCAGACTGGGAAGAAAAACGTTCTCCAGCTGTCCTTGAGGGACATGCACCAGCAATTTCACAAGCAAACTGCTGATGATGCTGCAAATTAATGAATTCTTGACATCAGGCAGCTCTTTTTTTACTGGTCAGATTAAGTAAGTGTGTAAGAATGTAGGAAGTGCTTTAGTAAGTGGGATTTTCCTCTACTTTGTTTTGTGGCACAAAATCCATCTGCTTCTGGAAAGCTGAACTCCTCCTTTTCTTGTAGGAAAACTTGTTGAACAGAGAAAGCATGCAGAGGCAGCCATTCTGCTGGAGCAGTACACTCAGGTAATGTAATCCATCCAGTCTGTGCCCCAGTAATACCCTGTTTCAGAGAGATACACCATCTGTGTTTTGTCTGCTGTCCTGGGGCCACATGTGACTCAATGCATGCTGACAGCAAAAGAGTCTGTGCCATAGGGTCTCCTGGGGTGGGCAGAGGTCCAGGTGATGTAGTGAGCAGGGTGGGGATGAATGCTGTGTCACTGAGTTTTTCCACCCCGAAAGCTGCCTCTGCTTCGGTATGAAACATTTCTGTCTCAGAGAGCTGAAGCATGAAGGCTGGAGCTGAAGTAAGGAATCAATCCAAGCAGGATTTCCCCTCAGTGTGGGAGAAGTAACTTAGTTTGTTGTCGTTTTATATCCACAGTTTTCCTGTTCTAACTGGGATACTGCTGCATAGAAATGTAAATCTGGATGGGTGCTACCTAAATGTGTATTACCCTAGCATCTGTATCAGTACGTGGTTACTCTTCCCTTTTAGGACTATGAAGAGGCTGTTCTATTGCTCTTAGAAGGGGCTCTTTGGGAAGAGGCTTTAAGACTGGTAAGACATTTCAGAGCACAAGAAGAAAGTCTCTGTAGAGTGCAACAAGAGGGATGGGATCTGGGTTAGATCCTTAAATAATACCTTGTTTCCTTTCCCTGATCCAGATTCACAAGTATGACAGATTGGATATCTTGGAGACGAACTTCAAACCTGCTATTCTGGAAGGTGAATCTGTGCAAGAATCTAAGACTTCTCTGTGCTGTAGAGGCTAAAGGTCTTCACTGTGTCTGTGGGATGTCACAGCACTCAAGTACTGGGAGCTGACTGGAAGGATGCTTTGATTCTGCTTAATGACACCCATTTAGCTGCATTTGGCTCTACTCAGTGCATCCTGAAGCCCTGCAGAGTCATGGGCTCTGTTTAACTTAGTCAAGCTCTCTCTGAGCTTTTCCAGACTTCACAGACTGCAAAGGGGTCTGTGTCTGCATGTCCATGGGCAAGCAGGAGAGTCCTTGTTCTAGAGCAGATGTGACAGTAGAGCTCTACAGACTAAGAAAATGTTTTATATGAGATTTTTGAAAGATACTTACTTTTATTGCTGTAGTCTTCCTTATATCCAGGTTGGTTACTACTGGTTGTTTTTCCTTCCCATGCTATGGTCAGTAGGCTTCATAACTTGAGGGATTTTTTTTTTCTTTAATTCAAACCTAGTATAAAGAGATGTAGTCACAGAGCCTTCTGCTCCTCTTCATCAGAAACAGACTCTTGTTCTTGAAAATGCTTGTCTGGCAGGTTTTTTAAACTCCAGGTGCATCTTGTTTGGTGAACTAGCTCTGAATTTCCTTCCACTTGAGGTTTTTTGTGTGCTTTGCACCTGGTTTCTGAGTTTGTTGAAGGACCGTGCTCCTTCAAACTTCTGTAAAAAATAATTTTATTATTTGCTTGCACAGATGTTCATGCTCTTATTTTCTTATTGAGCAGCTCAGAAAAGTCAGCTGATCTTCCTAGATACTCAGAAAACAGCATTTCTTCGCCATAAGAGTCGCCTACAGGTGGTCCGAGAGCTGAAGGAGAAGGCTTGTGAGAGCCTGCAGGGTTGGTATTGGAAAGCATGTGATTTTATTCTGCATAAGTAGCTGTGATCATATTTTTGTTTTTCTGGTTCCAATTTTCTTGGTAGAGCTGTACTCTATTCTGTCTCCAGGGGTACCCACAACAAAACAGCATTCTTGTCACCCTTTCCACACCATACTTTCACTGTCACTGTTTGATCTTGCCTTTTGGATGGCAGCTTTATTTTCAATGCTGTCAAAGTTTTCACAGACTAAAAACGCACCTGAAAGCTCTTCAAACTTTCACTGCATTATCTCCACACTGCCAGCCTGGCTGGGTCAGACAGTACTGAGTATGCTGAGCACTTACCAGGCATATTCACCTGCCAGGTCACACAGGCTTGGGAAAGTTTTTTGCAAGCAGAATGCTTTGTGCTGGTTGTGACTTGCTGCACTGAGACTCTCATCCCTCTGAACATGCCATTCAGTGATATAGTCCCCACCAGGGCAGAAGAGCACTGCGTTTCCCACAGTTCCTGTTTCTTCTTTTGTGTGCTGGCTGAGAGGGGTTGAGAGCTGTCAGGCTCCAAAACACCAGGAGGCAGAATGAATCTGCCCAAGCTGCTTTTCCAGTGAGCTATAGAGATTAACCAAAGAAAAAGCTAGGAATAACTGTGGCTTTTTTTCCATGCTGCGACATGTTTTGCAGATTATGAAATGCCAAATTGCCCAGAATTGGATCTTCTCTCTGAAACCAGCAGTGTTGTCACAGCCAGCGACATGAACAGCAAATATTCACACAGCAATTCAAGAATATCAGCGTAGGTATCTGCCTCAAAACAAGATGGGGGCTGCAGCCCTAGGATCTGCATTTGGGAGGGAGCTTGGCATGATCCGCCTTGCAGCTGTTCGTGCCTTGAGGCTGCTTTTAATTACAGGCTGTTCCTCGTTGTTTTAACTAATATTGGGAGGGAGGGAGAGAACAGAAAATGCCAGAAGCCACTAGTGCAACAGGAACTGAGTGTCCAGCAGAGGAGCTGTGAACGCAGACTCAGCAGGAGCTGGGTCTATGGTGTCAGGCATGTCGCCAAAATGTCTGTCTGGAGGAAGCTTGATACAGAGCATGGGCGGAGTTTCCCAAACATTGACAGCGTGTGCACATGGCTTGTGCTTTGTCTTATGCTTTGGACTTGATGGGTGGGAAGTGCTACTAAATTCCATAGCCAGGATTTTCCACGCTGGGTCTGTGTTGCCTTTGAGTGCTTTTAAGAATGTGAGCTGCAGTGGGATGGGTTAGAGGCTGGTATATGGTGCCCGACCGCTTCTGAATTCCCTACATGAAATGAGGAAAAGCAACAGTTGTGGAAGGAGTGTTCACTTTTTAGGGCACTTTCTGTGGCTCAGATGAAAAGAGGAAGAGAAAGCATGTCAGAATGTGCCAACTGTCGGCACTATGCAGCTAGTGATTAGGCCTGTGATTAGGAGTTGCTTTCCTGGTACGGGGCAGGAGCTGAGCTGTATCTATTGCACAACTTGTGGAGACAGCAGAAATTAAAATGTGCACAGGCAAACAGACCCTGGCACCAGATTGTTTTAATTGGAGCTCAGCTTTGCCTGCTAGTAACTCCTGCTAAACAACTTGGCCCACTTTGTGCTTAGAGCAGTACTTCGCTGAAACAGAAGGCATCCTGTTTTGTAGTAGAGAAACTGCCCAGCTACTGATTAAGAACACAATGGATATTTGTTAGAGTGTATCTGGAAATTGACACAAAGATGCATGAAGTCAGCTCTCACCAGAGAGAATAAAGGCTTGAGTAACAAGTTTAATGCACACTTTTGATGTCCCTTCACACTTAACCTTGTTAGAGCATCATGTTCTGCACACCCTAATTAACCAACCTCTTTTACAGGCGATCCTCAAAGAACCGGCGCAAGGCTGAGCGCAAGAGATACAGCTTGAAGGAGGGGAGTCCTTTTGAAGATATAGCCCTTCTGGAGGTGTTGGGAGAAACTGTTCGTGCTGTTGAGACTGTGAAGGGTAGGACACTTTGATATTTATCCACTCCACAGCTTGTGAGGACAGCTGAGGCAGTGTGCCCTCTCATGTTCTTACATGTATATAGTGGGAGAGGAGCTGCCTGGTCCATGGCTGTTATTTAATGGTTCTTGCTCTGTGCCTGGAAGAACACATAATAGTGTGACCTCTCAACATTTGAAGTTTGGGAGGTAGAGAAGTGAGGTCTTGTAATTGCTGTGACAGATTTGTGTCACATTTGTATTCAGGCACTGTAGGGGTTGGGTAGGAAATGAAGCAGTTCTGATTTGCTGGTCACCTTCCTGTACTCAAGAGATCCAGCTGTTTATTTAGTATACCTGTGTTAATTGCTGTTGCTTGTGCTTCTTCTCTTCCGTCCTGCAGGAGACACACATACTCTGTTGAAGCAGCTTGTGCTGTTTGGGTATGATGAGCAAGCTGGGGCATTGCAAAAAGTCCTGGAAGAAGTTTTGCAGTTAATGGAGACCTCAATCCCAGAAATCTGGACTCCAGACCTGCAGCAGAGCTCTGTTAGCCCGGTCTGTGCTCATCTGCAGTATCTGTTACACCTGCTGTACAATACCAAGTATCTAGCAGTATTTTGCATTCACCAGCAAAGAGTCTGGAATCTTTCCTTCCTTGGCTATCCAGATCTGATTTTTCTTAATGTAAAGGTCAAGCATATTCTGTGTAGTACCAGACAGGTCCATACAATATAGGTGTGTACAACAGCTACAGCCTGCCTTGTCCCTGACACTGAATGCCATGCTGGACATAATGAGGTCTCATAAGGCTTGTGTTCCCTCATCCTCATGGTTGAGCATTTAGCATAGCTTTTATGGTGGTGTGAAGTAAAAAGCTACCAGACTGGTCAGTTTAATCTAAGCCAGTATATCATAAGTATATTGCAAAAAGAAGGATTATAACAGGCTTCTAAGATTCAGTTTAATACAGTATGAGGAAAACACAAAGACTGCATTTTTTTCTCTTTCAAAATGCATCTTTACTTCTAGTAAGTAGTTACTGAGTGTTCATGGTGAACACAACAAATGCCCAAGTATCATCCCCCAAACTACTAACTAGCAGGAGTCTTAAGAACATATTAAAAATGTCCCCATGTGATGGGGAGCTGAGACTCTCAAATGAACTTCAAATACTGCAGGCACTATAATGAAAGTAGTCCTGCCAAGTCATTACATTTGCAGTGCTGTGAAGAATTAGGTGCCTGGTATAAGGGTTCTGTGTCCTGAGAGGCTGTCCAAAAGCAGTTAGTTCTTTCTGCCTTTTGTGACTTTTTGGAGACATTAATGGGCTTTGATTGCATAAGCTGGGTCACCTCGTACTGTGAGGTCTCTTGTAAGCAGCTACTCCTGTGTCTGGAGACCAGCAGCAGTTTTATTTGTAGGTGTTCCCACTCTTAGCTTTGTTTTGTGCAGGTTGGAACATAAGTTTTGCTTCTTCATGCAGGTCCTGGGACCCAATTCAACTGCTAACAGTATTATGGCTGCCTATCAAGAGAAGAGGATGATGAGTCCTATGGTACAAGGTTAGTTGAGTCTCTGAGTTAGGTTTGGGTATGAAATGTCAGTGAGGTCAGTGGGCTTTGAGGCTCTTAAGGCATTGCTGACTGCCAGCAGTTGTAGCATTCTTTCAGTTGTAGGAGTGTCTTGTCTTTCTTTATGGTGCCTTGTGAGGGTCAGTCTTCATAATAAAGTCCTATTTTCTCTGAAGGCCTGTGTTAAAACCACTGCCTTAGTTGTGCTCCTGGCTTGCTGTGTGTGTAGTGTCTTTGTGTTGTGAGGGAACTGGAAGACTGATTTTGTAGGGAATGTGTTAATTCTACCTGTAACTTACTCACGGAATTTTTATGTGTTTAGCAGCCAGGCCAGGCTCTTGGCCAGGTTACAGCCTACCACCTTGAAGTCCTTGCAGCTAATACAGACTTAGGGCTGAGAGACCTAGCAAGAGCTGGTACCATCTCTCCTCTGCCTTCCCTAGTCCTGCTGTCTCTTCTGCTGCTAGTCCTGTTTTTACCTGGAGAAATCATCTAATAAACCTTTAGATGTGACCTACCTATTGCCAATTTTTGAAGGCTGGCTCCAGAGAAAATCTTGTGCCTCTAATTCACACTTAATAGAGTCAGCTGGCTATTGTGTGGGACTCTCCAGCCATTGGCTAATGGGGTTCTGCTTTCTGCCATTGTTCTCTCCTCATTCTGAACAGTAATACTTAATGGAGAGGGGACTCAATTTGCCCCAGAAATTGATTTCTGTAAGCAGCTGAGGACACTTCCTTGCAGGCTGGTGATTAGGGAACTGTTATGTGCCAGAGACTTTTCAGTGTCCTTTGATACAAAGAAAAGCTAAGTAGTTGACAGCTCCTGAGGAACCCTCTGTTCTAACACTTGTCGTATTTGTTTTTCAGATCCAGAATTACTTATTCCACCAAAACTGAATAAAAATCTGCAGTGGAAACTGCATCTTCTCCAGTAACTTTTAAAAGCCAGGAATCCCAGTGGACACTGAACTGTAATTTTCAAAATAACTTCATTACATCTTTACAGAAACCATTTTTGTCCTGGCATTTCTTGGGGGTCTGCAAGTGAAGAGTTGGTCCCTCCACCTGATGCAGCTGTGACCAGGATGGCATCATGCTGCCTGGACAGCCACTCACCTCCCAGTGCAGAGGAGGTTTCTGAGACTGGGGGGTAACACAGTCTGCAGCTCTGAGTGCTGCTGGTTGGACCCCACATCTCCCACCTGTTCTCTTCCTTCTGAATGCAGCAACCCCACCCGTGTTGGATGGGCTGTTTTTTCTGCCATCACCCCCACCCCATGAATGGTACCTGCCATAAAGACCGGTCACGTTTTAAGCAGTTCAGCCTGTTTTAGAGATCTCACCACTACAACCAAACTAGCAGCAAACTGCCACAGTTGCTAAACAAATGAGTTTTGTTTTCTGTGTTGAAGCTGGATGTTGATGATACTGTATTTTCATTGAACAGCAGAGCAAAGCCTGCAGTACCAGCACCCATTACTGCCCTGAAACTGCCCATTCATACCAAGGAGATTTTGGGTAAACCTGAATAAAAGCAGGTGAGCAGTGTGAGGTTGGGGGGTGTCAGTGTCACACACTGCTGGGTAGTATTCCCCTCATTGAGTTTAAAGATGACAGACTAAAGCTGCTGTATGGCACCAGCAGATCAGCAGCTGTGCCCTGATGATGCTGGTGAGCAGAACTGTTTCATCTGCAAACTGATTTAAACTCATACCTGAAAATTAGGATGTACCACAGAATATTTTTGTGATCTGGCTGGAGAAGCAGGAACAGCCTTGGCACTAGAGGAAGGGGCCAAAGTCTGTACATCATAGAATTCATTCTTTCACCTGCAAGACTGGTTGATGATGTTATGTTTTTAGATACACAGCCTAGTGTCTGCATAATGCAGCCAGTGGGATCATGATCAAGTCTTTTCAGAAGAAAGAAATTGCCATTTATGTAACATTTTATTAAAAAGCAGAGACAGAAGTTCTGTTGTTTTTCTGCTTAGTTCAGGACCACAACAAAACACTAAATCACAGCTTTTGTGTTGCAATATTCAAACTTTTAAACATCCAAACATTTTTAAAACCAGCTTATCAACTTTGTCAACACTGGTCTTTGTAAGGTGCCCAGTGTCTTCCTCAGAAGCACTTCCTAAGAATGCAGGAAGGACCACCTTCTTCATATTCACTCCTGGAAACCCAGAGCTCCTGGAAAGAGTGGAGTGATGCCAGAATAGACCCACCAGTCCAGACAGAAAACTTTCTTTGAGGGGAAGCGAATATGGTAAGGTTGTCACTGGGGCATAACCTGGCCAGTTCCATCTGGAAGCGTTCAGCAAAGCCCTTCATCATAGTGCTCCCCCCACAGAGCAGGATGTTTCCTGCTATTTTTTTGGGGAGGTTATGGTGGCAGTTCCTGAGACAGGTGGCTGTTAGCTCCAAAAGCCCTGACTGCTGTGACCCAAGTAAGGCTGGGTGGAAGAGTGCTTCAGCACAAAGGAATCTCTCCTTGCCTAGAGTGAGGAGGTGTCCATCTGGCAGCCTGTAATCCATTTGTTGTCTATCACCAGGTAAATTCAAATCCTGTCTCAGGTCCAGAGAAGTGTAACAGCAGTTCTCTTTGAGATCTTGCACGATGTTCAGCTGGTGTTCTGTAAAAACATTTCCAGACTCATTTACCAATTTCATGAGATAACGTGTGATGTCCAAGCCAGCATAATCCACTCTCCTAGCAAGGCTACATATGATATAACCTTCATAGATGGGAACAACGTGTGAAACACCGTGGCCACTTTCTACCACAAAAGCTGAGGTTTTTCCATAAGAGTACATGGATAAGTGGGACTGGTAGGCAAGGTAGAGGACAGGCACGTGAAGTCCCTCAAACATCATCTCAGCGTATCTCTCCTTGTCAGCAATGGAACACAGAGGAGGCACTGACACCAGAACAGCATGGTCTTCTGGCTGAATCTTCATCTGAGTGTGGAAAATGCACTCCAAAGTATCTTGGACACAATTCCAGTCCACCACTATGCCATGTCTTACTGGGCTGGTAGGTGCTGACCATCTGTTCTGAAGCTCTCTCCCAACAAAAGTTTCTTTTTGATGGCTCCCAGTTTCATGCATGGGCTTAGGAGCTGTAGGTGAAACAACATAGGAGGGCTGCATCTCCCCTGCAAAGCCACACTTGAAGTAACCTGTGCCAATGTCTACAACCACGGCTTCAGATTTTTTCATGGCCCTGAGGCTACCCATAGTCACAGGTATGTGGCTGTCCTTTACAGGCTTCAGTTTGTGTTTGCTGCTGCCAATCTCACAGACCTTCCCTGGACAGCTGTAACTTCATGCAGCAAGTGCTGGACATGCTTTTCTGTGGCACTGCTCTGCCACCACTCCACCTGGGATCAGAGCAAGGCAGCAGACTGAGCCTGGAATGGTTCTGCTTAAGGCTGCCTTATGACATAGGCAGGCTTGGTCCTCAGCAACCAGAGCTCTGCATCCAAGTGTATGACAGTCATGCCTTAGCTGAGCACCACTGGTGGATGGCTGAGGGGCAGGTGCTTGTGCTTCACTTTAACCTGCTCAGGGAGGCACTAAAAAACATAACACCCATCCAGATGTGATGGGCTGTGGGATGAAAACAGTGCATTTAACTGTGAAGCAGCATGGCTTTCCTTCCGGTGTTGGCCCTGTGAGGAAGGCCATGGCTCTCCAGCATTTGCAACTCCTTTTGCTCCAAAATAGTTCCTGTGGCTAAGCATTAGCACAACCTTCACCTCTGGAGCCAAGTGACGCCCTAGTCTGACTGCCAAGAGTGAACACCTGGACTGGCTGTGCTTTTGTCATGGTTTCTCTCTTATTTTTGCTTTCTAAATTAAGGTGTAATATTACTAACAAGTGAAGCATGACAGGTGTTTGACATTACACCTCAACCTCTCACTCACCTTTACTGTCCCCGGCTCAGTTGCAGGAACATCTTTTATCTTTTCCAGCAGGAACAGATCACTGTTTGTCCCATCAGTGCGTGCAGTAACACGCTGCTGCCTGGGGGCACAAGAGAACATCCTCCTTCTCCCCACAGAATCCATGAGCAAGCCGTACAAACAGCATTTTCCTTGCACAGCAAAAACACCGGTGTGTGTTTTCACTGAAAGCCACTTAACCCACGGCCTCTTCACAAGTCAAAGCCAGGACTATAATGAAATTGAAGGCTACAAACCAGCTCTGGAGCCAGAAACATTGTGCTTGGCCTCTTTCTGCATGACCACCCCTCCAAGCAAGGGGTGCAGCACATGCGGTAAACTGGGACGGTGGGCTTGGGGGGTCTTGCAGTCCCCTTCCTACAGGCTGTAGACAGCCGCCCTGAGTGTCACATTGTCACTCACACTGTCTGTCACACCCGCGCACAAGTGCTGCCTCCCCCACTCATCGAGGCCTCCCCAGCGCTGAAGGTTTCCAGGCGCGAATGTGCAGCAGAGCGGCTGCTCCTTGACAGAGCGGGGGCAGCACAGGAGGAGCACCCCAACCCTGCCCCGCATCTTGCTGCAGCCCCGCATCCTGCTGCACCCCCGTCGGAGCCATTAACGCATTCAGTGCTGGTCCTGGAGCTCCGTGACACGGGAGGAGTTACCTCAGAGCCTGAGCCGCACTTGGCTGGCGAGAGGCAGTGCCCGCTCCGCAGCTCAGGGCAGGTCCAGCGGCACTGAGCCCTTACAGCCGTGCTGGGGCACAGCGAAACAGGGACGCGGTACCTGATGCTCCTTCCCATACACTCTCATCCACTCCCTTGACAGCTTTGTTGTCCAGCCACAGCAGCTGCTTCAACATTATTGCTGAAGAGAAACTTCAGTGACAAGCAGAAGACATCAAAATAATAGACCTCTAAATCATCGTTTATTTCCTTTTTTTTTTTCACAGTAGAAAGCTAGAACTGGGTTCAACACCTCAGCTGCTGAATTAAAATAATTCATCCACAGTGCTTCTTCCAGACTTCATACAGATTAGTGTGACAGTACCACAATAAAACTGCAAGCACACTTACTATTTCAGAATTCACTTTATTTTTATGTTTTTGGAGGTTTTCTTCTCCAAGCTATTACGTCACTGTTTCCTGACTACTTTTTCCTGTATCACAAATGTCATTCCCTTTAACAAAAACTACAGATGCCCACTAACATTTTGAGATCTTTCTTTTAGCCTGAAACCTGAAGACAGATTCTGAGGTGATTTTTTTTTTTAGGTTATCTTGGCCAATGTCTCTTGAGATGCTCTTTTAACTGTGGGATAGTGGACAACTGTTGTCTGCAATGATGACATCTGAGGGGCAATTTGAGAAGTTCAGAGACATGATCTTTCACCATCACTCTTCCATTGCTTCGTACCATCTCTATCACATCTGAAAGCAAAGTAAGAAACCATAGGTATTGGAACCATGTGGCATCATGAAAAACACTACTGCTGAATCTCTGCATACCACTCCACTTGCACAGCAGTTCATCACTGATTTCTAATTTGAACCAGTCACAAAATTTGGTTGTCTTTTAGCTAGTGCTATTTCCTGATACCTGAAATTACATAAAACCTTTCACTTCCTGCAACAACATTTATGGCTTACACATTTTTTGTGAAAAAAAAACAAAACAACACACAGGCCAGAACCCACAAGCAGCATTGTGTGTTATGAAATAAACACCTTTTCTAACAGTTACCTTGAGAGTTTAAGAAGTAGTCTGTAGTAAATGAGTTCCAGTGCTTTTTGGTTTTCAGGGATGGAGAATCAAAATCCTGGCTGATTACATGCAAGTGTAGCTGACTGAAACAAATATATTACGTAGATAGGAATGTTAATGCTTGAAGTTCTTTTGCAGTAGTATCAGTTACAAACATGATTCAGCAGTTGGAGTGACAGCCTTATGGATCAGTCTCGCCATGTCTGACACACAGTCCTGCATCAGAAGAAACCAGTCCATTCTGGAAGCACTGCCTGTGTCATGCCAAGCATTTCAGTTGAACATTCAAGATCATCAGCCTGCATATTCCATTGGTGCCTACTAGAATGAGCAGTCCGTATTCATGCTCAATTCCAAAATGGCAGGGGGACTGGTTTTAATAAACCAAAGGTTTTAAAAAAACAAAGGTTTTAATCTTTGTAAGGCACCTGCATGGGACTTGGTCACTTGGCAGTGACTCAAAGCTTCCTTCAAGAACAAGAGAACAACTGAGGAACACCAACTGCAATAATGACATGCACTGTTGGTAAGATCTGGGCTTATTTACTCCTTGCTCAGTATCAGGTAACACTTCATAGGCTTAGGAGTCACTCTGCCCCTAGACCAATGCCCTAGTACTTGGTGGCTTGGCCTCTATTGCTGAGACTGGACCACCCATGCACTGTAGCCCCAGCTACAGCTCTCTGCTAAGGGAACCAAGCAGGCATTTCCCACCAGACCTGAGATGCCTGCAGCTCAGCTGCACCTAAGGGACCTGGACACCAAACTGACTGCAGTGTTTAGTATTATTAGTGTTATTATCCCAAATCAGTCCCCACCTGATGACTCATCTAGGCCTTACCTCATACTGGGGATAGCATGGTAACCCAGTCTGAACTCCAGGCTCCCTCTGGAAGGACACTGTTCAATCATTTTTTGCCCAACTGAATGCATATGTTCCAGGAGTTCAAGATGGTCCTTGGTGACTGACTTCAGGCTTGAAATGGGATCCCATGGTAAGACAAGCCAGTGGTAACGTGCTTTGGGGTATTTATCCTTGATGACTACAGTCTTTTCATCTTTGTAAACCTTGCAAAACAAGTAACCGGATTATTTACACACTGGAAGTTAAACATCTTATTTCTCTAAGCACCGTTTTAATGGCTCTTGAGGCTTCACCCATCTGCACATCCCACTGTGGTTGCCAATGTCCTTAACCACACGTATGTGTTGCCAGTGCAACCTGGACTGCCATGAAAAAAACCAAGAAAGAATACAAGATAGGGAGAAATACCAAGCAGTGGAGCATTCCAATTCATCGAGGAACTTCTGGAACTAGGGCCACGATATGCACCCTCCTTCATAACATGCAACAGAAAGTTGCAGAGAGATGTTCCAATATCCCTCTTCATACACTTCACGGGAAAAACTTTCAATTCTTACTTAGTGATAAATTAATCCTTGCTACAGGTGGACATGAACTCTCTTGAAAATCACCTGGACTCAGACACCAGCAGCATCCAGGAGCCTCTACTTCCACCAGGCTATGTGCAAACTTTGCTGTCACCAAAACAAAAATCAGAGCATTGTGCTCAGTATAGAGCACACAGGAATGCACTGGACTGCCTCACTCTTTGTAAAGCTCTGGAGTGAAGCCCAAGTCTTTGAGGTGCTACAAACAGCATGCTCAGAACAGCAGACCTCCACCTGTGTTACAATGAGGAAAACATTAAAGTCTGAGCTGTTTCAGTTCTCCAGCACTTGGTCCAAAACAGTTACTTGTATTCTAACATTCAAAGAATACTCTGAAATCCAGCTTATGTTTTGGGTCAAGAAAGCATTACGTTGGCAAGTGCTATATGAAATTCTGCTTAAGGGATGAAGCATAAGCTTCATGTTGAAGATAAGCAAATATTTCAATATCTTTGTCATTCCCCACAGAAAACTCATTTGGAAGTGCTGATATTTCTAGAAAATGGGAGTAGTTCTACAGCTCCATGCAGTTCAACACTTTAGACTTGTATTTAAAAAAAAAATTAAAAAAAATACATATATATAAAAATACAAAACCAGAAAGACAGTCAGGATAGAGAGCCCCTCTGGTCAGTTATCATGGAAATTATTTTCAGCCTGAGGGGTATCAACACCTGAAGGGGCCCAGTGAGTCTGTAGGATCTCAGTCACTCCAACAGACGAAGGTGAGGGCAATCACACCAAGCAGTGAGCACAAGTCTTCAGGGAGGGTGACCTCTAAAGGTCTTTTCCAGCTGGAATTACTCAGTGATTTCTAAAACCACGTATCACAGGTGGCTGTGATATCCATCCTCCTGAACATATACTCTTGAAGAAGAAGAGGAAAACATATCTCTAATATTGAGATGGCCATGCAGCAGTCAGACAGCCAAAGCACAAGCTAAATTGACTCAAGCTTCAGGCCTTACTCTGCCAGATGGTAGAACATTGATGAGGAGCATTCTCCCTGTTTTGGAGTTTAGCTAAAAAGATTGTCTTTCAGAAGCTGTCTATATACTTGTCATAACTTGA
Source organism: Calypte anna (assembly GCF_003957555.1). Taxonomy (NCBI): domain Eukaryota; kingdom Metazoa; phylum Chordata; class Aves; order Apodiformes; family Trochilidae; genus Calypte; species Calypte anna. Next base: position 60,313,504 of record NC_044274.1, on the reverse strand, counting down.
GAATGAAATGAAAGTAGTTTTCTCTACATGGGCAGGGAAGATTCTCTCAAGGCTCTCAGAATCCAAGAAGGAGAAAGTAGGTGTGTATACCAAATATTGCAGCCACAAAAAAACATTTGTCACACTGCAGCCACAAATCTGTCACATTTCTGTGTCTTGAGTCTGACCTCCTCAAATGCAGGCAGGAGAGAACATAAAAGCTCAGGAGAAGCCATGCAGCAGCCAGAGAGAAAGAGAGAGAGAGAGAGTGCATCTGGAGCATCTGCAGAAGTTTACAACTACAAAAGCAATTCCTGTTGGACAAACAAAGCGACTAGAGGAGGAGTCAGGCTTCACATCCTGTCAGCTGGCACCAAGATTGTTACAGCTCAGAGTCTGCTGAAAACCAGAAACCTCACCAAACTTGGAAACAAGGCCGTTGAATGTCGGAAAACAGGAACCTCCTCTACTGGCTCAGGTTCAAGCCACACCCCCATTCCAGCTGGTTTCCCTGAGGAAACAAAGCAGCTTGCATGCTCTCCCAACAATCTTTCTGAATCTGTTGGCCAAATTTGGGAGTGTAGAGAGCTTCAAGATAATTAAGATAATGACATTCTGAAAAAGCGATATACCAGACTTCCAAATTAAAGCCAGTACAAGCAGATCATTAAAGTAAACCACAGAAAAAAGTTCATTTATTTCTGTTAGACAGGAACGACTGTGAAGTACAAGTGTATAGCTCTTACCTGCATTTTTGGATCTTGCATGGAGCTCTTTAGACCCTGACTCCAGTGTCCTACATATTCCTAAAGCATAGAAGAAAAAACAAAAATTATAAATTAAGAATTGTTTTCAAGCATTCGGTTTTTAGTATACAGCAGTAATATAACAGCTGAATGAGAGCTGAATTATTTCCTTTCTACAAACTTGCTCCAACTGTGCCACAAAGCTACTTTTGAAAACTTAGAAAGATATGGTGAAGATTCACAGTTAAATCTTTTAAATGTTGGAAATTCAACATGAGGGAGCTTTAATCAGTTTGAATACAGTGATTTGTATGAACATGTTACAGCAATCCCTGATTATTACCAAAGACAGATTAAAGACCTTCTGCTTCACTGATCACAAGGGTCAAAGGAAGTACAAAGATCTTCATTAACTGTCCTATCACATGTTGCTCTGCACACAACAAAGAAGTGATTGTGGTGTGTGGCCCTTACTCTTAAATGTACTGATTTTCTGATATTGTGCAAGGAGTGTACAGAACAACCTTGGACTGAAATTCTGCGTTAAGGGCTTTCATTTCCGCACCTTCTCCAGCGACTGTGCTGTTACAGTTCCAGGTGCAGTAATCAGTCTTTTATTTTGTCCATGTCAGGCAGGGGTAAAAACTCCCTTCCAAACTACTTAAGCTGGTAACATCCATTACGGTAAACATCTTTCTATCATGAAGGACAACCAAAGCAGGAGGGGGTGGGGAAAAGCAATTAAAAAAGAGAGGGTCAGGTTGTCCCATTCCCTGTACACAAGCCACTCCTCTATTTGTACCACAGATTTCATCTCAAGAGCCAGCAGAATATCCTTGAGTGACTCCACGCAAATGGAGCCCTTCTAGCAGAAACTGCAGCTGGAATCAGTCATTAAATCCTCACTCACTACAAGCAAGCCCCTCCACACATACACCCCAGCTCAGGTTAGAATGGATCCCATGTCACTTCCTGAGGACCCTGGTGCCTCAACACACACGCAGCTCAGATGCACTGAATACTCTGAAGATGTGTGTTCACCCACCAGTAGCACCCACAACAGAAACCAAAGCCCTGGAGGAGGAGACAAACCCAGGAGAAACAGCACAAGTACTAACACCAACACACTTGCCTTGTTTCTTGAAGACCCTTCAGATGCAGATCCACCAGTGCCACTTAGCTTGGGGTTTCCATAAGTGCCTTGGGTATCCACCACCTCCATTTTCGGTTTTTTCCTGGGAACAAGCTCTACATCATCATCATTTTCAGAGGAGTCCCCACATGGCATCTTGTAGGTCTGTATTTTCTCTTCTGCCTCTTTAACAGTTTTCCCGGACTCTTCAATAAATTGCACCGTGTAGGGGAAAAGTTTGTTCACAACATGCAGAACTTGGCCTGGCTTCATTATCACCTCTTCATTCTTCCCAATATTCACGAGATCAACACTAGTTGGGTTGACTCCTATCTTTGGAAGGAAGAAAAAGGAACAAAAATAACAAGTGATGTTGTAAGTGGAATTACCAACTACTGCTCCACTGTTCAGGTATATCACTCTCCTAGAAAGGCAACACTTTTTGTATTACTGCACTGCCTCCCCACACCAACCTGCTCTAGAGGATCAGGGAACTCCCAACGCTTCCAGGAAGACCTTACTACAGTGTTCCAGTACTTAAAAGGGTGGCTATAAAGACAGAGACTCCCTATTTACAAGGAGTAACATGGATAAGACATGGGGCAACAGGCACAAGTTGCTCCTGGGGAGATGCTGTTTTAACACAAGAGGAAAATTTTTTCACTGTGAGGACAGACATTGGAATGGTCTCCCAGGGGAAGCGGTGGATTCCCCCACTTAGGAAAGTTTTAAGTGTCATCTGAACAGGGTGCTGAAACATCTCATATAAACAACAATATTAGAAGGGTTGGACCAGATGATTCTTGAGGTCCCTTCCAACCTGACATTCTGTGATGAATGCTGGAAACACCTCTCTACAGCCCAGTCCCACAGCCCCCCCAGTGCACAGGGAATTCACAGTTTTGTAGCAGCTCGCTACAGTGCTGAAGCAAGACCTACGCTGCATTTTGCTAAAAAAAATTAACAAGCTATTAAATTACTTTTAAAATAACAGCAGCCTTAGTAACAATTACTTCTGAAGAACAGCAGTAGTTTTAGGAAATTATTTAATTCCAATCACTCACAGAAAGTTTCCTCTCCTCAAACCATCTTACTATCTTCCTTTTCTTTTTACTGCATTTTCATTTCTGTTCCTACCAAATGCCATCCCATCAACACATTTGCCTTCCACTACAGAAGGATGCTCTTCAGAGTCATTTGAAGGAAGGAGTTCAGGCTTACAACCACTGGCTTTCCAAGCACAGCTCACTGTTAACACCTGCAACACACTTCTTCCAGCGCAAGCAAAAAAACCCCAAAAATCAGGAAATAAAGACCCTGTGAGCCTCTAAAAGAGTCTAGTTCACAGGGACTGTCTAAGAAGATTCTTGCTAGATTCACCTGATACTGGTGGGGTCCCTGTGCTTGCTGAGTCTGGAGACATCATGATGGAAAATGTTTCCCCTCAGTGGACAAAACAGGTTGATGTGTTGTCCACATGTGTGCCCAGCACATGAAGCCAGAGAATTTTTCCTTCATGTTGTCTCAAGGATATTGGTCCTCATAAGTATGAGAGAGTAGAATCATAGAAGCACAGAATAATTTGGGTTGAAAGGGACCTCTAATGGTCATCTAGTCCAATGCCCCCGCAGTAAGCAAGGACACCCTCAACTAGATCAGGTTGCTCAGAGCCTCATTGAGCCTCACCCTGAACATCTCCAGGGATCAGACATTTGTCAAGCCTCAACTACCCCCCTGAGCAACCTGTTCCATTTTTGCACCACCTGCAAGGTAAAGAACCTTTTTCTAACATCTAATCTAAACCTACTCTTCTCTAATTTAAAAAGCATTGCCTCTTGTTGTATCACTACAGGCCCTTGCAAACAGTCCACCTCCAGCCTTCCTGTCCATCCCTTGACATGTGGGAAGGTCACTATTAAGTCTTAGACTTCTTTTCTCCAGGCTGAAGAACCCCAGCTCCCCCAGCCTGTCTTTGTAGGAGAGGTGTTCCAGCCTCCTGATCATTTTTGTGACCCTTCTCTGGACCTGCTCTATCAGGTCCATGTCCTGGACATGCATCCAGTTAGTAACTCGAAAATGCACTAGGTGCTCACATCCCATTCCTTCCCTGAGGTGACCACACCTTTGGCTCTATCAGCCACTGAAACAAAAACCTTGCACAGCTGCCCAGTCCCCTTAATATAACAACCATTACGACCTCAAATGCAGGCCTGACTCTGCAGCAGGACACTCTGCCCCAGTGGCCCTGCCTCAGTTTGTGGTTCAGTTGCTGCATCTGTCATCTTCACTGCCCTGAGCACGGACTGGGAGTTTCCATGGGAAAGTAAAGGGGATAACAAACCCTGAACTAGTCTCAATCTTTAAAGTACCAATAGAAGGCCAAGTTGATACCTCTGGCATCAGCTGTTCTCCTGTGTTGAAGAACATGGACTTTAGCCATAGCTAAGCCAAACAGAGACCTAACAAGAACACACAGCTAACAAAAGAAGTTGCTTAGTGAAGGAAAACACTTTTGTGCTTTTTCCTTTGTTTCCCTTTTGTTCTCCAATAAGAGCCAGTGGAGGTATGGCTGTTAAATGACAGCACCCAATTACTTCATTCCACAAAAGCCTACTCCCATCTTTGACTGGAGAGACTCCTGTAGACTTTCCCTAGAAGGTGTCCTGGATTTTCTCCCCTCCAACAGGGATGCCTGGTCAAGTGGTTACTCCTCAACAGGCCGAGAGAAAAGCACCCCCTACCCCATCCATAGAGAAAAATATCAAATCCCTGTGCATGAATTCTTATTCATATCTTCATTAGCTAGCTTTAAAGAAAGCTTTAACTTCTAAGCTCTGGAACTTCAAGACTTTGGGTTCTTTTTCAAAAATAAAAGAAAAATTTCCAACTGTTGCCTTACCACATTGCCTTAAAGCATATGCCTTTAAGCATAAAGAACTATTAATAAGTAACTTAGGATTACTCTAATAACTAGTCTTTATATAATACCTATTAGCTATTCAGTTAGTTTTTTGTTGAGTTGCCTAATTGTTTTGCTGCCATAGTATCCCAACACTCAGACACCCTGATTTATACCAGTTTTGTCTAATTTTTAAATCTTCTCCCATTTGCAATAAATTTTGGTTTTGTGCATACACATCTTGTTCCATATGGGAGAGCTTCAGCCACAAAAGCTTAAGGCCCAGGAGGCAGACCAGCAAGTTTAGGGGGAAAATTCAAAATATCCAAAACATAGCACCTGGAAGAGCAGGTTAAGGATTCACAGCAGCATTCCCTGATGCTACGAGTCTTGCTGTCTGAGACTGGATTGTAACTGGCAGGAACACTACAGTCTTCCTTGGAGGTACACACACAAAAAAAGACATCTCCCTTCCAAGGACCACTTGCTTGGCCTTAGAACAGCTTCAGGCCCTTAAGATCCAGTGATAAGAATCATCACTTGCACCAACAGTGGAGTTTAAGTACAGCATCTCAGTACCAAAAATATCGTACATTTGTTTAAAAACATACCTGCTTAACTGTGACATACCCCTTGTTACAGTCTGCTTTTAACTGAACTGGAAAGAAAGAACAAAGCATCACAAAACACTGTAAATAAAAGGACCAGACACTCTGCTGAAGCACCCCTTCCAGATGACATTCCTCTATTTTAAATCTATCTTCTGAAGCTGCTCTCTGTGAGTACGCACAAAGAATACTTCTGCCTCATCCTCTGCTTACAGGACTACAGATAAAGCAGAACGAAGCCATACACTGAGTCACACCAGAGTATTTCTTATCATAGTCAGCAAAAACTACTTCAGAATGAAGGTGAAATCTGAAGAAGTCTTCTACATATTCTTGCCATTCTCAGCAGCCCTCTGTGTAAATAAGGTATGGAGCAGGACTGTGTCCAGAGGAAACAAAGATAAGGTAAATAACAATAGAAAGGTAGTATTTTTATACATCAGAGATATTTTTAATATATTCCCTCTGCATATCTATAAAATAATAAATCATACTAAAAAACAGTTGGTGGATGAGTAATGAGATAAAATAAAGGTGCAGGCAGTGGAACGTGACTGTGGGCCTGGGGACTCACATTAAGGTTCAATGCCTTAATTTACAAGGGTGAAGTTCTTGTTCCTCTGATTTTTTAGGACCCAGACATCTCCATAGTGTTGAATAATAAAGCTTGATGACTTCAAGAACCAAGCAACACTATGGACCATGCAGAAAAAAGGAAACCATAAGCCAGTGACTGCAGAAGCAAGCCTAAGGAAAGCCAGCTGAGACTTACAAGGCGAACTCTGATTTCCTAACTAGATGTTACTCAAAGGAGGCCTAAGAGTAAGGCAAAAACATTGGCTCACCAGCTTCACTGTAACTTAGCCAAACAGAAGAGTGATATTTATTGATAAATTCAACTCTTGGTACTTGCATCTTACACACCTCACAAGACTGGCTGCTGCTGCAGGTAGAAAGTGGGATTTGAGCTAAAGCTTACCTTGCTGCCTTGAACACTTCCTATCTGTTATCCCAGTTTCTGGGCCACGCCCAATCACCACTGCTTCCAAGTGTGGCAGTTTCACTCTCTGGCTGCATTTCTCCTTCCCCACGAGCCAGCAGGCACGCATCACTGTGCAGCAAAACAAATAGTATGTTAATAACACTCAGCTTCCATCTAGGTCATCTCCACATTGAACAGAGTCCAGGAGTTCTGCTGCCAGCCCATTCATTAGCTGAGAGGCTGCTGCTAACTGGGTCCCTGTTTCTGAAATTCAAGGCAGAGCACAACATTAACGCTATATTAGCTAGTATAAGCTAAAAGAAAATTGTTGCTGGAAGGGCAGACCTGTTTTCCTTCCTTCTATACCACCATGCACACTCACCGGTACAAATCATAGATAAGACAAGCCAACTGGATCTACAGTTCCATCTGACCAAACAAAGACAGTTCCTTGGTTCCCACTGCATGAGAGGTTAATTTGAACACCAAAACAAAATGACGGAAGACAGAGGGGCCAAGGGAAGGTGACAGCTCCATCCAACACCAGTCTGCAGATAGCCCACGCTACAAAACCGGACCCTCTAGTTTACACCATTTTGATTGCAGACAGCAAAGATTCCGGGACCCTCCTGGTCCCTGCTGCTAAACGCTCCTCATCCCAGTTCTGTCGCGAGCTTATCCCGGTGGAAAGGAACCCACCGTCCACAAACACCAGCCCCGCCACACACTAACGCGCGGCGTGGGGTTAGGGTCCCCCCGCCCCCCCAAACTGCACCTCCCGGCCGGGCTGCCGGGCGGGACCTGCCCCTCACCGCGTCGCAGGCCGCCGGCCAGGCCGGGGCGGACTTGGGGCGCACGGCACAGCCCGAGAACACGCGAGCCGCCCCAACCCCTCCGGACCCCCGCCTGCCGCCCATCGGTGGTGCGGACCTGGACCGGGACCGGGGCCTCATCCCGCGGATCGGGGGGCAGCCGGACCCCGTCCCCATGGCAACGCGTACACGCACCCTCTCCGCGCGCGCGGAGCTGTCCCCACCAATCGGCTGCGGCGGTGCTGACACTGCCTGACCAGGAGGCGGGAGCGGCCCGGTACAGGCTGCCCGCGGGGTGACCCAGAGCCGCGGGGTGGGGGTGGGAGAAAGGGGCGGCGGACACGGCGGTGCCGGTGCCGCGTACCCGGGTGCAGTCGGTGCCTGCCCGGGACACACGGACCCAGCCTCACCGCTGCCGCTCGGAGCAGGGCTGGAGCCGCCTCCCGGACTGCGCATGCGCCGTGAAGCGCACAGCCCTCCCACTCCTCCGGCGGGCGGTGGGGGCTGAAGAGGGGCGGTAGCGATTGGCCACCTCCCCTCCCCCTCGCACTCCTATTGGCTGCCCGCCAGTCAGGACCCGCCCCCCCGGAGGGAGGGACTTCCGGGGTGGGGCGAGGTGGTGCCGGCTCAAAAGCGCCCGGATGCGGGACCGGCTCGGAACTTTCCAGAAAAGTCGGGCTCGGCGCTGGGCAAGGAGTCGCGGTGGTGTGCGGGACCGCCCGCTGCTAACGGGTCGCCCTCCGCCATGGTGAAGGAGACTACCTACTACGATGTGCTGGGCGTGAAGCCCAACGCCTCCGCCGAGGAGCTGAAGAAGGCCTACCGCAAACTGGCGCTGAAGTACCACCCGGACAAGAACCCCAATGAGGGGGAGAAGGTCGGCGGCGGGGCGGGATGGGGCTGCGGGGAATGTTGCCTCCGGTGTGGTGACTTGGAGGGCGAGGGGAGCGGCTGGGCTGGGCGGGATTCGGCGGTGTGGGGACGAAGCCGGGGAGATAGGGGGGAACACGGTGCGTTCCGGGGTTGGGAGGCCCGGGAGCCTGAGGCACCTCGGTGTCTGTCTCTCGCAGTTCAAGCAGATCTCCCAAGCTTACGAAGTGCTGTCGGACCCGAAGAAAAGGGACCTGTATGACAAAGGAGGCGAGCAAGCCATCAAAGAGGGTGGCTCTGGCGGTGGGTTCGGGTCACCCATGGACATATTCGATATGTTCTTTGGCGGCGGTGGGAGGATGCAGAGAGAAAGACGAGGTAAAGTGCCGTTTTCCCACACTTTCCTGTACTTAACGAGGTCATCTCTGTGGTAGACGGGCTGGGAGTCTCAGAGGAGGATGCTGTGGGTGTCAGGACTTCAGACTGCGTTAAATTGCATTTGACGGGATTGTTCTAAAAATCTGAAAAAACGTTGTTCGTAAGACCTGAAAAGAGCAGAGGAGGGCAGATGTCTCGTACGGTGGTAGTTTGGTCTCCTTTGCATTGTCTCGTGTTAATAACTAACCAGGTTTTGTGTTTGGAAAGCCTTTAGCCAGACGCAGGCTCAGCTGCTGATAGGATGAGTAGGAAATGGCACCGTATCTTTGCTGGCCAGGCTGCCCTAAGAGTACTGTTCAAATGTGAAATGTTCAAAAGTCTTTAAGTAACTGTATCTAAAGGAGATACCCAGGTAAAATCAAATCAGTAGAAGCTTCTTGTTCTCCTGTGCTGCTCAGTGGAATTGCATTTAAGGTGCAGTTAAGCGGTGCTCAGAAATTAAAGTCCATATTGATCACTACTGCATGAAACTTCTGTGTAAATTAAGCTCGTTAAGAGTAGTACTGCCCCATCACTTTACCTAAGAATCGTTGAGAAGCAGGAGAAAAAAGAGCTTGTATCAGAGTGTGAGTGTGTTGTATGCAAGTATTCCTGGCAAGTACCTTTAACAAAGTTAAAGCTACTGTAGGTAAAGTTCTAATTAATTCATGAGTGTAAAAAATTAGTTGATTACTTCAGTTTCCAGAAAGCCCTCTGGTGACAGGAAGAACATACTTTGCTGACTGTAAACAGCATCTCCCACTTCCTTGTGGGTGACATGTTAATCTACTTGTTAAAATGGAAAGTCCTGTATTGTGAAACTTAAATGTCTGCAGTTCTACATTCTTTGTTTCTCTTACTGCTGACTCTTTCACAGGATAATCTTTACCTTACTCCAATAGAGAAATGTTACTGACAGAGCCATTAGAAATCTAATTTAATACCAGATAGGAAGGGGCTGTTGACCAATGCCAGAAAAACGAGATGAAGCTATATTAAAACATGATGTTAAAGCTCTTAAAATTCGTTTATTGTGGCTTGAGCTTAGTGACACGGGAAGTTGACTGTTAACCTGGAGAGCAGGCTTTCAAAATAACCATTTTGTTTTACAGGTAAAAATGTGGTGCATCAGTTGTCAGTAAGTTTAGAAGATATGTACAATGGTGCAACGAGGAAGCTCGCACTGCAGAAGAATGTTATCTGTGACAAATGTGAAGGTAACAGTGTAATTGAGAAAAAAAAGAGAAGCACAAGGTGCTTCTAAAGGTTTCTGGGGGTGGGAGGAAGGTGGTGGCAGGGGGCTGCATTTCTGGCAGTGTGTGACCCTTTGTATTTCAATTTTCATTCTCTGCAGGTCGTGGTGGTAAGAAAGGTGCAGTGGAGTGCTGCCCTAACTGCAGAGGAACGGGCATGCAGATCAGAATTCACCAGATTGGGCCAGGAATGGTGCAGCAGATCCAGTCGGTGTGCATGGAGTGCCAGGGGCACGGGGAGCGTATCAGCCCCAAGGACAGGTGCAAGAGCTGCACTGGCAGAAAAATTGTCAGGGAGAAGAAGATACTGGAAGTTCACATTGACAAAGGTGAGGTGTCTTACTAAGGTGAAGTGTTGAACTGGGATGTGCTGACTGGCTTAGGAGCACTAAAACAGAAGTTATAGGAAATGCATGGTGTTGGTTTGTCGGGTGAGGCTGCTGGACATCTATCCAGTGACATTGCCTGTTGATGGCCTTAAAAAGCTGGAGGCTTGTTTTCAGGGAAGGCTCCTCACTTATATGTTTGCATATAATACCAGTGCACGTAAGTCAGGAGTGAATTCTGAAACTTGCACTGTTCTTAGTGGTGAATTACTTCTGAGCCACCTTGTGAGTCTTGATCACGTAGCTGGCATGATAGAACTAAAACATGTGACTTGTCATCTCGGCTGCCTAATGAGTTTCCTGCCTGTTGGAAAACCCTGCAGACTCCGATCACTTCTACTGTGTTTCAGTGTGAAGGGGAACCAGGTCTGCTAGAGCAATAGGGTCCAGAGACAGTGCTAAGCCTCTTGTGCTTAGAACTCTGTTTGCTATGCAACCCTGACAGCACTGCTGAGTGCAGGCACTCTGACTGGCAAAATACAGCTTGGTACACAGACCCCTTACAGGCTGGGAGAACTTGACAGGGCTGAGGAACAAACTCATCTCTGTTGAGGAGACTGCTCAAAAGCTGGTGGTAGCAGGCTCTGGAGCAGTGCAGGAGAGCAAGCTGACAAATGTGGCTTCTACAGACTTGGACCTGATAATCACCTGCAACTGGTGTATGTGTAAGCACACCTTACAATGCCTGAATTTGTTTTTAGCAGGATAAATCCTACAGGAACATTAAGGGATAGTAGGGATATATCGATGTTTTATACATGGGAATCACTGAGAAGTTTTTTTCCTTGTAGAAAAGCATACTGTGAGCTGCCATGGGGCAGTTAGGATTTACAGCAGGGAGACTTGTGTGGGTGAAATGGGTTTCTTGCATGATAGAGTCTTAGGGAGAGTCCTTTTGTGGTGTTCAGCAGGCATAGAGGTTATGTTTCGTAAGGAGCTCTGCCAAGTGTATTTATAAAACTGAAGAAGCTCACTGGACGCTTGCTCTTAAAATGTATTTTGTAGACAGCATTTCTGGTTTGGATTTAGTACCTGTGCATGTAGTGGTAGCTGCTTTTATAATGTTTCACTTAAACATTTTCACTTAAACATTGTCAGGTGACTTCTGCAGTAAAATTGAGCTTAAGACATAGTTCTGATTGACACCAGTAAAATCTGTGGATTAAAAAAAGTCACAATGCTTCAAGGAAGGGTCCTGATGTTCTAACCTAAATATACAGATACCTGATACCAGCTTGTGCCTATAAAACATTACTTACTGCTGCTTTGCAGTTATAAAGATGAAAATATTTGTTTGTTTTTTGCTACAGGAATGAAGGATGGTCAGAAGATAACATTCCATGGTGAAGGGGACCAAGAGCCAGGACTAGAGCCAGGTGACATTATTATTGTCCTGGATCAAAAAGACCACTCTACATTTACAAGGTAAAAAGTCTGGATCTCTCTCTTTTTTTTTTTTTGTTAACTCCTGATGTGCTTGTCTGTGTGCTTCCTCAGTTACCACTCACCTTTTATCTACTGGAAATATCAGTAGATAGGATCGTGTGGCTGGAACCCACCTGTAAGTGTGTTTGGGTCACCAAAGCAGCTCTGAGGCATGCAGGAATCCTGGTGCAACTTGTCACAGGCACTTGTATTCTAGTAGCACAAGACACTCGTGTGTGTTTTGGCAGTGGAAGGAGATGTAAGACAAACAAAGCCAGGCAGAGGTATTAAGAGTTTATAAATCTTGAATTTTAAGAACTCTTAAAAACACTGAGATTTTCTTCAATAGATAGGAATATTTGTGGTTATTTTCTTGCTCTTTCTAGACTAACATTCCAACCCTTGCCTCAGAAAATTACCACATAATGTAGACAGCTGTTCATTCACCACTTGGCTTCAAGGCACAGAAAACTTCCAGTGTGTTCACTTTCTTACAAATAAGATCCCTGAGAAAAACATACTGAATATAGCATGCACCCTTCTGACCAGCAGTGGTTTCCCACTCTTTATTCCTTGCCTGAGTGCACTGGGCAGAGTAGTCAGTCCTGTCTGTTCTTTCTTGCAAAAGCAACTCAAGCAGCACTGACAGTATCTCAGGTATTTCCTGTTAGTGGACAGAACTGCTTGGTGTTGCAAGCTCCCTTGTTTCAAACTCCTATTTGGGGGATGAGTCTGTCCAGTTCATTTTGGTCTGATGAAAAGCAACACTGGTCACTTCACTGAAATTTGTTGCACTTGGTGTTTTAGTTGTTCTGTTCAGAGCAGTAACATGGGAGTCAGTGAAGTGGGAGAGAGCATTTGTCTTGACACCAACCACTGACCCCATATTTGTAGATAGGAACAGGAAATCCCAGGTTCTTGCAAAACCTGCAGCTGGTCTGCAGCTTTGGAAGCTGGTGCCAGAACTCTATGCCAGCATAGAGCTCACAGGTTAAGAGTCAGCTCTCATTGCTTTGGCTAAGCTTACTCAGCTGATTTTTCTTAACTTCCAGTGAAACTAGATACTGCATCTGTTTTGCCAAAGGGACAGCCTGGGACAAACTGTTTGCTTGGTTATCTGTAACCTGAAATCACTTTTTTCTGTCTGTCTGCCCGCTGCCTTCAGTTCTCATGTCCCTAGATAAACCTTGATATTACTGGTCTTATGGGAGTTATACTGAGGTCATGCTGCTGTGAGTAGTCAGGTGGCATGTTCCCTATCTCATGTCAGAGAAAAAAAGCTTTTCAGGCGAGTCTCCTTCAAGAGACTTTTAAAATGACTAGTGAAGAGAGTAACTCATTTCTTAGAATAGGCTGGAGGATTTTGTGGTCCTTGAGCATGAAGTGCATGCAGACATCAGTACTGCCATACTGAAGTAAGATTAGGCAATGAAAGTAATTCCAGTATCTCTTGGAGACACTTGTGATTTCTAAAAGGTACTTCCATCATAACCTGTAGTGGCCATTACCTGTTCAAAATTTCCTAGTACCAGACCTTCAGAAAGCAAGTGTAGCAGAACAATGTGGAGCTTGCAGATGCACTTACAGCACTAACCTACAAAAAGGAAGGCATTAATTGTCCCAATTGCAGCATTTAGGAAGATGGGAGATAACTTCTTTGAATTGGGAAAGAGTGGAGAATTGAAACTGGATGCAAGGGAGCCTTGCTGCATTTGATTTCAATAAATGCTTCTACACTTTTAATAGTTAGACTTGATCATTAATGGCTCTCAGTGTGGGTATAATTTCTGTACTTGCTGGCTCAAGGAGTTGTATCAATATTCATATTCTTTAATACTGATATTAATTTTAATTGCCTGGGCTTATATTAAAATTTCAGCTTTACTGTCCTTGCCAAGGTAAATACTGATATTGGGTAGGACCCTTTTACTGCTTCTCCCTTTTGGTGACTATTTATGATTGGCTCTGCCTCAGACGAGATGAAGACCTTCTTCTGTCCATGGATATTCAGCTGGTTGAAGCACTCTGTGGCTTTCAGAAGCCCATCACCACGCTGGATAATAGAACCATTATTATCACCTCCCATCCTGGTAAGTGTTTGCTGTCTGATAGAGGTCCAAGCATACAATTAATTTAAGCTGGAAATTTAAAGGAACAGAACATCTCTTTTTGTGTACTTGGGGTACTAGGTTTTGTGTTGCAATCAGTCCTGTTTTCACTAGTCTTTGCAGTACAAGTCTTTAAACAAAGAAAGGTTTTCTGGATAGCAGTCAGCAGTAACTTTCTCTTTGCGTGATATAGTAACAGATCTTGCCTCATGGACAGACTTGTATCCTGAGGATACCTCATGAGAATTGAAGGCCATGAGTCTCTGGAACTGATGGAGCACTTAAATTTGTAAGTATGCTTCCTTTGGGAAGCATAACAAGGCTACAAGAATGCTGTGTAAACATCAACTTGCTTTCCTACTCAGAAGTTACCAGGCAGTGAGTCCCTTCTAGACTACTCTGTGTTGGTGCAGCTGTCTGATCACAACGTAGAAGGTTAGGTAACTATTGAAGGGAGTTAAAACTAAAATGATGTAGCCTGCACGTATCCATTCCCTACTTTTTGTTTGTTTTGTTGTTTCGGGTTTTTTTAGGCCAGGTTGTGAAGCATGGTGCTATCAAGTGTGTGCTGAATGAAGGGATGCCCATTTACCGCAGGCCGTATGAAAAAGGACGTCTGATCATAGAATTCAGGGTAAGTGGCTGAAATTGCTTCCACTGCACAGTTCAGCATTGCATCTCCATTAAAAATACAACCTCTAAGCAGTTCCTCAGTGTCCTGGTTTGAATACTTGACCCTCAGTCAGGAAGATGCACCAATTACCAGTTTTCATGGTTTGGTATTTTTCTTTAATAAAGGTGAGAACATGTAATCCATTGAAAAGAATGACAGTTCAGAACAGGAAGAACACTGCAGAACACTATGATCTGGAAAGTACATTAAGTGCTAGAATAATTTTTTCAGTCTTGTGGATTTCCATTTGCTTGGCATGTTCTTGTGTTTCTATCATCCTGTAGGAAGAGTGGATCGGTAGCTTTGTCCTGTGCTGAAGCAGAGGAGTAGGCTGAAAAATGCTGATTTCTTCTGTGGACATAAGCTAATGCTGGGAGCTGTGGCAGCAGGCTCTGTCTGCTGTGGTTGTAGAGGGCTTGCAGCCATATCTCTCATGTGAATATATCCTGTACTTTGCTTCTAGGGTGAATCCAGAGGGCAGCCTAAGAAATGTTGGTTAACTTGCCAGAGTTAGAAGTTAACTTCTTGCAGACAGTGAAAAATAGCCTAGTGACATAAAACGTCGGGTTTAAGCCATCTGTGATGATAAAGCTGATTTTGGCAGCTATTTGTCCTCTAGTGGAATGGGAAAAGGACAGTTCAGACAGGCTTGAGTAACACCAGTTCTTGATGATTTCAGGTGAACTTTCCAGAGAGTGGTTTCCTCTCCTCAGAAAAGCTGTCTTTACTGGAAAAACTGCTACCTGCGAGGCAGGAAATAGAAGAAACTGAGGAAATGGAACAAGTGGAGCTAGTGGACTTTGATCCATCTCAAAAAAGAAGACATCACTATAATGGAGAAGTCTACGAAGATGATGAGCATCACCCTAGAAGTGGTGTTCAATGCCAGACATCATAAAAGGGCCAGTGAATAACTTGTGATGCTTGTTTTGTATGCATTAGTGTATGAGTGAAGGACTACAAGCAGATCACCCTCACTTTCTGCTGTTTGTTGTTCTGTCCAGCCATAGTTGTTTCTAAAAGCATAAAGAAATAAACTAAGTGAGTAAACTGACTTTGCAGTTTGTATAAAGCTCCAGGATACAAGCCCAAATGAAATTGATTGCACTTCTTTCCTGCCTCTTGGTCAAGAAAATTTCCTTACCTGCTTGTCTTTTATTCCAAGCCTTGTAGTTCCTCTATGTGTGCAATTGCCCAAGTTTAAACTAGGATTCTGTGGTGTTCTTAGGAATTCTAGATCTTATACTCTGTTAATAAAACATGCACAAGTACTAATAATTCATGTTAAGATACAGCTAGATTTTGTACAAGTTAGGATAATATGTTCATGTTTTGGGCTTCTACTGGTGTTCTGTTTAATCAGGGCTGGTTCTAGTGCAGCCACCTAATATGTGAAGCTGACATGATGTGGTCAGGCTTCACAGGCCTGTTAGTCATGCAGACCACAAGCTCTCTGAAGCTGCTGTACTTAGGTCAAATAGTTGTTTCCTCTGCCAGCTTTGGTCTGACCCTGGAGCTTGCTTTGGTTCATTGCTGATTACTGTCTGCCTGCTGCCCTGCACAATACTGCTTCTAGAGACTGGTTGCTTGGCTTCTTTGCTACTGCCTGTGAATAAATCTCCAGGCTTTTATCAACACACATCAGGTTTGGAGTCTGTCAGCCTGATGGCATGTGAAGCTTGACTCCCACCTTGATCATTGAGATCAGATACCCCTGGGTGGGGTATCATGCAAAGCAGTACCAGCCCTGTTGGTGGGGATATTGTGAACCTGCAGAATAGAAACTCACTGTCAATTAATAAAATAAACTGATGAATCTAGGATGTTCTCTGAAACTGTGTGCTTTATTTTAAGCTCTCTTTAACAAAATTCTGTATGAATGTTCTAATTATTGTAGATGAAGCACTTCCAATATAATTACAAAATTGTTCATTGCCTTCTTTCTTAGACCAGATGTTGGTTTAAATATACCACCCCCTTCTTTTTAGACAGCTATACGAGTAAAAATCTTAGCAAGAGCTTCCTTCAGAAAATATGCTGAGAAGACAGGGCCAGATTTAGCCTCTAGGGTGGTAGTTTAGTCTTCTACCATCTGGGCTGGGACAGCTTGCTTTTCATACTACTCTGAAGCAAAAGTGTCATGAAGAAAATGGGAGTTCTTACTGGAATAAAAAGCTGTTGTGTGACAGTACACACATTTTAACTTTAAATGTTAGTCTGCAAAATGTTTCTAGCCCTTTTAAGTGTTAAAGGTTTCAGTTTATAAAGACAGCATGATTTTTTGTACCTAAAATGTAGTTTTCTTTCAGATACATACAGAATAGGAATCCCCTGATGTTTCACTGATTTTTTTGCATTTTGTTTTTTTTTGTTTCAGTGGGAATTAAATTCTGTAGGCAAAGTGTTTTTCCAAATTCTAGTTGAATGGGTTCATCAGTGAGCTGTACAAATGAGACCAGCAGGAGCCTTTGCTTCATCAGTAGTCACAGGGAGGAGCAAAGTAACCCCAGCTCAAGTTAGGGACAGGATTCCTGCACAGCTGTCTTCAGGCTGAACAGCACCACGCTCTGCAGCTTGTTTCCAGATCAAAAACCACCCTTGTTTCTTTTTTCCCTTATCCACTGCAGCTAAACAGCAAGGGCAAACTAAGGCCAGTGCAGAGCCTTTGGAATTATTTATTTTGCTTCAGATGAGGGTATTGCATTAAAAAAAAACATTCCTAGAGCCTGTTGTTCACACCCATAGCTGCATCAACACAGTTAAGGTAACGTCAAGACCATGGTGGCCAATTTTTTTTCATGCTTGATGTTGTACCATGGGCTGTTCAGAGGATGAGCAAGGTGTGGCTTCCGTGTGGCTTTCCTTGGCAGAGGGAAGGTGCTATCACGAGTGCAGGAAGGCAGCAGGAGCACTACCAGTTCAGGATTATGCTTTGATGTGAGCTACTGACTGACATAAAACTATTTCCCAAATAAATGCACTGGCAACAGTAGAGTTGTCTTCAGCAATAAGCACTAGAAAGACAAAAGCTAATAAAGAGGACCCAGCCGTTAGACCTTCCAGCATGACGCTGAGAACAAATGTGTGGTCTTTTCCAAGCT
The DNA here is from genome assembly GCF_003957555.1 of Calypte anna. Taxonomy (NCBI): domain Eukaryota; kingdom Metazoa; phylum Chordata; class Aves; order Apodiformes; family Trochilidae; genus Calypte; species Calypte anna. The sequence goes on along the minus strand of NC_044274.1, from coordinate 60,296,113 downwards.
GTTTCTCCCATGATACTCTGGATATCACAGAGTTACAGCAATCAGTAAAGCCTGTTCTGTGACACTGAAAAATTAAATACAACATTTTTTTTCTGAGTTCTTACTGGTCTATGTGGGATACAGTTTCCCACTTCGGGGAACAAAGTGAATGTGTAGGAATTGAGGATACAGTAGCAGAACAGAGCTGCTTCCCTAACAGCATAGTAATCCAACCTACCATAACCTCAGTTTACTTCAAGTGTTTCGGTTTCAACCACACGAAACTGGTATCACCAAGTTTATAGTCTTGTCTGTTTCTATGATTCGTTCCAGTGTGCACCAGGCAGGTAGGATTTGGGGGTTTTTTGGATTTGTTTTTTTCCCAGAAAGCCAGCAGCTCTGCTGTTCCACAGGTTTGCTGTGAAACTGAAAATGCTCACTGCAGGCTCATTTAAGAGCTTGCTCTTATTTTTGCTTCTGCCTGTAAGACTGAAAAGTGCCTTAGTTGTCCTCTCATGTCTCTGCTTTGTCTACCTGCTGTAGCAGTGCAGAAAGTTTGCTCAGCACAGGGGATAAAGCTTGGTGATCCCAAATCTGCTTTGAACTTGCAGTGTGACAGAAGGGCAAGCAACTTGCCCCATGACTTTTTCATTAGCAGCTTCATCTGGAAAGATACATTTCCTGCTTCTGTTTGTGACTGGTGCTCAAAGGCACACCAGTAGAAGCAAGGTTTGATTTATGCCATCCTTTCCCAGAAACACAGAAAAAGGCCATGGTTCTATGTTTTCTTGGGAGTAAAATGAGAACTACTACAGTGTCCAAAGAATGAGGAACTTCTGCCCCTCTGATACCTGCAAGACAACACAGCAGGACACAGTCAGTCCAGGGGGTTCCTGGAGTGCAGCAATGAGTGATAGAGGAGCCCACGAGAGATGCTTTGCTGGACCTCGGATTTACCAACATGGGGTTGGTTTCTTGAGACTGTGAAAGTCAAAGGCAGCCTTGGCTACCTTCAGGTGGTGGGGTTCAGGATCCTGAGAGGAGGGTAAAAAGCAACCCTGGACTTCAGGACAGCTGATTTTGGTAGTGTCACCAATATGGTTGGAAGCTCCCCATGTGCTGAGGCTCTGGAAGTGAAATAGCAGCCCAATTAAGCTGGTTAACATTCAAGGCTCACCTCCTCCAGGCTCAAGAGCATCCTAGCAAACAGGAAGTCAGGCAAAAATACCAGGTCTGTGTGGATGGACAAGAAACCCCTGGCCAAACTCAAAAACAACAAGGAAGCATCCAGAGAATGTAACCAAGAATGGGTAAATTGGGAGTAACACAAAGATATTGTCCAAGCTTTTAAGGATGACATTATAAAAGCTTAAGTTCAACTGATGTTGAATCTGGTCAGGGATGTCAAAGAAAACAAAGGGCTTATGTAAGTACATAGGCTAGGCAAAATGTGAGCCCACTGCTGAATGAGGTGGGGAACCTAGTTACACAGGACATGGAAGAGGATGAGGTGCTGCTGGCCTTCTTCTCCCCACTCTTACTAGTAACACCAGCTTTCAGGAATCCTCAAAGCCCAAAGAGCAAGTCTGGAGTAAGCAGGATGTACCCATGGTGGAAGATGATTAGGCAGGCCAAAGAAGACTTAAGTGAACTGGAGATACCTAAGTCCATAAACCCTGATATGATGTCTCCCCAAGTCCTGCAGGAACTGGCAGACCTATCATGGTGATTGTGGGAAACACTTGAAGTCTGTAGGAAAGCAGATGTCCAATCTGTCTTCAGGAAGAAGGATCTAGGGAACCACAGGCTGGTGAGCCTCACTTCAGTCCCTAAGAAAGTGATGGCACAGCTAAACCTGGAAACCACTTCCAAGCACATCAGCAACAAGAAAATCATCAGTAGCAGTCAGCATGCCTTCACCAGGGAAAGTCACACTTAAACAACTTCATAAACTACTACAGTGATATTACTGGTCTGGTAGATGAGAGAGTAGTGGATGTTGTCTACTTAAGACTTCAGTGAGGCCTTTAATGGTGTCCTCCATAGGATCTTCACAGAAAAGCTGTATGGACTGAATGAACAGACACAAAAACCTGGCTGAACAGTCATACCCAGAGAGAGGTCATCAGTGACAGAAGATTTAGTTGGAGGCCTGTGATAAGCAGTGTACTTCAGGGGCCAGCTGTGGCTCCAGTCTTGTCCAACATCTCCAGTAATGATCTGGATGATGGGGCACAGTGTACCCACAGTGAGTCTGCAGATGACACAAAACTGGGACAAGTAGCTGACACTTCAGAGTGTCATGCTGCCCCTGAGAAAAGACCTCAACAGGCTGGAAAAATAGGTTGACAGAAACCTCAAGAAATTCAACAAACAGAAGTGCACCTGGGGAAAAAAAAAATTCAGGTACAAGTGGTACATTGGGGATTGTCCAGCTTGAAAGCCACTGGGAAAAGAAAAAACCTGGAGGTCCTGGTGAACATGAAATCAAACGTGAGCCAGCAATGTGCCCGTTTTGGTATCTCTGTTGCCAGCAGGTTAACAACAGTGATCACTGGTGAGGCCACACCTGGAGTAGTCTCTGGTTTTGGGCTCCCCAGTACAAAAGAGACATTGACATACTGGGGAGTCCAGCAAAGGGCCACAAAGATGCTGAAGGGACTGGAGCATCTTTCTTATTGGACAATGCTGAGAGCTGGCACTGTTCTGAGAGGGGAAGAGAATGTTCAGATGGGGAGATCTCATCAATGCATATAAATACCCAAATGGAGGGTGCAAACAGACAGACCTAGGCTCTCCAGTGGTACCCAGTGACAGGACTGGAGGCAATGGGCACAAACAGAAACACAGGAGGTTCCCTTTGACCATCAGGACACTGTGAGGGTGACTGAGCACTGGCACAGGTTGCCCAGAGAGGTCATAGGAGTCTCCAGTCCTTTGAAGATCAGACTTTCTGTCATTCTGTGAATAAAACTTGAAAGAAATATGGCCTATAAAGCTTCTAACTAAAACTTCTAACTTGGGAAGGCAGGAAAGGCTTAATTGGCAGCAGCACATGCTTGCTCCCAGACAAGCACCTGCCATTTCCTGCCCAACAACACAGAGTTAGCATCAGAAGAACTTGTTCCTAGACAGAGAGCAGCTGTACAGCCTAAGGAACACAAAGAAACTGAAGAAGCCTTTGTTACCCTGTTTCATAATGCAAGCTGCACCTGTTACATGTAAATGGCTGTGGTCCACTTCAGCAGCATCCATGCCCTTTTACTTTGCTCCACAGAGAGCCAAGGAATATTCCTGAAATAAAGTTTTCAGCCACATTTCTCCTCAGGATTCACCTAGTCTTTTCTTCCCTGACATTCAGATCCAAGTTTGCTCAGCCTGCTTGGACATGTTGCCATGATCCAGAGAAAATGAAGAAAACTTGTACTTGAAGAGTATTTATAACTGACTGTTACAACCCACCCCTATGGTTGATGTAACTTAAAATTTGGATCTGTCAGAACAGAGTTCAAGCAACAAGGGTCAGGTGCAAACAGAAAGCTTTATTTGACAAATGACACAGGCAAACGGATATGGCAGATATGTTGAGTGGCAGAGAGAGAGAAAAGAATGAGAGAAAAGAGCGAGAGGGATATCAGCACCCAGGGATCCAGCAGCATCCAGCCACCTTTTCTTTGGGATGGCGATCCGATTCTGGACGGGGCAGAGGGGCAGTGCAGGGGGGTGGGTCTGTGGAAGGTAACCAAGAAAAAACACTTCTGTGTTCTTTATATACAGCAGGTTTCCCACTGCTCTGAAGATTTATTTAGGCCCCTGGAATCCTGTCCCTGAAGTTTCCCACTGCTCTCGAGGCTGACTCAAGGCTTCAGGAATTTCACCTCCTCCCAGGAGGATCCCCTTGTCCCACCAAACAGGGTGGTGCTGTCTGGACCCTGCCCCTTAGTGCTCCTCGGCCAGTTTGCTGCCTCCACCCCAGCAAGAACCTCACCCTTTTCAGTCAGTGTGGGCCAGTGCCCTGATATTCCATTTGCCATATTGAGGCAGGAGAACTCGAAAATCCCACTGGATGGAACCTCACACTGACTTCTAGCATCTTTCCCACCAATCTCTGCAGCATTCTGTCTCTTCTCTCAAACTGCACAACAGTGTTAGCAAGATGCCCTGAATCAGAGGCACCTCTCTCACCTCAGCTCGTGGCTCAAAATTCTCAGCACCACAGAGAACCAGTGATTCACAGGGGCAGGCCAGCACCCATGGAGGCAGTCTATTTGCTCAGACCTCATGAGAATTTGGCTGATTTGGAAAACATTCACAAAGGATCTTTTGAGATCACCTCTTCAGTTTTCAGTTTGTCTATAAGTTACTAGAACTCAACAGAAGGTTTGATTTTTCTTTGCAGGTGGCCAGCTGGTAGTGGTATCAGAGCATGGTTATACCCCTTATCTACACCACCATCTGCTACTTGGAACAAATATTAACCCAATGACATTAAAAAAAAAAGTTACCTCCAGCACTGGCCTAACTCTGCAGGAACCTAAGCTCACTTATTTTTTGCTGAGGTGGCAGCAGCTCTGCAAGCACACGCAGAGAGGCAGCTGACTGCACCTGAGCTGGGAAACAGGAGGATGAACTGGCCCGTGAGATTTCCACTACGTGGCACTCCCTCCTGCACAGCATGCTGCACCCCTCTATGCATGACAGAACTCACCAGTTCTAAGCAAAATAATGAAAGTAAGGCCCAGAGGTGAACAATGCTTCTTTAATATTAGTTAAAGCAGTAGGTGTTGTCTTGTTTAAGTCTTACATCCAGGTAAGTGGTGTAACACCTGGCTAATTCTCCAGAGAGAAAAGGTCTTCCTAGACTACATTAAAAAAACTAACATGTTTTTAAAAAAATTTATACATGTTAAAAGAAATATAACATTTTCAAGATGGTATTTCTGTGCCTGCTGTCAGTGATTTTACAAATTGCATTTGCAACCCATGTATGTAAGTTTTATTATTGCCCTTTGTACTTATATATGTATGTATATATATACATATGTAAGTATAGGAACATTTCACTTTTTTGTCTTGAAAACTTAATGCAATTAACTCTGAAAGTCTAAATAAGAAGCGTAAGAAATGCAAGATTTTCTCATATTTTAAAACCAGAGACTGAATTTTGATTTTTAAACATTCAGGATCCTGACAGTTTTGATACAACTACTTTTCTTTTTAAAGAACAATGTATGATACAGTTTACACTGAGGAAGATTACAGTAACACTGAGGATTAGCAGTTCTGTAATCTGAAGGCAAAATGAACCACAAATTGGATAATATTAAGCATATTTTGTCAAGACTTTCTCCTTCAGCAGAAGCATTAGTTGTATTAAAAAAGCAACAAGCTGCCAGCTGATGTATTACTGTCAGATGTTTCTGGCACACCAGTGACTTTTTGGCAGGAAAAATAACCACCTTTTGCCATCTGAAAAATAACTTTATTGCCATATCTAGGAAGGTAAAAATACAACCTAAGAATTAAAACATTATAGCTGAACATAGAACTAAACGCTGAAGTTCTAGCAAACAAGCAATGCTGTGTCAGAAGCTGAAATTTTTTTGCATTTCTTTGGACCAATATGAACACAGACCAAAGGACCTCAGTCACCATCTGACAATCAGTATTTGCATTAGAATCATGCCCTTTAAATGAAGAAGTTATATAAAAGTTATTTAAATTTGGAACTGATTCATTAATTCAAAGAGAAAATTATTACAGTTTGAAAGATTACTGCAGCAGGAAAGCACCCCTCAACAGATGAGGACAGGAATCAGTGTGCAGATTGAAATCTACAAGTATTTGTGTCATTGTTACAGACAAAACCTCATTTTTTGCTTCATCCTAGAAAAAACATGGTCAGAGGTTAGAAGACCCTTATGTACATTCACAACAGTCTGCATAAGTTAGGATCTCAAATAGGAATCATCATCTGCTCCAAAGTGAAGAGTCAGAAAGCTTATTGTTAGCATAGTGTGAGACCTAAGTATCACCTTAACTAGGTCAACAGTGAATTAAATTTTAAAAAAATCTTACAAATAACTATTTAAAGCCTAAGTATGCCATGCCCTTTTGGGAAAACAGGAAGCAAAACTTGGTAAACTGGAAAAAAAAATCCCACCAAAACAACTGCAGGATGTGCACCATCACAGCACTAGGAACTCGGCCTATGTAAACTGGTTTTTGCATGCTCTAAAATATTGATCCCCTGAGGCATCACTCAATTAAAGCTGGTCTGGAGCAGCTTTATGCAGTTATACACTTTGAGGAAGAGGGCCCAAGTAACAATTCCTTTTAGCCTGGAAGTAAATGAAAACACACAAACAAATGAACAAAAAACTGAAAAAAAAAAAAAACCAAAAAAACCCCACCAAAACCAAAAAACAACCAACCAACCAAACAAACAAACAAAAACACACAAAAAAAATCCCCAAATGTATCTCACTGCCACATTAGGCAGGTTTATAACAGGAAGTGCTGGGAGATGAGGAAGAATAGTTCTGAGGAAGATGTGTGACATTACTTAATATTTGTAATTGGAAAAAACTACAGTGAAAACTGATCACAGCAAAATCCACTGAACTAAAAAAAGTCTCTCCCTTCAAGCTGAAGATATCTGCACTCCAGGAAAACTTTGCCTTTGTTTCAGCACTGAAGGACAGACAGGGTTCCTATTCCACATAATTTACTCAAAGCATTTTACTGTCATTTACTGGTTGCTGCAAGTCAGCGAGCACTTTTAAGTGTGTACAGTTCCTACTTTGTTCAACTTACTATAAATGCTTTAAGAAGAGTAAAGACTTCAGGAGACAGAAAAAAAAACCTCTCTGAAGTTGCTTCAGATTATCTGGTAAAAATAAAAGTATTTAAAATTACCTGATGCTATACTTAAGCATCTATCTACCTAGCTTTAGACCAAGAAGTAAAAATGTCATTCTCTGGAAACCTGAACTGAAAATTGAGCAAATATCACACTCTGTGCATTTAGACCTTGTTAACACACAAACATCAATAACCTGCAATTAACAGGCACACTTCACAGCTCATGTAGAATCAAGCTATGGCTTCCACAGCTTGAGGAGGCCATCTTCACTGTAAGTGGCAATCAGATTCTGGTGGGGGTGATGGGCAATGCCAATGACATCTTTCTCGTGAACCTAGGGAACAAGCAGAAAAATGGATCAGAAGACTCTTCCTTTAGCAGATTCAAAACAAATACTCTCTTCAAACAAGAACTGGAGGAAAGCTGGACTGAAGTTTAACATGCTATGTGTGTATAGCAAAAGCAGAGGAACACACTCCCCTGATGTTATGTCCCAGATGCAAACAATTTTTGTGATATAGCAGTTACTTTCTGTTGGCAAACCTAAGGTTCAAGTGAAGATTTACATCCAATGAAATCCACGACACCTGCGTGTTCCCCATTAAATTTAGACATTCAGGCTGGTATTCCTCAGTATTTTAATGAAAGGAATATTTAAGCCTGTCTGTGCTGTCAGATTCTTCATCAGCCAGAGCCCAGACCAAGATGTGCTCTCGTTCAACTAAGTTTGAACCAGATCACTCTTGGCTCCATGGGTAAACATTTTCATAAATTCTAAATTTTAATGGTTCTTAAAAAAAAACTCAGGACAGACTACAGCCAGGTGCTTGTTACCAATCACAGCTGCTAGAGATTAAGGATTTCTTACTACAAGACATCTCTTTACAGGCTTCTTATAGGCTTCATATATGATGCACGTCCTTGAGTTTAGAACTCTGCAGAAGTTCAAATATAAGAACTTACAGTCAGAGTTCTCTCCAGCTTGCCAGTCACTGTGCTAAAGCAATAGAGCACAAAGTCTTCACCAACACAGTAGATCCATTCGCCACGAGGTGAAAGTGCACAGCAGACAAAGTCACCACCTTCTCTCTTACCAGAGCTGAAACTTCTTACAATCTGGTAAAGATACACAAATTATTATTTGGCAGGATTAAACTGTAGCACATCACTTACATGTTCAGGGCAACAATATTTAGGTAGTACTAAGTCTGTTTACAACAGGATCTCTCTATAGTTGCAATCACTTTTTGTAATTCAAACTGGAAGGCTGGAGCACCTCTCCTATGAAGACAGACTGAGAGTTAGGGTTATTCAGTCTGGAGAGGAGAAGGCTCTAAGGAGACTTTATTGTAGCCTTCCAGTAAAGAGGCCTTTAAGAAAGCTGGAGAGGAACTTCTAAGGATGTCAGGTGGTGATAGGACATGGGGGGAATGGATTCAAACTAGAGGAGGGTAGATTTGGATTGGCAGTTAGGAAGAAGTTCTTCACCATGAGGGTGGTGAGATCCTGGCACAGGTTGCCCAGAGAGGTGGTGGAAGCCCCATCCCTGGAAGTTTTTAAGGCCAGGCTGAACAGGGCTCTGAGCAACCTGATCTAGTGGGAGGTGTCCTTGCCCATGGCTGGGGTGTTGGAATTAGGTGATCTTAAAGATCCCTTCCAACCTTGAAAATGCTATGATTCTAAACTGTTAATAACCTGGGTACAGAATAGTTTGTCATTAAAGCAAACTGGAGAAATCAGGTGTAACCCAAAGCTAGGCTATTAACCAGGTTTTTGGCATTCTTAAAATGCCTGAGAGAGACTTGAAAGGAGACCAGTAAGATCACATACTTGTCCTTGCATGTTCATAATGACAACAGTATTCGATCTGTTGCAAACAACGAAGTGTTCTGGGTTTTTAGGCAGCAGAATTACACTGTTCACAGTAATGTCTGTCCCAGCAGTGCTGCCAAGAGATTTGAAGGTGTTTGAGCACTCTGTCGTCTTCACATTCCAAACCTAATATGAAAAATAAATGCAAAACCAATTAGCTCTAAAAACATCGTTCAGGATACAAAATTCAGATCTTTTAAGGCTTCTGAAGGGAAATATGAATTCCGAAACCTGTAGTTTAGAGCAGATTTTTTAAAAAAGTAAATTATCATATCTATTTTGGAGTGTAGATACTGTGAACTATTTCACAACAATTGAACTGAAAGTGAATTTCCGTAATCCCAATTCATCCTGGCTCCCTTCCATTAAGCATTCCCTGAGGGATGAGTCAAGACTTCCTTTATGGTTTTAGCTGGTGTCTATGAATATGAGTGCAGAGGCTGTAAATGCCATTTTCCTTACACAAGACAGACATGAAAATCGCTGAAAAAGCAAAGCCTCACTGATACATCCCAGCTCAGAGCTGCTTCAGGCACAACAACAGGCTGTTTTCATTGTTCTAAACAGGAAGCAGAGCTGCTTGTTTAATAGTTAAATAAAACTTAACTCAGCACCTGTGGAGTATTTTTTGCTGTTTATATACTACACAATAAAATGAAAGATGCCACCATTTTATGGTATTGCCACAATTGAGACAGTCTGCTTAGCAAGGAGTCCAAGTCCCAAGTAAAGCCCCATTTAATATGAGCAGCATTCATCACACTCTCCTAGGCCATATCTATAAACTGGACCTGTTTATCCATCCCTTATGCACAGCATCAATGCCCTACATAATGTCACTATTTCTGTATTAATTTTATTTATGATTGGTCAGTAATGCCCTATACACAAAAATGCTTTACCTCTCAAGACTATTAAACACTAGAGTAGTTCCACCTTTTTCTAAAACTAGAAGCCAAGTCTACCACTCCTACAACCAGTTTAATTAATGCTCTATTAACTAGCTTAGGTGGCAAGGGACTCCTAAGCACCAAGAAATTAGCAGGTGTCCAACGAAGTGAGCAAGAAAACACCAATATTTCATACCAGGGAATTCCTACATTCTAGGACAAGAGGTGTCCCAGTCAAATCAATTTCTAGAATAAAGCAGGAGCAGGCAGGAGTAGTGTGCTTATGCCCCCCTTTTAATAAATACTCTGCAGCAGCCTGTAAGCATGGTATGGAACTTCATGAGTTCTGATTTACATCAGTCTACACCAAAGATCACAAGCAGACTTGTTACTGCAGATAACACCAAGTCCTTCTCAAAGACTGCAGCAGTTCTAACACATCAGGTACAACATGCAAATGAATGTGTTATTCACAGAGGTAGTATCTTACCTTCACGGTGCCATCAGAGGATGCACTGATAATATAGTGGCCATCCTGGGTAAAAGTAGCTTCGTTGACAAAGGAAGAATGACCACGGAATTCCTTTAAAGTTTTCCCAGACTTTAAGCCATGAATCCTGCCACACAACAGAGATCACATCTGAATGAGCAAACGAGGTTATTCTGAACTGGCTTCACTGTATTTTAAATCTGAGACACCTTCAATAGGCAACAACTAGAAATGCTAAGAATGCATAAGTCTTTATTGCAAGCCCCTTTCATCAAACACAGTTGTGTTCCTGTGAAAAGCTCAGGGAAAAGCTCAGCCTCATGGGCTTGTATGTTTGATAGGCTGTACCTCCACAGGACTATGGAAGGAGAAACTATGCAGCTGACAAAAGATACAGAATTAAGTTTGGAGGTCTCCAGTCCAACAGACTCAGCTTTACGTGAGCTCAGCTTGCTTATGGCCCTGACCAAGGCCCTGTCCAACTGAGCTGAGAAAAATTCTTTCCTTACATCCAGACAGAATTTTTCTCTTTGAAAGTTGCTGTTACTGCCTGCTGTTGTGCAACTCTGCACAAAGTCTGCTCAATCATTTAAAAGGAATTACACTGGTAATCTGTAACAGCCTTAAATTGTAGTACCTCCTGGCTACAGAAATATGTTTTTTAAGCAGAAGTCTGAAGCCTTAAGAATGAAATTCCTTTTTCCATGTGAAGCTTGCTGGCCTTGATTCAACATCCAACGTCAACTATTTCAGTTGAAATTCTTATGCTACAATTCATATATACCAGAGTTTACAGAAATTAACATACCTCCTTAAGAGGTCTTGTAATGCCTGTTCACTGTGCAGTTGCCTTCAGATACACATTTCTTCATTTTTACGTAATGCAGTACCATTGGTACCACTGGGTTTAATGGTACTGGCAAGAGCCTGAAGCCATTAAACACATTACAGAACCCTGTTTAATTAAACATGAAGTCTAGACCGTCATCAAGCACTGGAAGAATCTGACTCACACATCCTGCAACTCAATTTTGAGAAAGACAGATGAGGAAGCTGGAAGCCTTGACAAACCAGACAGACAGACTGCGAGAAAACTCAGCATGTTAAGAACAAACAAGTTGTTTCAGAACCACCTCAGGAATCAGAACCAGTCGGGGTCTCACTGGCTGCAGAGGAGGTCTGCAGCAAAGGACCTGGCAGCAGGCCCAGGGAAGAGCTAACTGAGGAAACCCAGACACACACCAGATGCACTGGGAGAGGCAGTCTGCTGATCACATTCCCTGGAGCTTGGCAGAGGTGCAGCTCCCTCTGCAGGACTGTGTGTCCAGTTTTAGGCCTCCAGTAAGGGGCCACTAAGTGGCCACAGAGCTGGACCACATGATGTGCAAGGAAAGGCTGAGAGTGCTGAGTGTGTTCAGCACAGAGAAATGAAAGTTCAGGAGCATCTAACTACTGTCTTCCTTGTAAATAAAAAAAATTTAACAATTATTACCTAAGTCAGAGTAACCCCAGAGAAGAAAAATAACTGTGAACTAGACAAAAGTGATCTAAGCTGCTTTCAGGAAAGTGTCTGCATAGCAACAGAAGGGCTTTGTTGCAACCCAAATCTCAGCAGTGATCAGATTTCACTCAGTAACAAGACACCGAATGGGGGCAGCATCAGAATTACAGCACTTCACAAGTGTTAAGCAACACTTTGCAGATGCTAAAAGCTGCAGAAACAAGGGTGTAATGAAGTTGCTGCCTGACTGGTAACTTAGAATAGAGTTTGATTATTTTTGTGATAACTTAGATTAGAATAGAGTTTGAGTATTTTTGTGACTATTTGTTAGTATTAAAAATTACAGTAGGTTTTCATTCTTGCTTTTATCCACTCTTGTAACAACACTGGAAACACCTGAAAACTTTTAACCACTTGGTTAACATCACTACCTAAGAATTTGTTACAGAATCAGATTCTTCTCAGAGGTGCACAGCTTAAGGACAAGAGACAAAGGGCACAAGTTACAAAGCAAAACAAAAGGTCCTTCCTTAGGTCCAAACTGGATTTCTCAGAGAGGGTGGTACAGCCCTAGGACAGATGCCAAGAGAAGCAGTGGGGTCTAACCCAGGGAGATTTTGAGACTCTGGCTGGTCTCTGAACTGCAAGGCTGGTTGTGCTTCCAGAAGCATATTGTACTAGAGACCTCTAGAGGCACCTTCTAAATTCAGCTTTGATAATTTATGCCTAGTCTGCTTTACACAGGTTGCAGATGCTTGAGCTTTCATAAGAGCACAGATGCAAGCCTAACACCTTCATACCTGCCCCACAGTGATCCACTGCTTTATCATGTTGTTGCTTAGCAGATTATCTGCATGCCAGGCAAGCTGCAGTAACTGCATGCATATAAGTCTTAGCACCAGGAACATGCCCAGTAATGCTGAGTTCAGCCCAACTACACTGAGAGGGAGTGGATTTTCTGCACAGATGTTGTTTCTAACCACTACAACTGAGCTGACACACTATCAGCTTATTAAACTACACTGTCTGCGTACCAAAGTAACTCCAAGGTTGGTAGTAAGATTCAGCTCCTGCTCCTGCATTCCCAAGATCTCAGCTGCTGGGCCTTCAACCTCATAACCAGTTTTGCAGCCCAAAAGCAGTACCACAGACATTAGAAAACTGAACCATGCAAATTGGTAAAAAACCCCACAGTTCATGTCCCAACACAGTGCTGATGGTCTACACAGCAAGGGATGGTTTGCCTGAGAAATGGAAATGCCCAAATCAAAACTGCAAAGACAGCCTGGAGAAGTGGGAACTATCTTTTGGGAGTAAAAAAAAAAAAAAAGTGATCCTTCCTCAATGGCCCTTTTTCATCACAGAAGAAGTTTTTGCTCTTGCCAAGATAACTGTATAAATCACCTGGCAACATGATTTTCCTCTAGGAGATTCCAAAGCAGTGGTACATGTCAGAGAACTGCAGAATAAGTTAGGCAGGAAGACACCTCAGAGCACCCTATTTGGCTGCTTTCCTCAGAGCAATGTCAACTTTGAAGTTCTCCATGGCCTTGTTCAATTTATCTTTGAATGTCAAGGGCTGAGATCTTCCCCCAGTCTGACCTAACTTTCAGCACTGTTCAAGCACTGTGTCTTTCACAAGAGAAAATAAAGAAGTTTTTCCTTATATTCAATCTGCTTTTAACTTCCTGGAGGTCGATCCCTTTAGGGACTGTGCACTTAGGAAGAGTATGGCATTGTCTTTTCTATCACTACCTTTGGACTGGGCAACCAGGTCTCTTCCCAGCCTGCTTTATCCAGGCCAGTCAGGCCCAGCTCTCTCAACCCTCCCTTATACGCCACGTATCTCCACAGAGATACTCAGAAAAACAAAACACTCGAGAGCACAGCAAAGACCGCACTGCCATTTTGATACAAACTGTAACTCCTGCTCTTGAAATTCTCAGGGCCCATCTTCAGAGTGCTGGGAGGACCAGATTCCCAGGAAACATTTGCTTTAGGTCCTTCTTCCTCTTATTACCATTTTAAAAGGAAATCTCTGGATCCAAGAGACACAGAGGTGTGGATCTGGGGCTGGGATTACACAGATGGATTCATGGTGTGAACTGTGACAAGAGCCCTTTTACAGCAAGAGTAAGAGTTAAGAAAGGAAGAAGCAACAGGATGCAAAGTGATTGCCCCTGAATGTAGAGATGCAGCTTATCTCACACATTTGTAGCTCACCGGGACACAAGCTCAAGGAAAACCCATGATTACTACTAATGGAGATTCCCAAGTACTTCTGTATCAGAAGGAAGCAAAGCAGATGAACCAACACACTTAAAGTGGTTCTCAGAGGATTTCTTTAGATAGGGGAAAAAGAAGAGCTGCAATACTGCTTCACAAGGAAAATCAGCTGAATGGAATCAACTACTGTCATGTGGTCTATTAAGGCTAGTGAGTACAGTTCGGCTGTTCAGGCCACTTAAAAAATTATGATCACTCTGTTATCCTCAAATCTTATTTACCCTGAGCTTAATATAAAAATATTATTAAAATATTATTTTTGAAGGTCAGAACAAAAGCTTCTTTAGCTATGAGTCTCCCACAAAGAAAACGTGCAAGGTCAATGTAAATGACAGTAGAGCAGCACTTGACCCTTAGCTCTGGAACAGTGCAAGTTAAGCAAGCTGAAAGGTCACACTTTCACACTGTTCCTCTCCAACTCCCCAGCAGTCATGCTCTCCAGTAGCATTAAAACTCAGTGCAAAAGGACCAAACCACAGGTCAAGTGAATCTATATGCAAAAGTTTGACTGCTTAATGTAGAAATTCTGTTTTCTCCTGCAGTGTAGCTCACACATTTCTCAGTTTCTTTACCTTATTGTCTGATCAAAAGAAGCACTCAGAATTTGGCTGCTGTCTTTAGAAAAACTGAGGCATGTGACACCTTTACTGTGTGCTCGTTCAAATCTTCTCAGACACTGACCACTCTGGATTTTCCACACCTGCAGAAACAGCAAATGGAAACAGCAGTGATAACATTGTTATCACTGAAGTTTAAACATCAGAGCCAATGCTTACCCACTGTAAGTAAGCCCTGCTAAACTTAATTTGGCTTTATATGGGATTGCAACATTACTGCACCTGCAAGTGAATTTTTCTGGTAGCCACCTGTACTAACGCGTTGTACAATAAGATCTGTACCTTGATCTTTCCATCCTGTGCTCCAGTTGCTAACATTTCTGTATCTCTGCTGAAGCACATGCACAGCACTGCATCGTCCATCATCATGAAATTATCTTGTGCCTGGTACTTCAGATCCTAGGGGAGTGCAGAAGATCCAGCAGTCAAAATAGTGAGTTCAGTGAAATGCATTTTAAGCATAGTGCAACGGTACTACAAGTTTTAACTTTGGTTACATTCTATAACCTCTCACCAAGCAGGCCTTGTAAGGCTTCATAATGGCAGGGAAGTACTATTTTGGAGGCAACAATGATGGTCCAGTAAGATTTTAAAAAGTAACCAAAGGGAAGTCTACAACAAACCAAGCTACTAAAAGATACCAGACCCATGGGTCACCCAAGCAGTCAACATTCTCAGACTGACAGTCCCTCAGGAATTAAATCAAACATGAAGTGTAACACCAAATAATAAAACCAGGTGAAATTTCTCAGTGTGAAATGAGGTGCAACTTACCTTCCTGATCTTTCCAGTAGTGAAGTTCCATACTTCAATGAAGCCATCAACAGAGCCAGTGACCAGATACTGCCCATCAGGGGAAAATCGAGCACACTCCACGTGCGACTTCTGCCCAAACTGTTGGAAAGAAGAACACAAATTAAGCCTAATAAGCAATTTAAAAGAAGCAACTAATGAAAACAAAACTGTAGTCTCATTTTGGGGGCAACATTACAGTATTTTCTAGAGGTATGTATTGACAAATTTCATAGAATCACAGAATCATAGAATTGGCTGGGTTGGAAGGGACCTCAGAGATCATCATGTTAAAAGTACAAAAACCCCCTGTAAATACCTACATATTAGCACTTCAGAAAAACAAGCAAAAAACCCCTCCTTTTGGATATGCCAATATCATGAGACTTGCATGCAGCACTCCATGCTAACAGCAGCAGTTGGGATGGTTATCTTTATACTTCTGTTTTTGCAGTGAATGTGTACATTAGGTAATATCTTTGCCACATACATCCTCAGAACACTTCAGAAATATCTGAAGTGGTACAAGTTGCTTCACTGGAAATGATGTTTCTCTAGGGAAATCTTTACAGTGAATGTTTGGTAGTTTTCATACACAATTTTAAGATTTTTTTTAATACAAGTGTTCATGAGACCTGAGTACAGAAGAGAGCGTTCATTAATCAATACAAAAATCTATGATCAGTACTGGTAAACAAAACAAGTTCTAATGAAGCATTTTTACCAAGCTACTACAGAACACAGCAAATTGATTCAGGAGTTCCAACTCATGACTTCTGAAAAAACTATCTCTTCTGTTTATTGTAAGAACTGGTAGAGCTGCTGCAGTGAATGAACACTTCTCACTGAAGTGAATTACTTGGTGGAGCCAAAAAGCCTTCACAGCAGGAAACAGCCTACGATACATTGTGAGTGCTGCAGGACAACAGTGTCACTACAGCACAGTTCTGCTCTTCTCTTTTGAGATCTATATGATAAAAGCCCTTTAAAAAAGGACACACTGATCATATTAGGACACCCAGTGTGTAGTAGTTCATGATCAGAACTTAGGTTCACAGAAGCTTATACACCTGCATGGAAGTTTAAGACCCAAGTATTTCTTCACACAACTGAGGAAGGTGACTAAGCAAACCAGTTCTGAAAACTAAATGATCCTAAACTGTACAGGCAAAGAAACAATTAATTAATTTATCACATTCACAAATATCATCATCACCCAACCTTGCCATGGGTCTCAGGAAAAGTCTCCTGATGAGACAGAGCATGAAGAAGTTAAAAAAACCAACCAACCAACCAAAAAACCCACATCAAAGCAAACACAGCAGCACAACACTACCTTTATATGTCTGCTCAGCTGTGTAGGGAACTTCTCCTCTTCTACATCTTTCACAGCTGCTTTGCCTCTGAACAAATCAATTGTCATACCAGGAGGAAGCAGGCCCTGATGCTGCTGCCATTTCAGTGCCTTTGGAGGAGATGAAAGCCACACAGTAAGATATAAGCTGACACATTTTCCTCACAAAACTGCCTTCTCATTAACACAACACTGCAACAGTTTCTTGTACCCTTAAAAGGGCACAGTTAGAGAAAAACATCCAACACATGATTACTTGAGAGAAAGCTGATCAGATTTTGCTTCCTAACCCACAAACACAACAGAACACTGGCCCCAAATGATCTGTGCAAGTGAGAATGACTCAGGCTCACACTCCTCACTCTGCCTCCAGTACACAGTATACCTATGCAATCTTGCTTTACTTTAAATTACCCACACTGTTGTCTATTTGCCTAGAACTGCATACATTAAAACTGAAAATGCCACGTAAGCTTCCTTGGAAGGCACAGCTCATTAAACCCCTTCAACAGAGAGCTGCCTTCAGGCACAGAGGTGAAAGTAGTGTTTGCATAGAGTATCAATTAATGCACTCTGGGATTTAAGAACTGTAACTAAAACAGAAACAGTGTTTGTTAGTATGTACACTGAAAATAATTTTCTTAATGTGCTATTTATTCTATGTGAAGAACTCTCCTGCTGGAGTGCAGATTCTCCCTCCAACCACTGGATTCTTGCCACATGGAGCAAACACAATTTCCAGCTCCACCACAGGTCAGTGTGCCGCATTTCAGCTTTACTTCTACATCTGGAGAAACAAACCCATCAGCTGTTCTTGCATGGCAAAGATCTAAACAAACAGCCATGGCTACCAAACCATTTTTCAGGAATTACCTGTCCCAGAAGTGCCATGAGACGAGATGGAGGCACCACACTGACTTCTCCAGCTAAGGCCTGTGCAATAGCAGCTCTCCTCTTCTCCTTGCTGCTTCCATCAGGGTATGCCTAGGCAGAGAAAGATATTGCTGTGACATCATTATTCTAAACTTTTTACTGCAAAAACACACAAAGGAAGCCCCTTCCAGACTGATTTTCTAGTAGGTCTTCAAAACTGTCCTTCCCTTCCACACCAGCCCCTGATACATTCCAGATATGGCTTTGCTAAAATCATCAGACTGACATAACCAGTCAGCAGGAATGCTCTGCTGGTAGGATTTTTGCTCTTCTTACATAACAACAATCTTGTTTACAAAATACAGGGTTTTTTCTGCATAAATAAGACAGGGAACCAAGGCACAGATGTCATCCTCTGGCACGACAGAGATATAAACTCCCAAGCTGCCACCTGGAGAATACTTCAAAACCACTGCCCTGCTGCCTTGTGATCAGCTATCACATGTCCTTTCCCAAACACTTCACAACAAACATAAAATCACCAAACTGTGACACTGCACGTTCTCAAGCACCAGAACAAAAGGTACCATAAAGCCATCAGCAACTTGGGCCTATGTTTGGGATCACTGTGAGCTCTTGAAGAAATGTGTAACATACCTCACGAGGATCAAAGTAAGACCTGGCCAGAAGGTTTTCCAGGTGGATGTACCGCTCTGGCTGGGTCTGTTTAAGCATGATCATGGGGTCTGTTTGTCTCAGAAGAGACCTGGCAGCACCAAGTTCACGGAGCTCAATCAACTCCAGCACAACCTGCAACAAGAGAAAAACATCTGCATCAGCAAAGAGTAAGTGTAAAACCCTAAAGAGAGGCTTTCAGACAGACCAGAAAGGGCCACAGAGAGCCCGCACTCGCTCACCTGCTCGTAGAGGTCAATGAGGGTCTTGTCGGGCAGCTTCAGCGACTGAATGGCTTGCAGCACGGTGTCCCAATGCCCGCTGTTGATGTCTGCCACGAAGCTCTCAATACTGTCCACAGTGTTGAGGGAGACGGTGGTTTCCTCCTGAAGGGTGGCGAGGGCTCGGTGCAGGCTGTTCTCCTTCAGGTACTGCATGATCAGCCGGATCACACTGCAAGGGAACACCGCGCAGTCACGGCGCCAGCTCCACGGGCTGCCCCTCCGTGCTGCCCTTCCCAGCGGCCCGCGCAGCCGCCTCACCACCATCGCCCACACGGCCTCCCTCGGTAGCCCCATTACCTCAGGGACAGGCCCTCCCCGCGGCGGCCCCTTACACCCATCGCTCCCGTCGCCCTCCCGGCAACCCCCGGGCACTCCCCCACCGCCCCTCCCTGCCCCCCGCCGCCACACGCACTCGGAAGACTCGATTTCGATCGACATCTTGAGCGGCCCTGCCCGCTCCCGCAGACACCTCCGACACGGCCTCCGTCACTTCCGCCCTCACGCTCCGCTGCTTCCGGTCGGCGCCGAGGCGGGAGGGCCCGCCCCTCCCTCCTGATTGGCTGCGGGCGTGACGTCACGGGAGGGGGCGGGAGGGGCGGCCGGCGGGAAAGCCGGCGGCACGCATGCGCAGTGGGGCACGCCCCGAGCCGTGGCAGGCGGGAAGGGGTGGGGCGCCCCCTGGCGGCGGCGGAGGGGCAGGGAGGGGATGGGATGGGATGGGATGGGATGGGATGGGATGGGATGGGATGGGATGGGATGGGATGGGATGGGATGGGATGGGATGGGATGGGATGGGATGGGATGGGGGGGGCACCGGGAGAGAGGGAACGGGACGGGACGGGACGGGACGGGACGGGATGGGACGGGACGGGACGGGACGGGACGGGACGGGACGGGACGGGACGGGAGACAGAACCCCCCCTGATACCCTGCAGCCACCCTGACACCCTGCAGCCACCCTGTCACCCTGCAATACCCCTGCATCCCCCCTGACACCCTGCAGCCCCTCTGCAGCCCCCGTCACCTTGCAACACCCCTGACACCCTGCAGCCCCCTGCAGCCACTCTGCCACTCTGCAGCCCTCTTGCAGCGTCCCTGCCACTTGCAGCCCCCTTGCAATGCCCCTGCAGCCCCCCTGCAGCCTCCCTGCCACTCTGTAGCCTCCCTGCCCCCCTGCATCCCCCCTGCAGCCCACATGGCGGTGAGGCAGCAGCAGGCAGACGCAGGGTGGGTGGGAGGGGGATTGCTGGGGAGCCAAGGGCCGTGCTGAGCGGGCAAGCATGGCTAAGGTGTGTGGTCCCGGTGCTCACTCAGGAGTGCCTATCAGTTCTGGGAAATGATGGCGTCAGGTTTGGTTTGGGGTTTTGTTGGGTTTTTTTGTGTGTGTGTGTGTCCCTCAAAATAGCAGCACTTGAAAGAGAACAGCCACCTCAGCGACACAGCAAGGGCAATACCACAACAGGAGCACATCCACCATCACTGCGAGTTACCCTCAGCGCTGCTAGGCCATGGGCTGCGCCTTCTGCATAAACCTTGACTGTGTTTCACAGTCACAGAATCACAGAATGTTTAGGTTTAGACAGACCTCCCAGATCATCCAGTCCAACATTTGACTAACACCACAGTCAGCTACTAAACCATGTCCTTAAGGACCAGGTCCAAATATTTTTTAAATGCCTCCAGGGATGGTGACTCCACCACTGTCTCACCCATTCCAATGCCTGACAACCCTCTCAGTAGAAAAACGTTTCCTAACATCCAGCTAAAACCTCTCCTGGCACAGCTGACATCCATATCCTCTGGTGTGAACCAAACTTGGGTTTCCCACAGGGCTCCAGGCCACCCCTCTCTCTCCTTCACTCTCTGGGTTTTCAGAAGATTCCCTGGGGTGACACGGACATGTCAGACTGCCGGTCAGGCAGACATGTGGGACGTCTCCGTGGTCACCTGCTTCTTTGCAAGGGCAGGTTTGCAGCTGTAAACCAGGGATCTTATCTGCTGTTTGCAAGCCTTAAGTCAGCGTAAGCTCTGGATTTCACAAGTATGGTTTTGTATGGAAGAATGGCACTGCAGAAAGTAATGTTTGAGTAGCTGGGAAATAAATAGTGTTATCTTTGCTGCTTTAACTATGGATTGGAAAAATGCAGCTGTACTAGGCAGAACCCTCTGGTGGTAAGGGGGCACATGAGAGACAACCATCCTTTAACTACACAAAATGTGGCTGTGCAGGCCACACATCTGCTTGGACTCTGACCGAGGCCAGAAGTCTTGAAGTCCTGCTTAATAACAAGTAAATCTGACTGTCCTTCCTGTCTGCATGTAGGTTTTGGTGGCCCTGCCAGGAAGGGACCTCCTCACTCCTTGGGCAGCACCCAAGCACCTTGCCCCTGGTGCCTCCCTCTTGTGGGGCACTTCCCAGCTGCTCCCAGTAAGTGCCCGGTACTGGTGTTACACTGCCAGCACACAGGGATGTGAAATCTGCTATACTCAGCCCTTCTTGGATGGACTGTTCCTTGATGTTTTTTTAGGCTTAGTGTACAATTTGCTGGATGAGCCATGGAAAATAGAGCCATGTGTGAGAAACTGCTTGCCTTTGCCAACAAAAGCTGTTCTTTGCTGTCTCTGTCCCCAGAGCGCATAAGAAAGTAATCCAGCAGCATAAAGTTGAAAAAACAGTGATCGAGGCATGCGGCTAACATTTTGCATGCTGTTGTTTCCTCTCCGTGATCCCCCCTCATTTTTTTAAACTGCTGTTACAGAGGTGCAGGGATTACTGCTGGGATGTATCAGTTAACTATTCCAGGCATGTTTGTTTTCAATGACAGGCATATTTAGGTCTGCTAAAGGTTGTTTTGAAAATTAGTCTGATCCAGAGTGTGACAAAGCAAAGCCATAGAATCCAAAGATGGCAGCTGTTTTTGTGCTGGCAGCACATAGGAATCCGATGCAATCCACCAGTAAATTTAGCTGGTGCTCTCCTGCCTGTCCTGTGCTACTGGCCTCTATCAGGAGATGCCAAACAGGCAAGCTACCTGGTCCTGAACTGTCACAGTCCTCAGGATGGCATTTTTTTCTGTAAGGTACAACCAGCACAGTGATGTGCACACAGGCTGAAAGGATGCTGGTGGTATCACACCTGTCCTTCTGTGAGATTCCACTGCTCACTGATTGGAATTTTCTTTGCCTCAAAAGTCAGTTTTGAAGTTGATAGCCCTGGCTAGAATGGGGGGAGACACTTTGCACCTGGAGCGGGGAGTGACTGGATGGTGGAGGCTTCCCTGTTCTGAGAACAGGTCTTCAATGCTGGTATGAGCAGGACAAAGTCCCTTCCAGGCACGAAAACCCTGGCCAGGGTGGGGGGCAGGCACCTTGACAGTACCTATGCTAATGAGCAGGGGGGTGACACCTGTAAGGAGATAAGGACTGATGGCTGGGTCCCTTCCAGGAGAACCTGTCTGCAGTAGCTCTGGCTAGGGTGGGGAGACACCTTGATTGTCCTGATGATAATGTACCTGGCTTCCGTATGTAATATATGATTGTAATATATGTTAATGAATTTCATAGAATCATAGAATCACAGAATCCTAGGGGTTGGAAGGGACCTCGAAAGATCATCTAGTCCAACCCCCCCTGCCAGAGCAGGGCCACCTAGAGCACTTCGCATAGGAACGTGTCCAGGCGGGTTTTGAATGTCTCCAGTGAAGGAGACTCCACGACCCCCCTGGGCAGCCTGTTCCAGGGCTCTGTCACCCTTACAGTAAAAAAATTTTTTCGAATATTCAACTTGAACCTCCTGTGCTCCAATTTACACCCATTACCCCTTGTCCTATCACTGGTCACCACTGAGAAAAGCCTAACTCCATCTCCCTGACACTCACCCCTTACATATTTGAAAACATTGATGAGGTCACCCCTCAGTCTCCTTTTCTCCAAACTAAAGAGACCCAGCTCCCTCAGCCTTTCCTCATAAGGGAAATGTTCCACTCCCTTAATCATCTTAGTAGCTCTGCGCTGGACTCTTTCAAGCACTTCCCTGTCCTTGAGCTGAGGGGCCCAGAACTGGACACGATACTTCAGGTGCGGCCTCACCAATGCAGAATAGAGGGGGAGGAGAACCTCTCTTGACCTACTAACTTGACCCTCTCTCTTGACCCTTTCTAATGCACCCCAGGATGCCATTGGCCTTCTTGGCCACAAGGGCACATTGCTGGCTCATGGTCATCTTCTTGTCAACCAGGACCCCCAGGTCTCTTTCACCTACACTGCTCTCCAGCAGGTCAGCCCCCAACCTATACTATACTATACTATACTATACTATACTATACTATACTATACTATATGAATTTGTATACTATACTATACTATATGAATTTGTATTCCTGACCAGTAAAATTCAGAATTAAACTAAGAAGGAAGTGAATATGGGGCTAGACAAAGCAATTGAGGCATGTAATTTTCCACTAAAACAGTGTAAGCAATACAAGGCCCTAACGAGACTAACTTCTGTCTCAAAGATAATTGAAAGTATAGGTTTTGTTCTTAAAACAAGGCACTGACAAGGCCAACTAGGCACCAAAGGAATGTGAACATCTGCACAAACAGAACATAAAGATGTCACAACCAGCAGGTAAGGGGAAATTTATGGCTAGGGTCTTGTATGGCTATCGCCTTGTAACAATATAATAAAGTCAAATCAAGAAAGGTAAAAAGTTCAAGCTTGAGGAAGACCTCTTATTCATCCAAAGACCCCCTGACGACCCCCGTATATCTCCCCAAAAGAGGACTCCTCCCAGACTCCGCCTATCATTAATATTATAATGACATGATGTAATCACTATGAATATGTATGTAAACCCACCTCCTTTTGAATATTCATATAATTGTAATCAATATAAAGTAATTCCAGAGTTTTAGAGGTGTGCGTGTGAGTGGAGCGGAGACTCCCCATGCACCCAGCACTGTTTTGCTCACTGCAATTTCAATTTTATTAATTAATTAAACCATTAACAGAATATTGAGTCTAGGTCATTTATAACATGCAGCAGGTGACTGACTGCTCCCCTTGGGAGAAAAAGAATTTAGGGGTACATATGGCTGTCCATCATGTGGTTGCATCGCCATCCTGGCCCCCATCAGCTTCACCGGGCCCCATGCAGGGTCAGAACCCCATCTTGAATAAAACTCGGCAGACAGCTGGCCCCCTGGTGGTGACTCTCTCTCTCTCATTATTTCCCACTTTGTTACTCTTTTCTCTCCCATTTCTCTCTCTTCCTCTCTTTCTTGTATCTCCTCCTTTTCCTCTCTCCCTCCTTTGCCTGGCAATATTCTCTCATGGTGTTCTGTCATTTTGCTGGTGTCAATTGTCAAATAAAAGCTTATGCTTGCACGCAACCCTTGATGGTTGGACCTTGTTCTCACAGATCAAAACAAACAAATAAAAATTTAATGTTACTCCTGACCATAACACCTTCCTTCCCTGAGAACCGCAGAGGGAGACAGGCACCTCTGCTGAACATCCCTGTGCAGAGAGCCAGAGATGACCCTGATCTTCACCAGAGAAAAGTGTCCCAACACACTGAGTGCTGCACAAGCACATGAGAAGCAGACTTTGGCTCTGAAGCCAGACACAGCTACGGCCAACCTGATCTCCTGCTGGCAGGAGTCTCTGTGTCTGGAGACCTCCAGAGATGCTTCCAGCCAACACTCACAGGATGCCAACTCTGGCAGTTACATAAGAGAAGGAAAGGTTTCCATTTTATATTTTGGCTCCACTGGGAAATGAATGCAAAGGGAGATAAACAATCTTGCTGAGGTTAGGCAGCACAGATGATCTGCAGTAAAACTGGCAGCTAAACTCAGTCTTCATAGATAGGTCCCAGGCTTGCTGTTTCAGTGAGACCTGAGCAAGTTCTTTGGATCAAAAATTTTTAAGGAAAGAATTTTACCTTTTTTTTTCTGGCAGAAAATTTAATAAAGTAATTTTTTGATCCCTTCTGATTCAAAAGTTGTCAGTTTTTTGTATTCCTCTCCTACATCACTCCTGGGAGAGGAACTTGAGCATCAAGCC
This sequence comes from Calypte anna, assembly GCF_003957555.1. Taxonomy (NCBI): domain Eukaryota; kingdom Metazoa; phylum Chordata; class Aves; order Apodiformes; family Trochilidae; genus Calypte; species Calypte anna. The sequence goes on along the minus strand of NC_044274.1, from coordinate 60,271,568 downwards.
AGGGGTGAGCTGTGCCTTATGCTGACCAGGTCAGCCCTCTGCCATGGCTGGGGAATGGGACCCAGGTGCCAGCTAAGGTTCAGAATTACAGACAACAGCTCAGGGTGGCTGGATACCCATGAGGACCTCCCTCCCCCTGCCAGCCAGCCCTCTGGATTCACCTGTGCCTGCCTGTCTGTTGCCCCACAAGCTGCATGCAAGACCTGTCTCCCTGTGATGCAGAGGTGTGCTATGACACCAGAGGCCACATAAGCTTATGGTGACAATGACGACCCTTCTCTGCTCTCTGAATTACAGTCTAATGACCTGCAGTAGAGTTTTGCTTTTCTCAGCTGTCAGACCACAAGTCTGGAAATGAGTCCTTCTGTCGAAGTACGTTTGCTGTAGTCTCAGAATGAGATGCACTCCTCTGAGGCCAGCACCTTGAGAAAGGCTGTGTAGGAGAAACAGCCTGTGTCATTTCTGTCTCGAGAATATTTTTTACAGGTCCTGGAAAAAATGCCCCACCCCAAAACCCACTTCTTCCAGGGACAGACATGTCACTTGAAGTTAGTGTGCTGTTTCATAGAGTCTTTAAACCTGTGCAAAACCAAGGTTGGTTTCTCATTGCTGGTGAGGCAAACCATGTGCTGGGCCATGTGAGGAGATGCAGATCAAAGGACATTCTTATCACCTTTGCTGGTCATCCACTGGGGAGAGATGCAGAAAAGCTTGAGGGTGGCAGAAAAGAGTTTTAAGGCTGGAAGGGGAATGGGGCAGGAGTCCTTCAGGCAGAGCTTGATGGAGCTGGGCTTGGCTCCCCTGGTTTATTCTGGAAGGGCAATTGCAAATGGCTGAAAGCTCTTTGGTAGCCTCAGCTGATGCTGGAGGGTTTTAGTTGCCACAGCCCTGCAGCCCTGGGACAAAGTACCAGGGAGATGGGAACTATCCCTGTCCTGTGGAGGGGGCTTTATCCATAGCCACTCAAAGATTGAGTGCTACCAGCAGGGCTTGGGCTGAGACACCCCCACCCTGAGCAACCTGGTGCTGCTGGGGCCCTGAGTAATGCAGACCACGTCCTGGCTTTATCTGACCCTCAGCAGCACCACAGGCAGGATTGGTAATTTAGGTCTGTCTCTGAGACACAGCCAATGAAATGTATCCTGGACTAATTAGGCTTTAGGGCTCAGGAACTTAGTTCCAGTTGCCTGGCCTCTGTTTTGACCCCTCTTTTCTTTGAAGTTTGTGGAGAAGAGGGGAAAGGAAATGAGAGGAGAGGCCCTGCTTTTCCTGTAAAATGCCTCATTCCTTATAAAATCGTTTGGCAGAAATTTCTTTCAGCTGGACAAGCTGAATACTTTAATACATGCCTGCAATCGTTTTCCTCCCTTGTCTCATTCCTTTGGCTGCTTGGTCACTGCTATGCAGCAGTAAAGCCACAGATTCATGGGCAGAAATACACCTCAAAGATGTAGCAGGGAATACTTTCAAAAGCATGTTAGTGGGCTCTGAGCTTCAAGCAGCTGTGTTTTTCCTGGGTTGGCTGGAAGTGCACAACACCACACAGTGCAGCGATGCCATTTCCATATCAGCTCAGGGTTGTCAGACCTTTCTTCCAGGAAAAGCTGCTGGGACAGAGAGCTTCCAGCCTTTGCCAGACCATGGAGAAAGCACACCAAACATCGTCCCTCCCACATAAACGCTGCACAAGGACGAAAGCAGCCCAGGCATGGTGAGGGAGTATTGTTAGGAAGATATCTCTGGAGATGGGTAATCCAGCTCCCCAGTCCAAAGCTAGACTGTTGTTCTGAGCCCTGCCAAACCAGGTTCTGTGCACTGCCACTCTGGAGATGCAGGATGCACTACCCTCACACAGAGGTATTTTCTCATGCCTAGCTGGTCTACCTCATCCTGCAGCATGTGCTTATTGCCCCATGTCCTATCCTTGTCTGCCTCTGAGAAGAGTCTGGCTCCATTTTTGATGTAACCACCACTCAGGCAGTGGATGGCCCCTCAGAGGACCTCTCATTCTTATCTGCTTCAGGGTGGAGAAGCCCAGTTCCCTCAGCATCTTTTCATGCACCCTGTGCTGCACCATCCTCACCACCTTGGTGGGCCCTGCTGGACTCTTTTCTGTCTGTTAGTGTCTTCCTTGTACTGGGTAAGCTAATTGACTGAGTACAGAGATGAGTTTTCAGCAGCACTAAGTAGTGCGGAAGGATCACCTCTCCTGTGCTGAACTTCATGAGGTTGCTTCTGGCCCATTCCTCCAGTCTGTTGAGGTCACCCTGGGTGGCAGACCTTCCCCCTGAAACACTCCCACAGATGACATTAGCTATGGACTTTTTCCCATCTTTTCCTGGGAGGAGTTGAGACTCACTTTTACACCATACATGCACAGTTGGTAGCAAGGGTTCTTGAGAGCTGCCTGGGGCTTCCTCCTCTCTTGGTCAGGCATCTAGAGTGGGCCGTGAGATCTGATATTTCCTGGAATGCATCTTTGCTGAAAAAGACAACTCACACAGAGTGTGGTTAGAACTGGAGCCACTCTTACTTCTCCTTTTAAACGGTGAAAGGATGGCCTGAGTGTGGTTAGAGATTTCCTGCACCTACATTCAGTGGCAGAACACCTGCAGTCCCTAAGCTGAGGGCTTCACTTCCTCTTTTGGACCAAGGCTCCCCCACTGCTTTGGGGATGAGGGCTAAATCTGCCTGAGCCCTGGTTTGAATGATCAGCCAGTAACGGGGAATCTGCAGCTTACCTGGTGTACCCCATGTGCCTGGGGGCTTTGAAGGGATCCGAAGCAGTGTGTAGAGTGCCTGTTCTGAGACTGCCCACTGGTTTTGTCTCAGACCTCTGACTTGTGGACATTGCAGAAGTACTGACACCTTCTCCAGGATGTGAGGAGTGGCTGAGCTGAGGTTGGTTAAGGAAGAAGGATGGTGGAAGGAGGAGGCAGGGAAGGTAATGGTAGCACCATGTTGTGCAGTTTTCTGCTATGTGCAGTGAGGAGCAGCCAGCTGAGGAGCATGGGGAGTTTCGGTACAACTTGTTGGGCAGTTTCTGGAGTTCCTTTGGAGGACACCTTTCTGGTTCCCCATAGTGTTTCTACATGCAACTAGCACAGAGCATCTGCAGAAGCCATGTGTGCAACTATTCACCAGTGCAGGGTTGTGGGGGTCCATTAAGTTGACAGAGCCACAGGAACCCCTGCACATGTTTCACAGAGATGCCTACTGTGCATCTCCACGTGGGTTTTAAAGGCCTGAATGAGGACAGCCATGCACTTTTGGGTGCATGAAGAGCAGACGAAGTCAAAACATGGCATGGTGTACTCTATGCTATATCCTCTTGAAGGCAGAGACAACATTACAGACTTATTTCTGAAGCTGGACCTTGCAATCTGTTGGAGTGATTTTAAAGCGACTCATATCTTCCAAGTTAGAAGCATATTTAGAAATTAGACTGAAAGACCTGTTATTCACAGGCAAAAATTAATTCAAGACATTTGTCTTTAATTTTTAAAGACTAAAGGCAGGGGAGAACTGTGAGAGGAATAATTTCTGTGTAACTAGAGACTACTAATGAAAGACACTCCCTGGTCATTCTATATAGAATTGACTATATTTAAGTTGAAGCCTGTGCTATGCTTTGAAGTCATAATCTCAGGTTGGACTCTTAGATGCTTTTACAAATGAGGCGAGATGTGATAACCTGAGTGGTAGGAGTAGGAAGGGACAAGGAATGTGTTTGTGGTTTGGCATGTGGCAGACATTCTTTAGAAACAGCCCCCCAGTTCCTGTCACTGCCTGGGGGATGTCAGCACCAGCAAGATGCTTGAGCTGCTCTCCTGGGGGCAGTGGTCTTGCTGCTCTGCCACCAGTGTGAAGTACCTTTGCCTGTGACTGGGGCTTGGCTCTGGAGAAAAATGAACCACTTGACAGTGTGGTGAGGGTCATCCAGGTTGCAGACTTAGGGGACTGGGTTTCACATTAATTGTTGGCCACCGTGTTTTCCTGTTTGGCACAGCAGGACAACATCCAGGTGCCTGGGATTTCAGGCACCAGTGGCATGAGCAAGGTTCTGTCTTCAGACCATTCCTCTCTGACACATCAGACAAAAAAAGGTTTTGGTGTCTAAAAACATCCCTGCTTGCCCTTTGTTTGGTGCTGTCTCCACTTCTGTGTGTCTCTTGGGGAGGGTTCAATGCAGGGGACAAGCTGCTATCCCTTTGATCCAGTGGTGTCTTATTGGAGCTTATTCACAGGTTAAGTGGGTGCAAGATGTGGGTGCAACCACATCTCCTGTCACCCATTCAAGCAGGAGCCTGGGCAGGGGGAAAACTCAGCAGGCTTTTTCACCAACTGGCAAGGGAAGGATGGGCTTGCAGGAGGGACTGCCAGCAGGGCAGAGGGACATTTCATCAGCCTGTACTGCTGCCAGGTTTGTGAAAGGTGGCAGTGTGGGAGCTTGTGTTCTCTTGCTGCTCTGTGTGTAGCCTGACTGTCACAAGCCTGAGTGGACAAGGCACACTTTGGAGACAACCAGAATCCCCCATTAAGAGTAGAGGTTTTGGTATTTTATTTTTCTGATTGTCTTTTTGATCGTTTTTTATTAAACAGTATCTGCAGTCTCAGCATGCAGCAAGATGGCTGGATGAGACCCCCAAGTATCCTGTTCCTATCACTGAGGAACACACACCTCATGGGGACTGAAGTCAAAGTTTGAGAGCCTTGGTTATATCTTCTGGAGCCCTCCCCTCACTCTTTGTATAGCCATAACCCCAGCCTGAGTAGCCGAGATACTTGACATTCAGAAAAAGCAAAGCTGTCTCTTAGTTGTCTTCTTTGGCTGTGGAATATCCTCTTCAGCCTGGAAGAACATGAAATTCTCTGCCCAGCACAAGGTCAGGACAGCTGTGACTTTGTGCAGCCATGTCTAGAAACTCTCTTAAGGATGGAGATCTTCCTCACTAGTGCCCTGTCCCCCTACCCATCCAAGTTCTGGCGGTGGATTCCTGTGCTTCCAACTGGAAATACACACACCCACACTACCTGTGTATGTTGAGTGTCTGTGCAGAGGAACACCATTCAATGAGTGCTGGTTGTGGGTCTGATGTTCACACTACAAGGGAAGGAGACCTACTGGAGACCTTGGAGATTTCCCAGGATGGCTGTCATTGCTGTGAGCAGGGATTTGGAGCTGAGGAGGTCCCTACCAACCTGAATCTTCCTATGATTCTGCTGTCACTGAAAGTTTGCTGGCTTTCATTCTCATTCCTCTGAACAAGAATTTGTTGATAACAAATTTGTCATAGCTTGAGCACTATTGTGATGAAAAGGCTGCATGAAGCCTTTTCCTTTAATTGCCACACCAGGACAGCTTTCTCCTGGTTTATACCAAAAGGTGAGGTTGCCACCCAGTGTCAGACCCTTGATCACCTTGGCCCTTTTGGACTTGTTGGCTGAGCCACAACACTGCACCAACACACAGGCGCCATGCAGGGATGGTCTTGTAGACTTGTTTCTGGCACTAAATGAAGAGTTTTGTACCTCTACAGTGAAAGGGAGCCTCTCTTTACTCCCAGTTCCGTGTAGAGCATGTAGACATGGAGCATGCTCCATGGGAGCATGTAGACATGTGTTTGAACTCTTTCCATCCTGACATTCTTCTCACAATTGCACCACAACCAAGCATCCCACACTCCAAAATTCTGTCCCAGGAATTGGGAAGGCCTCTCCACGATGGAGATGGCACAGCTGTTTCCTGAAGGCTGTGCTGTGCTCTTATTTATGTGTCTGAGCCAAGGAAAATGTTACAACAAATACCTGTGCTGAGCTTGCTTCCCCGTAATGACAATGTATCTTCTTTCAAGGTACATTTCAGCTTCACACATCAGTTTGTTGTGCTTTACTGGAGCTTATGTGTGTGACAAAAAGACAACATAAGACATCACCCCTCATCTGGAGAAATTCTGTGCACATTTCTACAGGGTAATATTGAAAATGAAACGAAACAAACAAAAAAACCCCACACCCCACCTAGAATATATACAGTGAGGATGATGCTCAGTTACAGGCTGGCTTCAACATGCAAAATAGGAAATGCAGGGAAAATTATTATGGTAACAGGTTCACAAATAATTAATCTTGTTGCTTTTCAGTTGCTTACAGTTGCAAACATCTTTACATCTCAGGACAAACCCTGCTACTCAAAGTTTGACTAGTGAGGGACATTGTTATAACAATCACAAGGATTCTATAGGTAAGTCCCTGAAGAAAACTCTAGATCCTGTGGTTTTCCTCTTTTATAGATTGGATATTTCTATTTTTATTGCACTTAATAAAAGTCTTCCTTTGACAGGGAACATCAAAAACACATGCAGTGCAGCAACACATCTGCAGACAAAAGATTAAGCTCTAGGAAACAGGAATTTTATATGTGTGTATACACATACCTATATATATGTACACACATATTTACACCCTTTTTTGTTTGGTTGGTTGTTTTTAGTGATGGAAATAATCATTCTGAGGGAGTGGCCAACATGGCAGAACCTCAGTCCAGAGGTTCAGAGAGGGACCTCTCGAAACAGGAAGACTGGACCATGAGGATGCTCACAAAGCCCAGCAGGTGCCTGGTGCACAGGGGAGAGGGAGAGATAACCCTGAGAATTGGTCCAGTGACTGGTGGAGCTGCTGGACAGGACTTAGAAGTGACTGAATTTGAGCTTGAACATTTGTTAGAAGTAATTCTCATTGTGAATAACGCAAACTGCTTACTGGGCTGTGTGAGGAGGACCATGGCCAGACCAGTGGAGGGGTGTGGTAAACTCTTGTGTTTCAGTGAGTCCAAAAAAGCTTTTCAAGACAATGCATTTCAGTAAGGAGAAATGGAACCCTTCAGAACCCTTCTTGGGACCTGTCAAAGTTGCAGGTTGTCAGACCTGTGGAAACCCAGGTGTTTCAGCAGAGAGAATGAAGTGGGTAAAAATAAGATAGCAGGCAAGATGTTTTGCTGTGTGTTAGGCACTGAAGTGAACACTACAGAATTTGCTGGCATGGGCTAAATAACTCATTGTCTGGACAGGGCAGCTGTGAGAGCCATGCTGAGGTGCTGGCTCCCAACAGCACCTTTTTGTTTTCTTCCTTCTGGGGCCATTGCTCCCAGCCTGCTGAAAATGCAAAGTTTAGGGCAGAACTTGCAACACAGCCTGTTCCTTTCCAAGTTAAAATGGGAGATTTTTGTCACTCTCTGCTGTCCTTCTACTTGCTCATATGTTTTGCTTCTGCTAGGTGTTGTTTTCTCTGGAGGCCAGGCCTCAGATCCTTGCCACACCATGTTTCCGGTGTTGCTCTTGCCAGTGTCACTGTGGTTTCTGCTGGATGGGTTTCTAACTATGGTACCACCTTGTGTTAGCAGAGCAGGGGTTGCTGAAATGCAGGAGCAGTCTCCCCTGCCCTGAGCTGTTGATGCAACAGCAGCCCAGAGTTAAACATTAGCAGAAGTTACTTATTTCCCCTGAAGGAGGATCTTCATAGCTCTGCCCTTATTTTTTATTGTAGTCCCAGCAATACTGTAACTCTGACAACAGGGGTTAGAAATTTGATTTGTTAGGACATTGCCATGTCATTATGTCTGGTGCTTTTTCAGAGTTTCCTGGCTGTTACTTGAAATAGGATAATCAGTTACTCATGTACAACCAATGAACACATGCAAGCTGCTCACAAAAGAAGCTGCAGCCTTTGCTAACAAAGGAACTCCTTTCTGGTTTATTTTTTTAACCAAACTTCCCCCCCCAAAAGTAATTACATTTCTCCTTTTGTTCTGGCTTTTCTGTTTCCTCTCACTTACAAGCAAACCCAGTGGGGGATGGAAGATACGGGACTTTGGTCTTAGAAAAAAGACATTGGTCTGAAGTTTTTCCTGAAGGTAATTATTCCTTAGCCCAGTAATGTCAGGATAGGGAAGATTTTTCTTCTCTGGACTCATTTGTCTAGTGCATTCACATTACCATAGATGGAATACTTGGGAGAAGATATAAGAGAAGGAATTTGGTATAATCAGGCTCAGGCACCAATTCTGGACCAACAGCTAGTAAAGCAGAGCATCAGCAACATCTGTCTCCTCTCTGCACTCAAATCTAAGAGAACTCAAGAGCCATCCAGGGATTTTTTTATGACAAGTTTTGCTTATTCAAGAACCGTCTCCCATTTTCTCCTCTTCATTTTTGCTCTTGACCCAAACAGAAACCAGTAACCTTTATGAACACCAGGCCTGAAAAACATTAAATGTGAACACAAATGGGCTTTTGTTTTGGGGGATGTCAGTCAACCAGTAATGTATAACCAGCATGAGTAATGCATCTGACCATGCACCTCTGCCTGCTCCTGCATCCCTGGGAGCCCAGAGCTGGACTGGGTCAGGATCACTGAGACTGAGAGCCCAAAGCAAGGCCAGGGAGATACCAGCTTCCCAGAGGGGGAATGAAGTTCTCATGAGCTGGAGTATAGCGTCTGGCATATGAACACATCTGGAGCTTAGGAGATGTGGCAGGAAGAAATGTTGGTGCAGGGAGACATTATTTGATGTCTGAGTGGGTCTGGAGTATGGGTGGAGGGACTGGATCTTTGGCCTCAGGGGGTCTGGTACACGCAGTGAACATGTGGGGTATAGGGATGAAGGGTGCACAGGGATGGCTCTGCCTGGGATACACCAACAGGAGCCACACCAGACCTTGCTGGGGCTAGGCCACTTCCCATCAACCACTGTTCTGAAAACAGGGCAGAGAAATGTGCCTGGGGCCTCACCCAGCACAGCCTCTGTCCACCTCCTGTGTTTTCAGGCAAGACTTAGCTCTTCCAGAAGCCAATTGGAAAGGGGGAGTTCAGTCTGCCATAAGGCTGTGTCTGAGATGAAATGTCTGTAGGAGGTGCCCAGGTTGCTGATTCACAGCCTCAGCCCCTGGGAGTGATCTGTTGTGTTATTTTGCTTAGAGATAGCCAAGACTAAATAGTTCTGGTGTTAACGATTCCCAAAGGAGGGGTCCCAAAGGAGGGGGACGCTGCAGGCTGGGCTTTTGCAGCCATTGTGAGTTACTTCTTCTTGGTTACATCCTCATGCAGCGAAACATGCATGTCATGCAGTGTCATCTGACATCAGCTGTTGTCTCTCCTTTGTTTGGGAAAGGCTACGAGGTTAAATCATGGCCCCTCATGGGGACCACTCTATCGGCAGGCTTGCTGTGACTGTCACCTTCAGCAGCCACCAGAGGAGACTCAGTTGGTAGGATGTGTCCTGCGTTTTCGCCCAGGATGAAGTGGCTCAGGTGATGCATGCAGCATTCAGTCACCAGAGTGGGAGGGATGATTTAGGTGAGTGTTGTGCAAGTTATAGTTCTGAATGTAAAAGATGGGGATCACAAAACTTGTCTTCAGAAGTTCTGTGAGCCTTAGGTATACAGCTGGCTCATATTAGCAGATAATCAGAGGAACATTTAAATCAGAAGAGAATGCTGCAGTGATCTTAGCACATCCTCTGCTCAAAGCAGATTAACACAAGTGCCAGTTCTGGTTGTTCTGAGCCTTATCAATTTGAATTCAGGATATCTCCAAGACCAGAGACCCTGCCAGTCCTCTGGTGCCTGGCTGCACTCTCCCTGCAGAGTAGCAGCTATCCCTTGCATCCAAATAACTTTTCCCTTGTGACAACCCTTTGTGCAGATGATGGTAAAGTAAGCATGTACTTCCACCTTCCCATGGGCATCCTCCTGCTGAGCACACAGAGGCAGCAGTGAGACAGGAGGCCATGAAGCACTGACCCATGGGGAAGGGGCTTGCGGGGCAGAGAGGCAGCTACCTGCTGTCTGCACAGGGAAGCAGCAAAAAACCCAGTCCCTGAGCCTGTGGTGAGGCTGGAGCCCAAACAGAAAAAAAGGTCTGAGGTCCCATTTGCCCTCCTGCCCTGCCTAGCTGCTGTGGGGCTGGCAGGACAGACAGCCTCAGTGATGGGGCTTCCTCACTGTTCCACACAGGCAGCTGGGACCAGTCTGTCCCTGAGGTCTCAGCTGCTGGTGGTGGGATGAAGCCATGCCTGCCAGGCTCTGGGTTGGCCTAAGGCTAACTTAGGTCTGACTTTTTTCCGGGGTTGGGAGAGGCTAGATGGCAGAATAAAATATGAGGGCATTTAAGGCGTGATGACTGCGGTTTCCATGGCAACCTGCAGGGGTAACTTGGCATCTTCCTGCTGTGGTGGCTGAGGGTGCAGGGCTGCCTGTCCCCAACTTTGTTTGGGGCATGTGTATAAGGTCTGAGCTACTCAGAGAGCAGGAAGTATGTCAAAGAGGGACTCAAATCAGTCCTTCTCACAGCTAAATGTGGGGATTCCTTTTGCAGAATGGGGATTGCCCATGCCCAACCTCAAGGACATGTGTTTGTTTAGCATGAAGCTCCTTTTAGCTTCCTCCAAGCATATATACTTGTGCTCCTGCTGTGTGCTGGCTGGGGCTGTGCAATTGTGTAAAATGCCATAACCACATGCACACTGGTTATGATCTGTAGGCAAGAGGAACAAGAAACCTGAAGATTGGTTCTTCTCTATGCACAGAGTTGGCTGTCCTGGTCTTTGCAGCTGCAGCTCAAGAGCTAAAGCTGCCATTGTGGAGGACAATACAGACACTGTACATCACCCACTGCAGCTGAGGCCTTGCACAGGGCAGGGATCTGCAAATTTTCATTAGCAGCAGTAATGTAAAACTCGGCCCTCTGCATCTGTCAGAGTCAGAAGGCATGGAATCTCTCCAGCTGTCCACCACACAGCCCAGACCTATGAGCATCTGATTAAAATGAGGAAATAGAAGGGTCAGGGAAAAGTCTGGCTGGAAAAACAGGACTTCATCTAGCATGCAGTCACGCATGCTGGGCCTCCCTGCCCAGCTGTGCACCCAGCAAGTGTCCTCAGCAGTCATTGTGCAGGATTTGTGTGCCAGAGATTTGGTACCTCTGCTCTGAATGTACAAGGAGCCAATGCCAAGACAGTAAGAAATGGAGAGGCTACTCCCCCTCCCTGGGGCTACTCCTCCTCCCTCCTTCCCCTCCCAGGAAAAGGAATAATGCCACTAGTCATGCAAGAGCTGTGAATCTGGCATTCAAAGTCATCTTCAATTTTACATGTGCAGCAAAATAGACTTTCTTCTGTTGGGGTTGGCTGAAGTATTTGGTCCCCACTCACAGACTGAGCCACAGTGTGCTAGTTCATTGTCCTTACCTGGGCAGCAAGTCTAGGTGACAAATGGAGCTGTGAGGATTTAGGGAAATTCTTCAAGTGCTTTGTTTTGAGACCAGTTAGTGCTGTGTAAATACTGGTGTGCTGGGAGCAAGCTGTGCTTGAAACATGAAACTCCTCTGAGAAAAGTTGTGTAGTTCCTCAAGGTGCATTGCAGGACTGCTAGCAAGAACCAGCCCAAATGAAGAGCAGGGTGGAAAAATCTGCATCCATTCCCCAAGCCCCCCCCCGCCACTACCACCCTGCTTGGCTGTTTGATCTCTGTATCTCTTTACCAACACCATGACACCTTGCTTCTAAGGACCACTGCCCTCAGCCTACTTGTTTCACACTTGCCTGTGGCCAAAGCTGTGGCCAAGCTGCTTTCAGCTACTGTGACCTGCAAGCAGTCTCCTTTCCCCTCCTGACACAGAGGACATCTGTCCCAAATGAAAGTGGAATCTGTCTTTGTGACCAGAACAACCCAAAATTCCTCTCCCAGGCACAGCCACAACTCCCAGGACTCATCAGCTGTCTTGAAATATGTCTGTAAATCTGTTTGCAGCCAAGGGAGGATAATTTGTCTCCTGGAGGCTGCCAAAAAAAAAAAAATGTTGCAACTCAGGCTTCTCTGCCATAGGATTTTAGTGTTGTGCAAGGCTGTTGTATCTTTAACTGACCCTCTTGTGTGGGAGTTTGACCCTCCACAACCACCCAGAATTGCCTGGAATCATGGAAATCACAGATGTCTAGCCCAGCAACCTTGTTCTCTGTTCTGTGGTACAGTGCAAGATGTATCTGCTTTTTTTTTTATGCTGGGACCTTGCAGAAACACACATGGGAAGGGCCACATGCATGATCCTAGGGTGACGTTTTGCCAGGTATTTTATATCCAGGGTAAGATACACACAGACATTATCCAGGGTAAGATACACACAGTGTGGGCACACAGCATGATGCACAACTGGGGCAAGTGAGAGTGTGGGCATGACCAAGGGGTTTCAGCTTTTGATCCATCCCCATGTTGCCCAGCTTTTTTAGCATCCTGCAACCTGTTTCTCGTCTTGCTCACAATGAGTCAGTCTGCAGTTCAAGGAAATTACCCTCTGACTTTAAGGCCTCACTGGTGGATCAAGTGCCTCTGTGACTGAAGAAAAAGCCCACAGCCCACTGGAAGCAGGACAGCTCTGTGGCAGGCAGACTATGGGGGTCTTGACAGCAGTGCCTTCAGGCTGTCTGGCATGTAAACATTTGCACAGTCCCTGCTGGAAAGGAGTGTGCACTCATTGCACCTACATAGTGACATAGATGTCCTTCCTTCAGCCTGCCCAGGCTTTCAGAGGTGAGGAAGTGCTTGTACACACTGTCCCATGGCTCTCTCCTCTCCTCTCCATCAACATGTTTGGGTGTCTTCTTTCTGCTCCCCAGACAAGTACCTGATCTGTGACACTGATCTGCTCTCCAGCCAGACAAGCTATTGCTGGCATCAGACTGAGGTTAAGAGCATAGCTGCCTGGTTCAGTGCCAACCCTGTGTACCTGATTTACAGCTGCCTCTGGAGGGGGCCAGGGCACCAAGCATCTGTCCAGAGGTGAAAAGTGTACAACCATGCCACAGCCCCTATCCCTCCTTTGATTTTTGACTTCCCAGGATGTGGTTTTCAGCTCAAAAACCAGTCTGTCTCAGTGTGCTCTAGCACAGGTCAGGCTCAGTGTGCTCTATCACAGGTCAGGAGTCCTTCATTACCATCTGTCTTCCAAAATACCTTGCTCTCAAGAGTCACCTCTGGTTGCATGTTTTCCCTCAGTCAGCACAACTGCAAATACCTTAGTATTGTAACACAAACCGGAGTATGGTGGTTAACAGAGAGAGTAAAACATGCCAAAGGGCTTGGCTGTCCTGCTGCCAGACCCCTTCTGTGGAGCTGGAGCACTTCTGTCATAGAAAGCTGGTTTTCTTTTGGCTTGCACAGTCCTGAAGCCAGGGAAGAGCCTTGGGGGTTGGGGCAGCAGGGGCTGACGGGAGTGGGCTGCCCAGCTGTGCCAGCACTGCTGTGCAGTGATGTGCTGAGCCACAGGCTTACTGTGACAGGACAACATAAACCCCATGCTTAGCAGGTGTGGTACCACTGCCTCCTCGGTGGGTGCACTGCCACCTGGGCACACAGGACCAGGGCTGGTGCAGCCTCTGTCACCATCCTGCTCTGGCATTCTCCTAGGTTTCCAACCTGAAACTCTTAGGGAGAGGAATTTCCAAAACATACGTTGCTATTCGAGGAATGCAGCAGGGGGAGGAAATAATCACAAGAGATAAGGAGAAGTCTGTCGACTTCACAGCTGCTCCAAGTAAGCTCCTTTGGGATGGGTCCCTGCAGCCAGCCTCCCCCTGCCCCAGGCGGCTGGGGCTGCATTAACATCAGCTCAGCTGGTGGGGGCTGGGAAGATAGCTCTGGGGCAGACAGAAGGGAAAAAGAAACACTCGAAAGGGGCTGGGGCAGTCAGGTGGCATCAGTTCCCGCTCCTCTCCTCAGCAGCTGCCTGCCGGGCTGCACTCTGGCTTTGTGGTCAGGCTGTTTCACTCCTTAAGAGCATATGTGGGTTTCAGGAGTCTCCTCAGAGAACCGTGCAGCTGTCCTGGCCAGTCCTCCCGGCAGGATTTTTGGGGCCTTCTCAGCTTTCTTCCCTCTTCTGGGCTGTGTTGCAATTGGCTGCTAAGATTCCCCCATCCTTGCCACGGCTTTCCTTGGGGACCAGCTCTGTTTAATGTCTACCTGTCCACGTGGCACTCCTCTGGCAGGCTGTTGAAGTCCTTGTAAAAATGTTCTGCTGGAAAACATCCGAGGTCTGGGGTCTAGTCTAGTCCCCTCCTCCCAGGGAAGGAGAAAAAGCTGCATTGCTCTTGGTTTGGAATTCAGGAAGAACTGGTTTGCTAAAACCAGATGTCTGTATCCACTTCTGCTGACCCTGTGCTGGGGTATTTGCACCTGATGCTTGTGGAGAAGCTGTTCTCTCATTGTCAGGTGGTTAGGGATTTAGCAGAGCCAAAGTCTCTCTCCTGGGACTGTGCATATCCTGGGCTTGGCAAATAAATTTTAAGAGAAAACAGGTCCCCTGGCTGGACAGGCTGCAGAAGGAAAGATAGACAGACAGTGCTTGGATAGGTGGATGCAGAACAGTGTCCTAGCTGTTCTCAACACACTCTATTCATGTGGCTCATGCTGTGCATTCAGGAACAAGCGGGATATACTGAGTGTTGAGATCTGACAAGAGCCTGGGCAGGCAAGATTAGGAATTAAAAATTTCAGTTCTTCAAGAGTAAGTTGTCCACCCAGAGGAATTGACTCAGATGTACAATCAGGTCAATCCCAGGCTGTGGTGTGTTGAGATTTGATTGGCCACTCTGTGCCACAGATCATCCTGCACATGGTGCTCATTTTAACTCACTGCCATGCCAAACTTGCTCTGATAAAACAGCTGAGAGGGTTTAAAACAGAAAATGCAGTTGGCCAGGAGAAGGGGTGTTCTTCATGACCCCTGCAGGAAACCAGCTGTGCAGCCTTAGCCCTGGTTTGCAGTCTCAGACACAACACTGAGACACAGAAGTTAACTGCAAAGTTATCAATGACTCCTTCCCAGAGACATACCCAGTGTCAGGGAAAAGAAAGAAGCAAAGCAGAGACCTTATTGATGGAAAGACTGAAACCCAGAGGGGCTGTCAGAGTGCTCTCTTTTGCTCCCTTGTACCTCTCAGCAGGGTTCAGCAATGCTCTCTCCCTTTTGGTTGGGCAGCTCAAGGTAATCTTCCTACTGCAGCACACCTTGCTCATTTCTGCAGCCTCATTGAATATTCACATTTTCTTTTTCCTCTTGAGATAAAAACAGCACCCCAGTGCTTTTCATACCAGAGATGTGCACAGAGGCAAGATCCTTTTGTTTCCATTGCCATTGTCCCCTCACATGCAGCTGAAGGCTGCATTGTCCCTATTAAGTGCAGCACAAAGAGCTCATGGTGTCACTAACAGACACACTTCAGTCTCTCTGCAGCACTGCTTTCCAAAGCAAATCTCACATCTGGCATTACTGGCCTCCAGTTGCATTTCTGTTATCTATTTATTAAAGTTAATTTCACCAGACTGTAATGATTTATTCAGATGCAGAGCCTTCTGTAACAGAGAGCCATTATTTGCTATGCCACCACGTTTCTTCCATCTGCAAATTTCATAAAGGTTTTGTAAGAACTACTTTTCGAAAGGTCACCAAAACACTTCTTACGCCCATTTCTTTTGCATAAGGGCAAGGGCATCAGGTGATACTAAGTAAAAAATGCTTTGAGGAAATCCGATTATGTAGGAGAAATACTCCCTTTATTGGACTGAAGAAGTAATCCTGCACTGGGTTGGTTTTTTGTTGGTTTTTGTTTTTTTTTTTGAAGGATGAAAACCAGAGGAAAACAAGTTTATTTTAATATGCTGTGCCTCACAGCTGACTTTAATAGCAGTTTTGAGGCTCTTTGTTGATTCTGAGTGCCAGACTGGTGTTTGGATAAGAGCCAAGTGTTCCCTTGCCCTTACTTCTGTTTTCTTCCTGCTAGGGAGATGAAGCTGGTTTTGTTTTTTTTTTCTTGCAAGGAGCTGCAATGAAAGCATTACCTAGTGTCAGTGGAGAGTGCTTGAGTGTGGGGGCACCTGTAAGAACAAGTGGGAGGAGCAGCTTCAGAGTGAGCAGCCATGGACTGGCACCTTCATTAGCTGATTACAGCGATTCTACTGCTTTTCCCAAAACCAGGAGTGGTCTCAAACACTCCATAGCCTGAGGACATACTGCAGCCATTAATAATAGTGATGGAACAGCGTAGGAGACATAAAGCATCCTGATAGAGAGACAAAGGCAGTGAGTGCATCTTAATGTTTCCCAGAATAGTGGGATGGAGAGACAGAAGAACACAAATCAAGACCACCATCATCTTCTAATGGGTACAAAAAGGCAAGACTCAAAAGCATCACACAGTTCCTAAGGTAACAACCATGGAACCATGGTAAAACTGCTGTAATAAGTGTCCTTCCTACTCTGCATTGCTGTTAAATGTCTCTGGACAGGCAGCTTGCATTTTGATGCTTTCATCCTGGACAGACCACTTGGATACACTCGTCTCGGACAGCCTTATGAGTAAAGGCACATGGCAGCGGTGGCAACAAGGCAACTGGATCAGTGCCAAAATCAATATCCCCCTTCTCAAATGGTCTCATAAGTGGGCTTTGCAGCATTGTAGAAAGATGAGCTTTTGACAGAATTTTCATGGTGTTCTGAGACTTCTGAGTTGCTTTTCTACCACTTAGTGCTGTGGCCACTGCTGGTAACAGCCCCAGTGCTTACACTAAAGCCGAGGATGCCCATCACACCAAGACCCTGTTCTGGCCTGTTGTACTTGTTGCCAGCTTGTTTTGAGTGCCTGGTGTGTGAACAGGCCCACAGTACCAGGTGTCTCCTGTTATTAATCTGTGATATAAGTGTGATAATGCTCTTGTTGAAAAAGGCTGCTTGGTCACTCAGGATGTTGCTGAACAAGACTGTCATCTCCTGGGTCAGTATCAAGCGACCAATGTCCTGGGCTGCCTGCATGCAGGGTTGGGTCTGTGGCTTCCAGAATCATAGAATCATAGAATCATAAAATCACAGAACACCTTTTTTCTGAGGATGCCACCCTCACTGCTCACACAGAAGCAGCTCTGCAGTGCATAACATCCTGCTTTGCAGAGGCTGATGATGACGAAGTGTGATAGTGGTAGAAGCCCTGAAAGTTTTAAAACAGGTCAAAAGCAGAGGCCACAAAAGCTGGGAAAAGCTGTGTTAGGCATACCAAAGGAAAAGCAGCAGTACCTAGATGATGAGAAACACACCTGAGCAACAGGGTCAGGCACCTACTGCAGTGTGGGAAAGCAGCACCCAGTGGCACTACACAGGGAGGAGTGTGGAGGCTGAAGGCTAAAAACTGTCTAGAAACTCAGACTCCTTCAAGAATGCCATGTGCTTCTGGGGGGTTCTGACCCCAGAATGATTGCTGCAGGGTGACTGTGGGGCTGTGAGTGCTTTCACTCCATGAAGCCCTGCACGCCTGGGGATCAGATGCAGCCACAAAGTGGCTGAGTTTGGAAGGGACTTCTGGAGGTTATCTGGTCCAGCCCCTCTGCTTGAGCAACACCACCTCGACCCAGTCACTCTGTACCATGTCCAGATGGCTTTTGAATATATCCAAGGATGGTGGTTCGTACCATCTGCCTGGTTGTAAAACCTAACAAAACAATTCTGAGCTGCCAGCGTCACCCAGTCTGGCATACAGTGTTATGACTGTGTCTGAGCACAGGTTATTGTGAATATTTCTCCTACCTAATTCCCCAGCTGCTCAGTGAAGCTTTATTACCTATCAGCTCAGTTTGTCTAATGATGATTTTGGGCAGCACTATAAATAACATGATTTTGGGCAGCTTTATAATCTAGCACCCGTGGGGCAAAGCACTCCGTAGCAAAATTGCTCAAGGGTAGGCCAGTGGCAGTGTTTTAGACATGATTTTTGAAACAGGTAACTTTTCAGAGGGTGAGCTCTAAGGCAGAGTGCTGCACCAGCTGAGCACAGCCCTGCAGTCTGCAGTTGCCACCACTAACTGGATGGTCACCTGCCCTTTACATGCTGAGGGTTTGTACCCTCACTGATTTCAGACCACCTCTGCAATCACCTGGCTTCTTGTCCACCATAGATTTTCATTTTGTTGAGACCACATCTTTTGAGGGCTGCTTGGTGGACTTCCCCAAGAAATCACGATTTCCAGTCATGTTTCCCATGTTATCTGGGCAATCCTTGTCATATCAACAAGGCAGGCTGGGGCCTTGTTTCTATAGGTTTCCTGGTGAGAAGTACATGCAAGTTAGAGATAATCAACTGTTACAGTCAGATGCTGCCTCAGCAACTGTGTTTTCTAAGGAGATTATGGTACTTTAGACTAAATTAGGCAGGGAAGGATCTTCCTCAATCCCTTTGCTCCAACTAGAGTAAATCTGAATTCACGTTAGATCATTCTGAGTTTTGTCCAGCTGAGATAGAAGCCATAGTCTTCCCCTTCTTACTGCTCCATAGACACCTAACCTATCCCCTCTGCTTTGTGCTCTGTTGTAAGCCTCCTGCTTTAGCCAAACTTTGGAAAACTACCCAGACCTGGAAAATACATGATGCAAATAAGTAGCGCCTGGGTCAAAAAGTGAGCTGTACAGACACAGGTGAAAAGTCAGTGCTTTCTGCCTGAAATGGGCAAAACTCAGACATTCTGAGACCACAACTGCATCCATAGACTTGTTTCACCTCCACACTCCATCTCACATTTGCCATTGACGTGCTCACACAGGCTTTCCAATTCCCAGTCCCAGGAAAGTCCCCAGGCATTGATGCTTCATGAGTGGATGAATGAACTGTAGTGCTTGGTGTGTGGACTGAGCTCTGCATTCTCTGGGAGAACACATTTGCCCTGGTCATACTGCAGTCTGAAAAGCACAGAAATTGGATCAGCAGCAAAAAAAATAATCTCTTTTCCCTTCAAAGCTGATTTTATCCAGTGCTGGTCTCTTCTGTGACACATCATGCTCTTCACTGGGCTCATGGATCTCTGAGAGTATTTCTGGAAATGGGGAGGAGTTATGCTGCAGAGACATCTCCTCCCAGGCTGCTGGGGCACATCCTGCCCCTGGAGTAATGCTCTGACCCCAGCTTCTCATCAGCAGCCCTGCTCTTCCCTTCCAGGACTCATCAGTGCATTTCTCTTAGAGCAGCCACTAAATCCCATGAGAAAGAGATAAAGTTATGATGACTTCTGTGGGTTTGGTAGTTTTGTTTTTGCTTTCTTTTTTTAATTTAATTTTATTTCAAATGAGGTTTTTTCATGTTCCAGATTATGATTTGGAAAAAGAAAACCAGGGCATTTGATAGGTGGAGTGCTGCTGGAGGGATGACTTTTCGTCACATCTCTGTTCTACATGGGAGTCTGCCAATAGTTTGCATATTCCGACTAAGCTGTTTCTCTCCCTTTCAAGGGAAAGTTGGAGAATGTAAAAAACCCCACATAGTGAGTTCTTACTGCAGCATCCTACTTGCCAGCACCTCCACAGACGCCTGGAAGAAATGCTCCCAGACATAGGCTCAGTGTCCCTTTGCCAGCTCTGGAAGAGTTGGACCTAAGCATGGAAAGCTTCACAGCTCTTCCCTTTTTTTGTCTTGCAGCTGGATAGATGCTCACAGTGGTAAATACCATGTTGAGTTTTGGCTTTTGAAACACTTTGCAAAGCGGGTTTGGAAAGCACAGGCAATCATTTGGCTCCATGCTCTTTTTTTGCTCTCTGGAAATGCTCTCCAAGTTTCTGCAGGCTTGCTGACATTATCCATGGCCCTAGCTCCTGGCCACCAAAGCAGCAGTGTCCTTTCGTAGAGGGACTGTGCTCTCCTGCTGCTCTATTGACTCAGGCCTATTGCTTCTGAGGGTCTGGTTTGTTGATATATTGATCAGACAGCTGAAGAACTGCTGACTGACCCTTGAAACTTCCCAAGGATGGAGGCCACCCTGCTATGCTATCCCAGGACTGCACCACCCTCCTGGGGAAGAGATTTTTCAGTGTCTATCCTGAGTTTCCCAAGCCATCCCTTCTGCAGGAAGCAAAGAAATTTCAGTTGAAGTCCTGCTTGATGAAAAAGGGAGCTTCTTGCATTAAAATGTAAAAAAATGGAGATGCATGTAAGCATTGGAAATACAATAGACAACAAAAGAATGTATTAAACTGCTTACTTGTATACTTACTCAGACATGGACTCAGGCAGGTCCAAGATAATCTACAACCCAGACTATTTAGGATCACCAAGGATATTATGACGAGACTCAACAGGCATGCTAGAAGTTGGGGGAAAATGAATATAACCTGATGCATGGGTGAAACAGTACAGTGCTAGACAATATGGAAAAGACTACAATGATCAATGGATCTTTGTAGCATTGTCACAAGCAAAGCCTGCTCCCAAATCTCTGACGTACCAGCATGGCTTAGGAAGGAGATTGGAGTGCCAAAGGTAAGATTTAGGGACTGCTTAAAGAAGCTGGACATACTCACATCCACTGAAATGTATGACATCCACCCACTGGAAGGAACAGAAATGGTTGATGAAGTTTCTGTCAGTCTCAGTGGAACATCATAGTGACTGAGAAAAGGGCTGATTGAAAAGATGATGCTATGCACCCCTTTAAGGAAAACAAGAAGTAAAAGCAGGATTGCTGGGAAACATTCTGTAAACCTCCATCCCTGGAAAAATCATGGAGATCATTTTCAATAATGTGAAGGGCAGAAAGATAACCAGGGAAAGTTCACAGGTCTAGGATTTGGTCTTGACTGCAGTCCCTTGTTTTAGCCTCTCAGCCCTTCACTGCAAGATGTTGTGCAGACTTAAGAAGTCATTTGCCTCTTCTCATTGTGCTCATATCTGCACTGCTGGTACAGACATTGAGAGCAGTGGATGGAAAAGTAAAACAGGCTCCAAGAGTGGGGCTGCTGCATTGAGTAGATACAAGAAAGAGTTCACAGACATCCTGCAGTGGGATATAGGCAAGTAGAATGGATCCAGTGTCAGCACTGCTGGGCTGAGACACAGAAAAAGAAGCAAGCACACCTACTTCAGACTCCTTCCAAGGGGGTGAAAGGGATCAGCATCTTAGTCCTTTTCTTCCTACAACAGCCTCTTTTTGTTTATTATTGTTTTGGGTTTTTATTTTTTTTCCCTGTGGGCTGGAGAACAGGAAGGTGCACAGGGACAAATGTCAGAGACCTCTGCTCACCCATCCTGGCTGTTGGCAGGCAGTGGGAGATAGGAAAGCAATCTCTGCTAGAACAAGTGTGGTCTCTCAGCTAAAGAGTCAAGGGATCCCTTAAAGGCCAGATGCTGAACTGGTCCCTGGAAGCCTTGGTAACCAGTGGAGGGAAGGGTGAAATCCTATGGACACTTCCCAGCTGCTTCTTTCAGCAATGGACAAAACTCTGCACAGGGCTTCTTCCAGACACTGAACTGCATGACTTCTGCCCTTTCCTCACCCACCAGAGCAGAACAGGGGAGGAACAGCTAAATCTTCTGGGGATAGAAGTGGGAGAAAGTGGAAGGTCGCTCTCAGTGCATTTTTCTGCCCATGGATACAAAACTTAACACTGTGAGAAGAAAGTGCCTGCCATTCCCATGCAGCACCTTTCAGGGTCCAAAAGGCAATGAAAGATGCCACAGGGACCACCCACTGTCCCCCACAGCATTGCTGTTCAAGCCCTGTGCTGTACCCAGGTCTGCAGACAACTTCTGTCCCTGTGCCCCAGCCACCAGCCAGTGTAGGATGACACAGGCAGAGGCCAATGCCCTCATGCAGAGCTCTCTGTCAACAAGCCCTTCAGACCACGCTTTCAAGAAACTGTAGGGACCTGGGGATCTCCTGCCCACTCTGCTAGCCTGGGCCAGAGGCTGGTAGCTGCTTCCAGCTGGGAACAAGTCCACCTCTGCCTAGAGAGCAGTTGGGACCACATGCCAGCTGCCTAGCCTTAGGCTTTGCCACGCTGTCTTGCAGCCAGAAAGATCTCTTCCACAGAATCTGTTTTCATGAGACAGTGCCAAGGAACACAGGCAAACTTTTGCACCAGTTTCCCAAGAATGCATTTTCCATTTCCACACACTTAGCCAAACCCACAAACACCCAAGGAGCAAGCAGTGGCCTGTTTCCCCCAAGCATTGGGCAGCTTGTGTCCTCTGCATGGTTTCAGGAGGGCTGTGTGTGCTGTCTCCTTACTCACAGGTAAAAGAAGCACCCTGTGGCTTTCTGGTGTCATCTCAGGGCTCTTGGCCTGGTAAAAATTTTGCAGTTCAGAGAAGGAAATAAACTTGGTGGGGGCATTCAGATAGGGGAAAAGTTGAAGAAAGTAATCCTAGGGGTTGAGGCACAGCCCAGACCACGCCATCAGCCAGAAACCCACCCAGAGAGAGTTCAGAGTAATGCTGCCAGGCTTTGTAACTGAAAATACTTTATTTGACATTGATAGTAAAGTAGGAACACTGGATTACACATCCATTTTATAAATGATAAAAATGCAGAAGCAAAACCATCTACAGGAACCCCATAAGCAGCATGGTACACAAATAACATCCCAGGGAAATGCTGCCTGACAGGACTTTCTTTCATCCTAGCAAGCAAACCTAATCTTAGAGAAACGGAGCACTAGAGGAAAAATCACCACCCACCACAGGTCACGGGCAGAAATCACTTCTGTGCAACACATGCCTTCGCAGAAAAGGCACTGCAAAAAATCCCAGGCAGAGAAATTTCATGGCCAGGTTGAGTCAAGAGTGTTTGGTGATTTTGACTGACACAGTTCCCACAGGGACAATGAGATCTGGAAATCACAGGTCAGCACCGAAGGTGAAACAAGCAACCTGAGGCAGCTTCAGCTTTTAAATGGCTTGTGGCTTCAGCAGCAGGCGAGAAAATTAGCAACAGTTTCATGCATGCTAGTGTCTCTCTGCTGAAAATGGTTTTAAGTTTTCCTGATTCTCCAGTTTCCATTTCTCTCCTCTTACAAGGCACATGTGTAGAAACCTTTGATTGCACCAGACAGGAACAAGTGCTCAGACCACCTCTGTGATACTCATTGCTTTCAGCACCCAGCAAAACCAGTTCTTACACTTTTTTCTAATCTTCAGAGAATACTAAAGCAGTGAAAAATGCAGCCCAAAACCAACCATTCAATTACAACAGGTAGACAGGTAGTCACCCTTTGCATAGCCTGTTAGCAGACAGACACCACTATGGCTGAAGGTCCCCACTCTTCAACTTACAAAAGGCTCAGCACAAAATCACGGTGCTTCTGCAGAGACCTGCAATTTTTAGCAAAACCTAGACTAGTTTTGGTGCTTATCTGCTGCCTGTGGGAGAGAGTCTCTGCTTCTAAGGCACCTTTGGAGAAAGAAAATAAAAACTAAAATCCTTGCCTCCATCTCCATTACTGGTGCAGGCTACAGATACACCAATGGGTTTTTTTTTACAGGTAGACATTTGACCTGACTTCTGTAACACGTCCTCTTCTTGTACCCATTGTACCTGCAAGATGTGCAGAAAAGAAACTGCCAAAAGGGTGTAATTTTTTAAAATGCACAAGCGAGTGTCTCTAAAACACAACTCTGCTTCTGCCGGCTTCACTCCTGGTCCATGCAGGCCATGTTTGCCGAGCTCTCAGCAAAACTAAAGCAGTGGATCTGGCCAGCAACAGCTTTTATGAGAAGGGTGTGAATGCTTTTTCAAGGCGAGACTGGAAAAGCACCCTGGTGTTTCCCCAGTCATTGAAGTCTCCATGCATACCTACAGCCACTGCGGGCCTAAGAAAAAAATGCACTGTGCCCCTGCCACTGCAGGATCCCACCCCTGCAATGCAAGGGTTCAGCAAAACCTTCAGGTCTCAACAAAGAAAACAAAATAAAACAACATCCAAAAGGAAAAAAAAAAAAGTAAAGTAAAAAAAAAACCACAAACACCTAGGGAAAAAAAGAAAAAAAAAAAAAAAAAGTAAAAAAAAAGGTTAAAAAAAAAAAAAAAAAGGCAGTGCTGAAGATGATCCCCAATACAAGGAGCGTCCCTGATTACAACAGCCTTCAGCACAGGCCAAAGAAGTGCAAATTGCTGTGGACAGAGCTGGCAGCAAAGTGCTCACCAGGAGGAATTGAGTTCTCAGTTTCCTGGCTGAGAGCTGTAAATCACAAACCAGCTCCGATAGTGTCAGCGCTTAAGGCTTTCATTCGGTGACAGGAGGGAAAAGCAGGGTGTCTGTATGGGGGGTGTGCCCTGGTGCACTGACAAAAAGTAGCGATCCAAAACCTGCATGTACCTCAAAGCCTGAGAAAATCAGAAATTAGTTTCCAGATAGAGGACAGACATTGCAACAGGCTTTAGGCAAAGAGAAATCGACTGGATGCCTGCCCTGCTGTGAGTATCTCAGCATCGCAGGAGATTTCATGGATGAATACGCAGGGCAAATATAATACATGGCTTATTTATAATGACACCCATAAAAAGCCTGCTAGTCTGAAGATAAAGGAGGCCTTGAATCATAATCTATTATGCTGCACCCTAGTTTAACTGCTTATTAAATATACTGCTTACGATATACAAATTACTTTAAAAAGTTATTAAAATGTTACAACAACAGAAGTACTAAGTGAATTCAAGTTTTATGCATGACTTTGCAAGAAAAAAAATTGATTTTAGGAAGGTTCAGATGACATTTAACCAGCATGGCAATGATCCAATGCTCCACCACTGCTGCTAACAAGTGCCAGCAAATTTTAAAGCTGTAATTTCATCATGCAATTAAATTTATCTTTGTTTCAGAAAAACAAAAAAACAAACAAAAAAATCCCAACCCCAACAAACCAAAGAAAACCAAAATTACCACCCCTCGCCAACATGAAAAAAACAAATCCAGGTGATATTGTGCAGAGGCAAAAAGTCACTACCACATCCAGAAGTACAATTAGCTGAAGCCTAAGCTTTTTGCAGATGCCATCTGTGTAGCTCACACCCTGTGTGTAGAGCTCACTGGCAAATTCTGGCAAACTCTGGCCCAACTCACTCAGAGCCTCCTTTGAGACCAAAAGATATAATGACATTCATTGAAACCAGACTTGATTGTTTAACACTTGATCTGCACACACAGATGATGTTTGTTTTGGTCACTATGAGAAAAAAATATACAATGTTGTCTCCATTAAAAAAAATCTCATGCAAAGCGTAAACTTGTAGGATTTTAGCAGCAATTTACAGTCCTTCATAAAGTGAAACCAGTAATTGATTAAAAGGAATGTTTTCATCCATCCCATTAAAAATACTAAAATATCATGGGAAGCAGCTGCTAATGCACCACAGCAAAATTTTTGTCAAATAATTAACTCAACATGGGGAGCACTGCTGCAAGTAGATCAGATTCAACATTTTCTGGTAATGCAAATATGTGCAACTCTTATGTACAGCTTTCGAACTTATAAAACAACGAAGAGTTAAAAAGTTGTGTAAAGTCACGTTTGCAATCTAAAAAAAAAAAAAAAAAAAAAAAAGGCTCATCCAACGCATTTGAAGATGCTTTGGTATGTCAAAAGAGGCCTTTTTGTTGTTGTTGATGTTCACTGAAACTTTTAGAAAACCAGGAGATCAAAAGCATCAGTGAGGCAGCCTGCTGTCCTGGGCAAAATAGGCAAGGTCTCTCTTTTGTCTTTGATGTTAGCTCTTTGGTGAGCCAATATCCACTGTGATCTTTGTATACAGAGGGTACTTGTCAGTTCTTAACACCTTGTAGGACAGTGAGTTCAAGCCGTCAGAGTTCATTGTCTCCCTCGTATGGGCAATTCGGTCAAACCTGTGGAAGGAGGAGAGGGAACAAAGAACAAAAGGAAAAGAAGTGTTAAAACAACACGAACTTAGCCTGACACTTGTAAAGGCAACATCTCCGGTGTTTTAAGATTAACAGGTCCCATAAACTCTCGGGTTTGGCCAGCCAGACCAGTGTGCAACGGCAGGCCTTTGGGGTCAATTTTTAGCCAGGAAAAAGCAGCCAAGCTTTTTCATCACCCAGGTCCTTTTCAAGCTCAGAACTGGAGCACAGTTGCTCTAAGGACAAGCTGAAAAGAATTGTTCAGAGCTGAATTTCCTACATTTAAGAAATAAACAAAACAAAAAAAACCCAAAACCAAGCAAACTAACAAAAAAAAAGGCGGGAGCGGTGTTTGTGCCTTAGTGAAATGTTGGAGAAAAGGTCTGTGATGAGGTGATTTACTGGCGAGGGGAAGAGGCAGCTTAGAGCAGAGGGTGAGAGGCAGCCGTGAGCCCGCAGCGGGACAGGGCGGACGCACCTCTCGGGATTGGGTTCGTTCTTCCTGTCCCGGGAATGCCGAATCATCCTGCACTTCCCAATGATGGCATCTGGGCGGGATATCCTCATGCCTTTAAACACCAGCCTGAAAAAAACAGATACATTGAACACCTGTGACGTAAAACAGATGCCTTCCACAAATAACCCTTGGTTTGGGTGTGTGCGTCCTTTTTTCCCCCTCCTTCCTTTAAGGTGTGCATGCAGGCTGGCTGACAGGGACAGGAAAAACCCATTCGGCAAGTCAACACAGAGAAGAGACATCCCCCTGCCAACACTAGGGATCTGCTAATTCACCACACCCTCACCAGCACCGTGGGCCCAGTGCCCGAATTCACCCTCCTCCAGGCTGCAGACTGGAATTTGAATGGGAGGCATCTAGTTTTTAACCCACCTGGAAAGGAGCCAGAAGAGCATTCGTGGGTTTTTTTGATGTGAAAGATGCAAGTGCTAGTAAAAACAAGCAAGAATGGCGGTGAAGCAGCATGGATGGACACATATGGTCAGTGCCACAATGGTCCCAGCTGGTACCTGCTGGGCAAGGGGAAGCCTGTCTTTGTTTGTAAAATCTCTGCAAGGCACCAGCAGTTCACTGTCAGCAATGCTGAAAAAGTACCCAGTTTCTTCCTCTTTGTGTCTCCCTTCTAATTTCTACATAGCATCTTCTGCTCCTCAAAACCTTAGTGCCCTAAAAAGAGAGGGGTACCACCTTTTTCAGAATGCCCTGCCCCACCAGGACTTGCTTGTATTAAACAAAAATGCTGAAACTCAGAAATTTTTAATGAAGACCCTTACTGAAGCTCAGAAGAGCATGGCAAGCCCGGAGAAGAGACCATGCAGAGTGGTTTTGCCATCAAAAAACATCAAGAGGGCTTCCAAACCTAAGTCCCCACAATGACTTCTTACAGAGACCACCCCATAATAACTGCCCTGGGGACATGAAGCTGTAAGGTAGAACAAATCCACACCCACTTTCTCCCCCCCTTTTCAGGCAGGGATGGTCAAAGCCTGCCTTGTGCAAACACCTTCCTCTTCTCCTGCAGTTCTGAGCTTTGCTCAGCTTCCTGCCAGGCAGGAAGTGGCAGCTCACAGCGTTTAATTTAGAGTCACAGTAGGACAAATGAAGTTCTCTTGGGAACAAAGGGCTTTGCTACCAGGATGCAGACTCAGGCTGGGTCAATATCTTTTCCCTGCACCCTGCTGTGCACCCCAAGTCCACTTCCTTTGCCAGTGTGAGGAGGTTCCTAAGTGAGAAGGCTGCTCCAACCAGCACAATGGCCTTGATGCCTGCAAGGCTGCATAGCAATCAAATGATGCATGTGTGAGGTAAGGGTGAGATATTTCCAGCCAGACCCACTGCCCAGCACATGGTGGGAGCTATGAAAAGGGGTGCCAGCACCCAGCAAGAACATGCTTTTGCTGATCACCCACATACCACATCAGTCCCCCACCTAGGTGGGAGGCTCCCACAGTTGGGGTGAAAAGACACCCTGCACTCACGAATACTCAGGCAAGAGCAGCAGGTCTGTGCTCATCCCCACCCTGGAAGCACTCTGGGTGGTAGGGCAGTAGCTGTTTACCTGTTATAAATGTCGTCATCTTCACCACCCCAGCCCCAGTAATTATTTGGGAACCCATTGATCTTTGTGAACTGTTCTTTGCTCAAGGCAGACACACCACCAAAATATTGGTTGTAAGGCAACCTGGAAGCAGAAAGATAAGGCCATTAGAAGAGGAGAGGTGTTAGCCAAGGAACAGCCTGCCTGTCCAAAAAAGGAGCTGCTGCTGCCCTTCATCCCAGTCCATAGTGAGCCTGCATCTGCTGCAGGGTACCTCCCTGCAGTGGGGAACAGCACGTATTTTGGTGTCCTGGACTCGCCCAAGGCAGAGGGTGCTGGTGGGCTCAGTCCCAAATGTAGCTGGGAAGTATTTTGCAACTGGTTAACAGATGCAGTCTTTCACTAAGAAACATACTGAAAGGACAGGCTGGTGAGATACCCATCACCTTGCACGGTGACATGCATACCCTGGGAGTGAATCATCAGAGGTGCCACAGAGCTTTCTCTTCCTGCAGCTCTGCTTCTCACCTCCTTGCTCCCAAGTGCCCCAAAGCAAAGGTCACAGTCTAAAACTGTGCTGGCAGGGTGACCAGCTCTTAACAGGGGACGATTCACCAGGAAACCAGGTACAGGTGAAATTCAGACCCACAGCATCAGGAGAGGGCCCATGCAAGGATTATCAGGACCTACCGCAGACCCTGCCTGTTCTTCAACAAGCAGAAGAAACCGCTGGGGCCCCCATTTCTGCTCTAAGCTTCACCTGGGTGCAAGAAAACAATCACAGCTGCTACAGTGCTGGTCCTGCTCAGAGCAGGGATTGGGTCTGCAGCAGAGCCATGCAGGGGTCCTGCCACCAATACCACTGCTGTATCTTTAGCAGTAATGGCCACCATGGGGTCACATCCATTTTTCACTGCATAGACAAGCTTTTAAACTCCCCCTTGAGGATTTGGGGTAGGGGAAAAAAATAAAGGAAAAGCAAGAATTTGTTTTCAGCAGGCTGTTGAGCCCAAATGTGTGCTGAAAGGCATTTCTTTCTGTGTTCTTCCCAGATACCAGAGCAGGTTTCTCTGTGGCCCAAAATTGAACAGCCAAAAATATTTCTTTTGCTCTTAAAATAGCAACTGATGCAATCTTTTTAAAGCTGCACATAATTCTCACTCTGAGACAGTCTCACTTTTCAGACTGGGTGGAAACACTAGCCATCTTCCAACTTCCAGCCTGAAACACAAGAAGGGATACGTGGACACCTGCAAAATGACGGGCTCTTGTTTTTTTTCTCCCTTGCCCTACGTTTCACTTTCCAGAAGCTGTGAATTTTAATAAACTGCTCAGCTGCGTTTCTCCCCCTTCCTCCCCTCCAGCCCATCCTGCTCACAGGCACCCGCTCCCTGCAGGGATGCACACGCCAAGGCAGGCTTTTGCCAGAGACATTTTCCCATGCTTTCAGTGGTGGGTGGGGAGGTGTAATGCAGTGCCTGCTCTGCTAGGCTAAGGGTGGTATTAGGAGCAAAATCCCCCTCCCAAAGGCGTCTCACCGAAATCCGAATTTATCCATGGATACAGAGAGGTGCCGTGGCTGGCTGTAACATTTGTAGGTGTTCCTGTCATCCATTGGGATGAGGTCTACGTCACTAAATACAAAGCAGTCATAGTCATACTCTTTCAAAGCCTCTGTGAATCCTATATTCAGCAGTTTAGCACGGTTAAATTCTTCTTCTCCATCCTAGTTTAAAAACAAACAAAAACAGTTAAGTGACTCAAATTTTACAGTTGACATCAGCAGTTTCTTACCTGCCTCTGGACACCAATGTCACTGCATGACGCTGCCATGCCTGCCGAAGACCCAAGCACCTCCCTCCAGGGATCCCCCTCCCTTGCCCTCCCCACCCCATGCCTGTGGGACCACCGGTCCCTGCCAGCTGCCAACCATGGGGCAGCCAGCATGGCTGAGGAAAAGCTGGACCTGCCTCAGCTCCCCTCTTTGGGTGGCAGGCTCCGAGGGTGCAGGATGCCCTGGAAAGGGAACAGTGCTGGCAGTTTGGGACGTGGCTGTAACACCCAGCCTCGTTTAGGGGACAACAGGCTGGTGCAAGCTGCCTCCTGCTAGGGCCACAGCTCAGGCACCTCCTGCTGCTGCTGTGCACAGCCTCTGCTTTGCTGCTGCTTTGCTGCTCCCCCGCCAGCCACTGCACGGCAGGCACCACCATCTATATATTGAGGGCCTCACCAGGAAAACGACACCAGGAGGTATCAGCCGTGATGGGACGGCCTGAAAAGAGCTGACCCAGCAGCAGAGCACGCTTATCCCAGGACAGGCACAGTTAATGAAGGGAGCTGCAGAGAGCAAGGATACCGTGTGCTCCTCGCTGAGCAACAGGATGCCCCAGGAGAGATCGGCTTGGCCTCTCTCGAGGCGAGATGTTTCAAAAGCACACACGTAGCTTTGAACACAAGTACAGGCTCGCAAATTGCTTGAGCAATTAAAAAAACCCAGCAGAATCATACCCACAAACCCAGGAATGCCAGTGGTATACCAGCAAGGATTTCCAATCCAGGACCCAGCTTTGCAGCAGCAGCTTCAAACCCAAACCCTGTGCAGGGCAACAGAGCAGGCAGCAGGGACCTCCTAGGTCATTAGTGAAAGAAGCTGAGGTTTCTTCCCAGCCTAGTAACCAAGACTGCCAAATCCTTTCTCTTATACCACATTCCACCTTTTCCACTTTATGCCCCCTCAGAGCAGTGTCAAGTCAAAAGACTCCCTTGCTGTGCAGATCACCCCCTCTCCCTGGGGTACCTGCATCCTGTCTGGGTGGAATCAAGGACAGATAAATTATTGTGCTCAAGGAGCAGAAGCTTAAAAAAACAAACAACAACAACAAAAAAACCCCAGCCAAACCCACACTGTCTCTCAAATGGCTGCTCAATAATCAGTTTGGAAACAGTTCAGTCCAGACTGGGTAAGGGACCTGTGGCTAGAAAGCCAACAGAGGTTCTTCAAACAGTCACAAATACCTTTCAATTAAAGGTTTTAACATGCAAGTGTCAAACCAAGGTTTTCAAAAGCATTCATCACCTGCCTCGGGCATAAATTACTTCACAGGGAGGAGTGAGCTTTCGTGGAGGAGGATCTGAGCAAATTCTCAGCACCCTCACCCGAAACAAAAGGGTTCATGCAATAACTAAGGTGGTGGGAAGGTGATCATCATGCATAAGCAACAGCAGTAAAAATCGTCTGTGGAGAAAATTAAGGCATGTCGAACAAAGAGGCTGAGGAAAGGGAGTGGCTGAGGCTGTGGGATCAGAGGGTTTTCTTCCCGCCAGCAAAGGGGCCTTGCCCAGTCCCAGCTGTGGAGTGCTCCTCAGGTCCCACAGCACCAAACCCGGGGCTGTTCCATAGTCCTAAGTGGGGACTAGTGCAAAGTGCCATGTGCTAACACCTCAAAGCATCTGCTGAGTCCAGTCTAGGGGACTATACTCATTCCACAGCCTTCAGCTGCTGTTTTCATAATGAAATTTCAAGGTAAAGGGCACTTCAAACCGATTCTGTTACCAGCAAAGGCTCAGCCATAATGAACCCATGCCCTCAGGTAGCCTCTAAC
Source organism: Calypte anna (assembly GCF_003957555.1). Lineage (NCBI taxonomy): Eukaryota > Metazoa > Chordata > Aves > Apodiformes > Trochilidae > Calypte > Calypte anna. The sequence goes on along the minus strand of NC_044274.1, from coordinate 60,240,199 downwards.
TCCTCTGGGTGACACTCACGGATTAACAATGGTACCAGGACATGTGCTTCTAAACTTCTCTCCAAACACTGCCTAACGACAAACACATGACAAAACATGGGCCCTGCCCCTCTCCTCTCAAACGGGCACAACGCTTCACACTATGGAATCCAAAAGGCTTGAGGGGGGAAGGAGAGAGGAGGGGGTGAGTAATCATGACCAAAAAAGAGAAAGAAAAGCCCCTCTCCAAGCTGTTTTTCAGTATATCTACTGTAAGCAGACAGCAGACCTTGCAGTTAGGTAGGTAGTGACTCTTGGGAGGGCAGGAGCCTGGTTTTCCGCCCCAGAAGGTATTCAGGGCTTTAAAGCATGCACTGGAGAAAAGAAAAAAAAAAAAAAAAAGACTTGACAAGAGGTTTTGCTTTTTTGCAGAAAGCTGTTTCTGTACTTAGGGCAATGTAGAAGCACTGGTGAGCCTGCAGTATCTGAGATTCAAATCTAAAATCTCAACCTTCCTGCACGCTCCCATCTTTAACTGAGCCCCAGCTTTGAAAGAATAATTAAAGGAAAAAAAAGAAGAGAGAGAGAACTGGAAAATCTCCTTTTTTGTGTGCTGCTGTTCCTTCCAAGTCCACACAGGGCACAGCACCAGAGGTGAGCCTCAAAGAGAGCACATAAAGCAAAACTAAAATATCAAGCCCTTGCCTCTGCTTGGCAGCTCCTCATTCCATGAAGGCTCCCTGTTACTCATCACAAGGAAAAGGATCAGTTTCAACTTGCTTGGACAAAGAAGCATCATCCTGAGGAGATGGGCACTTCACAGTGGACTGTGGTGTTGACAATGCAGTCAAGTTCTAGATGTAGCCTCCATGCTTATTTCCTAGGCTTTCAACCACAAAAGATGTAAACCAAGCATGTTTTTGCAGATTTTTTGTTTGTTTTTTTCCCCCTGACATTTTTCCACCCTTAAATTCTCTTGTCCTGAAACTTAACCCATGTCTGAATTCAGTGCAGAGGCCCAGCACACGTTTCTGACTCCTGATTTTACTCCATCTCTCCCAGCATGTCCAAGTCCATCCCCATTCCCTGGTCCACAAGAGACTGTCTGAAAGACCAGAATCTTGCCTCAGCTCTACAGGGTCTTACACTGACTCTTCATCAAACCTGAAGATGAACAGCTTAAACGAAACAACATCCAGACTTCCTACTTCCCAACTCTTCACTGAATTGGATACGCTCTGCCAGACCTACCAAAAAGATACCACCTCTTTTTAGCGCCAGACAGATAAAACTAACACTTTTGGAACTATCACTCAAGCTAAAAGGCCTGCAAACCAGCAAGGAGCCATCATTTGTCCCAGTTTTGCCTTGCCTCCCACTCCCATGTAGGATGCAGCTCTGTGATGGCTCTTGCTGACAGGACAGCAGTGAAGCACTGTGGCCATTCTCTCACCTGGAACCTAAACCCACCAAGTCTTGGGGAGGGTACATGTTTTTGTCTGGCTGGGAGAGCCATCACTTCCAACAGGAGGTTGGTGGGGTCACCCAAGACAGCCTGCACAACATGTGCAATGTTCACACAAAAGTCCACACATCAGTTGACTTGAGCATATAGAGACAGATTTCCAGGACCATATGGAGAGACACCAGGGGAACACTTTTCCATTTCTCTGCCAGAGGGTGTTTAGAGGCCTCAGCATCCTTACATCAGTCAGCATGAGAGAGCAGCTGCAGGGGAAATTCACCTCCCACATCACTGCAGGGGAATGCAGGAGCCAAGTACAATTCCTTCCTTTGTCCACATACCTGGGGGGTCCTGGTAACCCCTGCAATGTAAGGTGAGGAAGTGCGATGCCCCAGTCACTCTGCACTCACACATATACACACTCTGGAACATTGTTACTCAGGACATTGCAGGTAACACCAGGGGCCAGTGGAAAACTGTTGAACAACTTCATGGTTTTCAGGGAATTTGCTAAAATTTCCCTTTTCCCAAACTTCAGTCTGGCTGTATAGCTGAACAGCAGCCACCATTTCTAGACATTTCTAGGTGCATTTCTAGACTTCAGCACCCAGGATTGAGGGAGATACCACAAATTTCCTGCTGCCTTCTCATATGATGAAGCCAAGCTTGCATAGCATCAAACAGGTGCTACAAAAAGCACTCCCAGACACATGTCCTCATCTCAGATTTGTCTCAAAGACACTGCAACTTCTACTCCATGCTTCGCTTTTGAGTTTTACTGGGGGCAGGGTGTGGAGGCTAAAGCACGATACATATTTTCCACTGGCTCCTGTTACACCCCAGACATTTTACAAACATCATCCCCCTTACTTCAGCCAAGCCCTCTTGTGAGGCATTCAGGCACGCAAGAACAGGATGGTGGAGACAGGAGGGACTGGTGATGGAACACATTGCGCTGAAAGGAAGAAGTTTGACATTACCAGTGCAGCAGTAGCAGGGCTCAGAGCTCCTTTTTCTTTCTATGAGATGCAGAGCACAGAAGAGCACGTAGGCAGCGTGTGTAAGAATCAGATCACAGAGTAATTCTCCTTGCTTCAGTGATTGCTTTGCTATAGACAGGTTTAACAAATAAAGGTAATATTTCCCCACTAGAAGGAAAAATAAAATAAAATAAAAAAATAAAAAAAAAAAGAGGGCAGATGCAATGGGAAGGACAGACAAGAAAAAGAGAAAAGCAATCGTCAAGACAGCAGAGAAATAAGACCACTTTCCTACTGTACTTCTGTCAGAATTAATATATTTTCTGCAACTCTTTTTGTTCACTGTTCCCATTCACCCTTGAGAGATGCATCCAGTGGCTTTACTACTACTGACCACTCTGCTTCTTCCAGACACAGCTTGTTAGAGGCATGCAGAAGGAGCATGTTTATTTTAAAAACCAAGTTGTCTTACTTGCTAACCTACATCTGACTGCTGGGTGTGTCCAGGACATACATATCCTTGTGCTGGATGTCACTGCCACCGCAACTTTGGTCACGGGATGTTTATGAAACAAATATTTGCTTCAGTAACTTTTGTGAAGGTTAGCTTTAGAGCACACAGAGAGCCCCACAGCCCTAGCACTGGAGGACAGAACCAGAGAAGAGAAGCTAGCAACACAGGGCAACACAGGGCAATGCAAGCCAGCATGCACCATCCCAGCAGCAGCAGGAACTCCAAATGGGCTTTGGACACTCTGTCTTTACCATAAAGGAAGCACAACTTCAGGTAACTGAGGCCCATTTTTTCTTTACCCTAGAACACCACTGATGGGGAAACACAGACCTAGCTTCACTGCTGGCTCTGGAGATGGCTTCCCTCCCACAGGTGGTGCCCCTGGACCACGGTGGGCAGCATTCCCTGGACTGCAGCAGAGCTGCACAGGACCACAGGATGACTGCTGGAAGTCGCACTGCAGCCTCAGTTCCCAGCCACGCTGAGGAACGGGAGGCATCCTGCTCTGCCACTGGCACCCCAGTGACTGCTGGGGAGGGTGGCTCAGGCAACCTCGTAGCACCACCAGGAACTCACACAGACAAATGCTACACATGCAAGGAAATGAAGCCTGAAGGGCAAAGGGCTGGCCCTGTGTTGCTAGCCTGCAGTGGCACAAGCCGTTCTTTGCCTGACATTGGAAGCATCTCTTCCCAGGGCTTAATTTTAGGGCAGAGAGTGCCAGTCCATGCGCTGCAGAAATCCCTTGGCCACCAGGCCACAAGCAGAGTCAGCCACAGGTACTGGAGCATCTTGGCTGCTGTGCTTGGGAGCTGCTGGTAATTCCCCACAAATCACTTTTACCCAGACCCCTGGCACCCTGGAAATGAGCTATGTAAGAGGAATAGTAGTAATGGAGTATTGGCTTTCTCTCTAGAAAAAGTTTCCTCTTACTTTCAATTCCGTGAGGAAATTCATTGCTTTCATTTTAAATATTCACAGTGTTCAATACACACCAGCTGAACCGCAGATTTAAGGAGTCACATCTGAAGAAGCATGTTACTTCATCTCAGCTTTTGCAGAGCTGATAAAACAAGATATGAACACCTATCCAAGAGAGAAACTGCACCGTGAGACTGCCCAGCCAGTGGTCCCTGCTCTCAGAACTGCATCTGCTCTTTCACACTGAGGATCATGCAAATGTCTACACATTTTAAGTTTTCCCAAGTGTGAACAACATCCACTTATTTAACTGCCATTATGGCATAAATTCAGACAGATTGTTTGGAATGAAAAATTGTTTGTGTACTTGTTTTGCTTGTTTCTTTGTTTTTGTTTATAAAAACAAAGCAAAACAAAACAGCAAAACAGGACTGATACCATCAGATACTGAGGGGAAAAAAAACACTACAAAAAAACTCTGTCATTACTTGTTACTTTTCTGTTCTATTCACCTGCAGACAATCACTCACCTGCTCCATTGCCACAGCTTTGCTTTCTCCATACTGACCCTTTGTGCACTAAGGAAAGTGAAATCCTGTGGCCTTATAGCACACACTCAGTGCCAGATTAGGCATTAGTGCTACCTTAGATCACCCTAAAGATCTCATTGTGCAATTCCTGCAGCAGCTGGGAAAAAGGAACATTTGGAAATAGGATTTACATTATGTTGTGACATTAGGGTTTTTTCCCTGCTCACCAAGTGGCTTTTTCACTTCTGCTTCTTGAAGCAGAATTTCTTAGAGTGAATTGTGTTTGACTGGATGAGGGAATGCCAGGTTTTTCATCAAAATCCCGAAAGCAAAATTGCTTATGTTCATTTCCACTTCTGTTTTTTTGGGTGTAACAGCCTGTTTTTTTTTTCTTTAATTAACCTTATCCCTCCTCTGCTTTAGGGGTCACTGGCACTGTTACAAGAGTGTTGTAAAGCTCTGTGTCTTCAACATCTTACCTGGCTGATAACATACACTCCATAATCTAGCTGCTGTCTTTGGAGGATTGGGTGCAGGTAATATAACCAGTACTTCAGGTGTTCCTCTCGGTTCCTGAATGGTATGATTATTGCTACTTTCTGAAGTGCTATACAGTCCTTTGGAGCAAAATGACCTCCTGCTTTGACCTCTGGATTTATTCTTGCTACTTCTTCCAGGTTCACAGACTGGGAAAACTCCACACGAAGAGCACCAACTGGAAGAGAAGCACAAAGTGAATTAGCACACACAAACTATTTGTCTGAGCATGCATTCTTTACACACATCTGGGTCTTGTTTTGTTTTATCTTCTAAATACAATGGTTAGGATCCAAACAAAATCCCAGAGGTGCATGGAGGTGTTAAAGCTTGGACCAGCTATTTCCACAGCAACCACATATTCAAGCAAACCTGCAAACACTGTAGCCTCTTGGTATCAGACTCCAATCAAGTTGCTAGTGCCAAACAAGTCTTGAAAATCCTCCCATCTGTGTGGCAAACCAATTGCTTTGCTCCTACTGACATGTACACCACAAAACCAGCCTTACCCTCTGTGCTCTCACACACCTCTCATGGTGTGAGAGTTGAGCATTTCAAAAACAGTCCTGCTCTCCTATCAATGTAATCACTTATGCCAGTGCTAGCCACATGCAAAGCAAACAAAACCCCCTTTCTTGGTCTTTCTTTTTTTCTTACAGATATTTTCAGTGTTCTTTAGGCATACCCTTTTTCATTAAAAGTTCTGTATCAGAACTGCTAAAAAAACATATCCAGATTTGCATGCAGGTTGACAATTCCTGCACATGGTTTCAACAGTGGCAGGTTTTGAAACCACCAAAATAATCTGTGCCAAAGCTGATGTGTAAAACTGGGAAGCCCCCCTGGCACCACAGAGAGAACAGCAGCCTCCAAGCTTCTCAAGACAGAGAGCAGGGAGAGAGGGCAGTGACAGTGCTGGGCACTGATAAAGCTGATGAGATCATCTAGGGCTCACAAACCCTTGTGAATTTCACACAGAGTGCTCTCTGCTTCCCTGGGATTCTCTGCTCTGCCACGCTGGCACCCAGGTGGTTCCTCCTGTGCTGCCAAACATGGGTCTGGGGTGAAACATGGCACTGCTACCACTGTGAGCCCTTCCTTCCATGGATCCTCTCTGAACAGCCAGGCTGTTCACCCTGAGGAACAGGCTTCCTGCAAAAACCTAATGAGCACAGTGCCTGAAGAAGGTATTAGCTCTCTTGCCATCACATCCTGCCCCAACAATGCCAAGCAAATGAACTGGGCCTGGTGTAAATGCTGAGCAGCTGCAGTGGGAGAGGATGCTGAGTCCCACACACAAACCATAGCACTAGGCTGGGGATCAGTCCTAAGGATTTGACTGCTATACTCTCCCCCTCTGACTAACTTTTAGTCCTCTAAAAGACTATGGCTGTCACTATCAACCTCATGCATACCTCAACACATGACTACTGAAAAAGCAAAAATAGAGTTCCAGGGTCAGGGCTCATTCTCTGGTTATTTATCTATAAGCAGCTACTTCAGTCCAATTTTGCTTTCTATAAAGTGATGCTCTCTCAGGTTGGAGGTGGCAAGGAGGAGACTGGTAAAACAGGCAAAGTTGCTCAATGCACTCCCAGAGGCAGTGAGGAAGCTCTGTCTGCACAGCCAAGGCAAGACCTCGAAGAAACCTGCATCATGGGCAGGATCCAAAAGGATCTCCTGATCTCTGAATTTTGCACAGGTTTAACAGGCAAGTTTGCACTTTTCCCTCTCACACAATGGGAAGGCAGCAACTTCTCAAACCCCAGGCACTGGAATAAGCCTGCCCACACACTCCGCACCCCCGAGATTCCCAGCTGCACCCACAACATGCCTGCCCAGTTGCCCCACAGCGCAACCCGGGTTCTGCAGATGCCTACCCTGCGGCTGCACGGCCAGGGCCAAAGCCTCTCTGCCCAAAAAACCATCCTGCAGGGAGAGCTGCAAGAGCACTCTGCAGCAAGAGGAAGAGGCCAGAATGGGAGGAACCGAGGCAGGAAGGAACACAGAGCAGCTAAACTGGGACTGGGGCTTGGCAGTAGTAGGATAGGGGCAGGCACTGCCACCCCCGTGCTGGTGGGACAGGCGCCGGAGCAAGGAGGCCAGGAGGGGCGGAAGGGGGGGAGCACATCGCTTCCTCTGAATTTGGTTATCGCTTCCCCGCTGTAGTGGCAAGCACTCTCCCACGCCGGCCTCTGGCCTTGACCCTCCTCCATGCCTGCTTCCCCCAAGCCCATCCCTCTGCCTCACAGCGTTACCTCCGTTAGAAGACAAGCATTCATACCTAGCCACATGGTAGCTTACCATGCTACACACACTCCTGTGCATTTAGAACTGCAGAAGGTATTGCAGCCGGCACGGCTTACCCAGCCAGTCCTGGCCAGCGGATGGGATTACCGTGGGCATCTGTACCTAGGGATGTTATTTCCCTGCCTTTCTCGCACCCACCGCCAGCATCAGGATCGCCCCTCGGGGAGGCTGCAGGAAGCGGCGGGGCGGAAGCAGCACATCCCACCCCTTGGTGGGGCCCTGCCAGCCCGGTTTGCTCCCGGGCATCGGCAGCTGCCGCCGCACCGAGCGGCCCCTGCCCGAGGGGCAGCCTGCCCTCCGCTGCTCCCAGCTCTGCGCTCCCAAAAATCAACTCCGGGGCCCATCAGCCCATGCCATGCTTTCTGGTTTAAAGAACAAAAGGGTCATCTAATGTCTCGCACTCACTTGCGCAATGTAAGGGGGGAGGAAACAAAAGTTTGGCGTTTTGGCAAATTCACAAGGGCAATCTCCCGCCAGTGGCTTGTGAGCTCCTGCGGCGCCGGTTCGGCCACAGGCATGTGGCCACTTCAAGCAGGGCTCTTCAGAGGCTGTTGCCTGCCAGCACCCCAAGCCAAACGCAGACCTCTCACCCTACCAGTGCTTGCCTTTGTGAGCCTTCAGGAGGCTGGAATGCCAACAAGGAAAATATGGGAGAGGAAAACACATTCATTGCATATATATAGCAGCTGTGTAAGACAGATTCAACAGTTTCAGAATCCTGAGGGACAGTGGTGAGAAGTGACCTGAATTCCTTTGACCCTCCAGTTAATCACACCAATTTTAGAGGCAGCACACCTTGCAAACGCTTTCCCCGAGGCATGCAGATAACATGCTGGTCTGTGAGGAGACCCCAGGCACTGGAGTTCAGCAAGGCAGCCACTCCTGAGACAGGCTTGATGCAAATCACCAACTTAATGGACTCACTGGCATCAGTTAAGAACATGAAAAGGTAAAAAACTGAATAGACCGTTTTTACATGCAAAATGGCAAAACTTCATAAAGCCATGTGGCTGACAAAAGCAACAGCAACATACTGACCACTGCGAATGGATGCTTTCAGTTTGCTTCCCAAGCAGGAGAAGGCTAAAGCCAAATCCACAGGCTTTCCAACTGGTGGCCAGTCATGGTTCCAGTTACTAATTTTAAATCACTTTCACCAAAATATTACTATCTGGAAAGCAAGAAGCCCCAAGGCTTTTTGGGAAGTCTCCCAAGGGTGTTGACTCGGGACCTGAGCTGCTGGTGTCAATATAGCACATGAAGTTTTCTGCGAGTGCTGTCCCACCAGCCAAAACTGTATCCCTATCCATGTTTGCCAGGTAATTTTTCCAGGTCGATTCACTCCATCTCAATCTTTTCTGCTTATGTTTAAGCTGACTGCCTGACATTTGAGCCACTCACTGTATGCTGAGCGCCTGCGAAAAACAGACAGGTATGACAGAGCTATGTGGACTTGCAGCTCCAGTCACCCATACAGCCCAGGATTTGTAGGCAGACACCTTTGGGTTTCAGAGTTACAAAGCTCCAACAGAGACGCTTTGTGAGCCTCCATCATGCATTTTTAACAAACAAAAACCTCGAAAACATGAAAAATCAACTGCCAGAAGCTTGAAAAAGACACAAAAGCACAGCATCACCAGGAAACCCTTCTGAGATTGTAAAGGGAGGTTTTAGCTAGCAGTGGTAGGGTAAGAGAGACACACAAAAAGCCAACTTCCCGTCTCTGACACTCAGAAGAATTTCTGCTCAAATGGAAGGTGCACAGGAAAGGCATCGTGCAGGCACAGATAACTGGGGGTGCACACAAACAGGAAGCAGCTTCTCACATGAAGTAAAAGGTAAGGGTTGCAAAAAGCCAAAGGCAGCATGGCATTGAAGCCTGAGGAACCTGGCACACAGCCCTCACTAACTTCTTACACCCTGGTGATCTGCTCACCCCCTACTTTGATAGCTATGACAGCTAAAACTCTTGCCAGCACATGTCCTCACCAGTGATCATCCTGCTGACCCAAAAAAGAGGACCCTTGCACAAAAAGCTCAGAATTGGCTTGGTCTGATTCTGTAATAAATCTAGAGGCTGCAGTAGCCTCCCTCAACCACAGAAGAGTTGGAAAAACTCAAGCAGCAATGCCCCACAGAGCCAGAACTGTATTCTTGTGACCCCAGGGGGCCTGCATACCACAGGTGCCATGCTCCATCCAACAAGGTGGTAGCAGGTGGTAGCAAGCAGATACAATATGGGGCTGCAGCCAAAAAGAGCATCCCCAGAGAAGAAGGGGTGGGGGTGGGGTAGTCAGGTGGGTTGGGAGGGAGGTCCTTCCCCAGAAGAGCAGTGCAGTCCCAGCAGAAAGAGATGAGAAGGAGGGCAGCTGAGCTAAATGGGCAGGTTTGGAGAGGTGTACCAGCAGACTGAAATGCCCTCTCAAGTGCTTCACTGGAAAAAACCCCACAAAATTCACCTGCATGCTTTAAGCCATGTGCAAATATCATATTTAATTGAGTTAGAATGCAAGCAAAAGTTTGTAGCACAGGCTGGAAAAAGTTTTTTCCCCAAACAGAGGAAAGAAGAATGTTTCCATCACCCAGGCTGGGCACTGCTCTCTCGCGATGTGCACACCCGCACTGCCATACTTCAGCAAACCATGGACAGGAAGGCTAGAAAAGAGAAGCAGAACTCGCAGAAAGAAAAAGAAAAAAACCCACAAAAAGCAAACCACAACCCTATTTTAGCAGGCACCCATCAGAAAAGGGTAGGGCTTGGCCACACCAAGTCTGCCCTGACTGGGAAAAGCAAAACCAGCTCCACCACAGAAAACGGGCGGGGGGGGGGGGGGGGGGGGGTGCGAGACCGCCCACTGCAGGCTGTGGAACAGGAGTCACTCCAGCCCCCAGACCCATGTGGCAGCTCCAGGACAGGCAGGTAGCTGCATCCCATGGCTCAGCAAGGCACACATTTCCTATTAAAATCAGCTGAACTTAAGGGCTGTGCCAGAAGCTACACAGGCAGCACCAGCCAGGCTCAAACTTCGGTTCAGCCCAGACACGATGGGACAGGACTGGGGAAAGGGACAGCCCCAGCACCCCTCAAGCAACTGGGTCCATCCTGTCCTGCCATGCAACTCATCAGCCTAAGAGCCACGAGAACACCTCTATCTCCCTGTAAACTGGCTGGAAGAAACAAAATAGCTGGCAGCACTGGGTCTGCACAATAGCAGGTCTGCATGATTAACTGAGCAGCTACAGCCAGTGACAAAAATTCCTTAATCCAACCTCAAACACTGCTTATTCCAACACGAGGTCTCACACATGAACATGGTGTCTTAAAATAAAATAAAAATATTTTTTAAATCTTGTCTTTTCCACGAGAAGATAATTTTGTGAGAGAATCAAAACCCCGTCAGTGGCTCAAATCCAGCACAGGCTCGCTGAAGCGGTTTTGAACCGCCTGAACCATCTCCCTTTGAGCTGGGCAATCTGCATGCGATTAGCCCTGCTCGTTGCCGTCGACAAATTAAATTTCAGGCCTTCAAACAGCAAACTCAAAACAAACAAACAGAGAGGCCCGGATCAGAAAAAGGCTGATCTGCCTTCTGCCAGGAAACCCCCCACCATGCCGCAGGATGGGGTGGGTGGACTGGAGCTCTCCTGGGCGTCCTGGCACCCCTGGGCTATTTCTGCTGCAGGTAGCCCCAAATCACAAGGCAGCCTCCACCCAGCCCACAAGCCCCCTGCCCATCCTGTCCCTTCAGTGGCAACTACACCTGGATCCCAGCACTGCCCCAGGGCTGGGGAATGCTCCTCAGATAGCACCAGCTGGGGTGGAGGTGCATCTGTCTGGCCAAAACTCAGCCAGGGCTTGTACACCCCCAAAAGCATGGACTGCTGCAGGGAGGAGAGGATGGGAGCAGGGCACTGCCTGCCCTGGAAATGGCTGCCCAGACCCTGCTGCTGCCCAGTGCACACCTGTGCACAAACTCGTCCCCTAAAGTCTTTAGCGGGCTGCTCCCAGCTTCAGCAAGACGTGTGCAGGTAAGTCCACCCAAGTGAGTCTAGCGACTCCCCAGCCTGGGGACTGGCAGCAGGGGAGGTGACAAAAGCAGACTGTTTTTCAGACAAACATCTGCAGGGGCCTGGGGACTGCCCCGAGCTCCTGCAGCTCAGCTGCAGCCAGCAGGCAGCTGGAAAGGCTCTTTACCATGCCCAGAATCACGGACAGCCATGGCTTGCCCATCCTGGGTGTCCTAATCCATTCCAGGATCACCAGTCACCCCTCATTGGAGGCACCTAGGAACTGATATGCACAAAGGAAAACACTGTCCTGTTGGGGACAAGCTGAGCAATGGGACATTCTCCAGCCTAGAGAGATAGGGGTGGTGAGCTGGATGCGGATACTGCTGCATCCTCATCTCAGGGAAGCCCAGATTTTTGGCTCCACCGCTGCTGTGGATTGGCTCCCTCTGTCCTCAAACCTTCTGAAGCCAAAGTCCCTCCTCCCCCGGGGAGACGGATATGCAGGAGATGGGGGAGGGGAGCAGTAGCTGAAGGATGCTGGCTGAAGAGGAGGAGAGGAGGAGAGGTGGAGCCCACCACCTTAGACTTGCTCATGAGGCCACTAGACCCAGAGCACCTCCGTGATGAGGACCATGTACCCCAGCACTCTACCCTTCGGGGTGTGGGGGGCCCTCAACAGTGACAATGTCCTCCATCTGCTGAGTGAAGTCAGACTACAGAGCTCCACACCAGAGGAAGAAATTTGAGAACTTAAGCAAATTCTGCATCCAAGTGCAGTTAGGGAAGCTGCAATCATCTGTCTCTTTCCATACACAAGCTTGGCCCAGTTTCCAAAGAAACTAGCTACTCCTTCAGATCAGTGCTGGCAGGGAACTAAGCTTGTTATAAAACACTAGATGAACCAAAAACTTTCCTTTTCTCCCCAGCACATCCCGTTTGTTGGGCTGTGAACCAAAAACTTTCCTTTTCTCCACAGCACATCCCGTCTGTTGGCCTGTGTCCCTGAAACAGCTGCTCTTTGGGAAGGCATGCTACCGCTCCAAATTAGTTTGAAAGCCCAATTAATAGTCCTTGACCTTCACTTTGACCAGGTAAGAGGATGCTAAGGATGCTCTCACAACAGAGGCTGCTGAGACAGCCCGCACTTCAGAGGCAGAACTTGTTCCTAGCCACATGGGTAGCTGCAGAGCTGTCAGCAGCGTTGGCAGGATCATGCATCTGCTCCCTGCCAAACATCTTAAACATATTCTTTGTAGAAGTTTAACAGAATTTCTCAACTTCTCTTTTGAGGCCAAGAAAGCCAAACTTTGAGCAAATTTGTACACGTGTTAGCTACCCCTCCCCCCCCCCCCAGCCCCCTCTGTACTCTTCTCTTTGAGTTTCTGTTTTACTGTTAAAAAAAAAAAAAAAAAAAAAAAGGCAACAGCAGAGGGATACAACATAACCCTACTCCAATCATGAGGTAAGTAACTAGTGTAGCACCTGGGCTGGAGGGGAGGCTGCAGTACTGTAAAGGTTAAAAAAAAAAAAAAAAAAAAAGGCAGACAATAGCAAGTTTAGATGAGAGAGAGGAATGTGAGATGCTGCACGCAAAGCAAATCCTTTCTCTACCACTTGGTCTCGTAAATGGCCCTACAGATTCTCCCCCCACAGGGAGATGACAGCCCATGACTGCAGGTGGGCAATGTGACAGGATCCAGACCCCAGACATGCCAAACTACCAAACCCCTTAGTCACATATCACATACACCACCAGAAGTCTCCTTAAAAAGCAGTGTTTTCAGGACCTTGTAGGTTTCCACTCTTGTGCCTCAGATTATGCCCTCTGGGATTCTTGCATTGCTAAAGCATCCTCTATCCCTGCCCATGCAATGTCCACATATATAGGGCCCTCAAATTAGATTATTTGTGGATTCACTTACCTCTCAGCTCTAAAAACATCTGTGATACAGGCACTAGGCATCACAATTGATTTGACAGGCTACCTCTGTCTCCTCAGGACAAACCTCAAAGCATCAGATTACTCTCATCATTTACCTTCAGCATAAACAATTTAGAGTGACTACTTGTACTGAATACACAGTCATCAGAAATGGTGCCTCAAAGAGAAAGCCAACGCCCTAGGTCCTCCTAACAGCTGGTCACCCACAAGCCTGCCAAAGGAGCTTCTTTCTCTCCATCATTTTTTTAAAACATGCCTTCCTAAGAGTGGGAAGCATCTTTTCCTATACAGGACTCTGGCATCTCAAGTTGTTTTTCTTGCACGCCCAAGACTCCCAGCAAACAGCCATTTGGAAACTGTACTCCTTTTTAATTATTAGTGAAAAATTGTGTCTTTCTAGTGGTTTATGCTTTGGACAGTTCACTGGTTCGTATATTAAGATTTGTTTGTCTGTTTGTTTTATCAATATCCCTTAATTTTTAGGGTTTGGGGTTGCCAGTTTGCTAAAATTAAAACGGAGGGTGAGAAGCTACTGAACCAGACACCTGCCTGCAACATGTTTAGAGCACTTGGGTCATCTTTGCCATGAGATACTCACGGGGATGAGGGTAGGAACACATCTCCTCAGTCTGCCATCCCTTACCAGCCTCACCTGTTATCTAAATGAGGGTCAAAAATCATTAAGGAGGCAGCTATATTCTAAAATATCCTCCATAAATAACACGTGCTCTTGATCAGTCAGAACTTCAAAAATTACACTCCTGAAATACAGATAAGCTGGTCCATGAGATTCTGCTGTGCAGACTTCTGGCATTGAAAGATAAATGCTGCTTTAAGAACAGCTCTTTCAGAGAGGGATCTTACTACCAAAGAACATGCCCCCTTCTACACTCCCTCCTAGAACCAGCAGGCACATAACAATCCCATCACCAGGACACAAAGATCTCATGGAAAAAGTAGAAGAAAAGCATTTTTACATATTTAAAGTGCTTAGGCCAACACCTATACTACTTCTACAGAATAAACTTTAAAAACAAAACAACAAAACAAAATGTAGCAGTTTGGGGAATGGATGGATGGATGGATAACCTGCAGAATCTATCTGGGTTTACTTGCTTTCAGGCTTCTCAGAGGCTGGTATTTCACTGCAGGAAGCAGGCTCCACTTCTCAATACTCCACTTAAGACTCTAAGTGGCAAGAGCTTGAAACTGGAGAAAAGACCCAAAATGCTTATATTACCTTGTTAGAGAATTTTGTAGCTGTTAAGGACTTCTAATTCAAAGTTGAATTATGGTATTATTTCCCCAGCCCTGAACTATGCTTTTAAATTATAAAAAAAGGCAAGTGAACCATAAAAGCATTCAATTTGGCAGCCTCTTGTGGAGATTATACCTCATTCAGTTAATGCACTTGCTGTAGAGCCAGACAGCAGGGATTGTAAACTGCTCTAAATGTACCTCAAAAGAAAACTCAGGGCCTCTGGAACAAGTACCTGACCATTCAAAAAGCCAGGGCAGCTCAGCCACACATATCCTGCACGATTCATCACATGCTTCCCAACAAAGTGGGGGAGCAGGGAGGACAAAAAAAATTTTTTTTAAAAAAGGGATAAGGTACATATCAAGAAATTTAGGTTTAATATGAAGGAATGGGGCAGTTGGAGCTACCCGTTGCCATCAGAACACTTGTCCATGGCTTTGTAAAGGTGAGTATCACAAGAAGGTCTTGCTGGTTCCTGCTTGTTATGCTCATACTGATAAGGAGCTCTGTGAGCAAAAAGAAGAGGTTTGGTTTTGGGTATTTTTTTTATTCTGAATTAGTGAATTGAGAGTCAGAAATGCCTGCAGAGTGTACACCTCTCCATCCCCCACCCTGGCATTGGAGATACATGAGATGTTGATCAGGGCAGACGCAGCTCTGAGCAGCATCTGAGGTATGACAGGATTGTTTTACAAATGCTGTTTGCAACCAAAACCTGGGAAGAGCAGGAGAAAAATAAATACCCATCAGGTTTCTCACTTACATGCTGAACACAAACGGTGCTGGCTTGCACCTCACAAGCAACGAAGGTAACACAGGTAGAAACCATTTGTGTACTGCTTGTAAAGAGCTACTTTGTACATGGCCCTGTAGCTCTATGAACATCCATAACCACTCCCAATAAGCCTCATTTGCCTTTTGGTGGATTCCACAAATTGCACTGAAGGTGTTACAAAGATGATACAAAATATTTTAATGGATCCTTCAGCAACGAACTCTTTGAATCTTGGGGACACGTAAGAGCATTTCTCTAAACTCCAGGCATTTCCAAAGCACATGACTCACTCATGAGAGGATCAGGGTAAGTGGAGACCATTTAAAGCAAAACCGCAATCATAAAGGGCACCCACATCCACTCTCTGAGCACTGGCTTGCACAGCTACTTTCAGCTTAAAGAGATCTAGGGGGAGAAAAAGTGAAAGATACAAATCAAAAACAACAACAAAAAAACACAGCACTGTTCCTGTTAGTGACCTCAAAACCGCCTTCCTAAAATAACAAACCAGTCACTTGTTACTCAGATGCACTGATCCATAAACAGCTGACCAGCAAGCGCCGAGAGAAACTATGAATTTCTGTGCTGGTTTTGTAAATTGAAAACCACAGGTAGCTTCTTGAAAGTCTCTTCCTCCCTCATCATCTCTAGTAAAAAAGGTGAATGTGCTAACATATCCCACTGATGAAGAGGGAGATGATCCCCAGGCTCCAGGCCCTGGAGGGCTTGTGGCCCAGTACCTATCAACTGGGATGTCAGCAGGTCATGGCAACCAACTCCACCCACACCAGAGGAGGGTTTGCTTAAGGAGCAGCAGCTACAAACAGCAACCTGGGTGAGAACCATGTAAGGGGAGGAAAACTGCTGAAACCCACCTTGCCTCTACCTCTGACTTGTAACAAGTCCACAGCTACAGGTGGCCAATGTTAAAAATCGGGTCTCCAGCAGGCTGCAAGCCTGTAAGAGCACCCACCAGTCCTAGGAGAGGCCTGTGAGGAGCACAGCTCCAGTGCAGATAAAACACACGCCAGCCTGCCACGTATCAGGATACTGCATCACAGGACCACAGACGTGGGAAGCGCCGCTGGGATGCATTAACAACAGTATTCATAACCCTGCCTCACAGCACTTTTTAAACCTATGCCGCTCATCGAGCAGGTCCGCGCACACAAAAGACTGAGAAAGCCTGAACAGCACAAACGGCCCGTCTGATCTTTCCTGTGAAATTGCGCAATACAAGTATTTTGGGTAAAGTTCCCAGAGGAAATTACCCAACCTCTACGGCAACCAGAAAGAAACCCGACAGGGAGGGAGAGCTTCCCCGAAAGCGCCGGGGCTCTGCTCACCGCTGCCTTCCGGGCGAGACCATCCGTGCCTCGGTCCCCCAAAACACTGGCTCCCCGGGGATTCTCCCACAATCCCCCTCCGCCGGCGCTGCCAGGCTGTGTTGGCTGACCGGCGCCACGCGTGGGCAGACACGCCGCTATCACACCCGCCCCGCCGCGATACACACCTACCCGGGACACCGGGACACCGGCATCCGAGGCGCGGCGGCGGGCGCTACCGGAGGGGTGTGGGGGGCGGCGGCCCCCGCTTCCCGCGCTCTGTGGCCCCGGCGGAGCGGCGGGCACCAGGAGGGAAGGGAGGGGGGGAAGCGGAGCCCCCCTACCCCGGCCCAGACCCCGACGGGGCGGCACTCACCGAGCAGCGGGGAGGGGTCGGGGCAAAGGCCCGGCGGCGGCGGCGAAGCGGGAGAGGACCGGGTGCGGGAGGCAGGCGGTGGCGGGCGGGAGAGCGGCAGCGAGAGGTTGGCGGGCGGCGGGCGGCGAGGCGGCGGCTCGGGGCTGCCCGGCGGCCCCAGGGCACTGTCCGCCAGGTAGTAGAGCAGTGTGGCCGAAAGGTGGAGTGCGCAGAAGGCGACAAGAAGGCGGCAGGCCCGCTGCAGCGAGGTACCGGGCAGCGACGGCTCCTTCATGCCGCTGCGCTGCCGGGGAGCGCCGCCCGCCCCGCACCGCGCCGCCGAGGGGGGACGGGGACGGGACGGGGCGGGGGCGGAGGCGGCTCCGCCTGCAGGGGGGCGGCCCCCACAATGCGCTCCGCCCGGCATCCTGCTTAGCTTCCCCCCCCTCCCCAGCCAGCCCGCCCGGCTTCTCCCCGCTGTACACCCCTCAAGCATCCCGCCCGGCATCCCACCCCTGCTTTTCTCCCACCGCCATCCCTCCCCGACAGTCCCCGCCTCGGCATTCTGCCAGGCATCCCCATTCCCTTCCGTATCCCGACTTCTGTCTTGGCTTCTGCCCCTGCACCGGAGCGGACAGCATCCCTGTTCTCTGGCTGTCTCTGCAGCACAGTATCCGGTAACACCGCCTGGTAGCCGTAGCTGCAAGTTCAGGCAGGTCCGTGTAGCACATGCAAAACCAGTTGCCTTTAGCAGCGGGCATAAGAAGCAGTTATGAGCTGCTGCAAGGTAGTGCAGGCTGTACCTGGGTTCATGCCCTAGGGAGGCTTGCAGGTGGTCTTCACTTGGCGCCACTAACCATAAACTATATTTTCTGTCAGCTCAGTGTTTCAACGTGTTTTCTGCAAACAGAAGGAGGACAGGACCACCTTTTTGTTGAATAAGTCACGGGACTAAATCAGCGCCGGTGGCAGGGACTTCTGTAGCTCTCCAGCCAAACGGCCTGCTCAGAGCAAGACTATTGCCAGCAGCAGGTGAAGTCAGCTCTGGTTTTGTCCCCCTGAGTCTTGAGAGCTGCCCAACAAGGTATCTCCACCTCTCTAGTGCTCTGTCCCAGAGCTGTCTGTCACACATTCCTGAGGAATGAGTTTCCCTGTGTCGATCATCAAGCCAGTAGAAGTGTCTGGGCAAGCAGGTCTGGGCACCATCCAACTTCCCTCAAAATTACATGTTTTCCTTCTGAGTGGCAAGAGCATAAGCCTGGAAAGAAACCTCTTTGGAGCTGCTCTGTAATCCTGTCTCAGGTTATGGTAAAAGAGTTTAGTGTTGTCCTTTTAGTAAGTTCAAGTACTTTCAGGAAACCAGTACTAGCCTTGTTCCCCTGGCTGGCTGGCTGGCTGGAAAGGGGTCAGCTTGCATCAGGGACACACAGTGAGTCTAACAGGTGACTGGGCAAAATCCCACTGGTGGTCTGGCAGAATTGCATGTCTCTGGTTAGCCCCGTGAGCCTCAGGGTGCTTCAGGAACAGCGGATGACACTCAAGTGGTTTTCAAGTGCAATAAATAACTCATGCCAGTAGTTCTTAATGCTACTATTTAATGTTACTGTTTATTTGGTTTCATGAAAGCTAAATCACTGCAAGGAGAAGTGAATCTACATCCTTCCCAATGGTTAAAAATACTTCCCAACACCAGCACACACCACTCCCACTTCCCTCAGTCCTCATGGTCTGCTGATTTCAGCAGCCTCCAGTGCTGCTTGGTGGGCTGCCAAAGTGCTGGTCAGTGGAGCTGGGCCCTCATCCAACATGTTTGGGTGCTCCTCCAATGTTCATTCAATGACTGCTCACAAGCACTCTTCCAGATTACTCGTCTGTGGTCTCCAAAGAAGGGTACTGTGTCCTATCTTTTGACCTCTGACAGCATTCAATTTCTTAGTCCTAAGTCTGGCACTCTTCTGTGAGATCAGACACTGCATGCAGATGTTTCTCTTGGTTTGTGTTGAGGCTGCGACCAGATGGACCTCACCAGGTCCATCACCAGATCAGTGTTTTGTTGTTTGATCCCAAGGACTAGAGATGTTCAGTGCTATGCACAAGCAGGTCCAAATACTTTTTTATTATTGACTGTGGTGAAAACCAGTAGCGCATTGTTGCAGTTTGTGATGCTGTGATGAGAGAACAGAAAGAGAAAAAACAGGAGTGGGTGTGTTGCCATCAGTGAGAGAGTCTGCATTCATCTGTAAAAACTTAAATGGCCAGCGATCTCTGGGATCAGTCTTGAATCTGGACAAATCTTTGTTTTATAACAAAGGAATTCCCTTTTTCTGGCAGGACAAGGAGTTGACTTCAGGTCTCAGTGTCTCTCTTCCCTTCTCAGGTAGCTTTCACTAACCATCTGAAAGCTTCCCTGGACGATGGTGGTTGTTTATATCATGAGGAAGCTCAAGGATAAAGAGTTATCCTTCAGTCAAGGTGCATCATAGAGATACCTGCTTACACTTTTCCGTTCAATTATGTGTTTCTCCATTCCTCCTGACACCTTCTGCAGTCAGTCTGATAATCATCTTGTGCTTTGCTGAAGTTGTGAGCATTGTGATGACTGTACTGGTGTCCATGACAGTAATGCCATCACTACTGGTATTCTCATTCAACATTCACCTAGGAATCAGATAGTAAATTTCCTTCTTCCAGGAGCAAACCTATCTTTTCTAAGCCTCCAGGCTCTCCAGATGTCTTTATGGATCAGTTAGCAAAAGGCAACCCAGCTGATTCTCAGCAGACAACCCATTCTTCTGAGCTTGCAGCTCCACAGTTACCATGTTTCACTGGTTTTCAATAAATATGTGGACTTCTGCTACTAAAATTTGACTTTCTTCTCTTTTAGCTTTGAACTGGGGACCTAGAGGGAAAGTTCCTTGTGGTGCATTGATACTCAGACCGCAGTTGAGACTTGAAGTAGAATCAATCTGATTTCTCCTAACACTGTTATGTATTTCCCATCTTATATTTAGTGAACAATTACAAAAGAAGCTATAGGATAGCGTTCAATATAGACATCAGAGTGCTAGGAAGTGTCTACACACATTTTTCCACAGGTCCATTGTAGCACCTTACCATGAATGCCTGCTATGTCTTGTGTGAGTGATATAAAAACATTGCCACTTTTCCCTGGGACCACTGTCCCACTCGCACCCAGCACAGCTCTGGAAGCAGAGCGGAGCTTTGTGATGAAAGAAGCCTCTGTTACAGACAGGGATCATTCACATGTTGCACATGCAAGAGTGCAGTTATGTGTATAGGGGCAAAGTACATACGTCCAAGTATATAATGGCACACCTGTTTTCTGTAGAGAGTTAAGTTGTCTTATTTAAACCATGAATGAGGAAATAGGAATACAGGCCTTAAAGCAAAAATGCAAACATGCATGTCCTTAAGCAAGGTCTGGCTGTGCTCACTGCATGTTAGCCTGCTCCAGCTTTTTACCATTGCAATCTCCACCCCAACCTAACCTGCAAAGAGACCTTGAAGATCTCACTTTACCAGTCATACCTGATTTAACTTCTAGCTCTGTGGCTTCATTTTGGTGTTGATGCTCCTTTTTAGTGAAGCTAAATTTTAGAATTTTTCTCCCTACTAAAACCTGTTTTGTGACTATACTGCTTTGCTGCACATGAATATATCTGTCCATCCACCATGCCTAATGTCTGATTCTAATCAAACCTGGCAGTTGGGAGAGATCATAAACATCCAAAATACTTGCTGAAACAAGCCATCAGGGTGCAACAGAGTGAAAGTTCACTGGGAATGTGGTGAGATATTTGTAGCTATGCATCAAAGTATGAGGGGGAAGAGGGAGGCTGTAAGCCCATATTGTTATAAGAAAAGCAAGGTTCTCAAGGTGTGTGGCAGAATCAAGGAACAGGTGTGAATATGTGCCAAGTGAGGGTTTATGAATCCTGCAGCTCATGGAGGGATTTGTTTCAGTGCAATCTAGTTTTTCAGGCCCATGCTGAGGTCAGTGGTTTAGCTACAAGGATAGGTCCCAGCTGCCCTCAAGGGGCAACCCCCCCTCACCTGAAGAGCAGTGTGTGGTCACCACCAGCAGTGCAGGGCTGTATCCACATAGGAATTCCTGTCCCCTGCTCCACAGCAAAATGTGACCCCTCTTTGTGCATGACCTTATGGAGTTGGAGGTGGATGGGACAATGGAGGTGCAGGAGTTCTTCTAGCCCTTCTGGAGATCACTTTGTGAAGCCTCACTTGCTCTCTGCTGCTTGGAGAGAGCACAGAGAAGCATGGTCCCCACAGCAGCTCTTCTTTCAGCTTTCCCCCAAGCATCATGTTGTCAGCTTCTCCAAGCAGAGTGGGAATTTGGGCTTGTGACTCACTCTTCAGTGTGGTTACAGCAGCCCTGAGCACCTTTGGAGACAGCAGCAAGCCCCGTGTGAGCAGCTTTGGACTTCAATGGAATGAAGCCCGCAGCCCCTGGTCACTCACAAGAGCAAAAAAAAATTTCAGCTCCGGTCCCCAGGGCATGGGGTGAGCACGGCTCAGGCAACAGGCAGGCCAGACGAGCGGGAGGGAGGTGAGGCCGGCATTTGGGAAAGGGCCAGATGAAGAGGGCCAGTGGAAACAGGCCGTGCCGCCCGCGCTGCCGGGTGTCAGTGCGTGGGGTCTCCGGTTCCACAGGTGCCCTCTGCTGGTACCCTGCACCCGAGTGCTGCTGACCCACCCTGCGCTCGGGCTCTAGCCTGCACATCCTGCTCTGCAGCCACGCTCGGGGTTTGGTTTAGCACAGGTCCCCAGAGAGAAACGCTGCTTCAAAGAGTCCAGCGGGACAGACATATGGTTCTTCCCCAGCGGCGTGGGATGGCAGGATCCTCTCTGAGCTTCACGCTCCCTCTAAGGCACGGGAAATCCCCGGGATATCCCCAGTGTCTATCTCTTCCTCTGTCCCTCCCTCCTTTCTTCACTCAGGGCACCCCGAGTGTGTGGGTGGCCAGGCATCACTGGTGTGCAGATCCACACCAGACAGGACCATTCCTCATTTTCCAGCACCACGGGGGCAGCAGCATGGGTGGGTCTGCGCATTATCCACAGGGCAGGGGCCAGCGGCAGGGACAGGGCTCGGTGTTGCGTGCAGTCACCCCTCCACAGAGCTACGGGGCGGAGTGTCCCGGCATGTCACACTGCCCTCGGGACCCTGCTCCACGGGGACACTGCTTGCTGCTGCGTGGGCTGCAGAACTCTTCTGACCAAGCACTGGTTTAGGAGGAGGGTTGAGAAGAGCTGTCTTCAGCTGAAGGGCCAGGTAGCCGGCAAGGCGGGCAGACAGCAGAGGAACGAGTGAAGAGAGTGAGGAAGGTCTGGAGATCCAGTACATAACCTCCCTTTGCTGAAAGCCTCGAAGAGCCAAATCAGGGACAGCACTGCCTCCATGTAGGGAAATCTCCTAAAAGGCCAGACAAAAAGCTTTGTCTACCTTTTGCCATGCTTACGAATTAAAATTAAGGCTTGAAACTGATACATCTTGGCAGAGTGCGAGACTCACATTTAACATCATCTTACAAACCTTTAAGCCTTTTTGCATAGTTCAGTTTCTACTGCCAACAGTGAATCAGTTTTCAGGGGTGCAGCAGCTTTAGAAGGGTTCCCCTGAAATAGTGGGTGCTGTCATGGACCAGTTCCTGCTGATCTCCTTGCCTCCTGAACCATTTTAATGGGTTCCACTGCAGACTGAGGGTGTTTCATAGTTGTGACAGAAAAGAGGCAGGAGATTATATCTTCTACCAGCCCTGTGGGTCTGATTCCTTATTTCATTTCAGTTGTATCCAGCCCTGTGAAAAATGCATCTGTGCCTCATTTTAAGTGATGGTGCTGGGCTGTGTCTCATGTCTCAGGTCCTATTTTGTGTGCTTACCTTGGCAGAGAAGAGAGGATAATCCTCTGCTAGAGGCACATAGTCAGACCTGTCAGAGTACAGGGAGGTGCCTGAAAATCTTTCAAGGTATGGGGGTTGAGGAATACAAGATAAAAAAAGAGAAAAAAATAAGTTCATCTGAAGAGAAACTCGTCACCAGGCAAGAACTCACTTACCTGCAGTTACATTCATCTAAATGAGGAGAAACTTCTACCAGTTCTTATTTACAGTCCTTGAGTTCTTGTTTACAGTCCTTGGTATTTTTAACTGGAATGATTTTTTCCTTTTTTTTTTTTTTTTTTTTTTTTTGGTAATAGCTAGACACCATGCTTAGCCCAAGGTATAGTGCCATACACATCCCATTCTAGCCACCAAAAAGGCTAAACGGGCCTTGACAAAATCTGGTTTTGAAACCAGCTTAGGCTGGGTCACTGCTGCACTTGCTCAGTTCCTTGTGAGGCTCATTTTCTGTTGGTTTGCATGGCTACTGATTTAGTACTTCCTAGTACTTCCTATTTAGTACTTCAAACATAAATGCATTACAAGGGTGTGCAGGCTTTGTGCTTATGAGCAGTGCATTTCTTATTTATGCACTGTTTTGCTTCCTGGGACAGTCAGCAGCAAGGGCAGCACCTGTCCAGAGGTGAAAAGACCTAGCCAGGCCCTTAAACTGTGTATTTTCCAGAGCAGAATCTGAAATGTACTTTACAAACAAAGAATTGATGTGGTGACACTGTTGAGCTCATTTTACCTGGCAGATTCACAAAGGAGAAACTTTGGATTAACACCTGGCTACTCAAAAGTAAGCTGCTTGCAGTGCTTTTAGTTCTGCTCTGATCCACTAGAAGAGAAAAATGTGGCCATTGAATGAGAGTGACAAAAAGAGCAAAGATGTGAGTTAACAGAGAATACTGCTATTTCAACATAAATGAGATGGGTCAGAGAGAACTTTGCTCTGTAAACTGCAAGGTTCACTCCACAGCTTTTAAATGGGATGTAAATCAAAAGCTACTGGAATGTGATGGAAGAAATTGGCTGTGTTTCACTGGGTGTGAGGTTGCCTTGCTGTTCCATGATATTTATTGTAGCTCCTGCCTGGTGTTAATTTGTACATACCCAAGTAGTTAACAGGTCATTTGGAAAAAATTACACCCGTGCAGAAGGCGGGGTCTGAAGTCAGAAGTATCCAGCAACCTCAAGGACACAGAGTTCTTTTTTTAGTATTTACATGTAAGACCTGCATTTTCTTTCTCTGGCAATTGAGCTAAAGAGAAAGTGCTGGCTTCACATTGACTACATGAACAGTGTGCTAGAGAGTGTTTCATTCTTTGAATGTTCTGCAGATGGAAGCTGCATCCCTAGAAGTGTAGAGGAAAGTGGAGAGAAGTATGACTGTTACCAGCAGCCACGTAGAAAGCTGTCCAAGCATGACTGGGTGACCCCACTGCCAATGAGTCACACAAAAGCAGAATCACTGAACAGCATCCCCTCTGTGCCTGGAGATACAAAAAACTTCCTTAATTATCTTATATTGCACTCCTCTTTACATTGATTAATCTTGGGATAGGTCTGGGGGCTTTAGCAGCTGGCAGATATGGAAGACCAGGCCTTTCCTGCAAAAGTCAAAGGACCTTCTCCAAAAATAGTTGGCAAGAGCAGCTGTCACTTTGAAGGTGTGGGGTGGCATTTGTGCTACCTGTTTTCCTCCAGTGTGATGCTAAATGCAGGATGATGACAGCATTCAGTCCTACACCATGTGGAAACAGTGATGCTGAGGAAGAAAAAGATACAAAAGACTGAGGCCCAGTATAGGGTTGTTCGTCCAGAAACAAACCCCAAGGAGAAAAAGTATTTGATACCTTATTTTTTAATAAATTCCTGTGGGTCCAAGTTCACAGATAAAAAAGAGTGAACATCAGTATGTTTGGGACAGCTGATACACTTTGTCCCTGCTGCCAGAATACAGATTAACTGTGTCAGCTCAGGGTAGGACAGTCTTGCAGCAGTCCCAGCCCAGGTAGGTCAGAGCTCTGCCCATCTAGACTGGACACACAGCATTGTTCCCGCCTTACACCAGCAGGGTGGCTTGGTTTACCCCTGGCAAAAAAGTAAATCCATGTCCTTTATCTTCTTTATCTGCTGCACTAAGGAAATAGACACCTGTCCCTTATGTGAGAGCACATGGGAAAGTGAAGGCCAGTGTCATCCTTAATCTGCCACGGAGCTGCAGGTTATTTGTGAACTGCGTGTGCACTCAGGGTGTGTCTTGAATCCTAGAATCATAGAATTGGCTGGGTTGGAAGGGACCTTTGAGATCAACAAGTCCAACCCTTGATCCACTACCGCTGCAGTTACCAGACCATGGCACTGAGTGCCACATCCAGTCTCTTTTTAAATATCTCCAGGGATGGAGAATCCACCACTTCCCTGGGCAGCCCATTCCAATGTCTGATCACCCTCTCTGTAAAGAAATTCTTTCTAATGTCCAACCTAAACCTCCCCTGGCACAACTTCAGACCTTGCCCTCTTGTCTTGCTGAGAGTTGCCTGGGAGAAGAGACCAACCCCCCCTGGCTACAACCTCCTTTCAGGTAGCTGTAGAGAGTGATGAGGTCTCCCCTGAGCCTCGTCTTCTCCAGGCTGAACAGCCCCAGCTCCCTCAGCCTCTCCTCATAGGATCTGTGCTCGAGTCCCTTCACCAGCCTGGTTGCCCTCCTTTGGACCCACTCCAGGACCTCAATATTCTTCCTGAACTGAGGGGCCCAGAACTGAAATCCAGGAGCCTTAACAAGGAGAGGAAATGTAGGTGTCCCTGAAGTGGGGGGAGCTGTAGCAACTCCTGCCTAGCTACAGTGGCTTCAAACAGCAGCTGAAGCAGGGGAGAAGGGTGAGCAATGGATGCTCCCCTGCTGCACCTCCAAGGTCCAGTGCACAGCCTGGCTTTGCAGGAAAGTCACCTTGGCCCTCTCCTCTCTACTAGAGTGGACAGGAGGACTCATCCATGTATTCAACCCATTTTGTCATGAAGCTGAAGGTGTCACGGGGAAATGTTTGAATAATTAAAAAAAAATAATGAGCATTACTCACTTCCTGCTATGTGAGAGTATATACCCACAGTGATGAAAAGAGGAGGGAATCAGGGGTGTGGTCTGGATCCAGAAAGTCTGCTGAAACTGCCAGGAAGAGGTGATGACTGATCCCTGACCCAATTACGCAGGGAGACCTCCCCATATGTCAGCTTTTGGCTCCCCTGCTTATCTAGAGGAAAACTTCTGGTCAGCTGCACTTCTGGGACTTCTTTTTTTTTTTTTTTTTTTTTTTTTTTTCCTGAGTAAAGAAGAATGAATTGGTCCTTTTCTCTTCTATGCATGTGGAAACCTCAGGGTGAGCAGAGTGTGTCACCATCTCTCTAAAACACATCTGGAGGCAAGGAGGGAGCTAAGGGTATGAATATGAGAATAAGTATGGTACTAGCCCTCCTCTCTGGCTTGCCCCCTTGTGCAAAACTGCAGGCTCTGGGCTTGAGCTGCATGAACAAGGCAGTGCTCTGTTCCTGGAGTACTGCACTGTTTGTGGGTCCCTGGCGTTTCCCAGTATGGGAAAACCCTGTGAGGAGCAACAGAGCAGGAGTTAAAATATCTGTGCAAGTGCAGTAAGCCAGGAGTTGGAGAACAGCCCTGAAATTCAGGAAAGGCAACAGATAACAGTAAGAAAAGGGCAGGTGCTGGGTGGAGCAGTGACGACACCAAGGCCACACTACAGATAAGGCCACCAGGCAGACATGAGGCAAGAGAGATGTGAAGCAATTGTGCTCGGCCCCCTGCCATGGGCACCCAGCCAAATTGAAAGCCTGCAAACTGTGCCGTGGTCACAGGTGTGATAAGGGCTCACGACATGATGAGTGATCCCAGGCCAGAGGGTGCTGGTGAGGGTGTGGGAACAAGAGCAAAGACAGGGGCAATGCCATGAGGGAACACACCTGAAACCTGATTTGGAAGTAGAAGTCTCCTTCCATGATGATCCATGATGCTGAGAGGGTACCACAGACTGCCAAGAGAATGGAATGCTGTCCACTATTACTCTTCCATATAGGCATGAATGACACCATAAGTCCAGACTTGGACAAAAGACTACAAAGCCCTGGGGACACAGTGGAGAATTTTGTCGCCCAAGTTGTATTTTCTTCCATATTACCAGTTCAATGATAGGAAGCAGACAGGAATAGACACATAATGCAGATCAGCTTCTGGCTACATGGCTGGTGTTGCTGTGAGGGTTTTAGCTTTTGTGACAATGGGACCTTCTACAAGGACTACAGCCTGCTAGGAAGTGATGGAATCCACCTGTCTAAAAAAGGCAGGTGCATCTGTGGCAGCAGAGTGGCCAGCTTGGTGAGGTGGGCTTTCCACTGAAGGACTTGGGAGGAGGGATCCAAAGTGACAATGCTCATGCCATCATCAGCACCACAACCAATTGGGCAATAAACCAGGCCAACCAGAGTAGTTCGTAGTGTTCCTCAGCTGCCTCCCTAAATGAGAATCAAAAGACCAGCCACCTGAATTGTATGTATACTAATGCACAGGGCTGGGAAACAAACAGAAGGCACTGGAGCTCCATACCCAGTCAGAAAGTTGCAATATCATAAGAATAACCAAGTCACGTGGGACACCTGACGTGACTGGAGGACTGTGATAGATGGCTACAGAGTGTTTTGTAAAGACAGGCAAGGTAAAAGAAGTGGAGGAGTCTCACTCTATATGAAGGAGTATCTTGAATGTATAGAAGCCAACTCCAGGAATTGTGGAAGCCCTATCAAATGCCACTGGGTCAAAATCAGAGGGGTTGTCTCTAACAGAGGCCTTACAATAGGCATCTTTTAACTACTCCCAAGCCAAGATGACAAGAACAATGAAGTGATGCTTGGGTCACTTAAGCAAGCAAAAGGTCAACAAAACCTGGTTCTTATGGGAAACTTTAACTATTCAGACATTTTTTTGAAGAACAACACAGCAGTTGACCTGTCAATCCATCAAATTCCTGGAAAGTGTAGAAGGCTCCTTCCTTCTTCTCCCAACCAACCTTCCTCCTGCCAACCAGGAATGAGACAGTGCTGGACTTGCTGCTCACCAACCAAGAAAACCTGCTTCGTAGTACCTCAGTTTGTGACAGCCTTGGCTGCAGTGATCACAATACTGTGGAATTTGGGATACTGCTGAGCACACTGAAGGTTAGTTCCAAGACAAAGGGACCTGGTGTGGAGCTCCAGGGAGCTGGAGATAAAGAAGCTGGTGTGTGCTGGGAGTTTTTCAAGAATGTTACTAAATACACAAAATCTGTTAATGACCTCTAAAGGCAAGGGAAGTAGGTGGAGCAAGAGATCCCCTTGGCTTGACTGTGAGCTTCTGGTGCTGCTCAGAACTAAAAGGGAAACATCCATAGATGGAAAAGCTGAACATCACCTTTTGAAAATTACAAGGACATTATTGGGGCACGCAGAGATGCAGATAGGAAAGCAAAAGCTCAGCTAGAACTCATACTGGTCAGTGTCAAAAACTTGAATAAAGGGTTCTTCAGGTCCACAACATGCAGAAACAAAAGGAGAATATTGTCCTATTGTTAAATAGGAGAGGTGAACTAGTTACTAGCAATACTGACAGGGCAGAGGTTTCCAACACCTTCTTCACTTCTGTCTTTACTGGGACTGTTGGGTCCCAGGCCATGGGAACCAAAATCCAGGTTGGTGCAGATACAGACCTGCTGTCAGTGAAGGCAGAGCTGGTGTGCCAACCACTACAGAAGCCTGACCTATAAAATTGATGGGTCTGGATGCCATCCACTTAAAGGTGTTAAGAGAGATGGATGATGTAATTGTAAGGCCTCTCCCCATAATCTTCATAGACTCATAGAGCTGGTATTCAACCATCATGGTTGGTAAGGCTCTTCAAAATCATCGAGTCCAGCCATCAGTTCCTACACCACCTTAACCACTGAATCGTCTCCTGAAGCACCACATCTACCCATTTTTTGAATATTCCCAGGGACATCAGTTCTACGACCCCCCTGGGCAACTGGTTCTAATGCTTCACCTCTCTTTCATTGGGGAAGTTTTTCCTAGTATCTAATCTGCACCACCCCTGGCATCACTCAAACCCATGACCTTGTCCTGTTGCTAGCCACTAGGGAGAAGAGGCCAACAATCCCCTCACTGCAACCTCCTTTCAGGTAGTTGTAGAGAGCAGTAAGGTTTTCCCTCAAACTCCTCTTCTACAGGCTGAACAGCCCCAAGTCCTTCAACCTCTCCTCATAAGACCTGTTCTCCAATCCCTAATCAGCCTGGCTGCCATCCTCTGCACCCTCTCCAGCACCTCTATGTCCTTCCTATACTGTGTTGCCCAAAGCTGCACATGGTACTCAAGGTGCAGCCTCACCAAGGCTGAGTACAAGGGTAAGATCACCTTCCTGGTCCTGCTGGTCCTACTGTTCTTGACATAAGCCAGGATGCCATTGGCCTTCTTGGCCATCTGGGCACACTGTTGGCTCACGTTCAGCTTCCTGTCAATCACCATCCCCAGGTCCCTCTCTGCTGGGCAGCTCTCCATCCACTCCTCCCCAAGCCTGTAATGCTGCTGGGGGTTGTTGTGGGTGAAGGGCGGGGCACACAGTTGTCCAGTTTGAAACTCATACAATTGGCCTTGGTCCATCAATCCAGCCTGTCCAGATCCCTCTGCAGAGCCTCGCTACCTTCAGGCAGATGGACACTTCCACCCAGCTGAGTGTTGTCTGCAAACTATCTGAGGGTGCACTCTATCCCCTCATTCAAATCATCAATGAAGATGTTAAACAGGAGCAGCCCCAGCAATGATCCCTGGGGGACACCCCTTGTGGTCAGCTGCCAACTGGATGTAACTCCATTGACCACAGCTCTTTGGACCCAGTCAGCCAGCCAGTTTTTTATCCACTGAAGGGTGTGCACATCCAAGCCATAAGCAGCCAGTTTCTCCAGGAGAATGCTGACGGAAATTGTGTCAAAGGCTTTTTAACGACACTGACAGCCCTTCCCTCTTCCAGTAAGTGAGTCACCCTCTCATAGAAGGAGAACAGGTTTGTCAAAGAGGACGTGCCCTTCGTGAACTCATGCTGACTGGGCATGATCACCTAGTCATTCTGCTTGTACCCCATAGTGTTACTCAGCATGACCTGCTCCATTGCCTTCCCTAGTACCAAAGTCAAAATAACAGGTCTGTGATTTCCCAGATCACCCTTCTGTCCTTTCTTACATACATATGGAGGTTACTCAGGCTGATTTCCAATCTGCCAGTACCTATCCAGTCAGTCAGGACTGCTAGTAAATGCTGGAAAGTGTCTGGGTGAGCATACCCACCAGTTCTTTCAGCATTCTTGGGTGCATCCCATCCGTCCCCACAGATCTGTGGACATTTACATGGTGTAAATCTGACCATCTCCTCCCAGATTGTTGGGAGGTCATTCTGCTCATGGTCTCTGTCTTCTAGCTTTGGGAGGTGGGTTTTTTCTTTATGACCTCTCCTATTGCTAAAGACTGAGGCAAATTCATCAGATACCTCAGTTTTTTCCTCATCTTCCCTTCTGAATCTAATAGGGGATGGAGGGTTTCACTGTTTTTGTTGTTGTTGTTGTTAAGATATTTATAGAAACTTTTCTTGCTCTTCACTGCAAAAGCGAGATTAATTTCTAACTGGGCTTTGGCCCTTCTGATTCTCACCTTGCATAGCCTCACAACATTTTTACAGTCATTTTGAGTGGTCTGCCCCTTTATCCCTACAAACTCTCTTTTTCTCCCTGAGTGACAAACAAAGCTCCCTGAAGAGGCTGGTTTATGCCTCTGGCTTGCCTTACAGTACATGAGGATGGCCAGCTCCTGCACCTTCAAGACTTCTTGAAGAGCATCATCTTTGAGAAGTCATGGAGATCAGGAGACATCTTTCAAGACTGGAAGAAGGTTAATGTCACCCCCATGTACAAGAAGAGTTCCAGGGAGGACCCATGTAACTATAGACCCATTAGCCTCACTTCAGCCTTTTGGAAAGTTATGAAGCAAATCCTCCTGGAGACTCTCACAGATCAACTAAAGCATGTGATTGGGAAAAGCCAACATGGATTCACTAGGGCCAAATCATGCTAGACAAGCCTGAACACCTTCTACATCAAAGTAATCAACTTGGTTGGTGCAGGGCATGCAGGGGATGCATTGCACATTGTCTACCTGGACTTCTCCAAGGCTTTTGATGGAGTCCCCCACAGCTTCCTCACAGAGGAACTGAAAACATGTCCCAGCTGCCATCACTCCTGCACTGCCTCTAGCATGATCTGAAGAGCCAGGCCATGCTTGGGACCAGCAGCACAGCGTGGCTCTCTGCAGCAGCAGCACTGGGGTCTTTATGATCAGATTCAGGTGGGGTTTTGAGTAGTATAAACATTGAAGAAGACTGTAAAGGCCCATGATAGCCTTCATCAAGGGCTATGCTGAGTGCTGGTGTGAGAAAATCTTTCAGGAGGTGACCCCCTGATGTCCCCATAGTTGAGTGTTGGCTGGGATTTGCAAGGCAGGTGCCTCCACATATGCTGGGGTGAGATGTGCTGTGTCTCCAGGACCTAGTGTGCTGGTGGCACAAACCTCCTGCACATCAGGGCTTGGTCTCTACAACTTTGTCCATGACTCACTGAGGATGGAGATCTCCCACCTCCCTGCTGCTCTGGGTTGCTCATTCTCTGGGGGACAGTTTCTTTCCTAGCTCCAAACCTGAATACCTCAGCACTTCCATTTGTGCCTGTTGCTTTTTATTCTGTCATTTGGAACTACCAAAAAGAAGTTGGTTTTGTCAACTTCACTTTGTGCAGTTGTAGACTGCTAGCAGATCCCCCTTTGGCTTCCCCTGTACTATACTAAACAAGCCCAACAGGCCCCCATGTGCCTCAGGAGCAACTTCTAATGCAGTTAAATATTTACTTTAGTTGAGGGATTCCTGAAGTGGAATAATAATGAAAGCCAAAGGTTATTGAATGGTGTAAAGTCCATGAAGAGGGAATATAAAGCATGTGCACAGCCTCCTCAGCAGAGCAGAGGAATAGTTCTGCCAGGGAGCTCTGAATTGGTCACCTTCCCCTTCCTGAACCTATCTGCAGCCCTGCTGAGTAGAGTGGAAAGAGCACCCAAGGACAAGGATGGAAGGAGATCCATGCAATGTCTGTATCCCTCTGGCCATGGGGGATGTTCACCAAGCTGTTCCTTTCTCAGCTGGCTGGGGCCTGCCTGTACCTTGCTAAGCCTCAGGTATACTGGGGGGAAGAAAAGCTCTAAGCATGGTCATGGTCAGCCACTCAGCAAGTGAAAATGTGTATGCTGTGAGTGTCTGGAGTTCTCCCAGTTCTCTCTAGACACAGCACCTCTTATCTGCTCTGAGGTGAAGGATGCCCTCTGTGACTTCTGCCCCAGACTTCATCTTGGCAAGGCGGTCCCAAAGGAGACAACACTGTCAATACTGGTCTTCAGGTACACCACCAACTTTCTACCCTTCACCAATTGAGTTTGATTCACCAGAGGAAGGTGGGGACAGATGTGAAAAATTCATCTTAGAAAGAAGTGGTGAGGATGCTCACAGGGAAAGAGGGATGCTAAGCATTAGTAGCAAAGCAGCTGGCATCATCTGGGCTGGAGTCCTTCCATAAGGAGCTGGCGTCTCTTTCACTGAGGAGAATGAAGCAAGGTATTGAACCCCCCATGGTAATGGGTAGAGCAAAATGGAGAGTGACTGCACCTGCAGCTCCCTGCTGCCACCTGAGTGAATTTCATTGCCTCCAGCCCCTCTGCAGCCTCAGCCTGCCCCGTGCCACCCGATGAAGAAAATCAGCTGCAGAGCTGGAAGGCTGCCTGGGGTAAGATACATCCAGAGGTGAGCTGACTGTGTGGAGCATAGAAGAGCAACATTGCCCCACACAGTGCTGCCCAGGGATTGTAAAGCTGTCTCCAGTGCTGGCACCTGGAGCTGGAAAGTGGCTCTGGGGTGGTTTATCAGCTTTGTGAGGGTGCCCAAGTGATCTCTCTGGGTGCACAGTCCAGCTGTTCCCTGCACAGATCAAATGCTGCTCAAAATGCTGCTTTTCCCATTGCCACGGAGATAAGCTGCTTCCCTCCCCTATAAAGGCAGCCAGGAGTAGAGCGAAGGTGCTCGAGGGTGTACACCTGAGCCAGCCATGGGTGCCAGGGAGCTGGCAGTGCTGGAGGCTGTGGCACTGGCACTGGTACTGGTGACTCTCGTCGCTGCTGGTGGTAAGTCTACTCCGCTGCCAGCTCTTGGGTGGCAGGCTGAGGGACCAAAAAACCATCTGGAAGGGCAGGTAGTCCCAGAAACCCTGGTTTGGAGAGGAGGTGAGGAGGGCAAGCCAAACCGAGCAGGAGCATGGTGGGGAATAAGGACTGGACAAAACACACCATGACTTCCTAGCCCTTCAAGGCAAGGGGTGGGGGCTGTTTCATTGGCTGTATTGCGGTTAGGAGAGGGATGGGATAGGGGACAGCCTGTGATGGGTATGGCAACGGGAATCTGGGAGAACAGTACCTACACCGGGGTGGCAGCTATCGTTTCTGCCTCCATTAAGCCCTTGCAAGGACTTCATGCTTTCAGTGTATTCAGGTGGGAATCAGCTGTCTGTAGGCTTTGGAAAACCAGTGTTACCTAAGTGCACATAGCAAGGGTCCTGCAGCAGCCTGTGTGCAAGACTTCACTCTCCCAGGATGCTGGTGCACCTCACAGGTGGTCTGTAAGTTGTTGCTATAGCTCTGCTTGAGTGCAGAAAAGGAACCCACCAAATGCACCTCTCCTTGAGTGCAACGTGTCCAGCTGAGCAGTGTCACCGAGCCCCACACTCCTGCCTCTGGTCACAGGTGCACCAAGCTCACGGTTCTCTGCTCTGTTTCAGGGGAAGAGGTGAACAAAGGGAATGGCCTGAGAAGGGTAAGATGTGGTGTATTAAGTAAGTGGCTTCTGTTTTTCTTTCTCCATGGCTTGAGATGAGATTTAGTGCCTGGCATGTCTGGGAGAAAGGCTGTTCATAGCAGTTTTCTTAATCCTCATGGGTATTGGTACTTGAGCACCAGACCTTCATGAAAGCCCAAGTTGTGAGTCCTACTGAAGTGCAATGTCCTTTTCTTTATGCTCTGCCTTTCTGTGTGCATGCTCTGCTCTGTTTGGGACAGAGGCAACCAAGTTGACAGTGGCACTTGCTCCTGCAGGGTGCTCTGGGGTGCTGCTGGCACTAAAATGTCTGCTGTGCTTTCCCCTTTCCAGCCAGTGTGTGGAGACGTGGTCAAGCTGCAGGCCTGTCCCCTGGTGTACTTGCCTGTCTGTGGGACCGATGGAAACACCTACGTGAATGAATGTCAGCTCTGTGTCCAGCAAATGTAAGCTCATGCCCTTGGAAGAGGCTGTCAGGAGTTTAATTTTGACTGCCTGAAACTCAATTGGTGTCAAATAACCACCATTCAGGTTTCTCCATGCCTGGAGAAAGCCACAGCAGACAGGAATCAAGCATGTTCCTGCTAGTGTAGTGGAAGAGGATTTTTCATGCCAGCTGAGCCAGGTGATGGGCTGTGAAGCCTGTGGGCTTCACCCTCCTGCTCTGACAGTCCCCTTGGGTAGGTGCAGGTGTGCCCCCAGCCCTTTCCTGCAGATGGCTGCTTCATTCTTTGCACCATGTTTAGTGACTACTGTGCAGCTGCAGGCTGAGGAGTTTAGCTCATTGTGTTGGCAAGAGACTAATTCCACAGAAACCCTGAATATTCACCCACTGGAACAGCTTGCTAAATCATACCACTCTGTGGCTGCATCATCAGCAGATCCAAAAGTTGAGGTCAGGATTCTGTGTCCAGGACACCCTCCAATGTGGGTGCCTGCAATCTGGATACAAAGCTGAGGATGGAGAAGGTTCCACCATTTGTCCTGCCCGCAATTAGTGGAGGAAGAATTGCTCTTAAGTGGGCAAAAAGGCTGACTAGTCATCTAGCCTGTAGAAGCAAATAGCACCACTAAGTGGCACCATCTTTGAACTAGAGCAACAGGAACCTCATGAGAAGCACAGCAGTTGCTTTAGGGCAGTGATTTTGTTCAGGGTGCGAAGTGACTGAGGAGGGGTTCCTGCTCAGGATGAAGATCAGTTTGAACAAAGGTCAGCAGAACACTTGCATAGCTCAAAACCCACAGACTGTATGCTGGAGGAGGGGGATGTCCAGCTTGTCAAGGGAGGGGGCTTGGAGGAGCTGCAGCTGTCTAGCCTGGGGAAGGAGAGGCTTGGGGGGATCTAGCAGCAGCCTACACTTGCAAATGGGCTGGAGCAACACTGGTGGCAGCAGGTGATGCTACACAGGGCAACAGCGACAAACAGCAGCCCGATAAACAGCAGCCTCAGAGGGTACAGGTTGGACAGGGTGGAAACCACTTCCCAAGAAGGTTGGTGCACCATGGAGGTAGGGAGGGTCTCCATCCTTGGAGGGAGGTGGTTAGGACTCAGGCAGGGCCCTGGCTACCATAACCTCACACTGGGAAGAGCTCTGCTGTGTGTGGGTTGGGCTAGAGGCCCAGTGCCAGTGCTGCACTCCCAGGGGAGGGATAGCTGAGGGCCAAAATGGCTTGCAGTCAGCTTTTTAGATCATAAAATGAGAAAGCCAATGAGCTCCATTTCACAGGCTGGATAGGAGCCAAAGTATGACATGGGGAGGATTTTTCTGAGCTCTTACTCTTTTTTCCTATGTTATTTTAGGAAAACCAGGCAAGATATCCGGATTTTGAAAGATGGGGATTGTCAACCTATCTGAGTTTTCTGATAGGTTTCCTAGAAAGCCTAGGAACAGGTGATTAATTGATCCTATGTGCTCTATGCTGATTGCACTTTTAAGGTAGCAATGGAGAATAATAAAATAGCATGCACAGTCTTATTGCAACAACACTTTTTTTATGCAGGGCTGAGTGAAAAGAGCACAAGCCAGTTACCACAAGGGGCTACTAACAACATACAGTCAAAACATTAATTTCAAATTCACATTGCATACCAGGGCTCTACATTGTGAGTATTATTTCACTTGCATTTCTATGAGAAGGGACACATAGGAGTAGGAAGAAACACACAGATGCACTGAAGAAGGTACTGAACAAGTGCCAGCTTTCTTCTGTACGAGGCAATATAGTGAAGAGAAAGTAAATTTTCTTCAGTGTGGGAGAACATGACTCACAGGCTCCCTAGGAAACACCACTGCATTCAGAGCTCATGTAAATTGAAAATGGTAACATCTACACTTCTCATGTTAGATGATATTCAGCTTTTGATCTGGAAGCCTTTCACAACAGGACTCAGCCCAGATAGCAGCACCACGGGGCCATGTAAACAGCCCAAGCAGAGACCCTGAATGCAAAGAGCCCCAGATCTCTGCTCTAGTACTCCAGACTAAAATAATTAACCAGAGATGCTCTCCAGGAACTGCAGATTCACAGCCAGGTGTCAGGACCATCCACAGGGAATTGTGGCAGGACACAGTCCAACCAAGGTTACAGTGTAAGTGTGCATCAGTGTCCTTGGGGCTCCTTCTGCTCTTTTGTCTCCCAGTTCTACCAGATGGGACACAACAGACCTTTCACAAAATACCTGCAATAAGGTGTACAACTTGGTATGCAAGGACCTTCTTTTGCTTCTGGTAGAAGAGATTCATGAGCAATTGCTAATCCAGGCCATGCACCCTGAATTCAGTTCACTCCTGCACCAGAAGTTCTATTTCTTCAGACTGGCTGGTTGGGATTTCTGATCAGCTTTAGCAAGCACTGGGCTGCTTTGAAAAGTGCTTCACTGTGAAGAGAAACTCTCCAGGGGTAGTTCTGTGCCCACCCACCAACAGATCATACTGCTCTAACTTGCTGCTAAACTCACACAACTGATTTGCAGCCATCTAGGGAAGGGTCTGGGGTGCATCAGTCCAGTGAACTCCCTGAAGTCAGTGACCATACTGAGTCTGGAAGCTGTGCCAGTGTCATGCCTACTGTGCTTGGCCAGCTGTCCATATAATACATCCCCACACACATCTTCCAGTTTTGCATCTTTTTTGGAGCCACCAGGTGGGACACTTCAGGACCATGTTGCAAGACAAACCCCTTGCTGGTAGATTCAGTGCTGCAGCTGGAAGTAACATTGAGGAGCAAAAACTAAACCTGCTTGGCTGGGTTGGAGATCCACCTGACTCAGTGTCCACTGTTTCTGGCCCAGAGGTGGCTGTGCCATTAAAAGCTTTTCTTTTATTAAAAGCTCTTCCTCAGGCTAAGAAATCCTGGCCTGGCTAATTGCTCAGATTTCTCCAGTGCTTTGACCATCCCTGTTTTCATTTCCTGAAGCCTTTCAGCTTCTGCAGGGGATGGTACACAGCTTACCCACCCATCCATGGTGTCTGCTATTACATGAATTCAAGTGTCTCTGTCCCAGCACTATGCTAGGGCCAAGGGGAGAGTGATGCCCATCATAGCCTAGTGTGTATCTGGGACCTGCTCACCTCATGGAGGGGATGACCAGCATCTCAGCCCCACACGGTAGCTTGAGCTTTGCAGGCAGAGTGACTGCAGCCCATCCCTGTTATCCCCTGAGAGCTGTGTCTATTTCATAGAATCATAGAATCATAGAATCATAGAATCCTAGGGGTTAGAAGGGACCTCGAAAGATCATCTAGTCCAACCCCCCCTGCCAGAGCAGGGCCACCTAGAGTACCTCGCATAGGAACGTGTCCAGGCGGGTTTTGAATGTCTCCAGTGAAGGAGACTCCACGACCCCCCTGGGCAGCCTGTTCCAGGGCTCTGTCACCCTTACAGTAAAAAAATGTTTTTGAATATTCAACTTGAACCTCCTGTGCTCCAATTTACACCCATTACCCCTTGTCCTATCACTGGTCACCACTGAGAAAAGCCTAACTCCATCTCCCTGACACTCACTCCTTACATATTTGAAAACATTGATGAGGTCACCCCTCAGTCTCCTTTTCTCCAAACTAAAGAGACCCAGCTCCCTCAGCCTTTCCTCATAAGGGAGATGTTCCACTCCCTTAATCATCCTAGTAGCTCTGCGCTGGACTCTTTCAAGCACTTCCCTGTCCTTCTTGAACTGAGGGGCCCAGAACTGGACACAATACTCCAGGTGCGGCCTCACGAATGCAGAATAGAGGGGGAGGAGAACCTCTCTTGACCTACTAACCACACCCTTTCTAATGCACCCCAGGATGCCATTGGCCTTCTTGGCCACAAGGGCACATTGCTGGCTCATGGTCATCCTCTTGTCTACCAGGACCCCCAGGTCTCTTTCACCTACACTGCTCTCCAGCAGGTCAGCCCCCAACCTATACTGGGACATCGTGTTGTTCTTCCCCAAATGCAAAACTCTACACTTCCCCTTGTTGAATTTCATCATGTTTCTCTCTGCCCAACTCTCCAGCCTGTCTAAGTCTCTCTGAATGGCAGCACGGCCTTCCGGTGTGTCAGCCACTCCTCCCAGCTTAGTGTCATCAGCAAACTTGCTGAGGGTACATTCTATACCCTCATCCAAGTCGTTGATGAAGATATTGAACAACACCGGTCCCAGTACCGACCCCTGAGGGACTCCACTAGTCACACACCTCCAACCAGATTCTGCCCCATTGACTACAACTCTCTGACTCCTTCCTTTCAACCAGTTCCTGATCCACCTCACTACCTGATCACCAAACCCATACTTGATCAACTTATCTACAAGGATGCTGTGAGAGACGGTGTCAAATGCTTTACTGAAATCAAGATAAACCACATCTACCGCTCTTCCATCATCTATCCACCTAGTAATTTCCTCATAGAAGGCTATGAGGTTAGTCAAACATGATTTACCCTTGATAAAACCATGCTGACTGCTCTTGATGACCCCCATGTCCTTGATATGCCTGGAGATAGTGACAAGAACAAGTTGTTTG